>NC_053394.1:321227870-321897532 GCF_905171765.1 Bufo bufo | reverse complement strand
CACAAAGCTTGAATCATTTGAAATTGGTTTCTTGAACATGACAATGAGTTCACTGTACTAAAATGGCCCCCACAGTCACCAGATCTCAACCCAATAGAGCATCTTTGGGATGTGGTGGAACGGGAGCTTCGTGGCCTGGATGTGCATCCCTCAAATCTCCATCAACTGCAAGATGCTATCCTATCAATATGGGCCAACATTTCTAAAGAATGCTATCAGCACCTTGTTGAATCAATGCCACGTAGAATTAAGGCAGTTCTGAAGGCAAAAGGGGGTCCAACACCGTATTAGTATGGTGTTCCTAATAATTCTTTAGGTGAGTGTATTTTTAAAGCCTTCCTTGGCGTGTATTAGTGGGGAAAAAAAGTAGGACTTATTAGCTGTTGTGTGGTGAAGTGAGAAAATTACAGACTTTTTTGGGGTGTTTTAATTTCCTTTTTATTTTGTAACATCCTGAAGTATGTCACTAAACTTCTTCCACCCTGCTTCATACTGTTTGGTGAGAATGTATTGTCATCTAGTGTAACATAACTGTGCATTGCCATGATATGTATTTCTATGCCTGTTTTATATATATATATGCTGTAGTTCTCAATGTACACCAGCAGGTGGCAGCAGTATGCAGCAGGTCATAGGTAGTATCTAGACTGGAATAGTTCATTCCAGGCTAGCTCCCCCCCTTTCTGAGGAGGAGTGGAATGTTCCCACATCCTACTTCAGGGGGAGGAAGGAAAGTTCTAGTCAGAGTAACCAGCCCCCCTGCTGGGGTAGGCTGTGTTAGTAGGAGCTCCCAGAAACAGGGATCCCAACCTTGAATCCAAGCCTCGGCTGAGGCCCAAGATCAACCTTCCCAGCCTGAGTCCTCTACCTCAGCTGTGGACAAAGAAAGCAGCCATATACAGCACTATAGATCTCCAGGAAAACGACACCATTCCCTGCGAGCAGTCCTGTAAGTACAAATCCAAAGACAAAGAGAAGTACCTCATCAGCTAGTCAGTAGTGATAAGCGGCAGGGGTCATATTCGAATTCGCGATATTTCGCAAATATTTCGTAGAATATTCGTAGAATATTCGCAAATTCGAATATTCGTTATATTCTACGATTTTTTTTACTCCAAAAATCGGCAAGGTAATGATCGTGTAATATGCGAGTTTTCGTATTCGAATTTTTGAATTTTCAAAGATTTTTCAACTTTTAGACAAAGAATATTATAGCACTATATTAGCTAAATTGCTCTATATTCATTTTTTTTTAGAATATTCGCTATATTGCTGTAACTTTGTTTTTTCGAATATTCGTAATATTCTAAAACAAGAAAATATAGCAATATAGCGTATATTCGGAAAAAAAAACGAATATAGAGCAATTTAGCTAATATAGTGCTATATTCTTCTTTGTCTAATAGTTGTAATTTTTTTCTCATCTGAAGTTCAGATTGGAAAAAAAATTACAACTATAAAAAAAAAGATTATAGCACTATATTAGCTAAATTGCTCTATATTCATTTTTTTATTCGAATATTCGCTATATTGCTATAACTTTGTTTTTTCGAATATTTGTAATATTCTAAAACAAGAATATATAGCAATATAGCGAATAATCGAAAAAAACGAATATACAGTAGAGCAATTTAGCTAATATAGTGCTATAATCTTCTTTGTCTAATAGTTGTAATTTTTCTCTCATCTGAAGTAGCAATATAGCGAATATTCGAAAAAAAAAAAAATATAGAGCAAAATTCGCAAACAACACTACTCCTAAAGTCAAGTATATTGCAGCCTTCTTATTGGCCCACAAGCTAAAAGCAGGGAGGGATCATGTGTACTGATTTAAAAAAAAAAAAATCGAATATAAAAAAAAAAAAAAAAAATCGAATATTCGAAATTACGAATATATATCACTATATTTGAAATATTCGCGAATTTTCGAAGTACCTATATTCGCGATAAAAATTCGAAATTCGAATATTCGTGATCAACACTACTAGTCAGGCCCAAACCAAGCAGACCAAAGACAGAGCAGAAGATAGATACCTGCCAGATTCTACTAGGCTTATGTATAAGAAGCAGAATAAATATAAATTCCTGCCACATATTGCCACTGCCTGCTGGGATCCTAGATTATTGCTGTACCTGTATGGATCAAAGCTGCAAACCACTAAGTAAACACAAGTTGGACCCTATTATCTGTGTGGATTTCAATTATTCCTCAAGTACTCCTGCTAACCACACTCAAATTTATTGCATGTGAGCCAGGATACAGGAGTCCAGCCGTACCAAGGTAGGAGACACCGTTGATACTACCATATCTGCTATACAGAGATATTATCCCCCTCTGGCATTCCTCACCTGGTACGTGAGTTATAACATCTTAAAGGGCCCTGAGACTATAACCTGCGCACATTGCAATTGGCGTCACAAACTAAAAAGCATTAATATTGTGCCAGTGTGCAATTGCCCCAGTCCGGCTTGCTGCAATTTGATCTAACAGTATGTCAGACAGAGAAGTGCCAGGCCCTGCACAGGGGAGGGGCAGTGGCCTAAATGTTTCTGTCGCAGGCACAGGTCGCAGCAGAGTAAGGAGCGTGGCAGCAGGAGTCGCAGCGAGAGGCCTGAGCTCCCGGCGTCATCCAATGGTCGTGTCTTGACCAGCAACCCAGCGGTTCTTAAATGGTTGACTCGGTAATCCACTTTGTCCCAAGTGATATCAGACACCCCCAGCCTTTTCTGTTCTCTCAGCCAGACAAGGATTATTTGCTGTGGGTTCACCTCCACTATACAGCGAGGACGAGCTTCTAGAGGACAGTCAGCAGCTACTAACCAGCCAAGATGTGGAGGAGACATCCACCGCTTCCTCCGGTAGGCGGGCAAGTAGTGATGAGGATAGTGGCGTGGGAGCTGGTGTTGCGAGTGGTCAGGCTCCTGAACCAGAGAACATTGAGGAGGACATCAATGATGTGCAGACAGTACTTAATGATGATGATGTAGCCGATCGCACTTGGGAGTCGGGTGTATTAGGGGCTTCATCATAATCGGGAGAAGAGGGTGGTAGCTTGCCCGTGAGGCAGCGGCGGACCCAGCAAGTCGCTAGTGTGGCCGGGTGGCAGCAGTGGGAGGTCGGGAGCCAAACTTGCCCGGGGTAGACCACTTTGCAGAAGCCTAGCTGCCCGGAAAGTAGTGGTGCAGGGGTTCACGGAAGCAGCTGCGGTAGCAGTCAGTCAGTGCGGAGTGCTGGGGGTAAAATCACCTACTCAGCAGTGTGGCAGTTTTTGTTAAGATTATAAACAAGACAGCACTACTCACTGAATCCTTCCAGCTTTTCCGTTTTGTGGCGGTGCCCACAGTGTTGAGTCCTGGCCTCCAGAACTCCTTAATGGCTTGCAATATTATAGAAAACTGCGGCACTCCAATGTCATAGATAACTTCACCTTTTATTACACCGAAATCTGCCGATTTCGGTGTAATAAAAGGTGAAGTTTTCTATGACATTGGAGTGCCGCAGTTTTCTATAATATTGCAAGCCGTTTTTGTTAAGCCGCCGGAGGAGATGAACATGGCCATTTGTAGAATCTGTGGGCAGAAAGTAAAGTTTGGCCAGGGTTCCAATGTTGACACCACGGCCCTGCGTCAACATATGCAGCGTCACCATAAAGTGGCCTGGGAGAACCGTGCCTCCTATGTGGTGGTCCAGTCTGCCGCAGCAACTGCTGCATCACCCAGTGGCACGCACCCGATTTCAGGCAGTCAAGGCTTCACCACCTCAGCCGAAGAGAGCTGTCTGTCCTTCCCATCATCTGATGCTCCTGCTCCTACTCCTCATCAGCCATTCTGTCAATAATCGATCACTGAAGCAGTTGCCAAGAGATAACAGTATGCGTGCACTCATCCAGCGGCGCAGAAGCTGAATATGCTCCTGGCCAAGCTGCTGGTGCTGCAGTCCCTCCCTTTCCAAATGGTGGACTCTGCACCTTTCAGAGAAATGATGGCTTGTTCCATGCCGAGGTGGAGAGTCCCAAGCCATCATTTCTTTGCCAAAAAGGCAGTACCAGCCCTGCACATGTATGTAGAACAGAAGGTGGGCCAGTTCTTGAGCCTGACGGTGTCTGCCAAAGTGCACGGCAGCACCGACGTGTGGAGCTGTAACTACGGTCAGGGACAATACATGTCCTTTAAGGCCCACTGGGTAAATGTGGTTCCTGCCCAGCCACACCAGCCACTTGGCCAGGTGACGCCGCTTCTGCCTCCAAGTTCTCACACCGTTGGTCCTGCAACAATGTCCGGCTCTGCCTGCTCATCGTCCACCGTGTCCTCAGTCTCCACTGCAGGGACAATTCACAATGCCTCTCCAGCATACCACATGTGTAGGGCACGGCGGTGTCACTCTGTTCTGCACCTCGTTTGCCTGGGCGAACGGAGTCACACAGGGGAGAAACTGCTCCGTGTCTTTCATCAAGAAATAGAATCCTGGCTTTCTCAAAATCGAACCATGGTGACTGATAACGGGAAGAACATGGTGTCGGCGCTGCGTCAAGGAGGGCTGAGTCATGCGCCCTGCATGGCACACTTGTTCAATCTGGTTGTCAAGCGATTCCTGAAGTCTTTCACCCATCTGCAAGACATCCTAAAAATGGCCAGGAAACTTTGCATGCACTTCAACCACTCGTACACAACAAAGCACACCCTCCTTGAGCTACATCGGCAGAATGGCATTCCCCAGCATAGGATGATATGCAAAGTTTCCATCTGTTGGAATTTCACCTTTCATATGTTGGACCGACTATACGAACAGAGAAAGGCCATCAACGATTTCTTGATGATCCAAGTGGACCGGAGATGCTGCTGCTACCTCCACAATATGTCACCCTGCCACTCTGTGGCCTCCTCATGCTGCTGCCACCTCCACACTCTGTCGTTGTGCCACTCTGTGGCCTCCTGATGCTGCCGCCACCTCCACAATCTGTCATTGTGTCACTCTGTGACCTCCTGATGCTGCCGCCACCTCCACACTCTGTCATTGTGCCACTCTGTGGCCTCCTGATGCTGCCGCCACCTCCAGACTCTGTCATTGGGACACTCTGTGGTCCCCTCATGCTGCTTTCACCTAATCACTATGTCATAGGTCCACTCTGTGGACTTCTCATGCTGTTCCCACCCTCCCCATTTCATGACTGTTCCCACCCTCCCTACTATTTAGCCTTTTTGGCTTGGCTGACATCATCATTTATTTGACCCTTCTTCTGATCTGTCAGAAGGAAAGAAAAATGAGACGCAAAACGGATCCTCTCTGTGTAGCAGCTGTAAGGCCTGTATGGTCCAATCAGAATTGGCTTATGATTTGGTAGCCAAAAGCAGGAGTGGGTACAAAACACAGAAGACATGCAAATATTCAGTTCACGGGTCATCTCTGTTTTGGATCCATTCCTGTTTTTTTTTGGCATTAGCAATACTGATGGACTCCTGACCAAATGCTGACTGAGTGAAGGCGGATGCTCCACAGCCAGTCCGTTTTTTGTGGTTTATTGTTCTGACGGATCAGAAGAAGGGCAAAATAATCAGTGACGTCAACACAAACTTACTGCTGACACCCTCTCCACTCTGTTAGGGGGCTCTACTTGTATAAGCGTTTAATAGAACAGGTTCTGGAAACATCTACAGTGGCGGAAATAATTATTTGACCCCTCACTGATTTTGTAAGTTTGTCCAATGACAAAGAAATGAAAAGTCTCAGAACAGTATCATTTTAATGGTAGGTTTATTGTAACAGTGGCAGATAGCACATCAAAAGGAAAATCGAAAAAATAACTTTAAATAAAAGATAGCAACTGATTTGCATTTCATTGAGTGAAATAAGTATTTGAACCCCTACCAACCATTAAGAGTTCTGGCTCCCACAGAGTGGTTAGACACTTCTACTCAATTAGTCACCCTCATTAAGGACACCTGTCTTAACTAGTCACCTGTATAAAAGACACCTGTCCACAGACTCAATCAATCAAGCAGACTCCAAACTCTCCAACATGGGAAAGACCAAAGAGCTGTCCAAGGATGTCAGAGACAAAATTGTAGACCTGCACAAGGCTGGAATGGGCTACAAAACCATTAGCAAGAAGCTGGGAGAGAAGGTGACAACTGTTGGTGCGATTGTTCGAAAATGGAAGGAGCACAAAATGACCATCAATCGACCTCGCACTGGGGCTCCACGCAAGATCTCACCTCGTGGGGTGTCAATGGTTCTGAGAAAGGTGAAAAAGCATCCTAGAACTACACGGGAGGAGTTAGTTAATGACCTCAAATTAGCAGGGACCACAGTCACCAAGAAAACCATTGGAAACACATTACACCGCAATGGATTAAAATCCTGCAGGGCTCGCAAGGTCCCCCTGCTCAGGAAGGCACATGTGCAGGCCCGTCTGAAGTTTGCCAATGAACACCTGAATGATTCAGAGAGTGACTGGGAGAAGGTGCTGTGGTCTGATGAGACCAAAATAGAGCTCTTTGGCATTAACTCAACTCGCTGTGTTTGGAGGAAGAAAAATGCTGCCTATGACCCCCAAAACACCGTCCCCACCGTCAAGCATGGGGGTGGAAACATTTTGCTTTGGGGGTGTTTTTCTGCTAAGGGCACAGGACAACTTATTCGCATAAACGGGAAAATGGACGGAGCCATGTATCGTGAAATCCTGAGCGACAACCTCCTTCCCTCTGCCAGGAAACTGAAAATGGGTCGTGGATGGGTGTTCCAGCACGACAATGACCCAAAACATACAGCAAAGGCAACAAAGGAGTGGCTCAAGAAGAAGCACATTAAGGTCATGGAGTGGCCTAGTCAGTCTCCGGACCTTAATCCAATCGAAAACCTATGGAGGGAGCTCAAGCTCAGAGTTGCACAGAGACAGCCTCGAAACCTTAGGGATTTAGAGATGATCTGCAAAGAGGAGTGGACCAACATTCCTCCTAAAATGTGCGCAAACTTGGTCATCAATTACAAGAAACGTTTGACCTCTGTGCTTGCAAACAAGGGTTTTTCCACCAAGTATTAAGTCTTTTTTTGTTAGAGGGTTCAAATACTTATTTCACTCAATGAAATGCAAATCAGTTGCTATCTTTTATTTAAAGTTATTTTTTCGATTTTCCTTTTGATGTGCTATCTGCCACTGTTACAATAAACCTACCATTGAAATGATACTGTTCTGAGACTTTTCATTTCTTTGTCATTGGACAAACTTACAAAATCAGTGAGGGGTCAAATAATTATTTCCGCCACTGTATGTGGAATCAGCTGATGACGGTGTAAAAGGAGTGTGCTTCTTCTTGGCGCTAACATCGACCTGTAAGGCTGAGTTCATGCTTGAGTAATTTGGTTCGTTTTGGCCCTGTGACTGCCCAAATAAGTGAAGTGTGCACATGATTCTAAGAGCGACGCCTGTCATCTGCATGTCATAGTGACTCACAGTATTATTTCACTACCAAAGCAGACTCCATATGTGTGTTACTGAAAGGCAAAGTGTTCTACACCACCATAAAGGCTTTCTGCAGCCAGGAAATAGCCGTTGTTAACTAAATTCACCGAGAATAAATTCGGATCGAAGCAAATTTTTTCCCAAAAAATCGGCGACCCAGCGAATCGAATTTTACATAAAATCGCTCATCTCTAGTCTTCGGCTATGTCTGGATTTACGTGAACTCAACTTTCATTCCGGATATGTTTAACCAGATTATTGGTGCCAAGGTGTTCTCCAAGTTGGACTTAAGGGGGGGCAGATAATCTGTTTAGGATCAAGGAAGGGGATTAATGGAAGACGGCTTTTAATACTCCTGAGGGACACTTTGAGAACCTGGTCATGCCTTTCGGGTTGACCAATGCTCCTGCGGTTTTCCAGCATTTTGTGAATGACATTTTTATTCGCATTGTGGGGAGGTTTGTAGTCGTGTATTTGGATGACATTCTAATTTATTCTCCAGACGTGGAAACACATCAGGATCACGTTAGACAGGTGTTCTAAAGGACAATAAATTGTATGCAGAACTAGAGAAGTGTGTTTTTGCTGTACACAAGGTGCAGTTTTTGGGCTACCTGCGGTCATCTTCAGGTTTTCGAATGGATCCAGAGAAAGTCCGTGCTGTATTGGACTGGGATCGTCCTGAAAATCTGAAGGCTCTAATGCGGTTTTTGGGGTTCACCAACTATTACCGAAAATGTATTCAGAATTATTCGACAATAGTAAAAACTTTAACTGACATGACTAAGAAAGGGACAGATGCCTTAGTGTGGTCTGATTCGGCATTGCAAGCCTTTTTTGCGATTAAGGAATGCTTCTCTTCTGCCCCTATATACCTTTCATTGTGGAAGTGGACGCGTCCGAGGTGGGGGTAGGAGCAGTTTTATCGCACCTGGTTAATACCATCACCTGGTAAATGGCGTCCATGTGCCTTTTTCCTCTAAAAAACTCTCTTCCGCAGAGAGAAATTATGATGTGGGTAACAGAGAGTTACTGGCCATTAAGCTGGCTTTTGAGGACTGGCATCATTGGTTGGAAGGGGTGATTCATCCGATCACAGTGTTCACAGATTACAAAAACCTGCCTTACCTGGAGTTAGCTAAATGACTGAACCCGAGACGAGCCAGATGGTCTTTGTTTTACACCAGATTAAATTTCATTGTCACCTATCGTCCTGGGATAAAGAACGTCAAGGCATATGCCTTGTCATGTAGTTTTCCTGGAGGTGGTGATTTAGAAAATCAGAGTCCTATACTGTCGGAAGGGGTGGTGGTATCCGCTCTTTACCCTGACCTAGAGTTGAAGGTGTTAGAGGCCCAGGGAGAGGCACCGGATTCTTGTCCCTCTGGGAAACTGTTTGTGCCATCGGAATTGCATCACAAGGTGTTTGAGGAACATCACTGTACGGTTCTTACAGGATACCCTGGGAGTAGAACCAATGCAGACCTCATCTCTTGTAGATTCTGGTGGCTGGGGTTGCGTAAGTGTGTTGAGGACTATGTGTCAGCCTGTAGTACCTGTGCTAAGGTGACACATACTCGGCCTTCCGGATCCCTACTTCCGTTGCCCATCCCGTCCAGACCATGGACTCACTTATATATGGATTTTATCACTGATCTACTTAATTCTTCAGGAAAGACAGTTATTCTGGTGGTTGTTGATCTCTTTAGTAAAATGGTGCACTTTATAGCATTGCCAGGCCTATCTAATGCTAAAACACTAGCACAAGTTTCGCAGAAAACTTTGTGAAACTCCATGGCATTCCCTCTGACGTGGTCTCGGATCGTGGAACTCAGTTTGTTTCCAGATTATGGAAGGCGTTCTGTACTCGACTGGGGGCAGGGGCGGACTGACCGGTCGGGCACTTCGGACATGGTCCGAGGGCCCGGCCGGGATGGGGGCCCGCCGCAGAATAACATTATGTGTTAATGTTATGCCCAGCACCCCGATTCCGAATATTATGCTGGCCTGGTAATGGCAGCGGGGCCCGGTGCAGTCACTGTATTCTATTACACCGGGCCCCGCTCACTGTAATACTAATATTCATATGTGAACAACTTGAAATCCTCTGCGATCCTCTCCCTCTGAGCTCTCTGTACTCACAAACTCATTAGCAGGCCGGGCGGCAGCGCAACTCACTGACGTCACGCGCCTGCTCCTCCCACTTCATGAATGAAGTAGGAGGAGCAGGAGTGTGACGTCAGTGAGTTGCGCTGCCGCCCGGCCTGCTACTGAGTTTGTGAGTACAGAGAGCTCAGAGGGAGAGGATCGCAGAGGATTTCAAGTTGTTCACATATGAATATTAGTATTACAGTGAGCGGGGCCCGGTGTAATAGAATACAGTGACTGCACCGGGCCCCGCTGCCATTACAACACCAGATGCCGGCCCCCAGACCCTGTATTGGGGATCATTCACTCACAGGGACACTGTTATGGGGGGATCTGTGGATGACACATATACAGTTGTGTTCAAAATTATTCAACCCGCAATGCTGTAAAGGGTTTTAGGGAATTTAGTGTACATTTGTAATTGTGTTCAGAATGAAATCTTACAAGGACTTTTTAAAGAACCGAATGCAACTAAAATGACATCAATTGTTTTTGTAATACAGTATTAAATGTTTTTTTTGTGATTTCTTCATTGACACAATTATTCAACCCCTTAAAGACTACCACTCTTAAGAACAGAGGTTCATTCAAGTGTTTTCGATCAGGTATTGAAAACACCTGTGGATGTCAAGGAGCAGCAATCAAGCATAATAAGCACCAATTAGGCAGATTTAAAAGGACTGTGATACTCAGCTCCTTCTAGACATTTACTCGTGTGTTTACAAACATGGTGAAGTCAAGAGAATGGTCCAGGAAGACAAGAGAAGAGGTGATTTCTCTTCACAGGAAGGGCAATGGCTATAAGAAGATTGCAAAGATGTAAAACATACCAAGAGACACCATAGGAAGCATCATTCGCAAATTCAAGGCAAAGGGCACTGTTGAAACGCTACCTGGTCGTGGCAGAAGGAAGATGCTGACTTCGACTGCTGTGCGCTACCTGAAGCGCAAAGTGGAGAAAAGTCCCCGTGTGACTGCTGAGGAACTGAAAAATGATTTGTCAGATGTGGGTACTGAAGTTTCAGCTCAGACAATAAGGCGCACACTGCGTAATGAAGGCCTCCATGCCAGAACTCCCAGGCCCCTTGCTGTCTCCAAAGAATAAGAAGAGTCGACTGCAGTATGCCAAAAGTCATGTGGACAAACCACAAAAGTTTTGGGATAGTGTTCTGTGGACTGATGAAACAAAAATTAGAACTGTTTGGGCCCATGGATCAACGCTATGTTTGGAGGAGGAATAACAAGGCCTATGAAGAAAAGAACACCTTGCCTACTGTGAAGCATGGTGGGGGGGTCAATCATGCTTTGGGGCTGTTTTGCTTCTACAGGTACAGGGAAGCTTCAGCGTGTGCAAGGTACCATGAATTCTCTTCAGTACCAGGAGATATTGGATGAAAATGTGATACAGTCCGTCACAAACCTGAGGCTTGGGAGACGTTGGACCTTTCAACAGGACAATGATCCCAAGCATACCTCCAAGTCCACTAGAGCATGGTTGCAGATTAAAGGCTGGAACATTTTGAAGTGGCCATCGCAGTCACCAGACTTAAATCCGATTGAGAACCTCTGGTGGGACTTAAAGAAAGCAGTTGCAGCGCGCAAGCCTAAGAATGTGACTGAACTGGAGGCTTTTGCCCATGAAGAATGGGGGAAGATACCCGTAGATCACTGCAAGACACTTGTGTCAAGCTATGCTTCACATTTAAAAGCTGTTATAACTGGAAAAGGATGTTGTACTAAGTACTAAGATTGAATGTCACTTGGGGGTTTAATAAAACTGATAATGATGTGAGCACAGAAAAGACATTTGTGGTTATTTCATTATAAATTTTATGTTATATTTGTCTGACTTACAAGTGCCTCTTTGATTTAATTGTAAACAAGATGACTGAAATGATCAAAATCAATGTCAAACTGGCCAAAACACTCAATTTCAGTGGGGGTTGAATAATTTTGAACACAACTGTATAGTATAAGGTGCTATATATGTGTCACCCACAGATCCCCCCCCACAACAGTGTCATCCACAGAGCCCCCACAACAGTGCCATCCACAGAGCCCCCACAACAGTGCCATCCACAGAGCCCCCACAACAGTGCCATCCACAGAGCCTCCATAGCAGTGCTATTTGGCTATTCCCCACCCCTCTTGTAATTGTTCCGCTATTTGTGGGCTGCGCGGGAATGAGTTCAGTCACTTCGGTGGGCAATCCCGTCCTGCAGCGCGTGATCCCGCAAGACCCGCCGCTGTAGGTCACGGGTCTCGCGGGATCACGCGCCGCAGGATGGGATTGCTCACCGAAGTGACTGAACTCATGCCCATGTAGCCCGCAAGTAGCGGATCAGTGGAACAAGTACAAGGTGGGTGGGGGGATAATCTGTGGGGTTGCCCAGACGGCTAGGCCCTTCACAGTAGTTATTAACCCCTTTCAGCAGTCCCCCATTCACGGAAGGGGGGACTGCTGAAAGGGATTAATACAGTCAGGTCCATAAATATTGGGACATTGACAAAATGTTAACATTTTTGGCTCTATACACCACCACAATGGATTTGAAATGAAACAAACAAGATGCGCTGTAACTGCAGACTGTCAGCTTTAATTTGGGGGTATTTACATCCAGATCAGGTGAACGGTGTAGGAATTACAACAGTTTGCATATGTGCCTCCCACTTGTTAAGGAACCAAAAGTAATAGGACAGAATAATAATCATAAATCAAACTTTCACTTTTTAATACTTGGTTGCAAATCCTTTGCAGTCAATTACAGCCTAAAGTCTGGAACGCATAGACATCACCAGACGCTGGGTTTCCTCCCTGGTGATGCTCTGCCAGGCCTCTACTGCAACTGTCTTCAGTTTCTGCTTGTTCTTGGGGCATTTTCCCTGCAGTTTTGTCTTCAGCAAGTGAAATGCATGCTCAATCGGATTCAGGTCAGGAGATTGACTTGGCCATTGCATAACATTCCACTTCTTTCCCTTAAAAAACTCTTTGGTTGCTTTTGCAGTATGCTTTGGGTCATTGTCCATCTGCACTGTGAAGCGCCGTCCAATGAGTTCTGAAGCATTTGGCTGAATATGAGCAGATAATATTGCCCGAAACACTTCAGAATTCATCCTGCTGCTTTTGTCAGCAGTCACATCATCAATAAATACAAGAGAACCAGTTCCATTGGCAGCCATACATGCCCACGCCATGACACTACCACCACCATGCTTTACTGATGAGGTGGCATGCTTAGGATCATGAGCAGTTCCTTTCCTTCTCCATACTCTTCTCTTCCCATCACTCTGGTACAAGTTGATCTTGGTCTCATCTGTCCATAGGATGTTGTTCCAGAACTGTGAAGGCTTTTTTAGATGTCGTTTGGCAAACTCTAATCTGGCCTTCCTGTTTTTGAGGCTCCCCAATGGTTTACATCTTGTGGTGAACCCTCTGTATTCACTCTGGTGAAGTCTTCTCTTGATTGTTGACTTTGACACACATACACCTACCTCCTGGAGAGTGTTCTTGACCTAGCCAACTGTTGTGAAGGGTGTTTTCTTCACCAGGGAAAGAATTATTTGGTCATCCACCACAGTTGTTTTCCGTGGTCTTCCGGGTCTTTTGGTGTTGCTGAGCTCACCGATGCGTTCCTTTTTTTTAAGAATGTTCCAAACAGTTGTTTTGGCCCTGCCTAATGTTTTTACTATCTCTCTGATGGGTTTGTTTTGTTTTTTCAGCCTAATGATGGCTTGCTTCACTGATAGTGACAGCTCTTTGGATCTCATCTTGAGAGTTGACAGCAACAGATTCCAAATGCAAATAGCACACTTGAAATGAACTTTGGACGTTTTTATCTGCTCATTGGAATTGGGATAATGAGGAAGTAACACCCATCTGGCCATGGAACAGCTGAGAAGCCAATTGTCCCATTACTTTTGGTTCCTTAACAAGTGGGAGGCACATATGCAAACTGTTGTAATTCCTACACCGTTCACCTGATTTGGATGTAAATACCCTCCAATTAAAGCTGACAGTCTGCAGTTAAAGCACGTCTTGTTCGTTTCATTTCAAATCCATTGTGGTGGTGTATAGAGTCAAAAATGTTACAATTGTGTTGATGTCCCAATATTTATGGACCTGACTGTAACTACTGTGAAGGGCCTCCCCCCTTTCACAGTAGTTATGCCCAGATATGTGCCCCCTTTACAGTAGTTATGCCCACACTGCTTCTATGGGAGGCTCACTAATGGACGCTGAGATTAGATCACCCCATACGAAAGCATTGAATCAATGCTTTCCTATGGGGAAAAATTTGACCCTGGAGGTCATCATGCAGGGTGTGAGGACGTCCAGCGTCAGATACCGGACCAAAGGTCTGTTTTAATCCAGGAAGCCCTCAGGTGGCTGCCAGCCACTAGAGGCTGACTTATTGCTGGAACGTAAACAATGCAGTTTCTCTATAACATTGCAGCTCGATTTGCAAAAGGGACACTGTACCTAGACCACTTCAATGAGCTGAAGTGGTCTGGGTGCCTTTTGTGTCACTTTAATTTTGAAATCTTATTAAAGATTGTGTAGGGTGTGGCTGGAGGCGGGGCATGGAGGCGGGACAAGGGTGGGGCTTGCAGCAGAACATGGGTGGGGCCTGTAAGGGGGCCCTTGATTTATTTTGCCCGGGGGCCCTGAGGGTTCTCAGTCCGCCCCTGACTGGGGGTACAACTGTCCTTTTCTTTGGCTTTTCATCCTCAGTCGAACGGACAGACGGAAAGCATTAATCAAAGTCTGGAGACTTACTTGAGATGGTTTGTTTCTGAGAACCAGTAGGAGCGGTCTACGTTTTTGTCTTTGGCAGAGTTTGCCATAAACAATCGTAGACAGGAGTCCACTGGTAAGTCGCCCTTTTTTCAGGCATATGGGTCTTACCCGCTGTTTGGCACACTCTCTGGTTCTCGTACTTCTGATATCCCTGAGGAAGAACATTTTTCGTCATCATTGTCATCTATATGGCGGAAATTTCAAAATAACTTGATGAATATGGGCAACAAGTATAAACGTGTGGCTGACAGGAAACGTATGAATGGTACGGACCTAAGAGTGGGTGATTGCTGTCCACAAAAAACATTAAGTTGAAGGTACCTTCTTGGAAATTGGGTCCAAGGTTTATTGGTCCATATAAGATCACTGCCATTTTTAATCCTTTTTATCTTGAACTTGCTCAGGCCCTGAAAATGTATAATGTGTTTCATAAATCTTTGTTGAACCTTTGGAGCCGCCTTCCTTGCCACCCGCTCCTGTCATTGTGGACAGTTGTTTGAAATTTCAGATCGCCAAGATAATTGACTCTCAAGTACTCTGTAGATCTCCTCAGTATCTTGTTCACTGGAAGGGTTATGGACCAGAGGAGAGGATGTGGGTACCTGCATTTGACGTGAATGCCAGTCATTTGGTGACAGCTTTTTACAGGTCTCACCCAGATAAGGTCGGTCCTGGGTGCCCGGAGGTCACCCGTAGAAGGGGTGGTACTGTCACAGACATTCCTGTGACAGGTGGCAGGAGATTGGTGAGACTGGCAACACGTGGTTTGATCTGACAGATTTTCCTTGTGTATCAATAGGCGTCTGTGCTGTTTCTGGTAATGGCCAAACCTATTGCCTCAGGTGGTGCTAATGTGGTCCTTCCTTATTTATTGTTGCTTCCCCCACAATGCTGTGCGGTTTATAGCTTTAGTTTCAGTTGTGGATAGCCTGTGTGTGGATCTCGGCAGATTTTCCTTTGAAGTTAAGTCTTTCCTTTCCCTTTTTGTATTTTGTTTGGGTTCTGTGTGTTGCACCCCTACCTCTGGGGTCTGCTGTTACTGGTAGTCAGTTAGGATTTTGGTTAGGGTTTTACTAGGATGTTTCCATCTTCCTTCCCTAGTTCTCAGGCCTGATTCCCTGTGCCCCCCTTCCCTCTTATGCTCGGTGTGGTGTTTCCCTTCCACACTAAAGTGTGACACCTCCACAGACAGGATCCGTTTTATGGGGGTTATTGTTCTGACGGATCAGAGGAAGGGTAAAATAATCAGTGATGTCAACACAAACTTACTGCTGACACCTACTCCACTCTGTCGGGGGGCTTTACTTGTATAAGTGTTTAATAGAACAGGTTCTGTAGAAATCTATGTGGAATCAGTGAGTTGGTGTAAAAGGAGTGCACTCTTTCACGTTATAGTAGGATCTTGGGCCTCTGTATGTTTCTTTATACTTGGCGCTAACATTGACCTGTAAGGCTGAGTTCACACTTGAGTTATTTGGTCAGTTTTGCCCCCATAACTGCCCAAATAAGTGAAGTGTGCAGGGATTCTAAGAGCGACGCCTGTCATCTACATGTCATACTGACTCACAGTATTGTTTCACTACCACAGCAGACTCCCTATGCATGTTACTGCAAGGCACAGTGTTCTACACCACTATAAAGTCTCTCTGCAGCCAGCGAGGAAATAGCCATTTTTGACGCGATTTGCCAAGAATAAATTTGGATCGAACTGAATTATTGGGGAAAATTTGGCAAATCTGCAAAATCGTATTTTTGAGAAATTCACTCATCTCTAGTCTCCATCATGAGGCCTGGCAGGTTGCAACATTAGTGACCGGATCTGCCCAATTCAGATTCTTACTATGGGGCCCAATGATTTCTAGGTACGCCCCTACCCGTAAGGATACAGGGGAGCTATGAAACATGACAGGTTAGGATGTGTGTGTACTTTCTATGCAATTGTGGACTGTAGCCACACTGTGACTCACTTCTCCATCATAACTTTACATACTCCTAGGATTTATTGGAGAAATGACAATATTAGACTTCAGTCTAGACCTGTTTATAAGGACAGAGAGTCTCCAGGTTTTTTTTAACCAGTGTAGGTCAACTATTAGATTTAAAAAATCAGCATTCAAAATTACGCTTTACTACAGCAGCTTGGAGTTTGGGTATTAGTTGCCTATTGCAAAGTATAAATTCTATGATATTTTGTACCTTACTCAATCTTGAGAGTTGTCTAGTTTTGACATACTGACATGAACGATGTGGCCGGTAATTGGATGTTATTGGCTTGTGTTGTTCATGACATTGTTGGAACGGAGTTGGATTCAATAAATAAATATTTTACTATTTGTGATTCTTTCACTCTAGTCACCCAATAAATGTATTGCACAGGAGAGTAGCTACAGGGGGTGCAAAGGTAGCACTTGCACCCAGGGTCTGGCGTCTGAAAGGTTCCAACAAACCATTATCACAGAGGAAGACACCAGTGATAGAGAAATCAAATCAATTCTAAATGAAGCAAATTCTTTATGACTTTACCAAAAATTTGTATTCCACTGAATTTGAAACTTTTATGATTTTTTTCAGATGAATTGTTCAAAATGATGTCTGCCATTTTGCAGATCAGAAGACAGCAGGGCAGGGAAGATGAATAAGAAAGAATACATAACCCTGGGCAGCTGTCTGGATGGCAGGCTTGTCCTTAATGCCTTACAGTACAGCCAGCTTTAGTCAATCAAGAGGGGCTATACTGACATGTCATTGGCACTATATAAGATCGTAACCAAGAAATAGATGTCTTTTCCCAGGTTATACTATGCTGTGATCATCTGACAGAGAGAAAAATCTTGTCTTTAAACTTAGAATACAGCTGGTTTTGTGTCAGGGAGAGTTTAGAGACAGAATAGTTAGTTAGGCTAGTTTTAGATCTCCGGCACGTAGATCCAGCCGGACATAAACAACAGTATGCAGCATATACTTAATGGGGCCAGCGAGCATTCAGTTTGTATCCAGCAATGCCAGATCCTGAGAAACTAGCCTTAGTTAAATTTATATTATTGACAGACAGAGAAATAGGTCTTAGCTAGCTGTGTCAGTCAAACCACCATGAGTGCTGCAGCAGCATTTAAAGCTATACCATGCAATTTTGTATTAACGGATATCACTCCAATATACATCACATAATTCACAATCACATTAACAATTTACAATATTTACAGTTTACAATATTTATTCTGGTTCTGTTAGTATAACACCTAATGTATTTTAACATTTTCCCGACAGAAAGTTTTTTGTTTTTTTTTCAGTATTAAAACTAGACATATTTGGTATTGGCGCAATTGTATTGACCTGGAGGATAAAAGTAACAAATGCAAATGGTGTAAAAAGAAAACCATAAAACTGGATTTTTTTCCTGCTTCCCAACACAACCGTATATGGTGCCATTACAAAGTGCATCTTGTCTCGCCAAAAACAAGCCCTCATACGGCTATGTGAACGAAAAAATGAAATGGCTGGGTGTAAAAAATAAAAATGAAAAAAAATTTAAATTCCCTGGTCATTAAAGGGCTAATGCATCACAGTTGCTGTGTATTATTTTGGATTCTGATGTAAAAAAAAATATAAAAAAAAGTATGTATATATATATATATATATATATATATATATATATACGGTATATATATATATATATATATATATATATATATATGGTATTTATACCCACAAACATAAATACATTGTACTGGAATTTTATGTAATAGACCAACAAAAAGTAGCAAGTATGTGTGAATTTGTATTCACCCCTCTGTACTCGGATACCCCTAAATAAAATCCAGCGTAACCAATTGCCTTCAGAAGTCACATAATTAGTAAATAGAATTCACATGTGTGTAATGTATTCTCAGTATAAGTACAGCTGTTCTGTGAAGGCCTCAGAGGTTTGTTAGTGAATATTAGTGATCAAACAGCATCATTAAAACCAAGGAACACAACAGACAGGTCAGGGATAAAATTGTGGAGAAGTGTTCAGCAGGGACAGGGAAGTTGGTCAGAGTTGATGAGAAGATGAATGGAGCGAAATACAGTTCAATCCTTGAGGAAAACCTGTTAGAGGCGGCAAAAGACTTGAGACTGGGGCAGAGGTTTACCTTCCCGCAGGACAACAACCCTAAACATATAGCCAGTGCTACAATGGAATGGTTTAGATCAAAGCATATTCATGTGTTAGAATGGCCCAGTCAACGTCCAGACCTAAATCCTATTCAGAATCTGTGGCAAGACTTGAAATCTGCTGTTCACAGATGCTTTATATCCAATCTGATGGAGCTTGAGCTATTTTGCACAGAAGAATGAGCAAATAATTCAGCCTCTACATGTGCAAAGCAGTTAGAAACATACCCAAAAAGACTTGCAGCTGTAATTGCAGTGAAAGGTGGTACTACAAAGTATTGACTCTGGAGGGCTGAATACAAGTTCATGCCACACTATCCAGATTTTTATTTATGACATTTTTTTGAAAACCATGCATCATTTTCTTTTCACTTCACACATACTTGCTACTTTGTGGTGTCTACCATATAAAATCCTAATAAAATACATTTAAGTTTGTTGGTGTAACATAAAGAAAAGTGGAAAAGTTCAAGGGTATGAATAATTTTGCAAGGCTATATATATATATATATATATATATATATATATATATATATATATATTGTAGGAGAGTCCCCGGAATAATAATGGACCGACGATACGTGCCACCAGAGGTCCTGGCCTCGGTGGAGTAAGAACCGGATCATGGCGGTTACAGCGGCGAATGCTGCTGGCGCAGCGTGTCCGGGCCGGTTTTTACTGGGAACAGGTAAAGAGCTGGGGGGGTGCCTGTTCCCCACGGCCAGCCCAGGTTTTTGGTGGAGCTGGGCCTTTAAAGAACCCAGCCTACTGATGATGGGTGTGGGGTGTGTCTTGCTGTGCTGGAGATTTCCACAGACAGAGTCAGTGCTGGTGAAGGAGAGTCTGGGCGCAACACACATTGAAGGATAGTCCTGGGACCTGTGGTGCTACGAGCCGAAGGGGCTCTGGCCTGAGGGAGACAAAGGCAGGTAGCTTACAAGCCTGCAGAACTGCTGTGGTCTGTCCAAAACAAGGTGACTCAAACCTGCTGTTTATTTTCTATGGAAGGACTTTTGTTTTATGCACTATGTGGATATGCACCTGTGTGGTCTGCACATTGCCTGTTATGCCTTCGGTGTAAATAAAGTCACGGTGTACCACAAAGACTGTCTGTGATTGCCTCAATACTGCTGCCGCTACCGTAGCCTACCACGAGCACATCCCCACAATATATATATATTTGTGTAAGGGGCTTACGGTAGTACAGTGAAGAGCCCTGGGAAAGCAGGGAATGAGTGCAGTCGGTTGTGGTGTGCCGAAACCGAGGATGAGGTAGGCCTGAGAAAGAAGAGGGCCTACCCAAGGAAAAGATATTAAAGAAATGAGTTGTAAATGAGTGGAGTGGTGGGAGGGTCAAAAGCTTAGACCTCAATGATGCAGGAGCCAGGTAAGGGGAGTGCCCTAAATAGGCTGGAGGCGGACCTCAGCCCCTCCCACAAATCCAGGCAATCTGCCTTAATACTTGTGTAAGGGGCTTACGGTAGTACAGTGAAGAGCCCTGGGAAAGCAGGGAATGAGTGCAGTCGGTTGTGGTGTGCCGAAACCGAGGATGAGGTAGGCCTGAGAAAGAAGAGGGCAAAAATGGAAATAAACCAGTTTATTGTAGCCAATTGATGTATCAATAGCTTGACCCGACATGTTTTGGAAAGCCACTCTTGACTCTTGTGTTGGATTGGGAATGTATTGCGCGTAAGCGGATGATTCCCAGCGCCCCAATTCCCTGATGACATGAGTGAGGATGTTGGCACTGGAGGCCGTGAACGTGGCTCCAATGCGAAAGGAGTGCCCTGAGTAGTTGGCTGCGTTAAGGCCTAGTTGTGTGAGGGATGACCCGGCATGGGTCATGAAGGTGGTGGTGGTGAGTACCGAACCATGTAGTTGAAGTAGCGGTTGAGAGGGTAGAACTTGTGACGCTGATTGTAAGCATCCAGGACCCTGACTGGACACCATCTGTTGTGCGTGGGGTAATATGAAATGTTGACGGGTAAGTGCTGACTATTCTTGGAGTGAGGTAAGGACAGGATGTAGTGAACCATGTGTTTTGACAAGTGGGAGACAAGAAGACAAGGTGAGGTTCGGGTCGTGGAGGCTGTAGTGAATTTCCCGGAACTCAGGAATCCGTAGAAGGCCAAGTAAATTGCCGTTTTGATGGAGTTGGTAACTGTTTCAAGTAAGTCCGATAATGCTTTGAAGATATGATTGATTATGGGTAGCCTCTGGGCTGGACGTGCGGGTTCCGTTTCCTGAATACCTCTGAGTATGGATTTGATCTGGTGCGAGGACATGAAGCTGATGTTATTGGGGTGTATGATTAGCATATGATGTTGAAATGCCAGTGAGATATAGTTTGATGGTGTTGTATGACATTTGAGTTTGAGGTGGCAAAAGAAGCCAACCCCGGAAGAGACGTCATGACAAAAGGGTGCGTGATGTTGTGTTCCAACAGGACCTGTTGAATAGTGTGGACGCTCTGTTGTATGTTCTATGTGTATTGTCTGATAGTGCTAAGTGGGACAAAGACTGGCTATGCCGCATGATGCCTTCTAATCCAGAATGAGCTGTTTGAAATGATGGAGTGATGGAGGCCGTGGGTGACGCTGATGGGAGAGCTTGATGAAATGCCTGAAATTTGATGCGAGAGATTGTCAGCTGCCGTATTGCACACCCCCCGGGACATGGAAACAATGTAAGAAGAAATTTTTGCAAGCGGCCAACCAAGGAAGTCTCCGCAGAAACCTCACGATTGTGAGAGATTTGGAACGATCCTGTTGATGAACTGGCAGGTCGTATGGTTGTCTGAATAGCACCGGACCGACATGTTTGCCCATGAATGACCCTACGCTACGGCAGCCGCCACGATGGGGTAGATCTTGAAAAGCGCTGAGGCAGTGGAGAATCCTTCCAAACCCCGGACCGCAGGAGGCCAGCTGCCCCACAGCCAATCGTTCCCAAAAATGGCCGCGAAGCCTGTGGTAGATGCCGCATCTGACCAGATAGAGGGGGAAGAGTCCGACGGCTGAGGGAGAAACAAGCTCCCGCCATTCCAGGTGGACAGAAATCTCCCCCATATGCCCAGACCTGCCACAGCGTGGGCATCCAGGGACAACCTGTGCGAGTCGTGTAGGAAAAAAGGGGAGAGGTGCAGGAGCCGTGATATAAATGAGCGACCCTGAGGTGGATGCGCATGGCAAAGATCAGGGAGCCCAGCAGGGACTGCAGTTCTTTGCGGTTGCCGGTGCTGAGTTGAAGGTAGTTGTCTATGTGGGCGAGAATGTCCTGGATCTTCCCGGATGGCAAACTGGCTTGCATTGAGGCTGAATCCAACTGGGTACCCAGGAAAGGTGATGACCGTGTCTGGCCCTTCTGTCTTCTTGGTGGCGATGGGTACCCCAGGTTCCTCCTCCGGTATTATGTGCGCCGGGCTGACTTCCTGGTCCTCCAGGCTAACGGTCGACGTGATCACTGGCAATCCGGCCGGCGCCGGTGACGCTGCCGGCCCTGCCAACCTGGCGTTGACTTTAGACATGGATGACATTTAGAGAGGACAGCATGGTATGTATATCCCCTGTGCTGGACTGGCTAGGTCCTTCCCCTGCCTCCCTGTTATCGATTGGCGTGCGCAGCAGCCGGAAAAGCTCTGCTTTCCTCGCCGTGGCGGAGAAGGGAACATGCCGTCACCTTAACTCTGTCGTTATGCGCGGGATTGTCCAGGATCTGATGGGTGCTGGACTGGCTAGACCGTCTCCCTGGGTAGCAGTGACGGATCTAGCAGGGGTGCCAGGTAGGGAGAAGTTCTCTATCCCTTCCAGAGACATGGTAAAACAAAACAGTTGATTAGCTTGGGGAAACACAGGATCGTGCTGGCAAGCTAGCTAGGCCGGATGGCGAAAAAATTATACTTGCATGGTGACAGATGAGGCCCTGCTAATTTGCCAAGCGGCTTGAGAGGCTCTACCTATGATTTGGCGCGAGGGGTTAATGAGGCCACTTGTGGTAGTGGCAGGAGCGTTGGCCTCTCGGTGACTGTAAGACAGGACTAGGGGAAGGGAATGACAGGTGAGGCCCTCTCTATGCAACACGCGAGGCGGCTTACTAACGAGGTGGCGCGTTGGGCGGGTGCCTCTGTACGTTTGAGGCGGGGTGTCGGCCTCGCGGGACCACTAACTGCTGGCGAAGCCAAGAAGGGGGTAACCTAGTGGGATGATGGTGCCCCTAAAGCCAGCACGCTGACCCCAACGGGATCATTCGAAATGTAAGGAAGACTTTTGTTAAATGAGCAGGTGAACGTACCTGGTGGTAAGAAAAAATTCTCCGGATACATGGTAGTGCAAAATACACTATAGGTTGACCACCTGAAAAAGGGGGAGGGTAGACATAAAATAGTGTGATGAAATGTGACAATGTACATGGTACATATGCATGACCCGGAGGATCATGACGGTTGTTCATGAAATGATAGCTTGCGCCTGGTGTGAGAAGAGACCAGCGCGTGGCGCATGGCCATGCACAAGTGGGAATGTGCGTTTTGCAATCCAATGGAACGTATTGGTCTGTGTCCTTTAATTATTATTTTTTTTTTTTTTTGGTGACCAGCTGATATCTCTTCCCCCCCCCCTTTTTTTTTTTTTTTTTTCTTTTCTTTATTAGTAACCAGACGATAACTCCTCCCCCCTGTTTTTTTTTATTATTGTGTGGGGCTGCTGGGGTGATGTTTGACTTTGGAGGGGCGTGCTGGAAGCCCCCCCTGCAACCTGCGCAGGAGGGGCCCCCTGTGTGACCGGCGCCCCCTGAGCTTTTGTTGGGGCTGCTGGGGTGATATATGACTTGGAGGGGCGCGCTGGAAGGCCCCCCTGCCGTCCGACGGCGGCCCCCCGCATCAGATGCGGCGCGCACGGCCGCCGGGACACCGCGCACGCGCCGACGGAATCGCCACGCATGCGCAGAACCCCGGCCGCGCATGCGCAGACCAGGCACCAGGACGCGGCCGGGCGCCATCGGCCGCGCGGCAGGAGGAGCGGTAAAACAGGCAGGAGGCGGTTGGGAGGGGATGTCTGTGCAGCGGTCAGCCCAGAGGAGGTTGAAATGAATAGGGGGTGTGCCGGTTGCACCGCCCCTGGCCCCTGTAGCTGCGCACGTGAATACAACGGGGGGGGGGGCCATGAACGTTGCTGGCGAAGTTAAGTGAATCATGTGGATCATGCTTGGAAGTTTATGTGATTGTTTGTAAGGAGTAACATTTTGGAGCATATGAAAATGAAAAGCCATTTATTTTGATCCCATTCGTCCGGAGTCCCCCCACGGCCGCCGGGACACCGCGCATGCGCCGACGAAATCGCCGCGCATGCGCAGAACCCCGGCCGCGCATGCGCAGACCAGGCACCAGGACGCGGCCGGGCGCCATCGGCCGCGCGGCAGGAGGAGCGGCAAAACAGGCAGGAGGCGGTGGGGAGGGGATGTCTGTGCAGCGGTAAGCCCAGTGGAGGTTGAAATGAATGGGGGGTGTGCCGGGTGTACCGCAGCTGGCCCCTGTGCTGTGTACATGAATACGAGGAGGGGATGGGGGTGGAGGGCAATGAATGTTGGATGTTGAGGGGTGAAATGAAATAAACCAGAAATGGGGAATGGGGCTGGAACCATCAGGGAGCTGACCGGAGTGACGGTCCTGTGGGGAGACGCCAGAATAGGCATGAGCAATGAGCTGCCGGTGATTGCTGCGAGAAGCCGTGACATGGGTGCAGCGTGTGTGATATAAACAGAAATGGGGGATTGATCCAGGAACCATTGGCCGCCTGCTGCAGAGCTGTTGACCGAAATGGTGGTACGGTTTGTGAACAAATGCGCATGAACAGGTGTGACAGAAATGAATACTGGTGACTTTGTATGAAAACCGTGACATTGGTGCGCATTGATGAAATGAAATGAACCGGTACAGGGGCAACCGTGAGGCCCTGCCTGTACCGTATGAATGACTCATACGCATTTGTGCTCCTGCAGCCGTGCACATGAACATGAGGAGGGGGGGGGCATGAATGTGGGTGATTGTGGGGTGATATGGACTGAAAAAGAAATAGGGAACGAGCCTGGAACCACAGGGGTGCTGACCGCAGTGTTGTTTCTGTGGGATTGCTTGAACAAGACATGACAAAATGAGATGCTGGTGACTGTGAGAAAGCCGTGACATTAGCGCAGCGTCCATGAAATGAAATGAAACAGAAATGGGGGATTAGGCCAGAAACCATTGCCGCATGCTGCAGAGGTGTTGACCGGAATGGTAGTACGGTGTGGACAAATTGCGCATGAACAAGGCGTGACAGAAATGAATACTGGTGACTTGTATAAGAAACCGTGACATTGGTGCAGCGTATGATGAAATGAACCGGTACAGGGGCAACCGTGAGGCCCCGGCTGTACCGTATGGATGACTCAGAAAACCACTGCCTGCATGCCGCAGGGGTGTTGACCGGAGTGGTGATACGGTGCAGATAAATTTATGTATGAACAAGACATGACAGAAATGAAATGCTGGTGACCTGGGCGAGAAAGCTGTGACATTAGTGCAGCATTTGGTGAAATGAAATGAACAGAAATGGGGGATTGCCCAGGAACGACTGCATGCCTGCCGCAGGGGTGCCGACCGGAATAGTGGTACGGTGTAGACAAATTTGTGCATTAACAAGGCGTGATAGAAATGAAATACTGGTGACTTGTACGAGAAAACAGTGACATTGGTGCAGCGTATGATGAAATGAAATAAATTGGGACAGGGGGCAACCGTGAGGCCCCGGCTGCACCGTATGGATGACTCGCAGTTTAACGGGCAAACGTGACCCACAGTGAACCTGAGTAAAGCTGGAAAAATAGAACCGAAATGCTCCAAATCCAGAACTGATGGCAACGAAAAACTCCCAGAAATTCAGCGACTCGCAGGCAACTCTCCAGACACTCCACAAGCGACCTCCTCTCTCAAAAGCTTAGACCTCAATGATGCAGGAGCCAGGTAAGGGGAGTGCCCTAAATAGGCTGGATGCGGACTTCAGCCCCTCCCACAAATCCAGGCAATCTGCCTTAATACATATATTATACAGAGTTCACTTAAACACTTCAGTTGATCACAGACTAATGTACCTGATGTATTTTCTGCATCACATTTACTATGTATTGGTGGAAAATATATGATGGATACTTGATGGAAATCCAGCCCTGTCTTGTGAGGTTTAACATAATAAAAAACCTTGTGCTACCAGTACTTCTCAAAAAGGGATCATTTTTGATTGTCTTTTTTTAACAGGCTGTTTGTTACCACCAGCCACCAACCATTTAGCCATTGCAATATTTGTCACTGTCACATCGACATTACTAATGCTGCCTTGCCATTAAAGAGCTTGAAAGGGGTTGGATGAAATCCTAGTAGACCTAAGAGTGTCGTATATAACCTTTCAGGGCAATAGGAGCACTTTCAATTCGGGTCAAATTTGTTTGGACTCAAATCAAACCTTACGGCTAATTTGTGCGAACCAGACACCAAATAAATTTCAAGAAATGTGTTCAATTTCTAACCAGTGATGTAAACGGTACATGGTAGTGGGGGCCCTGTTACAGATTTTGTACTGGGTCCAAAGTTATGCATGTGGCCTGAATTTACACAAGAGGAATGGTGACTAGCATACCTTTTAATGAAATTGCAGGGTGGATAAGTTTAGAAAATAAATAAATAAAAGAAGCATTACTCACCAATCCCCATTACAGCATTTCAATGCTTAACAGGTCCCCACTGGTCTCCACTTCCTTGTCCAGTCTGAAAACACACAGCAAATGTGTCATGGCGGTAAAGTAGATATGCACAAGGACAATGAGGCAATGGACTGCAACCCCCGATTGTCTCTACCTACTTGCAGTACAAGCCCCTAGATGGCTAGACTGCAACTGGTCGAAGGTCCCTGCACTGCTCAAGTGCAGAGACAGACAAACAATCTTAGGCAGACAAACATAATTCCAGAGTTGTCAGAAATGGCTCAGAACCACAAAGGCTGTGTAGTACCAGAATGGGAGACAGGGAGTGGTCAGAAGACAAGCCAAGGTCAGAAACACAGTATATCAATAAGCAAAATAGGAACATAGCTAGTGAGCCAAACAAGACTTTCACAGCAACAGTGAATGGCCAGGAAAGGACCATTCTGACAAGTCCCTGGATCAGACCCTGATAGGTCCATGACTTGGTGCTCCATTAATTAGAAACTCTAGTACACAGTAATAGAGCAGCTGAGCAATCAGCCCACTGCTAGTCTCCTCCAGCACATGCCCACTGTTACTAAGAATGCCGTCACTTCAACAGGGGCGTGGCTCAGCAGCGCGTCTCTCCTGAGGCGGCCGTGCCAAGGCTGAGGATCACGCACAGGTATAAGTTTATTATAAAACGGCGTAAAATGTCACTTAGCCAATCATTGGATTAGAGTGTGTCACTGATGTGGCCAGTGATTGACTGCTATTTCCCGTCTGTCTAGATGGGACCAGGAAGAGTAAGCAGTGGAGACCCGGTAAGCATTGGAACAGCAGTGAGAAGGATTGGGGAGGTGAATAATGCTTTTTTTTTTTTAACCCATTCTACCCATTGTAGAATTAAAAAAATTGGATTGACAACAGAAAAGGTAATAATTACAAAAAATACTCTGTTCAATCCCTTCGCAGCCACAGCGCAGTCTCTCTGGTGGTCCCTGTCAATCTTTATTTATGTACTTGCAGTGATGAAGTGCCTTAGAGCCAATCACTGGTCTCAGCAGTGATACTAGCATACAGATCATGAGATCACTTAGGCCAGCAATTGGCTGCAGCAGTCACGCGGATGTATGTCACGTTATCATAGCAGTGAAGTAAGTAGCAACTGGGAGACTACCGGAGCATCAGTCCTAGAGCTGCAGGGGATTTAACAGTTTTTTTTATTTTTTTATGTATCAACTCCTGGTATTTGCCCAATTTTTTTAAAATTCCAGATAACACCTTTCACTGAAATAACCCAAGTTACAATGAGGTGAACATGTACAAGTAAATCTAGCGTAACTTGGACTTACATTAGAAAAATAGGCATCAGCATTTCTTATTTTTTTACGTGCCAGTGGATTCTAGGAACAAAAGTACGACAGTTTAATGATGCTGTCTGACTCAATGAAGACCATACGCTATTTATTGTTTGTAAAAGGAGCAATAATAATTTCCCATGAAGCAGGAACTGCAGAGGTACAATAGTTTAGTAATGAATGTAATAAATGTACTGGATATCACTGTCATTTCATGTTTAAGAGCTGCAATATGTTCTCGTGCCAACAATAAGAAGCATTTATTGGACAATTCCCACCAGGTTCTGGGGCTGTAAGGAAGTATCTGAACTGCAAGTAATAACTTTCCATCATTTCCATCCAATTTAACCATAAACAATTGGCAAAACATAGTCAGTACTTGGAGCTCTAACATATATTGGGAAATGACACCACATAATAGTCTCTCAGAGCTTCCAACTTAGCCTAGAAAAGCAGAAATCAGAAGGCCAGTTGGTGACGCCCATGTATTTTAAAGATGCTCTTCACTGTATATTCCTATCTGAGGGACACATCCTTAGTGTGGGTTCCCTCATGGCAACCCTTAATTATAACACTACATTTTTTAAACCATCAAACAAACAATTTATTAAATAAGTTAGGGAAAGGTCCAACCTCTCTAATAATTGATGAGAATGAGGTACCTTAAAGGGGTTGTCCGGGTTCAGAGCTGAACCCGGACATACCCTTATTTTCACCCAGGCAGCCCACTGAGGCTAGAATCAGGGCATCTCATGTCATGCTCTGCGCGATTTAGCGCAGGGCAAAGGAGAGCATCGGAGCATAAACTGCTCCGATGCTCAAGCCAGGGGGGCTGCCGGGG
The DNA here is from genome assembly GCF_905171765.1 of Bufo bufo. NCBI lineage: Eukaryota > Metazoa > Chordata > Amphibia > Anura > Bufonidae > Bufo > Bufo bufo. The sequence continues at coordinate 321,869,059 of NC_053394.1, read as the reverse complement.
TGAAAATGGAGGTATGTCCGGGTTCAGCTCTGAACCCGGACAACTCCTTTAAATCTCTATTCTTTGTCAGGGAGCAGAACTAGCATGCGCCATGTTTTTCTATTAGAACAGTCAGAAACTGATGAATGAGAACATTCCTGTTTTCTACACTTCCGTTCATCTCTATGGAGGTGGACTTCATATGTTTGATCCTCTGGTTGTTCCTGCCTGTCTTTGTGGCTTCAGGGGTCACACACTATACTACTGGCATCACCACTCAGTGATGGGAGCTATGATAGTATGTGACTAGGGATGAGCGAATTTCATATTTTGAAGTTTGTGTTTGTGTTGTGGTATTTGCTGAATTGCGTCATGGATTCCGTTACCACTGACCATAACGCAATTCCATGATGGAACGCATAACGGAATGCCTTGGCAAGCGCCCGACTTTTAGGGAGGGTGCTTAGGGACTGGTGGTCCCCCCTTCCCCTTCCTAGCCGTGGGTCATATGTAGCACCTTGCCGGTTTCTTTTAGGTGCCTGAGGGGTTAATGGAGTTATGGTGGCACATCACTGGGGGACGAGTAGGAGATGTCTCCTCCCTCTAGCAGGGTATATAACCCCCTCCCCTGCTGCTGCACTTCCTCTTTGCAGCGGAAGCCGAGTTGCCCATCCTCCCGCCCTTGAATGGGTATTTCAGCGGGGAGTTTCCTTTGGTTTCTGTTTTATAAAAAAAAAAAAAAGAGAGATAAAATAAAGGAAAGTTAAAGGAATAACGATGATATAAGAAATAGTTAAAAGAAGGTGTTGGACCTTTTACCGTTGTTTTAAGTTATTTACATTGTCTTCTTCTTTTAAAAAGGGCGGTATGATTTGAGATATGAAGTCACAGCTGGCGGCAATTGATACAGCGGAGTGTTGGAGATGGCTGATGGCGTACTTGCCCGCCGGGAATCCGGCAGTTGGCATACTGTTATGTTCTTTGGTTTTGCCGTATAAAATAAATAAGCTGTGGCCGATTATCACCCAGCTGAAAGGTTACCTGTTGTCCTGCGTGTTTATTATATGGGTCAGTTTTAAGTAAGGGGAGCTACAGGTAGGCAGAGGTGCCGGCCCGGTTCTTAGCTCTCCTTTGCCCTCTCCTAAATACCAGCAGTCTTAGAAGCATTCCGTTATTCATTCCGTCATAATAGAAGTCTATGGCCTGCATAACGGATCCGTCTGGTTTGCGTTATGCTGGAGTCCTCTCCTGCATAACAGAAACCGGACGCATCCGTTATGCAGGCCAAAGACTTCTATTATGACGGAATGAATAACGGAATGCCTCTAAAGGCCATAGAATGAATAACGGAATGCCTCTACAGGGAGTGCAGAATTATTAGGCAAGTTGTATTTTTGAGGATTAATTTTATTATTGAACAACAACCATGTTCTCAATGAACCCAAAAAACTCATTAATATCAAAGCTGAATATTTTTGGAAGTAGTTTTTAGTTTGTTTTTAGTTTTAGCTATTTTAGGGGGATATCTGTGTGTGCAGGTGACTATTACTGTGCATAATTATTAGGCAACTTAACAAAAAACAAATATATACCCATTTCAATTATTTATTTTTACCAAGTGAAACCAATATAACATCTCAACATTCACAAATATACATTTCTGACATTCAAAAACAAAACAAAAACAAATCAGTGACCAATATAGCCACCTTTCTTTGCAAGGACACTCAAAAGCCTGCCATCCATGGATTCTGTCAGTGTTTTGATCTGTTCACCATCAACATTGCGTGCAGCAGCAACCACAGCCTCCCAGACACTGTTCAGAGAGGTGTACTGTTTTCCCTCCTTGTAAATCTCACATTTGATGATGGACCACAGGTTCTCAATGGGGTTCAGATCAGGTGAACAAGGAGGCCATGTCATTAGATTTTCTTCTTTTATACCCTTTCTTGCCAGCCACGCTGTGGAGTACTTGGACGCGTGTGATGGAGCATTGTCCTGCATGAAAATCATGTTTTTCTTGAAGGATGCAGACTTCTTCCTGTACCACTGCTTGAAGAAGGTGTCTTCCAGAAACTGGCAGTAGGACTGGGAGTTGAGCTTGACTCCATCCTCAACCCGAAAAGGCCCCACAAGCTCATCTTTGATGATACCAGCCCAAACCAGTACTCCACCTCCACCTTGCTGGCGTCTGAGTCGGACTGGAGCTCTCTGCCCTTTACCAATCCAGCCACGGGCCCATCCATCTGGCCCATCAAGACTCACTCTCATTTCATCAGTCCATAAAACCTTAGAAAAATCAGTCTTGAGATATTTCTTGGCCCAGTCTTGTTCAGTGGTGGTCGTCTTTCAGCCTTTCTTACCTTGGCCATGTCTCTGAGTATTGCACACCTTGTGCTTTTGGGCACTCCAGTGATGTTGCAGCTCTGAAATATGGCCAAACTGGTGGCAAGTGGCATCTTGGCAGCTGCACGCTTGACTTTTCTCAGTTCATGGGCAGTTATTTTGCGCCTTGGTTTTTCCACACGCTTCTTGCGACCCTGTTGACTATTTTGAATGAAACGCTTGATTGTTCGATGATCACGCTTCAGAAGCTTTGCAATTTTAAGAGTGCTGCATCCCTCTGCAAGATATCTCACTATTTTTGACTTTTCTGAGCCTGTCAAGTCCTTCTTTTGACCCATTTTGCCAAAGGAAAGGAAGTTGCCTAATAATTATGCACACCTAATATAGGGTGTTGATGTCATTAGACCACACCCCTTCTCATTACAGAGATGCACATCACCTAATATGCTTAATTGGTAGTAGGCTTTCGAGCCTATACAGCTTGGAGTAAGACAACATGCATAAAGAGGATGATGTGGTCAAAATACTCATTTGCCTAATAATTCTGCACGCAGTGTAAAGGCCATAGAATGAATAACGGAATGCCTCTAAAGGCCATAGAATGAATAACGGAATGCCTCTAAAGGCCATAGAATGAATAACGGAATGCTTCAAAATATGAAATTCCCTCATCCCTATATGTGACCCTGGGGCCAGTAGTTGCATGCTGTTACAGCGCATCATTGCTGAAAGACCAATGGGGGAGCACCAAAGCATCTGCACTAGATTGGGATGGTGGGTTTAAAAAGGTAAATATTTTAAATTTTTTTAATTTTATAATATTAGTATACTTTTTTTCAGAAGCCATGGACCATTTTTAATGATTAAATCCAGAGAACTCCTTTAAAGGGTAGTGTCATATATGAGTTTTGGCTTCCATTTTAAATGGGTTTTCCAATTTCTATGGGTTTTTAAATTACCAGATCCCCTCCACACATACAGCAGAACCTGTCAAAAGAAGTATACTTACCTGTTCCCTGGCACTTGGATTTGGCTCCGTGGTTCCACCACTGTCTTCACGACGCTTCAAGGGTTTCTGTCAGCAGGAAAATGGTTATTAACCTTGCTGACATTAGTGATGTACTAATGTCAGCTGAACATAACTATATTAGTGCCATCTCATTGCCTGCCGCCGTTATTGAGAAAAAAATTACTTTTAGAATATGCAAATGACCCTATAGGAGCAGGGGGGCGTTGATCCTGCTCCTAGAGGCTCCGTTTTCCCACCTCTGGCCACGCCCTGCTACACTTGATTGACAGGGTGAGGCAGCGTTGGTCTCCGCTTGCCAGCCCTGTCTGCCGTGGAAATATTGAGCCTGCACCGTCCCGTTCAGTATTCGCCGCAGGCACAGTGAGTGCAGCCGGCGAGCGTCCTTCACTCACTGCGCCTGCGCCGAATACTGAACGGGACGTGGCTAATTTGCATATTATAAAAGTTATTTTTCCTTAATAACAGCAGCACGCAATGAGATGGCACTAATATAGTTATGTTCAGCTGACATTAGTACATCACTAATGTCAGCCAGGTTAATAACCATTTTCCTGCTGACAGAAACCCTTTCAGTCCTCTCATGTAAACGTCCGGTACAATCACTGGCCACAGAGGAGACATGTCCTCCAAATAGCACATGACTGCAGTAACATGCCGCAGTTAGGCCTTGTCCAGTGTTTTCTTCCCCTCCACCTCTTTTCCCAGATCCTTGGACCAATTCCTTACCAGCAGCAAAGTGGATGGTGCAAACCAGAAATCGGGCCCTTTCTCCGGGGTCTCATAGCAGCCTCATGGTCTCACTTTTTGGCGAGAAAGAGGAAGTCCCCCAGTTAGGCCCTGTGTCATTGCAGTGACATGCCGCTTGGCGACGCATCACCTCTGCAGCCAGTCATTGACTGCAGCAGCGCACATGACCCCCGCCTATGTCAGAGGTTCACCAGTGGGGACCAAAATACAGTGAAGACAGCAATGGACCCCCAGAGCAGGAATATAAGCTTATCTTTATAGGTCCCAAGGGTGGGGGGGTTCTTAATTCTTAGCACAGGTAAGTTGGAAAAACCCTTTAAGAAATAAAACAATATTACTTTAAATGTATACTACAAGTCCTCTGATTTCAGTATCCATCCTAAATGCAGTTGTTCCATAAAAAGCTGGAAGTGCAGTACAAAGTGTAAACTGCCTCGGGATCTAACATCCAATAAATCTATAAGCAGTAGTTAAGCTGAGTCTACCATCAGCCTGAAATAACATATATGTGAACTCGCCTATTCACATTCATAGGTTCCAATCCTGCAAGAGTCACAAATATAAACAGTAAAAGAAAACATACCCATGCTTTACTTCCTACCGGGCAGCTAGTGAAAAAAGTAGAACGTTCTCAATGACAGACTACATCAGGGAACACCAGCAATACCTTTCACAGTAATGTAGATTAGGTCGCTGGATTTTTTTTTTTCTGGCTATTTCTGTAAGAAATAAAAAATAAAAAAATTCCTAAAAATATGGTATCAAAGTTAACCAAATGTCAACCTTTTTGTCATATTTCCATTTACTGTATACAATGACATGCCAATAAGAGATGGAGCCCTGTAGTAAAGGTCAAAATGGCTGCCAATATGATTCTGGCTTTTGCCATTCTTGACCTTAGTGTTTGGTGTTTCCCCCTCCACTCCATTTCCATGACCTTTTGGGCAATTCCCCAACAGTAGCAGTAGCTGGGGATAGGACAAACTAGAAATTGTCCCCCCTCTTCAAAGGTCTCATAGCAGCCGCATGGTTTCCCTTTATGGTATGTAGTAGAACTGAGTAGAAGGACCACCAGTTAGATCCTCCATCAATGGCTACAGCAGGCATGGCCAACCTGCGGCTCTCCAGCTGTTGTAAAACTACAACTCCCACCATGCCCTGCTGTAGGGTGATAGATGTAGGTAGTCTGGCCATGCTGGGAGTTGTAATTTTGCAACAGCTGGAGAGCCTCAGGTTGGCCATCCCTGGGCTAGAGTATCGACTACAAACAGTGTCTCTCTCCCTGGAACACCCAGTACGTGCTTTACATTGACAATCCACTGGTTTCCATGGACTCCTGTGTAATGCTTCATTGAAAAAGACTCTTTACCCCACATTTATTTTCAGTAACGTCTTATAAATGTCACAGCTCTCTGTCTCACAGGTGAAGTGCCACTAGTGATGGCTATGGATGACCCCTGGGAGAGAAAGGAAGAGGACATTATTCCTGTACTATCAGTTCATTTTACCTGTACTATGACATCTTTATCTACATTACCCCGGTACTGTGATAATGCTATGTAAATTTTTACTGTATTATGATGAAATTGTGGCATTATATTTCATACTATGACATTACCACTACAGTAACATCACTGTTTGCACAGTCCCTGAGCTGAATAGATTTTTCATTGTGTGAATTTGGGGGGTACTATCTCTCCTTGGGGAGAGAGTGCATTAATCGGCGTGAGGAGACTTACAGGTCATACATGCTCATTTGGAATTCTGGGAAGAAAGGTATGCAGTTGTTACATCACTGTGTGGATTTTCTCTATGCTATGCCATCCTTGTATCCATAATTGCTGTACTGTGACATCACTGTACCCAATATTATTGTACTGTGACATCACTCTATACGTTATTCCTGTACAGTGACATCACTGACAATTTCTCAATGCTGTATCATCACTGTGTACATTATCCCTGTACTGTGACATCACTGTATACATAATCCCTGTACGATGACATCACTGCATTTATCCTGTACTGTAACATCACTGTGCAAAATTTCTCCAGGTTGTCATCGCTGTGTGCATTATCCCCATATTGTGACATCACTGTGTGCATTATCCCTCTACTGTCACATCGTGGTATGCATTTCCTCATACTGTGACACCACCCTGTGAATTTTCTCCAGGCGGTATGGTCACGGTCTGCACTAGTCTTCTACTGTGACAATGTTGCACACGTTACCCCTATGTATTTCACAAACTCCACAAACTGGAGATCAAAACAATCATATTTTATGTTCTTAACTAGCAGAAGGACCCGGCTTCACACAGGTATATTTCATCTAAACTTAATGTTTGTGTGTGTGTCGTTAAAAGATATCAACAGTATCCTCCATAACAGTAAACTCCACAGCCCCTCCACCCCTTAACACTGACTCCCACAGTGCCCAGCCTTCTTAAAATGGGACCTCCACAGCAGCCCATCCCCTTAACTTTGACCTTCAAAGCAGCCTGTCCCTTTAACAGTGAGTTTCACAGCACCCCACTCCCTTGACAGTGACCTCCTCAGGGGCCCACCCCCTTAACAGTGACCTCTACAGCACCTCGCCCTTTAACACTGAACTCCATAGGGGACCGTCCCCTTATCTGTGTCCTCCACTGTTCCCTGCCCCCTTAACAGAGACCTCCACAGCACTTGTCCCTTTAACAGTGATCTCCACAGTACCCCGCTCCCATAACAGTAACCTCACAGTACCCTGCTGCCTTATTAGTGACCTCTACAGCAGCTGCTCCTTTAATAGGGGCCCCCTGCCCCCTTAACAGTGACCTCCACAGTGCCAGCCCCTTTAACAGTGACCTCACAGCGGCCTGCCCCCTTAACAGTGACCTCCACAGTGAACGTCCCTTTAACAGTGACCTCCACAGTGCCCGCCCCTTTAACAGTGACCCCTACAGTCCCTGCCCCTTTAACAGTAACCTCCACAGCAGCTGCCCCTTCAAAAGTGGCCCCTGCCCCCTTAACAGTGAACTCCACAGCGGCCTGCCCCTTTAATAGTGGCCCTTGCCCCTTTAACAGTGACCTCCACAGCAGCTGCCCCTTCAATAGTGGCCCCCTGCCCCCTTAACAGTGACTTCCACAGTGCCAGCCCCTTTAACAGTGACCTCACAGTGGCCTGCCCCCTTAACAGTGACCTCCACAGTGAACGTCCCTTTAACAGTGACCTCCACAGTGCCCGCCCCTTTAACAGTGATCCCTACAGTCCCTGCCCCTTTAACAGTAACCTCCACAGCGGCCTGCCCCTTTAATAGTGGCCCTTGCCCCTTTAACAGTGACCTCCACAGCACCCTGCCCCTTTAAGGCTAGGGCTACATGACGACATGTGTCACACGTCATTTTGTCGTACCAATGTCGTGCAACAATTTTTATAATGATAGGCTATGGTGTCGCACTGCAAGATGCTGCAACTGCGACGGCAAAAAATCCATCCAAGATGGATGCATGTAGCAGTGTAGTTGTGCCCTATGTGTCGTGCAGCCCTAGCCTAAAGCTGACCTACAGCAGTGAGGAAAAATGACTGGGTTGTTATGGAAACCTGGAGTAAAGCTGTGTGCATGTGGAGACTAAGGGCCTGTCAGTTTCTATTGGCTGATAAGGGACATGTGACCGTGTGTATGGAAGTTGGGATATGAAGAGAAAGACTTGCAGGCTTGTAAGTCCTTCTTTATACACTGCCTGTCCCAAAAAAAAATTGTCACAAAAAGAAATAAAGATTCTCAATGGGGTTAAGGTCTGGAATCTGTGGTGGCCAATCCATGTGTGAAAATGATGTCTCATGCTCCCTGAACCACTCTTTCACAATTTGAGCCCGATGAATCCTGGCATTGTCATCTTGGAATATGCCTGTGAGATCAAGGAACAAAAAAAATCCATTGATGGAATAACCTGGTCATTCAGTATGTTCAGGTAGTCAGCTGACCTCATTCTTGGAGCACATACTGTTGCTGAACCTAGACCTGACCAACTGCAGCAACCCTAGATCATAACACTGCCCCCACAGGCTTGTACAGTAGGCACTAGGCATGATGGGTGCATCACTTCATCTGCCTCTCTTCTTACCCTGATGCACCCATCACAGGGTAAATCTGGACCCATCAGAGACCACATGACCTTCTTCCATTGCTCCAGAGTCCATTCTTTATGCTCCCTAGCAAATTGAAGCCTTTATTAGTGGTTTTCTTACGGCTACACAGCTGTTCAGTCCCAATCCCTTCAGTTCCCTTCGCATTGTGCATGTGGAAATGCTCTTACTTTCACTATTAAACATAGCCCTGAGTTCTACTGTTGTTTTTCTTCGATTTGATTTCACCAAACGTTTAAGTGATCGCCAAACACAATCATAGAAACATAGAAACATAGAATGTGTCGGCAGATAAGAACCATTTGGCCCATCTAGTCTGGATCATTCAGAATTTTCATCTAGTCCCATCATTCAGGATTTTCATCTAGTCCCATCATTCAGGATTTTCATCTAGTCCCATCATTCAGGATTTTTTTCCCGACACATTTCTTCCACTATCTTTCCAGTTTTTAATAATGCGTAGGACAATTTTAGTCGTTTCTGCAATCTCCTTAGATGTTTTCTCTGCTTGATGCATGCCAATGATTTGACCCTTCTCAAACAGACTAACATCTTTTCCACGACCACGAGATGTGTCTTTCGACATGGTTGTTTAATAAATGAGAAGCAACTCATTGCACCAGTTGGGGTTAAATAACTAATTGCCATCTGAAAGATAATCACCCATGCAGTAATTATCCAATAGGAGGCTCATAACTATTTGCTTAGTTAAATCCAGGTGGCAACTTTTTTTTTTGGACAGGCAGTGTATATATAGATTATTAAAGGTTGTCATTAGAGATGAGCGAATCGAAGCTGACGAAGTGGAATTTATTTAGAAATTCAGGAAAAATTTGATTCGCAATGAATGCGAATTACCTCGCGCTTCGTGGTAATGAATCGCAATTTTTCTAAAATGGCGGCTACATGTGTGAGGACTGAGCACATGGGGCATGGAACTCTGGGAAGGCAGGATTACGCCTGCATGCAGCCAATCAACAGCCAGACAGCTCTGTGATGTCACAGCCCTATAAATACGGCAGCCATATTAGATTCTGTGATTTTCCAGCATTCACAGTGCAGGGACAGATGTGTGAAGGCGCTAGGGACAGCAAGTGGAAAAACCTCATTGTGGAAAAAAAAGACATAAAAAACTATTTATAAGTGCAGGGAAAGGGAGGAATCATTTCAAAGCATCTTAGTGCAGGGAGAGATGAAAGAAGGTGTTAGGGACATTGATAGGAAAGTGATTTAGAAGTGCAGGGAACCATTATTTGGGGATCCAAATAGTCATTAGACAACTCTGTCATTCCAGCTATATGTTATTGCGCTGCAAGTGTTATGTTGAAAAGCCCTTAGAGGCTTATATCTTAGTATCTTATTCAGTACTACAAGAAAAATATATATGCATTTCACTTCTGCAGTTATTTCTGGTGAAAGCATATAGGGGCGTATTTCAGTAACAAAGAAAAATATATACGCATTGCTGCAGTTATTTCTGGTGAAAGCGTATAGGGGCGTATTTCAGTACAACAAGAAAATATATATACGTACTGCACTGTTGCAGTTATTTCAGGTGAAATCATATAGGGGCATATTTCAGTACTGCAAGAAATATATATACGCACTTCACGCTTTAATTTTTGTCTGGTCAAAGCGCATACTGGCCAAATTCAGTCCAACAAGAAAAATATATTCTCAGGTCACTTCTGCAGTTATTTCTGGTGAAAGCGTATAGGGGCGTATTTCAGTACTACAAGAAAAATATATTCTCACTTCACTGTTGCAATTATATCTGGTAAAGCCTTTACTGGCGTATTGCATTAGAAAAAGAAATATACATTCGCCATTCGCTGGTGCACTTACATGTAGAAAAACCTTTATTGACGTATATCAGAATAAAAATAAAAATATATTCAGCGTTCACTGTTGCAGTTATATGTGGCAAAGCCTTTAGTGTCGTATTTCGGTAGAAAAATAAAGATACAGGGAGTGCAGAATTATTAGGCAAGTTGTATTTTTGAGGATTAATTTTATTATTGAACAACAACCATGTTCTCAATGAACCCAAAAAACTCATTAATATCAAAGCTGAATATTTTTGGAAGTAGTTTTTAGTTTGTTTTTAGTTTTAGCTATTTTAGGGGGATATCTGTGTGTGCAGGTGACTATTACTGTGCATAATTATTAGGCAACTTAACAAAAAACTAATATATACCCATTTCAATTATTTATTTTTACCAAGTGAAACCAATATAACATCTCAACATTCACAAATATACATTTCTGACATTCAAAAACAAAACAAAAACAAATCAGTGACCAATATAGCCACCTTTCTTTGCAAGGACACTCAAAAGCCTGCCATCCATGGATTCTGTCAGTGTTTTGATCTGTTCACCATCAACATTGCGTGCAGCAGCAACCACAGCCTCCCAGACACTGTTCAGAGAGGTGTACTGTTTTCCCTCCTTGTAAATCTCACATTTGATGATGGACCACAGGTTTTCAATGGGGTTCAGATCAGGTGAACAAGGAGGTCATGTCATTAGATTTTCTTCTTTTATACCCTTTCTTGCCAGCCACGCTGTGGAGTACTTGGACGCGTGTGATGGAGCATTGTCCTGCATGAAAATCATGTTTTTCTTGAAGGATGCAGACTTCTTCCTGTACCACTGCTTGAAGAAGGTGTCTTCCAGAAACTGGCAGTAGGACTGGGAGTTGAACTTGACTCCATCCTCAACCCGAAAAGGCCCTACAAGCTCATCTTTGATGATACCAGCCCAAACCAGTACTCCACCTCCACCTTGCTGGCGTCTGAGTCGGACTGGAGCTCTCTGCCCTTTACCAATCCAGCCACGGGCCCATCCATCTGGCCCATCAAGACTCACTCTCATTTCATCAGTCCATAAAACCTTAGAAAAATCAGTCTTGAGATATTTCTTGGCCCAGTCTTGACGTTTCAGCTTGTGTGTCTTGTTCAGTGGTGGTCGTCTTTCAGCCTTTCTTACCTTGGCCATGTCTCTGAGTATTGCACACCTTGTGCTTTTGGGCACTCCAGTGATGTTGCAGCTCTGAAATATGGCCAAACTGGTGGCAAGTGGCATCTTGGCAGCTGCACGCTTGACTTTTCTCAGTTCATGGGCAGTTATTTTGCGCCTTGGTTTTTCCACACGCTTCTTGCGACCCTGTTGACTATTTTGAATGAAACGCTTGATTGTTCGATGATCACGCTTCAGAAGTTTTGCAATTTTAAGAGTGCTGCATCCCTCTGCAAGATATCTCACTATTTTTGACTTTTCTGAGCCTGTCAAGTCCTTCTTTTGACCCATTTTGCCAAAGGAAAGGAAGTTGCCTAATAATTATGCACACCTAATATAGGGTGTTGATGTCATTAGACCACACCCCTTCTTATTACAGAGATGCACATCACCTAATATGCTTAATTGGTAGTAGGCTTTCGAGCCTATACAGCTTGGAGTAAGACAACATGCATAAAGAGGATGATGTGGTCAAAATACTCATTTGCCTAATAATTCTGCACGCAGTGTATATTCAGCATTCAGCGCTGCAGTTATATGTGGGAAAGTCCTTTTTTGCGGTATGGACCGAATTACGTTGTAATGAAATTTTGTATTTACGTTTCACACACTGCGCGCTTACGTGACGACGTCCATAAGAGCGGCGCACCAATACAGGTGAATACACTATGCACTAACCCTGCACAAAAATGCTAACTAATTCACACCAGCCCGCATTTACCTGTGGTATTGCTTACTGGACACTACGGAGACTTCTCTGCAGCACAGAAGACGCAAGAGGACCGCGTCACACTCTTCCAGCGCGGACCTACTTCCTCCGCTATGTCCCGTTCACTTCAGATCACTCCGCCTCAGGCACTGTTGTTTTTTCTAAACTGACAGCCTATAACCCTCTGTTGAAAAGCCTTTAGTAGTGTACTGTATATACGTGGAAAAAATATATATACTCGGCTTTCACTGTTCCAGTTATATGTGGTAAAGCCTTTAGTGGCGTGTATCAGTAGAAAAAGAAAAAGATGTTCGGCATTCAGCGCAGCAGTTATATGCGGTAAAATCTTTTGGGACTTATCTCGTGGAAAAAATAATTGTATTCAGCGTTCAGCGCTGCACTTATATGCGGTAAAATCTTTTTTGAATTATTTGGGTGGAAAAAAATCTTGTGATCAGCATTAAGCTCTGCACTCATATGCGGTAAAATCTTTTTAAATTATTTTGGTGGACAAAAAATCTTCTATTCAGTATTAAGCGCTGCACTTATATGTGGGAAAAATCTTTTTTAAATTATTTCGGTGGACAAAAAATCCTGTATTCAGCATTAAGCGTTTCACTTATATACGGTAAAATCTTTTTAAAATTATTTGGGTGGAAAAAATCTTGTATTCAACATTAAGCGTTGCTCTTATATGCGGTAAAATCTTTTTTTTATTATTTGGGTGGAAAAAAATCTTGTATTTAGCATTAAGCGCTGCTCTTATATGCGGTAAAATCTTTTTGAATTATTTCGGTGGAAAAAAATCTTGTATTCAGCATTAAGCGCTGCACTTATATGCGGTAAAATCTTTTTAAAATTATTTGGGTGGAAAAAAATCTTGTATTTAGCATTAAGCGCTGCTCTTATATGCAGTAAAATCTTTTTGAATTAATTTGGTGGAAAAAAATCTTGTATTCAGCATTAAGCGCTGCACTTATATGCGGTAAAATCTTTTTTCAATTATTTGGGTGGAAAAAAATCTTGTATTTAGCATTAAGCGGTTCTCTCATATGCAGTAAAATCTTTTTGAATTATTTGGGTGGATAAAAAAATCTTGTATTCAGCATTAAGCACTGCACTTTTATGTGTTAAAATCTTTTTAAAATTTTTTGGGTGGACAAAAAATCTTGTATTCAGCACTAAGTGCTGCACTCATATGCGGTAAAAATCTTTTTTTAATTATTTCGGTGGACAAAAAATCTTGTATTCAGTATTAAGCGGTGCACTTATATGCAGTAAAATCTTTTATAAATTATTTAGGTGGACAAAAAATCTTGTATTCAGTATTAAGTGCTGCACTTATATGTGGGAAAAATCTTTTTTTAATTATTTCGGTGGACAAAAAATCCTGTATTCAGCATTAAGCGCTGCTCTTATATGCGGTAAAATCTTTTTGAATTATTTCGGTGGAAAAAAATATTGTATTCAGCATTAAGTGTTGCACTTATATGCGGTAAAATCTTTTTGAATTATTTGGGTGGAAAAAAATCTTGTATTTAGCATTAAGCGCTGCTCTTATATGCGGTAAAATCTTTTTGAATTATTTCAGGGGAAAAAAATCTTGTATTCAGCATTAAGCGCTGCACTTATATGCGGTAAAATCTTTTTTCAATTATTTGGGTGGAAAAAAATCTTGTATTTAGCATTAAGCGCTGCTCTGATATGCAGTAAAATCTTTTTGAATTATTTGGGTGGACAAAAAAATCTTGCATTCAGCATTAAGCACTGCACTTTTATGTGTTAAAATCTTTTTTGAATTTTTTGGGTGGACAAAAAATCTTGTATTCAGCACTAAGTGCTGCACTCATATGCGGTAAAATCTTTTTTTAATTATTTCGGTGGACAAAAAATCTTGTATTCTGCATTAAGCGCTGCACTTATATGCTCCGATGCTCAAGTCAGGGGAACTGCCTGGGTGAAAATGGAGGTATGTCTGGGTTCCTCATCTCTTCATTAGCATCGGACACACTAACATTACATCCCCCCTAGCTATATATATAAGTGGTGCAAGCACCACCAAGGGGCGAATAAAGGTAAATTACACTGCCAGCCTGTTAAAGGGAATTACAGCATGATACCACAATACATTTGATATGACATTTAGCAAGAGTTTAAAGTGCCCACATATAGCACATAATGGGACACTGCATCAAGATGAATCAGGCGTGGATCAGTCAGGATTTCCACACACCAATGCCTGATGCATCAGACTAGATCATCCACGGTGCCACACCAACAATTTGACAAAAGAGAATGGTTTCTTCTGGCTACCTGCCTCAGCTACTATTCTGATGTTGTTACCCGCCTGATGCCACACATCTGATTCCAAGTGCTCCTTCTTTCACCTACCATCTTCAGCGGGCACTGGTATTGCCACCCACCTCCACAGTATGTTACTTTGCCACTCTGTGGCCTCCTCATGCTGCCGCCACCTCCAGGCTCTGTCATTGTGCCGCTCTGTGTTCTCCTCATGCTGCTGCCACCTCCAGACCCTGTCATTGGGCCACTCTGTGGTCTCCTCATGCTGCTTTCACCTCACCAATATGTCATAGGTCCACTCTGTGGACTTCTCATGCTGTTCCCACCCTCCCCACTTCATGACTGGTCCACTATTTTGGCTTTTGGCTTGGCTGACATCATTATTTATTTGACACTTCTGATCTGTCAAAAGGAAGGAAAAACGAGACGCACAACGGATCCTGTCTGTGTAGCAGCTTTAAGGCCTGTATGGTCCCATCAGTATTGGCTTATGATTTGTTTTTGCCTTTAGCAATACTGATGGACTATTGAGCAAATACTGACCGAGTGAAGGCATATGCTCCACAGACAGGATCTGTTTTTTCTGGGTAATTGTTCTGACGGATCAGAGAATGGGGAAAATTAATCAGTGACGTCAATACAAACTTACTGCTGACACCCTTTCCACTCTGTAGGGGGGCTCTACTTGTATAAGCGTTTTATCACGACCGGCGTGCCGATCACATACTTCACGCAAAGGGAGGGAAAAGGGAAGACCATGTCCAAGGGAGAGGGAAAGATGGTGACCCCCAACTCACCTTGAGGCTGGCACCTGACTTCCCTGATGTCCCTAGATGGGTTTTTCACCCGTATGCCGATCACGTACCTAAACCCTGGCTTTCCTTAAGATGAGCCCTAAGTAGTGAATAAGGCGGTGGGAACACTAGTCCGCACCACTAACACTAAAGGAAAACACCAGGGAGAGGACAGACCATACTGATGAAACATATAATCCCAGGTGGGCGACAACAGCGGACAACAAAAGACCAACAGGGATCCGGAGGGTAATGCTCTGATACGACAACCAGAAATAACAGCTACACAGCTCCAATGGGTCAGTATAGAAGTCCAGGCAGGAAGCTCTATATCTGGCAACCAGAGAAGTGGGAGAGGGGACTATAAAGAGGTTGGGAGTGCCGGACAAGAAACAGCTGAGGATAAGAAGCTACGGATCCCTGAGTGAGACAAAAAGGATTGCAAGGCAAACACAGAAAGCTACCATTAGGAAACAGCGTAATCTTTAGACATCGAGCGAGCAGCCACCCGCTGCGACTTCCTGACCCCGGGTATAACGGAGTCAGACGTGGCTCTTGACACCCTCGTGACACGTTTAATAGAACGGTTCTGTAGACATCTATGTGGAATCAGCTGACGAGGGTGTAAAAGGAGGGCGCTTCTTCTTGACGCTAAAATCTACCTGTAAGGCTGAGTTTTGGCCCCGCCACTGCCCAAATAAGTGAAGTATGCTGTGATTCTAAGAGCGAAAAAAAGGTCTGTCACGGTCCCTCCCGTGACAGAGGTGAGAAGATCGGATAGACTTGCTGCACGTGAGGCTATCTGACAGGTCTCTATGTTTTCCTCCTTGTATGTTGTTGGTTGGCAGGATCTCACCTCTCTTCAGGTTCTGCTTGTTATCAATGATGAGCCTCTATTTAGGTCCGCCTCACACTGCTGACCATGCGGTTTATATTTCCTTGGAGTTGCTAGAGCTTGTTTGTCTTGGATCTCCTGCTTCTCCATTCTTCTCAAAGCTAAGTACGTTGCCTGTTCTGCTTGTTGTTCTCTGGTGTCTCAGGGAGACGCAGGTTTCTTCATCTGGGAAGAAACCAGCTGTCTCGTCTCCTGCTACCTATCCTAGGGCTCGTCACTTTTAGCAGGGCATAGGTATCTCGCATATGAGCATTTCAACCATCAGGATCTGCTTATACTGGCAGGAGTTAGGGAAAGGCCTAGGGATTACTTAGAAGGTCACATCCCTCTTCTATAGCTTTTGAGGCCTAGACTGTTGTCTATTTCTTTTGTGTGTATCTGGTGTTATCCCCTTCCCCATTACCCATGACACTGTCATCTGCATGTCATATGGACTCACAGTATTATTTCACTACCAAAGCAGACTCCCTATGCGTGTTACTATAAGGCACAGTGTTCTACACCACTATAAAGGCTCTCAGCAGCCAGGAAATAGCAGTTTTTTAACGTAATTGGAGCGGGATTTATTCAGATTGAACCAAATTTTTCCCGAAAAATTTGCCAAACCAGCGAATCGAATTTTTGAAAAATTCGCTCATCTCTAGTTGTTATACTGGAATGAGGTCTTAATACAAATTTTGCACTGACACCTATGATTACTTATACTGTATTACACCCTCAGAAATACTACCTGTAGTTTTTCCCTGGTATGTTTTATGTTCAACTGTAGACTGAAAATCCATGTGCCTGAAAGTGAATTATCCAATTAAGGACTCTTTCACACAAGCATGGCGGATTGGCTCCTAGTGCGTTGAGGGTGCGTTCAGTGAAATTCGCACCATTTTGCAAGCAAGTTCAGTCAGTTTTGTCTGCGATTGCATTCAGTTGTTCAGTTTTTTCCTCGCATTTTGATGATAAAAAAACTAAAGGTTTACAAACAACATTTCTTAGCAACCATCAGTGAAAAACGCATCGCACCCGCACTTGCTTCCGGATGCAATGCGTTTTTCACTGAAGCCACATTCATTTCTATGGGGCTAGGGCTGTGTGAAAAACACAGAATATTAAACATGCTGCGTTTTTCACACAACACAGAACTCATGCATGAAAAAAAACGCTCATGTACACAGACCCATTGAAATGAATGGGTCAGGATTCAGTGCGGGTGCTATGCGTTTACGTCACCCATTGCACCCGTGCGGAAAACTCGCTTGAGTGAAAGGGGCCTAACTCCTTCATTTTGCATTAATTAAGGAAGACCATTAGGCAGTAGATTTTTGGCCATTCAGTCTGCCGGTAAATTGCAATAAATCATGTGGAAAAGACATCCTCTTTGTACTTGTCATTCTAGGTATTTTTTGGTAATTTGCTCAAATCCAGGTTTTTCCTCAATGTTGAATCATCATTAAGTTTTTTCCAAACAGAACGGATGTCCTGTAACTTCATAAAGTTCTTGTATGACCCTTGAACAAACCCCCGTTAAAGGTTTTTAGGTGACCTTTTAGATATAAGCTGTATACATGACTTGTATTGTATTATAAAAAAAAAAACTAAAATGTATTATACACACTAATTGTAATAAAATGCTCTTCCACTCTTCCTTTAATTTAGTTCCTTTGGTTTATTTTAGATATTCAAAAGTCTGATAGTCACGGAAATCGTGAGCAGTGACCCTTGTTATATAAGGCATAAGGAAGACATCTAGAAAATGACTTTTATATGTCGTAGAAATGTATTGTTAAGTTGTTAACCACATGCTTTTTCCTTAGTGAATGCATTGGCAGCTCTGTTCATAACTACCTATATGGGGAATGTGATAGTTTAATAGGATAATTGTACGCCTCTGTGTGTGTCTCTGAGGTAATGTTCAATGGAAGCACATAGGTTAAAACGTGACTCATTTACAATAGTTAGGGGTATGTAGGAGTGAGAAAGGAAATTAAGGAAGCTGGTTTCTTAGGAAGGAGTACACCATATGGTTAAAGGGGCACTTAAGGCCAATGAAACATAATTTATGAGTAGCTATCAAGAGTAAAGTGTAGAAGTGAATATCCTGAAACTGACTAGTAAATGTGCCCTACCTCTATGTAAATATTTGCAAGGCTGAAAAGGTCTTTATTTAGAATTCTGTATGTACCTTAGATTTTTCAGATTTTTGGAAGAAGTTAATGAAGATCACCCAGTAAATTGTAATACTATAATTGCTTGCCTAGTGATCAATGGTTAACATGGTTGGCTTACAGTCTTGGGGTTCTGGGTTGGAGTTGGCCACAGGATCTCTCTCAGACAATGAACATAAAGGGAAGGCCTCTGGTGGCACCTGAACTTCTAGGTTATAACAGCCATCACAAGGTTGGTTTTATTAGGGCATTTGATAGATGCTCCATGTTGAACATGTCTATCTTTGTCAATATACTTAAGGATTTTCCTGGGAATTATTTAAAGTGGCTAACAGCTTGTCCTAAAATGAGAGCAGGACTGGTTGCCACCACATACAGAGCTGCCTGAAAGTGCCTGTATGTGAGGGGGCTTCACTACACACTACACTGCTCTACAATAGATGATAATGATTTCATGCTGCCCTTGATATGCCATCATGGCTGAGCAGCCTGACAAGAAAACTCACCAATATGTAGTATATGCAAGTGCCAGAGCGTAATTTGTAGTGAGGACCTGCCTTAGGCATCTCTGCAAGTGGAGGCAACCAGTCCTCCTCACATTACAAGACAGGTTGCTGGCGGCCAGTTTAAATAATTCCTGGAGAACCCCTTTAAGCAACTTCCAATTTGTGTAATCATAGGGTTACAATATTTGCAACCAAAATAACTGGTTTCTGTGCAATGTTGTGACTAAGTCGGAGAGTCCCATGCCAAATGGTGGTCCATGGCAAACTGTGGTTGCTATAAGGATAATTCAAGTGTTCTATCATATAGAATTAAGCATGAGCCACAGCATTAAGATTGTACAGAAGAACCTTGGACCTATTCACTGATGTATTTCCGAAAAAGGTTGTAACAAAAACTGGACAATTTACAAGGGTGTAAATAGAAAAATATAAGGGCTCAAAGCAAGACTTGGAATGTGGCCTCTACATAACTTTCACACAGGGGCATATAGAGTTTTTTCATAAACGTAAAAATCCAGAAGGGCAAAAAATGCATGAAGAAATATGTTTAAGAGGTCAGGAATCTTTGCAAGCTCAGACTTATATTAGAGAGAAAAGAACTATTCATAAAGTCTAAAATAACTATTGGATGTGGGGAAAGGATTGAGACTTCCTAAAAAGCCCACAAAGACTTATAGCCTCTGCTTGCCGTCTCTTGAGTCCCTCCTCAAAGACTAAACATGGACGACGGGACAGAAGCTGTTTATTATCAGTAAGGGATATGCGTGCTCCGTCCTCTTCTAATACGTGGAGTTTTGTTTGTCTGTGTCATTGTTGTACAAACTTGAAGAAGTTGACTGAGAGCATTCTAGTGTTCACTCGATTACCTGAGTCCCATGTGGCATTGTTAAAGACCTGTAGTAATAACAGCTCTGATGTAATTCGGAACATTACCCGCACTGGGAACGCCAACCTGTAACTTATCACATGAGTGACAAACCTAATGTTTTGTTTTCCAGTGCAGAGGTTAACACAGAGCAGATGAGCAATTAAGATTTCTTCTGAGAAGATTAGATCTTTCATGAGGGGAGTGGGTCAAGGAAGGAGAACTGGTTAAGATAAAATGGAAGGTGTACGGTTTGTCTTGACTTGTCAGCCCTTCTTGCTTGAGAAATATGGAATGCCTTTGACTTAGTTGATACTTAATCACACTTAGGGGCCTTTGGAGCCATAAGACCTTGAGCCATATACCTGATGTTCTGTTTCTTCTCTCCCAAAATCAAGATGGATGTCACATACAGTATTTAAGATAGAATAAAAAGAAAATAAAAACACATTTTAATGAATACATTTAAACAAAACCCATTAGATGGAAAATTAAAGGTTTGGCCTTGAATGAAGGGTCTGAGCTGCAATACCCGACACAGACAACACTGGTACTGTTTCTGGAAAGAAGCAGACCATTGATTCATATTCCAGACAGCCACTTGGAATTAAAATAAATTATATGGAATAGCATCAAACAATGTAAAGAATTGTATAAAAGGAACACTGTAAAGTGTCATATTATACAAGTACAGTGGCATGCCTAAGGTGTTTGGCCTCCGGGGCAGGTCCTTTCTCTGGCACCCCCCACCACCACCATACTTTAAAACATGGGTAATGGCCTCATTGCACCCCTTCAAAGCAGTAATGCCCTCTCTGTGATCCTTTTACAGTAGTAAGGCCCTCTCCAGGGGCGTAACTACCATAGCAGCAGACAATGCGACTGCTATGAGGCCCAGGGCAAGAGGGGGCCCAGTCTTAGTTGGGATTATCTCCTCTTGGTCAGAACTCTACCCTCTAAAGGAACAACTTTTAGCAAATGAGGCAATGGAAAAATGGTCCAAGGGTCATTGATAGTGTTGAGCGCGAATAATCGAATTGCGAATTTTAATTGGGAATATCGCCACTTTGAGAATTTGCAAATATTTTGAATATAGTGCTATATATTCGTATTCGCGAATAGTGTTGAATATTCTAATCACGAATAAATGACATTGCTGATTTTCGCGATCAAGTAAACAATAACTGGAGATCACAAATTCTCGAATTTGCTAATTTATGGCCAAAAATTCGCGAAATATGGCGAATTCGAATATTGCCTATGCCGCTCATCACTAGTCATTGAAAAGGGTTTAGGCAGAAACCCTTCTGTCCTGTGTGGGTGGCCTGGTTTGATCCTTGCTATGGGCCCTTACTTCTCTATGTACGCCACTGACCCTCTCTATGCTCCTTCACAGTAGATATGCCCTCATTGTGCCCCTTCACAGTAGTTATGCCCTCTCTGTGCCCCTTCACAGTAGTTCTGACCTCATTGTGCACTCGTCACAGTAGTTCTGACCTCATTGTGCACCCGTCACAGTAGTAATGTGCCCCCTTGACAATAGCAATGGCCTAACTGTGCCCCCTTCACCATAGTAATGGCCTCTCTGTGCCCCCTTAACAGTAGTAATGGCCTCTCTGTGCCCCCTTCATCGTAGTAAGGCCCTCTCTGTGCCCCCTTCACAGTAGTAATGCCCTCTCTGTGCCCCTTCACAGTATTAATGCCCTCTCTGTGCCCCCTGCGCAGTAGTAATGCCCCCTCTGTGCCCCCTGCGCAGTAGTAATGCCCTCTCTGTGCCCCCTGCGCAGTATTAATGCCCTCTCTGCGCCGCCTTCACAGTAGTAAAATAAAAAGTAAAAAATAACTACTCATCTTGTCCCGTTCCTGATGATCAGATCCCGCTCTCTCCTGCAGGCAGCCAGACACAGATAGCGCAGCAGCACTGTGTGGGAGGAGTGCACAGGCAGATTCCCGGGCTCCTCCTACACAGCCCAGAAGAGCAATCTGTACCTGTAGGGCTGAATGGTGAAGCAAAGAACATACGGCTGCTTGCTTCAACTTTGAAGTATGCTGGCCTAGAGGAAGAAAGGAGCGCGGGTAGCTGAGTCATCAGTAAGTGAAAGGACTTCCAGGTCCCTGGTGCTCTAGCAATGAGCACTTCCATCTGTATTGATGGACGTGCTCATTGCATCCGGCTCCCCTCCTGAGAGCTGGCATGCAGGGCGGACCACCCAGCGCCCCCTGCCCCCACCCCCCCTTGGCACATCACTGCTAAAGTAAGTACACGAAGAAAAGAAAATAAGTTAACAATGGTGAAACCAGGCTAAAATATTTTCCAATATTTTCCAGTTGCTTAGGGAGTAAAAATGCATCCTCGACTTCAAATACGGAAATCAGAATAAATCATGAGCAGATGAAAAACTACATTGAGCTCTACAAGGCTATGTTCACATGATTACCCTTTGTGTGGAAAAAATAATGTGGAATCCTGAGCAAAATTCAAAGGGGACCCCAGGGCTTTTTTTAATACATTGGTAGGCCCACTGCAGAAATATCATGAATGTGTTCCTCTTAGTGTCCCCTCACAGTAGGTATATCCTGTTAGTGCCCCCTCACAGCAGTTATGTCTCTTAAGTGTCCCTCATAGTAGGCATGCCCCCTTAGTGCCCCTCCCAGTAGGTATGCCTCCCTAATGCCTCTAACAGTAGGTATGCCCCCTTACTGCTCCTTTTCAGTAGGTATGCCTCCCTAGTGCCCCTTCACAGTAAGTATGCCTCTTAGTGTCCCCTTATACTAGTTATGCCCATCACATTAGTTATGCCACCTTAGTACCCCCTAATATTAGTTATGCCCCCTTAGTGTATCCTAACAGTAACTATGCTCTCTTACTGCCTTCTCACATTTATGCCTCCTGACACTATTGTTGTCCCTTTAGTGCACCCATTACAATAGTTTCCCCTTTAATGCCCCTCACAATAATGCTGCCCTTTAGTGCCCTAATAGTGATACCCCTGTAGTTTTAATAAAATAAAAAGCACTATTCACCTAGCCCAGCTCCACAGATGAACGGATCACATTCTTCCCCACTTGTGCTGCCTTCAGCTCTGCAGACACAATGACGTTACTTCATTGCAACTGCTGCTGGTGAACACACAGGCCAGGGTGGTGATACAGTTGAAAGCAAGACATTCTGCATCCTCCCAACCGTTCCTTCAGATCTGGGAAGGTTGTGAGTCATGTCACGCGAGTTGTTTCTGGTTGCCCGTTTCACCCTATGATTAAAGTGGCCCTGGGTGGCCCCTTGGATTTCTGCCATGCATTTGCAGTGTGAACTGCTGCA
Source organism: Bufo bufo (assembly GCF_905171765.1). Classification (NCBI taxonomy): domain Eukaryota; kingdom Metazoa; phylum Chordata; class Amphibia; order Anura; family Bufonidae; genus Bufo; species Bufo bufo. Next base: position 321,846,260 of record NC_053394.1, on the reverse strand, counting down.
GGCACTTTGCATGTTATAAAACTGGCACTGATTTCACACAGAATCTGTAGCTATATGAAACCAACATGGCTTCCCATTGCCGATTTCATGATGACTTCACACACTGATCTTCACATACCCTAAGAATGATCCAGCCAGGGGCTGGACACACTGTCTTGCTGAAACTCAAGGCAGGAGTTTCAGAAATTGCCCCACTACCGCTACCCATCATGACAGCTGATGAATGTACAATTATTCAATCAAGGTCTTAAATATAATACATGATCCCCATCATCATTCTTTTAATAAAACAATGGAGTCCCACCCCAGTGTAAGTGGTCAATTACACTGCTACCCCTTATCAGGGTCCTTCCTCTGACAGAACAGATTTTTCTCCTTCTCTAACTGCAAGGTAAGGTTACAGAGGAAGAGCCTCCTTGTGTGTAATCTGTCGGTAAACACCTAGAAAAGAGTTGTCACAGCATCTTGCATGTTGTTAAGTGTGCATCTATGTCACCAGAGGTCCCTTGTTGGCCATTAGCAAACTGTTTCCAGCAGTAAGATAGTAAAAGTAGTTATTTTTCTTTTCCCGGAGGACATTGTTGAACAACGCTAACATCACATGTGGCCCTGACATGGTTTAACCTTTTCATAGAAAGAGCAAAATACACCAGGTCATTTCAGAAGGGTCCCAGTCACCCGGAAGCAGCTGTATCGATTGAACAAGCAAACTCTGGAAACAATTAGGGGCTAGAATTTTAAATAGGAACAAATATAATAAGTAATATTCATGTAAGGAAATGTGTGCAAAATGATGAGACCATGTAAATATCTACCTACCTGACTTCTGGTGACTGGAAGCAAAAATAATACTTATGTATACTTATAATAAAAGGTATGGCTGAAACTAAAAGTGAGTAAAGTCTGAAGTGTTTTCACCAGTGATCAGCAAGGCTGACATCTAGTGGAGGTCACTTGCTGACACCTCTTAAGCTGCTATTTACGGATTGGTTGTTTTACAGTTTATACCTAGGTGTAATATTTACATATCTTTAGTGAATTTACAATCATACATTACATTTATAGACTTGGCTTTTCTTATCTTGCACTGATCTTGAGGTATAGCATTCTATTGGCATACAGAGATGTTTAAAGGGACACTTCCGTCAGAAAGGGAGATTGTTTTTTAAACTTAATATTCAAAGAACTTTCTAAATATTTTTTGTCTGTTTTTCTTTTCATTTCGGCAGTTTACTGCTGCTGTGAGGGAACGATGTTATCTGCTAGTGTAATAGTAGATGTATAATTTATACAACTGTATTTTAGCTCTATTGTTCACTTAATAGGCCTAGATAAAGATGTCCACAGAAGAGCACTGCATTGATTAGTGTAATGTGTGATGCTCTAAATGAGTCCCCCTTCCCTCTCTGGTCAGAGTAAATGGTCTGACCGAGAAAGTCAACCAAAGCTGTAAAAATCTAAACAAAGGGAGAAGAGCCAGGACACAAAGAATGCATGAACTGACAAAATAAAAAGATATCTAGAAAACAAAAACGAAAAATGCATAGAATATTAACATATAGGGGGGTATTTATCAAAAGTGGTGCAACTTTTATTTTTCAGAACTCCTTTGGAAAATGAAAGGTGGCATTTGATTGGTTGCTATGGACAACTAAGCCAACTTTCCTTTACACCAATTTTGGTTCAATATCCCCAATAAAATGTTAATATGTGATAAAAAAAAATTGATGGTAGTGTCCATTTATGAATACGGCTGGATTGTTCTTAAAATGGCCATACAAGATAGATTAATATCAGCTAAACTCACCAGTTTAAATTGGACCAGCTAACTATCTAATGTGCATGGGAGTCTCCCGATTCTAAACATTCCCAAAACGTTTGTTCTCAGGGGAGATGAGCCACTGACAGAGAAGTTAGCTTAGTCCTCTCTCCCCATTGACAGCACATGCATGCTCAGGCCAACAACTATCTGAAGTGTATGGCCAGCTTTAGCTTTGACCTTATAATGTCCCTCTTACAAAGGCCGATGATTGACAACAAACTTTTGTATGTCATGTGACAAAATCAACAGCGCAATGCCCTGTGTAAACAGATGTGCTGCCAACAAATGAGCACTGTATGGGAATGAATGATCGTATTAGTGATGTAGAACACAAAAACATGTACTGTAGAGTGTTACACCAGTATACACTGCTGCTAGAGGGGTGTCTGTCATCACAGTGCTGAGAAATTCCAAGAAGCGTCCAGCAGATATATGACTATAACTCTAGATGTTAACGTTCTAAGAGAATCAGTACATTATTATACCAATATGGATATTGTACAATAACGTTATATTCCATTGAGGTCCATTGTGCACCATAGCAAAGTAGTCAGAACAAAACTAAGCAACATGAAGGTTCTTCTAGCATAAGTCTATGGGGATAAAGCTGTATAATGCTAACACCAAAGAATCATTGTCTAGCTATGTTAAGAAAGTCAAAGTAATGATCCATGGAATATCTGGTTCACATTTCTGGGTCTTGTTCCCATTAGTTAAAAGGAAATTCCAATGATATAACATACATTATATACATTTAACGTACGTAATGCACCAAAAAATATCATTGACTTAATGATTGAGATGTACTTTGAAAGGTAAGAAACAACTCTACTGTAAAGGCCTCTGGTAGAGCACGTCCCAGAGAACACCAAACAACCAGTATTGAATCCAGACATAGTTAATTGAAATGGCATGTTTCCCAATAGCGGCATTCACTGGCTACCTATGTCTGCAGCCTTGAAGTGCCTCGTGAATGATGTCTGCCCCGAAAAACAGGAAGCTACATGCAATTTTACATAATCAGGGCAGACAGTTCAATAGACATCTAGGTGACTCTTCAAATGAAACTTGGCAAGAGTCACAGTAACCCATTATAACAAAATTTCAAAACAGTATGCAAATGAAATGGGAGAGGTTTATACCAATTCGTATGTTAGGCTCTACTCACATTAGCATTAATGGTAGGGGTTTCCAGTATTGTGCAGACTGCAGTGCTTTTCCTTCTACCAAAACCTCTGGTGGAAGCCCTAACTCTTCCCAGCAAATATATGCAATCTTCCCAATTAGGGGTGCAAATTCTCTCTCACAATAAATTCTCACTCTCAATATGTGCAGTACCCCAAAACTGGGTTACTGCAAAAGGGTCATTTTTTAAATGTTGTATAGTTAAGTAAGATGCTCTGATTTACTGTATTTGGATACCGAATAGCACTGTATTGACTGCTAAGGGTTCCATGGCTCTGTTTAGTCGGTTCTGTGCATAGCTGATGAAGAGAAAGAACCTGCCTGTGTAAGCTCCTCAGAGCTAGGCCTGTGCTCAGAGAACCTTTATCTCTGAGAAAATCTACAGCCAAGAAAGCATCTTTATCAAGACAGAATAGTTCCAGAATCTACAGGCAGTGCATTGGAGTCAGTCAGCAAGGTATTGTGCACATTTATGGCACAGAGACTTTGCTGCTTTGAGAGGGAACATTGCTAGCTGTATCTTAAAGGATAACTGTCACACTTAGACCCTAATTTCAATTTTCATATATATAGTTACTAATAACATGATATTCCAGAATCAGTTACTATTAGACTGACTTACCCCATATTTAATAAGATTCAGCCCTTAGCAACCAGTCTGCATAAAACTGCAATTTCACTATTCAGTTAAGATGGCCGCCACTGCCCTCACCCTGAGGCTAATCCCGCCTGCCCTTACTAGCCAGTAACAATAGCCCCCCAAAAGTGTTAGTAACCAGAGCCCTGCCCCCCTAAAGGGTTAATCTCCTGCAGCACAAAGGGGTCCTCTTACCACATGTTGCTTTCATTTATACACTGAGCAGATGCAGATCTCCCTTGCCTGTTGTGCGCTGCTTCAACTCTGCATCCTCCAGCTCTGCTGAGTGAGGGAGCGTCTGCCAAGCGCAGGGACAGGGAGAAGTGCACACAGCCCAGGCACTGTTATCAGCTGCTGGGGAGGACCTGGCTTTAATCATTTACTTACAGTCCCTGGCTGTCAGTAATGTGACCCTGCACGCTGCGTGCTCCGTCCTTCAACAGATAGACGGACCATGCCTAGCAACCCTATTTTAAGCCCAGGTAAAAGTAGGCAGTACAGGGAACAAAAATGTGGAATTAAGGGGTAATTGAGTACACAGTGAAAAGTTGAAATAGGGCCACCAAGGTGATATTAATCACCACAATCCAATAGTCCAAAAAAAAAATACGACAGTTATCCTTTAAGTCTGCACACCTCAGGAATCTGCAGAAACATTTACCTAGAACCTCATTGCATGCCTAAGGTTCTGCAGAGAGACTTTAAAGAGAGACACAAAGAGATGGAGTATTATAACCCCATGATTGCTGTGGCCCATACATTGCTCTTTGGGAAGGAATTGCACTGTGATCTACTTTGAACTGTGCCTTGCCATTGTCAGATGTACTACTACTCCTCTTCTGCACTTAAGTGAAGAGAGACGTATTTATTTACACCAACTGGCCTGGTTACTGACTCCACCACTCAGTGATTGCACCTGCCCTCCTGCCTTGCACCCATAAAAACACTTACCAAGGGTACCCCAACATCAGGGTATGCCCTATAGGAGAAAAGGTTGTGCCCTCTGCATGACCCCAGGAAGATTTAGAGGGGAGATTGCCACTGTGATCTGCGAGCACAACAACCACCTTCTGCTCCCCCCTCCTGGGCCATCTGTGACATATGGCACTTGAAAGCCCAACTATGGGGTGTAGCCTTTTAACAGATAGACAGTCTATCTCAGAGACAAGGTAGGGTACTTGAAGCTTCTCTTTAAGCTGCGCGACCATACAACTGGTGCCTCTGGTCAAAGCCTCTGCAGGCCCACTCACTGTCGGAGCCTGCAGACCCAACTCCAGACTTCAGGTTAAACTGTGCCTGTTCCATATTCAAGGGCCACTCACCCCGGCAATTCACATAAATTTTACTGTGTGCTTTGCCAGGGTGGGCGGTTCTGGGACTCAGAACAGGCACAAGCCAGGATGCCCACAGTGCCACAGTGTTCTTAATGTCCTGACACTAGCTAGAAGAATAAATTTACTTACTTTATATGGTAAGCAGAGTAACCGTTTTATCTTGTCTTATTTACTACACTAAATTTGATCCTTGACCGATGTGACGATTATCTTATTTTCAATTTTGCATGTTGCCCAATTTGATGGAGCATTGCCCTGGTCTAAGGCAACCCCACTCAGCAGCTGTCAGGGCTTAGAGGGAACACTATATATCACTCCAACTAAATGCAGTGAAGTCCACAGCCAACATGCATGCATTACCTTCACTGACGTTTTGTCCGTGCACTGTGCCTTTATAATGGTCTTCAACCTTCTGCAAAGTTGAATGTTTCTTTCTCTGAGATGCTGGCACTGTTTTTTTAGTTGCTTTAATGGCTGTTCTCAGCTTTCAGGGCTGGTGTAATTCTGTATGCTGCTTCTCTCTATTAGGCATCAGCTACACACTTCAACTGCTCATACACTTGTTGCTGGCTGCACACTCCAGTCAGCTACAGCTCCAGACTCTGGGAGTGGGGCCAGCCTACACCAAGCAACCAGGTCTATGGCCGGAAAATGAACTCGTACTTTCCTATACAGCCTGTGAGCCATAGCATACACAGTAAAGTCACAGAATCCCATTTAGCAGTGAACCACTGGGTCACTGCAAATGGAAGACTAGATAGAAAGTCTGATGGTTCAGGTCAACCCTTACTTGATAGTTTACCAGTGTTGGTACATGCATAAAAGATGTCCAGGGGGAATGCAATGGTAGGCATGTCAGTGATGACTTAAGCCTCATTCTCACGTCAGTGTTTTGATCAGTGATTGTGATACAAAACCAGAAGTGGAGGCTACACAGACATAAGGTATAAGAGAAAGATCTGCACCTGTTCTGTGTTTAGAGCCGCACCTGGTTTTGGCTCACAATCACTGATGGAAATCACTGACTAAAAAACTGACGCGTGAATGAGGCATTATAGTGCAACGTGGTTTCTCCAGTGGTTATCCTTTAGAAGAAGGTCAATTGCAAACCAAATTGAGTTCACACAATTCCGTTTTGCTTTTCTTCACATACAGTGCACAGACTCATCTGACTCTCCCAGAGCTGACCTCACACAGTCTGATAATGCATTCAGCCAATACCACTTTGGTGGCAGCCTTCACAGAACACTGCTAATTACTCCCAGAGACAGTACCCAGCACTGTGGCAACCATTTCAGACTTTCCTCCGAGAAGCAGTGACACTGCTCCCCTCTGGGCACACGTACCTTACTACCCTTTCACATAGCTTATCCTCAGGCCCCTCATCATGTCTCCCAGAATCCAGAACTCTGCCAGCTCATCAATGGGCAAACCAATCTCCCCTCCAGTTCACCATTACCACTTCGGTTATGATCAGCAGCAGTTTTCCTCCTGCCATGCCTTCTCCTGAATATTCATTTGGGGCAGTGATATGCAACTGTCTCACAGCTGATCCATTAGTATAGGTCGGCTGATCTCTCTGCTGCAGCTCAATGCTTGTTAAGAAGAGATGTTCATGATTGGTTAGACTCTCTTTCTGACTTCTGCTGGTTATAACTCCATGCTTTCAGATCTACCAATCCTTTTACATTTCTAGTGTCTTTTTTTTCTTTTTAGACTGTTTAGTTTTGTTCTTATGGTTGTTCTAGTCCAGTTCTTGCTTTGAGTCTTGTAGTTTGCAGTTTGTTTTCTACCTGTTTGTATATGTGTTGCTTCTAGTTCAACCCAGTTTGGGTTTTCTGTCTCTGGGTCTTAGTACTCTCATGTTGTTTATGTTAGGATCAATATAACAGATTAAGGTTTTCAATAAATAGATCCTTAAGGAGCAGGCTCGGACTGGCCAACAGGAGTACAGGTGAATCCCCCAGTGGGCCCCTGAGCAAGGTGGGCCCATAGTCTCCCACCCCCTGCACAAGTGGCACATAACACAGAATGTACAGCACCTCAACCAGCCATATAAAAAAAACTTGATATATTATTAAAGAAACTCCCCAGTTTATTATCATAGACACGATCAGAGCTGAGATGACTTCTAGGTATAGAGGAAAGCTAGCCAGTGTCCTCTTTTCTCCAGGACCTACCTTCTCAAAGTTACTGCAGGGACCCCCATATTCAATCATCTGGTAGCATCTTGCTGCTGAGTGAGCAGGTAATATTTGAATGTATCCGTACGGTGGGCCCCCAAAATACATTTTACTGGTGGGCCCTAGGCACCCCATTCTGACACTGCCCCCACCCATCCTTTACAATGAGACTTGAAAGTCAGAGTGGAACTGTTTTTGCCATTTACATCAACTCTCTAACAGGGATGTAGCTGGTAGCGATTGCACATGTAGCAAAGGCCCCTCTGCTACATGAGTAGACACCAGGGCTGTAGGTGGCACATAGTAGGTGGAGGGCCCTTGTTAGAGATTTCACATTAGGGCAAGAAGCCACAAAAAAAACATCTGCTCATGGATATGATGTACATGGATATTAGTAATGCCTGCGGCATGACTCAGGGAAAGGAACCAAGAATATATTTATGAGACTTGGAAGAATATATCACATTTATTTTCTGTAATTTTGAAAAATATATTCAGTATATCCAGTTAAAGAATAGAATATACATTGAGCATTGCCATGCTGGTAGGTGGCTTGTAGCTTATTATATGCATCCCCGAAAAATGAATAAAATAGCCAAATGATCATCATAATAGTTGTCTACAAAAGAATGACTAAGAACTTCAGAACAATCACTTTAGGCTCAATGCACTATGAACTCTTAAGGCTGGGATTCCAACCAATCAAAATCTAGAAACTAATCCAAGCTCCCATTCCATGTGCTCCCAAACTTGCCCACTGACCTTTAATATTTACATGACCTGCCTTGACTACTCCCTTGATTCCCGATATCTCATGTGGCAATCGGTCGCTGACAGTTTGCCTGACAGTCTTGTGTTTATCCCGTAACCACTGTTGGCAGCTATGTCTGGCTCTCGAATATTTTCCTGCCTGCCTGACCTCTTACCTTGTGTACATTTGCAATTCAAGAAAAAAGCCTGGAGCCAACAGAGTGCCAGTTGTGCAAACTAAAGTCTAAGAGAAAAGAACCTATAAGTGATAAGTGTGATTTTGTTTTTCACTATATGTCATGGTCCAGAAGCATCACATTGGATAGAGTGCATTCATAAATGAAGATGCTTCTTTGCAAGTGGGTCAGTTGAATGTGTATGGCCTTTGACCTTGACATGGTACCCAGCTTGAGAATGGCATACTAACTGAGGTGGACTGAAGAGAGTTGAAAGGAACAGAACTTTTCTACAATTGCTGCGGCCTGGGAGGAGCCAGAGTGGAGGATGAGGGTGGTAGTGGCTCTGACTGCAGCAATTTATCCCAGTGGCTGTCCTCTTGCCATTGCTCTCTAAGGGCTGGGGCAGTGACAGGAGGGCACACCCTTTCTTGCCTCAGGGCACTCCCTTATTTTGAGGCTTCTGCCTGATGGTAGCTGGGGTGCTTGATGTTTGGTGCAGGTGCCTGGCAGGTCCTTAAGGGTGTAATGGCCAGCCTATAATGTAGGAGTCAGAATATGAGGCCAGAGGTAGAAGAATAAACATTTCTATTTACTTATGTGCAAAATGGGAGTTGTAGTTCATCCAACGACAATTAAGCATAGGAGGATGACAAAGCTGGGAGTTATGGCACACCTTGTACACTATCTTATTAAAGTCTCTCCGAGGAGAATCTATAGTTGGCAACAGTACCTTGGCAATAATGGACGTAGTGTCCACTGCGGAATACAGGGTTTTTAAGGAAAAATAATTCAGGACAGGTCCAAGTGCAAACAGTGTCTTAACATTGTCCCTCACTGCAACAAAAACTGAATGTCTGTAGAAGCAGGTTACCATACTGACTCCTATACTTGGCCAGGTTAAATTCTACTTTCTCCTCTTTCTCTTTCTTTTGATCTTCCAGTAAATCACACAGAGATCTGTTAGTCTCTGGAACTTGAGGCCTAAGGAAAAAGATCATAAGGGATAGCTTCCTCCTTCTTCCAAACTCCAGCCTCAACTCTCCTAAGGTTAGGAGTGGGGCTAGCCCATATCTAACCTCCTACAAGGGCTGAGACAGGATTATTAACTCTGGCTTTACCATCCGTACCATGCTATGCTGGGTACAATACATGGCATAACATTTGCAAATACCCCCTGCTCTGGGGTACTGCACAGTCAGGGAAACAGGCATAAAATTTACAAATAGAGGAACTGGGCTTGGTGGATACAGTCACATTTGGGTCTGGAGGAATTAAGGTTCTCCTTGTTATGGGCACAAGTTGGCTGTATGGAGTCTTATGCGTCAGACAATGCTCTCAGCAAAGAAGGAAATGTAAATAAGCTCTTATCCAGGATGAACAAAGCTGGCTTTCTAGTGCCACCCTTTGGATGATTACAAAGTAAGTCCAAAAAATTTGGTCAGCACATCCTGTAAAATTAAATGAATGCGCAGCTGCGCGTCATCATGGTTCGGAATGGCAAGGTGACCTCATTTTTAAATGGGAGCCTACTTTATAATACCTCTCCCTGTGCCACTTGGCCTGAAATTAATTTAGGGAGAGCAGTCTCCACATATATACTGTGTCTGCTCTATGTTACCTTCCTCTGTGCCAGCAGGACTTCAGTGAGTTTGGGGAGGGCAGAGTTCAGCTATGTAATGCCCTAATTAAAAACATCCCGTGGAAAGGATGGGTTAGTTAGGAGTGCATGACCACGATGGAGGCAGCAACCCCTCCAAATGCATACTACAACAGCAGTCTGCAAACACAGAATCTATGAACGAAGACTATATTCACTATAAAGTATTTTCACCCTATAAGACGCACCTGTCCAAAAGACACAGCTAGGTTTTAGAGGAGGAACATAACACATATTTGTTTTCATCAGACCTCATATCAGACCCCCAATGTTAATCAGACCTCCAATGTAATCAGACCTCAGATCAGACCCCGCATGTTAATCAAACCCCAGATCAGTCCTGCAATGTAAATCAGACCTCAGATCAGACAGAAAACAAAAAAAATCCACTCACCTCTTCTCCGACACTCGTGAGATCCAGCGCTCAGCCGCGCTATGTTGTGACCCAGGGGCAGACTGAGCAGTTAGGCACTTCGGATGTGGTACGAGGGCCTGGCCGGGAAGGGGGCCCGCGGCGGCGGCAGCAGGTCGCAGGGAGATGAACGCTTCCATTGTGGAAGCGTTCATCTTCATAGACATCTGTATCGCCATCCTCAGGATAGCGATACAGATGGCTGTGCTGTGGGGGAGGGAAGGGAGAGGCGTCTCCCTTCCCTGTTCATCTAATAGGCTGCCGGCACAACAAGGCCCGCAGCCTATCAGAGGCCGATGCAAGTGGCGCGATTACATCATCGCACCGCTTGAGCTGTACAGCACGGGACACAGGGCGGAAGAGACCTGCATCGCAGCGGAGGTAAGTAAAAGTGTTTTTTTTTTTTGTTTTTTTTATACCAGACTGTTACTGGCACATGGGGGGAAGGAGAGAGGCACTTGTTACTGGCACATGGGGGGGAGAGACACTTGTTACTGGCATATGGGGGGAGAGAGGCACTTATTACTGGGACATAGGGGGGAGGCACTTGTTACTGGCACATGGGGGAGAGGCACTTGTTACTGGCACATGGGGGGAGAGCGGCACTTGTTACTAGCACATGGGGGAGAGGCACTTTTCACTGGCATATGGGGGGGAGGCACTTGTTACTGGCACATGGGGGGAAGAGAGGCACTTGTTACCTGCATATGGGGGGGAGGCACTTGTTACTGGAACATGGGGGGGGGGGGGGCACTTGTTACTGGCACATGGGGGGAGAGGCACTTGTTACTGGCTCATGGGGGGAGAGAGGCACTTGTTACTGGCACATAAAAATGCGAACAGTCGGCACTCCTCCTCACGTATCGTGGTGCTCGCATCCAGGGTGGGAATAACCCCCTAATATATTCAAAGGAAAAGACCGGCACTTCACTCCTTGTTCGTGATAATATTGCTTTATTGAAAGCATAGAAGAGACACAGTGTACAAGCGACACGTGTTTCGGCTCAAATACGAGCCTTTGTCAAGCATTGACAAAGGCTCGTATTTGAGCCGAAACACGTGTCGCTTGTACGCTGTGTCTCTTCTATGCTTTCAATAAAGCAACATTATCACGAACAAGGAGTGAAGTGCCGGTCTTTTCCTTTGAATGTTACTGGCACATGGGGGGGAAAAGAGGCACTTGTTACTGGCATATAGGGGGAGAGAGGCACTTGTTACTGGCACATAGGGGGGAGAAGCACTTGCTACTGGAACATGGGGGGTGGAGAGGCACTTGTTACTGGCACATGGGGGGGAGAGGCACGTGTTACTGGAATATGGGGGGGGAGAGGCACTTGTTACTGGCACATAGGGGGAGAGGCACTTGTTACTGGCACATGGGGAGGGAGAGAGGCACTTGTTACTGGCATATGGGGAGAGAGAGGCACTTGTTACTGGCACATGGGGGGAGGCATTTGTTACTGGCACATGAGTGGAGAGAGGCACTTGTTACTGGCATATGGGGGGCATGGAGAGGCACTTGTTACTGGCACATTATTATGTGGCACTATGGGGGCTTCTACTGAAGGGGTATTTTATACCGAGCATAGGAGGGAAAGGGAATACCAGAATAAGGCCTGGAAACTAGGTAAGGAAGATGGACATCTCCTAGAGAAAACCCTAATTCCAGCCCTGACAGACTCCCAGTATGAACAGGCCCCGTAGGTAGGCAAGTTCATACACTGGATACCTAGAATCCTATGTCACCCTATAGGACCCTGGAACTAATCTCATGACTGAGTTTCTGTTTCTCCAAAGGGAAGGACGAACAGGAGTCTCCCTCAGGCCTAATGACAAACAACAGGGAAAGGCAACACACATATATTATAAACAAAATACAAAAGGGAAAGGAAACACATCTTCAATTAAGCTTTGGTAGCACCAGGAACTCAGCCCAGAACCAAACACAAGCTAACCACAAGTCCAACTGAAGCTATAAACCGCATAGCATAGTGGGAGAAACAACAATAAATAGAGAAGGTTAAATGACCACAATAGCCAGACCTGGGGAAAAAAGTGTGGCAAGCCCCAGAAACAACACAGACGTCATTTGATCCAAATGGAAAACATGTCAGATCAAACCATGTGTTGCCAGTCTCACAGATCTCCTGCCACCTGTCTCGGGGAATGTCCGTATGTCTCGGTACGTCCATGACAGTACCCCCCTTCTACACAGTAACTTCCGGGCACCCAGGACCAACCTTATCCGGAAGAGACCTGTGAAAGGCTACCCACATCCTCTCCTCTGGTCCATAACCCTTCCAGTGAACAAGATACTGAAGGGATCTACGGAGAACTCAAGAGTTAATAATCTTGGTCAAGAGTTAATAATCTTGGTGATGTGGAATTCCAAGATTTGTGAAACACATTATGAATTATCAGAGCCTGAGGAAGTTCAAGATGAAAAGCTACAGGATTAATAATCGCAGTGATCTTATATAGACCAATAAATCTTGGACCCAACTTCCAAGACGGAACCTTCAACTTAATATTTTTTTGTGGACAGCCATACAAAATCACCCACACTTAGGTCCGGACCATTCATATGTTTCCTGTCAGCCACATGTGTATACTTGTTGCCCATATTCATCAAGTTATTTTGAATTTTCCACCATATAGAAGACAATGATGATGAAAAACGTTTCTCCTCAGGGAAACCGCAAGTATCCGAACCAGAGAATGTGCCAAATTGTAGGTAAAACCCATATGCCCCAAAAAATGGTGACTTACCAGTGGAGTCCTGTCTATGATTGTTTATGGGAAACTCTGCCAAAGACAAAAACGAGGACCATTCCTCCTGGTTCTCAGAGACAAAACATCTTAAGTAAGTCTCCATACTCTAATTAGTGCACTCCGTCTGTCCATTCGTCTGAGGATGAAAAGCAGGAAAAAAAGACAGTTGTACCCCCAGCCGAGTACAGAACGCCTTCCAGAATCTGGACACAAACTGAGTCCCACGATCCGAGACCACGTCAGAGGGAATGCCATGAAGTTTCACAATGTTGTCAACAAACACAAGCATTAGGTAAAATGATCAACTACCACCAGAATAACTGTCTTTTCAGATGAATTAGGCAGATCAGAAATAAAATCCATAGACAAGTGAGTCCATGGTCTGGACGGGATGGGCAACGGAAGTAGAGATCCAGAAGGTCGAGTATGTGTCACCTTAGCACATGCACAGATATTGCAGGCCAACACATAGTCCTCAACACACTTACGCAACCCTGGCCACCAGAATCTACGAGAGATGAGGTCGACAGTGGATCTACTCCCAGGGTATCCCACAGGAACCGTACAGTGATGTTCCTCAAACACCTTTTGACGCAATTCTGATGGAACAAACAATTTCCCAGAGGGGCAAGACTCCGGTGGGTCTCCCTGAGCCTCTAACACCTTCACCTCTAGGTCAGGTTAAAGAGTGGATATCACCACCCCTTCCGACAGTATCGGACTCGGATTGTCAAAATCACCACCTCCAGGAAAACTACATGACAAGTCATCTGCCTTGACATTCTTAATCCCAGGACGATAAGTGACAACGAAATTGAATCTGTTGAAAAACAAAGACCATCTGGCCTGCCTCTGGTTCAGTCGTTTAGCCGACTCCAGGTAAGCCAGATTTTTGTGATCTGTGAACTTTGTGATCAGATGAATCGCTCCTTCCAAACAATGATGCCACTCCTCAAAAGCCAATTGGATTGAGCTCACTGAAATCCAGACATGGCCAGCTATTCTCTGTTACCCACATTATAATTTCTGGGACAAGGCCGTTTTCACCACTGTGTGGCATCTCCCCTTCTTCTTACAACACTCAACAGACATCTGGGGACCGAGGAGACCAGTTTCTCAAGTTTAGAAATAGGAATGCTCTCCCATTCTTGTCTAATACAGGCCTCTAACTGTTCAATCGTCTTGGGCCTTCTTTGTTGCAACTTCCTCTTTATGATGCGCCAAATGTTCTCTATAGGTGAAAGATCTGGACTGCAGACTGGCCATTTCAGTACCCGGATCCTTCTCCTACGCAGCCATGATGTTGTGATTGATGCAGAATGTGGTCTGGCATTATCTTGTTGAAAAATGCAGGGTCTTCCCTGAAAGAGATGACGTCTGGATGCAGCATATGTTGTTCTAGAACCTGAATATATTTTTCTGCATTGATGGTGCCTTTCCAGACATGCAAGCTGCCCATGCCACACGCACTCATGCAACCCCATACCATCAGAGATGCAGGCTTCTGAACTGAGCGTTGATAACAACTTGGGTTGTCCTTGTCCTCTTTGGTCCGGATGACATGGCGTCCCAGATTTCCAAAAAGAACGTCGAATCGTGACTCGTCTGACCACAGAACAGTCTTCCATTTTGCCACACTCCATTTTAAATGATCCCTGGCCCAGTGAAAATGCCTGAGCTTGTGGATCTTGCTTAGAAATGGCTTCTTCTTTGCACTGTAGAGTTTCAGCTGGCAACGGTGGATGGCACGGTGGATTGTGTTCACTGACAATGGTTTCTGGAAGTATTCCTGAGCCCATTCTGTGATTTCCTTTACAGTAGCATTCCTGTTTGTGGTGCAGTGTCGTTTAAGGGCCCGGAGATCACGGGCATCCAGTATGGTTTTACGGCCTTGAGATTGTTCCAGATTCTCTGAATCTTCGGATGATGTTATGCACAGTTGATGATAATAGATGCAAAGTCTTTGCAATTTTTCGCTGGGTAACACCTTTCTGATATTGCTCCACTATCTTTCTGCACAACATTGTGGGAATTGGTGATCCTCTACCCATCTTGGCTTCTGAGAGACACTGCCACTCTGAGAAGCTCTTTTTATACCCAATCATGTTGCCAATTGACCTAATTAGTGTTAATTGGTCTTCCAGCTCTTCGTTATGCTCAAATTTACTTTTCCCAGCCTCTTATTGCTACTTGTCCCAACTTTTTGGGGATTTGTTGACACCGTGAAAATTGGAATCAACGTATTTTTCCTTTAAAATGATACATTTACTCGGATTAAACGTTTGATCTGTCATCTATGTTCTATTACAAATAAAATATTGACATTTGCCATCTCCACATCATTGCATTCAGTTTTTATTCACAATTTGTTTAGTGTCCCAACTTTTTTGGAATCCGGTTTGTATATATATATATATATATATATATATGTATATATATACACACAGTGCAATGTAATTGTAAATGTGTATTGGGAACAGCCCTGAGTGGTATTGTCACAGTTGAACTAAACTATTCTGCCACCGAGGTACATGAGAGAAGTCTCTGATCTGTAAGTGGCAATTTATTTACCAGCAATGGAAGATAGTGAACTTGCTATGCTTATTTCCCTAGCAATGGGTAAGTTATTAGATGTACCTTGAGAAATGATGATACAGGGGAAATCCTCAAAGAGAAATCCTCTCTCCAGCTCTGGGAAGCATGTCTGAAAAACTGAAAAAGACTGAAGGATGTGAGCTCACAGAGGAGGAGTTACATAAATGACATAATGAATTTCAACTATAACTTCATAAACCAAAGATAACAATGACCACTAGAGTGCAGAATAGAAAACTAAGTAAGTGGTTAACATACATAACAAAATACAATTACGATAGAATCTAAATGAGAGCAATAGCTGGAACAGCACATGAATAATACAAGAGGCCTGAAAGACCTCTGAGATCATGTACCTTGCTGAGGCTTGAAGATCCTTTAGTATTGTACAGAAAATCTCATGGTCATTAGCAGGCAGTGGATAGGAGAGTGAGCTGGGAATCTGCTGCTGGAGAAAGAGAGCATTTATTTCATGCAAGAACTATCTTTGTAATAAGATATGATTCCTTTCACCATCCTAAAGTGAGGAGTCACACATACTATTCATATTCAGGGCCAAAAAGATCTGTTCTGTAAGGTCTGACACCCCTTAAAATTATGTCGACCATTTTTAAGTTTTGCAGCAAGAAAAATATCCACACATGTAATTAAAGAAGCTTTATGTTGCAATTTTCTTTTTTTTTGCTTACACTTTTATTATAGTTTGTTCATCTTCACAACACATTTAAAAAGATATAGACTGTCATCCAGTCACTGGATCATTGTAAAACATATATGATAACACCTGAAAATACATCCATAATTTGAGTAATTATCAGTGTGCAAATCCCAGTAGGAAACATTATAATATCAGATACCATCCAAGTATCATTTAAAGATTGTGAAAGATGATTAAATACGGTTAAACCAAGCCCTTCGGTGTTATGATAGCTGCATTTCATAGGTGCATTGAAAAGGATCATAATACCTTTAATATATCTTAACTGTCGAGGAAGTCGGCTGGATACAAATAGATATATCCTATAAGAATATTATTATAATACCTATGCACACAGCTTTTCTTGATAGGGGAATAGACTGTGTAAAAAAAATATGTCAGAAATAAGGCATATTTTTGCAGCATTTTTTTTTTTTAATTGCGGAAAGATGTTACCCGCAAGCCAATAGGGAAATATTAAATGTACAGAAACAACAAGCATTGTGTCTGTTCCACAAGTAAAAGCGAAGACATAGTCCTTACTCAACATAAAATCACAGCTCTACAACACTATTGGGCACCCATATACTATTAAACTTCCTTAACATAATATCTCTACTCTCCTAAAGAACAACCCTAGTAACCCCATATCAATGTACACTACAGTTTCTGTGAAATAAAATAAAAAAATGAAATAAACAAAGAGGTTTGAACAACAAAATATATATTAAGGTTGTATACCCAGAATATATAAAAAGTGACGGGGCATCAGCAAGGTGGATGGTAGATGCCAGAACACAGACATGGAAAACCGTATAGGAAAGTGTAAGATATTGAAGGGAAGGCAGCCGCGTGGTCAGAGTATAGTAAAGCTAACCGGCAGAACAGATATATTGTCGCGATCTGGATCTGGATACTAGGGGCTCAGTAATGGGCCCCCCAGAGATTCAAGTAGACCATAAAATTGTGACTCGCTAAAAGGAGCCACTCCTCAACCAAGATACTCGTACCCACTATAGTGTGTGGTGGATATCGCGATTTGAACATGTGCTAAGTCCTTCTTAAAGGTATAAAATCTGTTGTTTTATTGATATGTATATGAACTGTATTTGTACTACTCCTGAGGAAGGGGGCTATTTCAGACCCCCGAAATGCATTAAGTGCCGTGAGCTTTGAATAAAGAAAAATTGATCTGATGCTGAATCTACTGCTGCCATCATTTCCTACCATCTTGAAAGCGAACCCGGCTCAGGGGGCTCTGCCTTGAGCTTTATCCAACAGACATCCTCCCAGTAAAGTGAGTGCTACATATGTTCCTGTTTTTTTTTTTTCAACTGTTATATATGAACTTCTCTACAGAGGTTGTATTTTAATTATAAGTAGAGTTGAGCGAACACCTGGATGTTCGGGTTCGAGAAGTTCGGCCGAACTTCCGGGAAATGTTCGGGTTCGGGATCCGAACCCGACCCGAACTTCGTCCCGAACCCGAACCCCATTGAAGTCAATGGGGACCCGAACTTTTGGGCACTAAAAAGGCTGTAAAACAGCCCAGGAAAGAGCTAGAGGGCTGCAAAAGGCAGCAACATGTAGGTAAATCCCCTGCAAACAAATGTGGATAGGGAAATGAATTAAAATAAAAATAAAAAAAATAAAAATGAACCAATATCAATTGGACAGAGGTCCCATAGCAGAGAATCTGGCTTCACGTCAGCAGAGAATCAGTTTCTTCATGCCATAGCAAAGAATCTGGCTTCATGTCAGCAGAGAATCAGTCTCTTCATGCCATAGCAGAGAATCTGGCTTCATGTCAGCGCAGAATCAGTCTTCATGTCATAGCAGAGAATCAGGCTTCACGTCACCCACCACTGGAACAGGCCACTGTCACATATTTAGGCCCAGGCACCCAGGCAGAGGAGAGAGGTCCCGTAACAGAGAATCTGGCCTTATGTCAGCACAGAATCAGTCTCCATGTCATAGCAGAGAATCAGGCTTTACGTCACCCACCACTGGAACAGGCCACTGTCACATATTTAGGCCCCGACACCCAGACAGAGGAGAGAGGTCCCGTAACAGAGAATCTGGCCTTATGTCAGCGCAGAATCAGTCTTCATGTCATAGCAGAGAATCAGGCTTCACGTCCCCCACCACTGGAACAGGCCACTGTCACATATTTAGGCCCAGGCACCCAGGCAGAGGAGATAGGTCCCGTAACAGAGAATCTGGCCTTATGTCAGCACAGAATCTGTCTTCATGTCATAGCAGAGAATCAGGCTTCACGTCACCCACCACTGGAACAGGCCACTGTCACATATTTAGGCCCAGGCACCCAGGCAGAGGAGAGAGGTCCCGTAACAGAGAATCTGGCCTTATGTCAGCGCAGAATCAGTCTTCATGTCATAGCAGAGAATCAGGCTTCACGTCACCCACCACTGGAACAGGCCACTGTCACATATTTAGGCCCAGGCACCCAGGCAGAGGAGAGAGGTCCCGTAACAGAGAATATGGCCTTATGTCAGCACAGAATCAGTCTTCATGTCATAGCAGAGAATAAGGCTTCACGTCACCCACCACTGGAACAGGCCACTGTCACACATTTAGGCCCCGGCACCCAGACAGAGGAGAGAGGTCCCGTAACAGAGAATCTGGCCTTATGTCAGCACAGAATCAGTCTTCATGTCATAGCAGAGAATCAGGCTTTACGTCACCCACCACTGGAACAGGCCACTGTCACATATTTAGGCCCAGGCACCCAGGCAGAGGAGAGAGGTCCCGTAACAGAGATTCTGGCCTTATGTCAGCACAGAATCTGTCTTCATGTCATAGCAGAGAATGAGGCTTCACGTCACCCACCACTGGAACAGGCCACTGTCACACATTTAGGCCCCGGCACCCAGACAGAGGAGAGGTTCATTCAACTTTGGGTTGCCCCGCAATATAATGGTAAAATGAAAATAAAAATAGTATTAAATGAGGAAGTGCCCTGGAGTAGAATAATATATTGTTAAGGGGAGGTAGTTAATATCTAATCTGCACAAGGGATGGACAGGTCCTGTGGGATCCATGCCTGGTTCATTTTTATGAACGTCAGCTTGTCCACATTGGCTGTAGACAGGTGGCTGCGTTTGTCTGTAATGACGCCCCCTGCCGTGCTGAATAAACGTTCAGACAAAACGCTGGCCGCCGGGCAGGCCAGCTCCTCCAAGGCATAAAAGGCTAGCTCTGGCCACGTGAACAATTTGGAGACCCAGAAGTTGAATGGGGCCGAACCATCAGTCAGTACGTGGAGGGGTGTGCACAGGTACTGTTCCACCATGTTAGTGAAATGTTGCCTCCTGCTAACACGTTCCGTATCAGGTGGTGGTGCAGTTAGCTGTGGCGTGGTGACAAAACTTTTCCACATCTCTGCCATGCTAACCCTGCCCTCAGAGGAGCTGGCCGTGACACAGCTGCGTTGGCGACCTCTTGCTCCTCCTCTGCCTTCGCCTTGGGCTTCCACTGGTTCCCCTGTGACATTTGGGAATGCTCTCAGTAGCGCGTCTACCAACGTGCGCTTGTACTCGCGCATCTTCCTATCACGCTCCAGTGTAGGAAGTAAGGTGGGCACATTGTCTTTGTACCGGGGATCCAGCAGGGTGGCAACCCAGTAGTCCGCACACGTTAAAATGTGGGCAACTCTGCTGTCGTTGCGCAGGCACTGCAGCATGTAGTCGCTCATGTGTGCCAGGCTGCCCAGAGGTAAGGACAAGCTGTCCTCTGTGGGAGGCGTATCGTCATCGTCCTGTGTTTCCCCCCAGCCAGCACCAGTGATGGGCCCGAGCTGCTTTGGGTGCAACCCCGCTGTGAACATGCTTCATCATCATCCTCCTCCACCTCCTCCTCATCCTCGTCCTCCTCGTCCTCCAGTAGTGGGCCCTGTCTGGCCACATTTGTACCTGGCCTCTGCTGTTGCAAAAAACCTCCCTCTGAGTCAATTCGAAGAGACTGGCCTGAAAGTGCTAAAAATGACCCCTCTTCCTCCTCTTCCTCCTGGGCCACCTCCTCTTCCATCATCGCCCTAAGTGTTTTCTCAAGGAGACATAGAAGTGGTATTGTAACGCTGATAACGGCGTCATCGCCACTGGCCATGTTGGTGGAGTACTCGAAACAACACAACAGGGCACACAGGTCTCGCATGGAGGCCCAGTCATTGGTGGTGAAGTGTGTCTGATCCGCAGTGCGACTGACCCGTGCGTCCTGTTGCTGAAACTCCACTATGGCCTGCTGCTGCTCGCACAGTCTGTCCAGCATATGCAAGGTGGAGTTCCACCTGGTGAGTACGTCGCATATGAGGCGGTGAGCGGGAAGGCCGAAGTTACGCTGTAGCGCAGACAGGCGAGCAGCGGCACTTTATGCAGCAGCTCTGACATGTCGGGGTAGTTGCGAATGAACTTCTGCACCACCAAATTCAGCACATGCGCCAGGCAAGGGATGTGCGTCAAACCGGCTAGTCCCAGAGCTGCAACGAGATTTCGCCCATTATCGCACACCACCAGGCCGGGCTTGAGGCTCACCGGCAGCAACCACACCTCGGTCTGTTGTTCTATACCCCCCCACAACTCCTGTGCGGTGTGGGGCCTGTTCCCCAAACATATGAGTTTCAGAACGGCCTGCTGACGTTTACCCCGGGCTGTGCTGAAGTTGGTGGTGAAGGTGTGTGGCTGACTGGATGAGCAGGTAGAAGAAGAGGAGGAGGAAGCTGAGTAGGAGGAGGAGGAGACAGGAGGCAAAGAATGTTGCCCTGCGATCCTTGGCGGCGGAAGGACGTGCGCCAAACAGCTCTCCGCCTGGGGCCCAGCCGCCACTACATTTACCCAGTGTGCAGTTAGGGAGATATAGCGTCCCTGGCCGTGCTTACTGGTCCACGTATCTGTGGTTAGGTGGACCTTGCCACAGATGGCGTTGCGCAGTGCACACTTGATTTTATCGGACACTTGTTTGTGCAGGGAAGGCACGGCTCTCTTGGAGAAGTAGTGGCGGCTGGGAACAACATACTGTGGGACAGCAAGCGACATGAGCTGTTTGAAGCTGTGTGTGTCCACCAGCCTAAATGACAGCATTTCATAGGCCAGTAGTTTAGAAATGCTGGCATTCAGGGCCAGCGATCGAGGGTGGCTAGGTGGGAATTTACGCTTTCTCTCAAATGTTTGTGAGATGGAGAGCTGAACGCTGCCGTGTGACATGGTTGAGATGCTTGGTGACGCAGGTGGTGGTGTTGGTGGTACATCCCATGTTTGCTGGGCGGCAGGTGCCAACGTTCCTCCAGAGGCGGAGGAAGAGGCGGCGGCAGCAGCAGCAGAAGAGGCCGAGGCGGCAGCAGCAGAAGAGGTAGCAGGGGGAGCCTGAGTGACTTCCTTGTTTTTAAGGTGTTTACTCCACTGCAGTTCATGCTTTGCATGCAGGTGCCTGGTCATGCAGGTTGTGCTAAGGTTCAGAACGTTAATGCCCCGCTTCAGGCTCTGATGGCACAGCGTGCAAACCACTCGGGTCTTGTCGTCAGCACATTGTTTGAAGAAGTGCCATGCCAGGGAACTCCTTGAAGCTGCATTTGGGGTGCTCGGTCCCAGATGGCGGCGGTCAGTAGCAGGCGGAGTCTCTTGGCGGCGGGTGTTCTGATTTTGCCCACTGCTCCCTCTTTTGCTACGCTGTTGGCTCGGTCTCACCACTGCCTCTTCCTCCGAACTGTGAAAGTCAGTGGCACGACCTTCATTCCATGTGGGGTCTAGGCCTTAATCGTCCCCTGCATCGTCTTCCACCCAGTCTTGATCCCTGACCTCCTGTTCAGTCTGCACACTGCAGAAAAACGCAGCAGTTGGCATCTGTGTTTCGTCATCATCAGAGATGTGCTGAGGTGGTATTCCCATGTCCTCATCATCAGGAAACATAAGTGGTTGTGCGTTAGTGCATTCTATCTCTTCCACCCCTGGGGAAGAGCTAGGTGGATGCCCTTGGGAAACCCTGGCAGCAGAGTCTTCAAACAGCATAAGAGACTGCTGCATAACGTGTGGCTCAGACAGTTTCCCTGATATCCATGGGGGTGATGTGCCAGACCGATGGGCTTGGTTTTCATGCGCCATCTGTGCGCTTTCTGCAGTAGACTGGGTGGGAGATAATGTGAACGTGCTGGATCCACTGTCGGCCACCCAATTGACTAATGCCTGTACCTGCTCAGGCCTTACTATCCTTAGAACGGCATTGGGCCCCACCAAATATCGCTGTAAATTCTGCTGGCTACTGGGACCTGAGGTAGTTGGTTCACTAGGACGTGTGGCTGTGGCAGAACGGCCACGTCCTCTCCCAGCACCAGAGGGTCCACTAACACCACCACGACCATGTCCACGTCCGCGTCCCTTATTAGATGTTTTCCTCATTGTTCCCGTTCACCACAATTTTGAGAATGGCAAATTTGGGAATAGTTTTTCAACCCAGAACAAAAAGTGTGCTTTTACGGTCACTACAAATAACTTGACCAGCTAAAACAGTACAGATTTGGTTGAATAGAAATGTGAGGCCTGTTTTTTTTTGCGCTGTGTGACAGGTATAGGTTTAATCACAGAATTAGACTTGTATCTGCACGGTAGCGTGTGTGTTAAATTTTTCTGAATGACACTATCAGCACCTTCAATGTAAGATATCCTTTTTGGGATAGATTTCAAGTAGGCCTCATATAGCAGAAACTAGTTATTTTGAGAATGGCAAATTTAGGAATAGTTTTTCAACCCAGAACAAAAAGTGTGCTTTTACGGTCACTACAAATAACTTGACCAGCTAAAACAGTACAGATTTGGTTGAATAGGAATGTGAGGCCTGTTTTTTTTTGCGCTGTGTGACAGGTATAGGTTTAATCACAGAATTAGACTTGTATCTGCACGGTAGCGTGTGTGTTAGGTTTTTCTGAATGACACTATCAGCACCTTCAATGTAAGATATCCTGTTTGGGATAGATTTCAAGTAGGTCTCATATAGCAGAAACTAGTTATTTTGAGAATGGCAAATTTGGGAATAGTTTTTCAACCCAGAACAAAAAATTTGCTTTTACGGTCACTACAAATAACTTGACCAGCTAAAACAGTACAGATTTGGTTGAATAGAAATGTGAGGCCTGTTTTTTTTTTGCGCTGTGTGACAGGTATAGGTTTAATCACAGAATTAGACTTGTATCTGCACGGTAGCGTGTGTGTTAGGTTTTTCTGAATGACACTATCAGCACCTTCAATGTAAGATATCCTTTTTGGGATAGATTTCAAGTAGGCCTCATATAGCAGAAACTAGTTATTTTGAGAATGGCAAATTTGGGAATAGTTTTTCAACCCAGAACAAAAAATGTGCTTTTACGGTCACTACAAATAACTTGACCAGCTAAAACAGCACAGATTTGGTTGAA
Source organism: Bufo bufo (assembly GCF_905171765.1). Taxonomy (NCBI): domain Eukaryota; kingdom Metazoa; phylum Chordata; class Amphibia; order Anura; family Bufonidae; genus Bufo; species Bufo bufo. The sequence goes on along the minus strand of NC_053394.1, from coordinate 321,822,617 downwards.
TAGAAATGTGAGGCCTGTTTTTTTTTGCGCTGTGTGACAGGTATAGGTTTAATCACAGAATTAGACTTGTATCTGCACGGTAGCGTGTGTGTTAGGTTTTTCTGAATGACACTATCAGCACCTTCAATGTAAGATATCCTTTTTGGGATAGATTTCAAGTAGGCCTCATATAGCAGAAACTAGTTATTTTGACAATGGCAAATTTGGGAATAGTTTTTCAACTCAGAACAAAAAATGTGCTTTTACGGTCACTACAAATAGCTTGACCAGCTAAAACAGTACAGATTTGGTTGAATAGAAATGTGAGGCCTGTTTTTTTTTGCGCTGTGTGACAGGTATAGGTTTAATCACAGAATTAGACTTGTATCTGCACGGTAGCGTGTGTGTTTGGTTTTTCTGAATGACACTATCCGCACCTTCAATGTAAGATATCCTTTTTGGGATAGATTTCAAGTAGGCCTCATATAGCAGAAACTAGTTATTTTGAGAATGGCAAATTTGGGAATAGTTTTTCAACCCAGAACAAAAAATGTGCTTTTACGGTCACTGCAAATAACTTGACCAGCTAAAACAGCACAGATTTGGTTGAATAGAAATGTGAGGCCTGTTTTTTTTTTCGCTGTGTGACAGGTATAGGTTTAATCACAGAATTAGACTTGTATCTGCACGGTAGCGTGTGTGTTAGGTTTTTCTGAATGACACTATCAGCACCTTCAATGTAAGATATCCTTTTTGGGATAGATTTCAAGTAGGCCTCATATAGCAGAAACTAGTTATTTTGAGAATGGCAAATTTGGGAATAGTTTTTCAACCCAGAACAAAAAATGTGCTTTTACGGTCACTACAAATAACTTGACCAGCTAAAACAGCACAGATTTGGTTGAATAGAAATGTGAGGCCTGTTTTTTTTTGCGCTGTGTGACAGGTATAGGTTTAATCACAGAATTAGACTTGTATCTGCACGGTAGCGTGTGTGTTAGGTTTTTCTGAATGACACTATCAGCACCTTCAATGTAAGATATCCTTTTTGGGATAGATTTCAAGTAGGCCTCATATAGCAGAAACTAGTTATTTTGACAATGGCAAATTTGGGAATAGTTTTTCAACTCAGAACAAAAAATGTGCTTTTACGGTCACTACAAATAGCTTGACCAGCTAAAACAGTACAGATTTGGTTGAATAGAAATGTGAGGCCTGTTTTTTTTTGCGCTGTGTGACAGGTATAGGTTTAATCACAGAATTAGACTTGTATCTGCACGGTAGCGTGTGTGTTTGGTTTTTCTGAATGACACTATCCGCACCTTCAATGTAAGATATCCTTTTTGGGATAGATTTCAAGTAGGCCTCATATAGCAGAAACTAGTTATTTTGAGAATGGCAAATTTGGGAATAGTTTTTCAACCCAGAACAAAAAATGTGCTTTTACGGTCACTGCAAATAACTTGACCAGCTAAAACAGCACAGATTTGGTTGAATAGAAATGTGAGGCCTGTTTTTTTTTTCGCTGTGTGACAGGTATAGGTTTAATCACAGAATTAGACTTGTATCTGCACGGTAGCGTGTGTGTTAGGTTTTTCTGAATGACACTATCAGCACCTTCAATGTAAGATATCCTTTTTGGGATAGATTTCAAGTAGGCCTCATATAGCAGAAACTAGTTATTTTGAGAATGGCAAATTTGGGAATAGTTTTTCAACCCAGAACAAAAAATGTGCTTTTACGGTCACTACAAATAACTTGACCAGCTAAAACAGTACAGATTTGGTTGAATAGAAATGTGAGGCCTGTTTTTTTTTGCGCTGTGTGACAGGTATAGGTTTAATCACAGAATTAGACTTGTATCTGCACGGTAGCGTGTGTGTTAGGTTTTTCTGAATGACACTATCAGCACCTTCAATGTAAGATATCCTTTTTGGGATAGATTTCAAGTAGGCCTCATATAGCAGAAACTAGTTATTTTGACAATGGCAAATTTGGGAATAGTTTTTCAACCCAGAACAAAAAGTGTGCTTTTACGGTCACTACAAATAACTTGACCAGCTAAAACAGTACAGATTTGGTTGAATAGAAATGTGAGGCCTGTTTTTTTTTGCGCTGTGTGACAGGTATAGGTTTAATCACAGAATTAGACTTGTATCTGCACGGTAGCGTGTGTGTTAGGTTTTTCTGAATGACACTATCAGTACCTTCAATGTAAGATATCCATTTTTTGGGATAGATTTCAAGTAGTCCTCATATAGCAGAAACTAGTTATTTTGAGAATGGCAAATTTGGGAATAGTTTTTCAACCCAGAACAAAAAATGTGCTTTTACGGTCACTACAAATAACTTGACCAGCTAAAACAGTACAGATTTGGTTGAATAGAAATGTGAGGCCTGTTTTTTTTTTCGCTGTGTGACAGGTATAGGTTTAATCACAGAATTAGACTTGTATCTGCACGGTAGCGTGTGTGTTAGGTTTTTCTGAATGACACTATCAGCACCTTCAATGTAAGATATCCTTTTTGGGATAGATTTCAAGTAGGCCTCATATAGCAGAAACTAGTTATTTTGAGAATGGCAAATTTGGGAATAGTTTTTCAACCCAGAACAAAAAATTTGCTTTTACGGTCACTACAAATAACTTGACCAGCTAAAACAGTACAGATTTGGTTGAATAGAAATGTGAGGCCTGTTTTTTTTTGCGCTGTGTGACAGGTATAGGTTTAATCACAGAATTAGACTTGTATCTGCACGGTAGCGTGTGTGTTAGGTTTTTCTGAATGACACTATCAGCACCTTCAATGTAAGATATCCTTTTTGGGATAGATTTCAAGTAGGCCTCATATAGCAGAAACTAGTTATTTTGAGAATGGCAAATTTGGGAATAGTTTTTCAACCCAGAACAAAAAATGTGCTTTTACGGTCACTACAAATAACTTGACCAGCTAAAACAGTACAGATTTGGTTGAATAGAAATGTGAGGCCTGTTTTTTTTTGCGCTGTGTGACAGGTATAGGTTTAATCACAGAATTAGACTTGTATCTGCACGGTAGCGTGTGTGTTAAATTTTTCAGAATTACACTATCAGCACCTTCAATGTAAGATATCCTTTTTGGGATAGATTTCAAGTAGGCCTCATATAGCAGAAACTAGTTATTTTGAGAATGGCAAATTTGGGAATAGTTTTTCAACCCAGAACAAAAAATGTGCTTTTACGGTCACTACAAATAACTTGACCAGCTAAAACAGTACAGATTTGGTTGAATAGAAATGTGAGGCCTGTTTTTTTTTGCGCTGTGTGACAGGTATAGGTTTAATCACAGAATTAGACTTGTATCTGCACGGTAGCGTGTGTGTTAGGTTTTTCTGAATGACACTATCAGCACCTTCAATGTAAGATATCCTTTTTGGGATAGATTTCAAGTAGGCCTCATATAGCAGAAACTAGTTATTTTGAGAATGGCAAATTTGGGAATAGTTTTTCAACCCAGAACAAAAAATTTGCTTTTACGGTCACTACAAATAACTTGACCAGCTAAAACAGTACAGATTTGGTTGAATAGAAATGTGAGGCCTGTTTTTTTTTGCGCTGTGTGACAGGTATAGGTTTAATCACAGAATTAGACTTGTATCTGCACGGTAGCGTGTGTGTTAGGTTTTTCTGAATGACACTATCAGCACCTTCAATGTAAGATATCCTTTTTGGGATAGATTTCAAGTAGGCCTCATATAGCAGAAACTAGTTATTTTGAGAATGGCAAATTTGGGAATAGTTTTTCAACCCAGAACAAAAAATGTGCTTTTACGGTCACTACAAATAACTTGACCAGCTAAAACAGTACAGATTTGGTTGAATAGAAATGTGAGGCCTGTTTTTTTTTGCGCTGTGTGACAGGTATAGGTTTAATCACAGAATTAGACTTGTATCTGCACGGTAGCGTGTGTGTTAAATTTTTCTGAATGACACTATCAGCACCTTCAATGTAAGATATCCTTTTTGGGATAGATTTCAAGTAGGCCTCATATAGCAGAAACTAGTTATTTTGAGAATGGCAAATTTGGGAATAGTTTTTCAACCCAGAACAAAAAATTTGCTTTTACGGTCACTACAAATAACTTGACCAGCTAAAACAGTACAGATTTGGTTGAATAGAAATGTGAGGCCTGTTTTTTTTTGCGCTGTGTGACAGGTATAGGTTTAATCACAGAATTAGACTTGTATCTGCATGGTAGCGTGTGTGTTAGGTTTTTCTGAATGACACTATCAGCACCTTCAATGTAAGATATCCTTTTTGGGATAGATTTCAAGTAGGCCTCATATAGCAGAAACTAGTTATTTTGAGAATGGCAAATTTGGGAATAGTTTTTCAACCCAGAACAAAAAATGTGCTTTTACGGTCACTACAAATAACTTGACCAGCTAAAACAGTACAGATTTGGTTGAATAGAAATGTGAGGCCTGTTTTTTTTTGCGCTGTGTGACAGGTATAGGTTTAATCACAGAATTAGACTTGTATCTGCACGGTAGCGTGTGTGTTAGGTTTTTCTGAATGACACTATCAGCACCTTCAATGTAAGATATCCTTTTTGGGATAGATTTCAAGTAGGCCTCATATAGCAGAAACTAGTTATTTTGAGAATGGCAAATTTGGGAATAGTTTTTCAACCCAGAACAAAAAATGTGCTTTTACGGTCACTACAAATAACTTGACCAGCTAAAACAGTACAGATTTGGTTGAATAGAAATGTGAGGCCTGTTTTTTTTTGCGCTGTGTGACAGGTATAGGTTTAATCACAGAATTAGACTTGTTTCTGCACGGTAGCGTGTGTGTTAGGTTTTTCTGAATGACACTATCAGCACCTTCAATGTAAGATATCCTTTTTGGGATAGATTTCAAGTAGGCCTCATATAGCAGAAACTAGTTATTTTGACAATGGCAAATTTGGGAATAGTTTTTCAACCCAGAACAAAAAGTGTGCTTTTACGGTCACTACAAATAACTTGACCAGCTAAAACAGTACAGATTTGGTTGAATAGAAATGTGAGGCCTGTTTTTTTTTGCGCTGTGTGACAGGTATAGGTTTAATCACAGAATTAGACTTGTATCTGCACGATAGCGTGTGTGTTAGGTTTTTCTGAATGACACTATCAGCACCTTCAATGTAAGATATCCTTTTTGGGATAGATTTCAAGTAGGCCTCATATAGAAGAAACTAGTTATTTTGAGAATGGCAAATTTGGGAATAGTTTTTCAACCCAGAACAAAAAGTGTGCTTTTACGGTCACTACAAATAACTTGACCAGCTAAAACAGTACAGATTTGGTTGAATAGAAATGTGAGGCCTGTTTTTTTTTGCGCTGTGTGACAGGTATAGGTTTAATCACAGAATTAGACTTGTATCTGCACGGTAGCGTGTGTGTTAAGTTTTTCTGAATGACACTATCAGCACCTTCAATGTAAGATATCCTTTTTGGGATAGATTTCAAGTAGGCCTCATATAGCAGAAACTAGTTATTTTGAGAATGGCAAATTTGGGAATAGTTTTTCAACCCAGAACAAAAAATGTGCTTTTACGGTCACTACAAATAACTTGACCAGCCAAAACAGTACAAATTTGGTTGAATAGAAATGTCAGGTCTATTTTTTAGGCGCTGGGTGACAGGCTCAACTTACCCCTGATGTAGTATATGGCCAAAAAATAACCACACTATTGATGGTTAAATGCACTTGGGTGACACAGGCTCAGCCTGCACCAGATGTAGTATATGGCCAAAAAATAACCAGACTGTTGATGGTTAAATGCACTTGGGTGACACAGGCTCAGCCTGCAGCTGATGTAGGATATAGCACAAAATAACCACACTATTGATGGTTAAATACACTTGGTGAACGCTTGTGCTGGTGCACCACAAGCCACAAAATGGCCGCCGATCACCCCAGAAAAAAGTGATCTAAAAACGCTCTGGGCAGCCTCAAAAAAGTGAGCAAGTCGATATTAGCACTTCAATGATCCACCGCTGCAGATCGATCACAGAATGAAGTCTTTTGGAGGAGTTAATCTGCCTAATCTCGCCCTAACGTCGCAGCTGCAACCTCTCCCTATGCTTGAATCAGCAGAGTGACGTGCAGCGCTTCGTGACCCAAGCTTAAATAGAGGATGGGTCACATGCTGCACTGGCCAATCACAGCCATGCCAATAGTAGGCAAGGCTGTGATGGCCTCTTGGGGCAAGTAGTATGACGCTTGTTGATTGGCTGCTTTGCAGCCTTTCAAAAAGCGCCAAGAAAGCGCCAAACACCGAACCCGAACCCGGACTTTTACGAAAATGTTCGGGTTCGGGTCCGTGTCACGGACACCCCAAAATTTGGTACGAACCCGAACTATACAGTTCGGGTTCGCTCATCCCTAATTATAAGCAAACATTATTCTTATTATCCACCACACACTATAGTGGGTATGAGTATCTTGGTTGAGGAGTGGCGCCTTTTAGCAGGTCCCAATTTTATGGTCTTCTTGGATCTCTGGAGAGCCCATTACTGAGCCCCTAGTATCCATATCGTGACACTATATCACTACAGGTTCTATCAGGCAGAAGGAGCAATCACATAGATATAAGTAAGTTTTCTACTAGGTACCAGGTAGAGAATTTACATACATCTTTGTGATTGCTCCTTCTGCCTTCTGCCTAATGAAACCTGTAGTTTATATTGATATGGAGTTTCCAGGTATGTTCTTTAGAAGAACAGAGTTATTGTGGTGGAAGGTTAATGGTATATTAATGTGTGTTAGGAATTTTTGCTTACTTTTGGTGTGTCCATGTCATTTTATTTTCCAAAATGCACCTTTCTCTTGGTGTGGTGCCCTTTCCATGCATGTTTCCATGGGCTTATCTACAAGAAATGCTTTCAAAAATGCAAGTTAAAAATAAGATTTTCCCTGGTGGTAGCCTCGACTGTTGAACCAGTGCTTTTTCATAATAAGATTTTCCCCTGGTGGCAGCCTCAACTGTTGAAATTGTACTTTTTCATCATAAGATTTTCCCCTGGTGGTAGCCTTGAACTGTTAAATAAGTGCTTTTTCCTAAAGAAAAGCTAATTTTAATACCTTTGAGTTTCTGATATTCAAATTAGATTTCCTTCCAAAAAGAAAAGAACACTAAGCCTATCTGATGCCAGCAGAACTAAGATATGCTAATCACCATGCATACTAGGTGCTCATCATAATCATAAAGAGTACACATCAGAAAATCCATACATTTTTCCCCAAAACCAAGAGTAGCATACTAGGTTTGCTCCCTGTCGATCACATCACAAGAAATTTAGGTGCGTTAAAATCCAAGTCTTTCGAGAACTTTGGGACAAATTCCAAATTGTTTGAATCGATTTGCTCATCTCTAGGCCCAGGGTCTGATGCAATAATAGGGTCTGGACAGGAGGAGATCCATCTAAAGCTGGGAGTGGAGTGAATCACTTGATATATGATATTTCATTTGGACAAATATGTCACCTACTGTATGTGTGGTGGACTTATCCTACATAGCTTGGACTGCCTCAATTATTCCCTCAGGATGTCCTAGTTATCTGTTTGATACGGCACACGTACAGTACAGACCAAAAGTTTGGACACACCTTCTCATTCAAAGCATTTTCTTTATTTTCATGACTATGAAGGCATCAAAACTATGAATTAACACATGTGGAATTATATACATAACAAACAAGTGTGAAACAACTGAAAATATGTCATATTCTAGGTTCTTCAAAGTAGCCACCTTTTGCTTTGATTACTGCTTTGCACACTCTTGCCATTCTCTTGATGAGCTTCAAGAGGTAGTCCCCTGAAATGGTCTTCCAACAGTCTTGAAGGAGTTCCCAGAGATGCTTAGCACTTGTTGGCCCTTTTGCCTTCACTCTGCGGTCCAGCTCACCCCAAACCATCTTGATTGGGTTCAGGTCCGGTGACTGTGGAGGCCAGGTCATCTGGAGCAGCACCCCATCACTCTCCTTCATGGTCAAATAGCCCTTACTTTCAAAGTTTTCTCAATTTTTCGGCTGACTGACTGACCTTCATTTCTTAAAGTAATGATGGCCACTCGTTTTTCTTTACTTAGCTGCCTTTTTCTTGCCATAAAACAAATTCTAACAGTCTATTCAGTAGGACTATCAGCTGTGTATCCACCTGACTTCTCCTCAACGCAACTGATGGTCCCAACCCCATTTATAAGGCAAGAAATACCACTTATTAAACCTGACAGGGCACACCTGTGAAGTGAAAACCATTTCAGGGGACTACCTCTTGAAGCTCATCAAGAGAATGCCAAGAGTGTGCAAAGCAGTAATCAAAGCAAAAGGTGGCTACTTTGAAGAACCTAGAATATGACATATTTTCAGTTGTTTCACATTTGTTTGTTATGTATATAATTCCACATGTGTTAATTCATAGTTTTGATGCCTTCAGTGTGAATCTACAATTTTCATAGTCATGAAAATAAAGAAAACTCTTTGAATGAGAAGGTGTGTCCAAACTTTTGGTCTGTACTGTATGTAAAATTTTGAGGGTGGTAGATTAACCCTAATTTGATAAACTTTAGGTTACACCATAGGTGCTGAGGTTAATTGATTTGGCTAGATGGTATATATACCACAATAACTGGTGTCATAATATACTGTAATTCAAGCATCGTCTGATCCACTGAATGTATAACTACTAATATAAATAGTTACACTGCTAATCATTTCCATGGATTGAAAAGTATAAGGCAGCTCATTTCTTATCGCAAAACTTTTATGAACTTTTATTAATTTAATCTAGCACTGCACTTGGTAAAGCTTGTTTGGTATCCCCTCTCTTTGTTCTTTTCCTACTGGTCTGTATTACTTTGAGACTTCTTAACTTCTTTGCTGAATCCAGGGAGGTCATTAAAGGCAAAGGGCCTGAAGTTATAATATGTGCCACATGTGATTGGAGAAAAACAGTGTTTGTAACTACTTAAGATTGACTTGCTATCTAATCTATCTCCATACTCCCTAAAACAACTAAACTCCATATATGCTGCATGATAATGGAAAATATTGGCCACAGAAGACTCTTTATTTAATAACTCTATATAAAGCACTGTAAAACGCTGTATAAAATACTAACACATTTTATGGAAATTTTTCCAAACATTGTTTGAAAAAGATGAAGAAGGTCCTGCAAGAGCACTTCTCTCGTGGTACTGAAATTCCACAATGTGAGAATAGATCTTTCAATGGGTATTGCACTGTCATTTTATCTTTAGCACCTACTCCCATCTGAAACCATAGCAACCAATCAAAGCAGAGTTTGCACTCAATAAATAGGTCACAATTAGAGATGAGCGAAGTTCTCAAAAGTTCGACTCGGTCGGTTTGCCGAATTTTCCGAAAAGATTTGATTCAATCCGTATTTATCTGTGGTTAATCGCGTTATTTCCTGGCTATTTCCTGGCTGCAGAGAGCCTGTATAGTGGTGTAGAACACTGTGCCTTGCAGTAACACGCATAGGGAGTCTTCTGTGGTAGTGACATAATACTGTGAGTCCGTATGACATGCAGATGACAGGCGCCGTTCTTAGAATCACTGCACACTTCACTTTTTTGGGCAGTTACGGTGCCAAAACAGACCAAATAACTCAAGTGTGAAGTCAGCTTTACAGGTCAATGTTAGTGTCAAGAAGAAGCGCACTCCGTTTACACCGTCGGCAGCTGATTCCACATAGATGTCTACAGAACCTGTTCTATTAAAAGCGCATACAAGTAGAGCCCCCCGGACAGAGAGGAGAGGGTGTCAGCGGTAAGTTTGTGTTGACGTCACTGATTATTTTGCCCTTCCTCTGATCCGGCAGAGCAATAATCCCCAAAAAACTGATCCTGTCTGTTGAACATCCACCTTCAATCAGTCAGCATTTGGTCAGTAATCCATCGGTATTGCTAAAACAAACAAAAAAAAACAACAGGAATGGATTCAAAACAGAGCTGACACGTGAATAGAATATTTGCATGTCTTCTGGGACGTACGTATCTTTCCTATTAATACACCACGTAAATGGCTGCAGTACAATGTAACTTCACTGCTGAATGCCAATTATGACATATATTTTCTCATTTTTTTCTATATTTCTACACCACAATTTTTTTTTATAACAATAACAATTCACCGCAGAACGGGTGATGGGACGTACGTATATTTTCTTTTTCTACACCACGTAAATAGCTGTAGTACAATGTAACTTCACCGCTGAACGGCAATTAGGACATATACATTTTTTTTTCTGATTAATAAACTCCCCCCTCCCAAAAAAATTATCACAATTCACCACAGAACGCCTATTAAGATGTATTATTTTTCCTATTTCTACAACCTAAAATAAGAAATATTACAATCACAATTCACTGCAGAATGGCTAATAGAATGTACGTATCTTTCCTATTAATACATCGCGTAAATGCCTGTAGTACAATGTAACTTCACCGCTGAATGCCAATTATGACATATATTTTCTCTTTTTTTTTCTATTTCTACACCACAAAAAATAAATAACAATCACAATTCACCGCAGAACGGGTGATGGGACATATGTATATTTTCTTTTTCTACACCACGTAAATGGCTGTAGTACAATTGTAACCTCACCGCTGAACGGCAATTAAAACATATACATTTTTTTTTCTGATTAATAAACTCCACCCCCCCAAAAAAGATAAGAATTCACCGCAGAACGCCAATTAAGACTTATTATTTTTCCTATTTCTACACCCCAAAATTAAAAATATGACAATCACAATTCACCGCAGAATGGCTAATGATATGTATGTATCTATCCTATTACTACACCCTATGAATGGCTGCAGTACAATGTAACTTCACAGCTGAACAGCAATTATTTTTCCCTTTTGTTTTCTAATAATAAACCCCCCAATTTTTTTTTTAAAACAATGTAAATTAATTGCGGAAAGGCTAATATGACGTATGTATCTTTCCTATTAATACACTCCATAAATGGCTGTATCACAGAACTTGCATCCCAATCACAAGCAAGGTTTGCTGGAATTAGTGATGTATCATATAGTGCAAACAACCTAAAAGCAATTTTGATCCCCAATAAGTGCAGCAAGGTGTAATAGAATCACTCCTATAGCACCCTGTTCTTCTTTTGTATCGTAGATGATGCCTCCCTATCCTTTCCCTACACCTTGACTAATCTTTCCCTTAACTTGTAAATTGCTTTTTAGCACAATGAAGTCTTTCCTAGCACTGTCCCTAGTGCCTGCTGACGTCTCTCCCTGCACTAAGCACACTGGAAAATGGCAGAATCCAAAATCACTGAGGCTATTTATACGGCTGTGACATCACAGGGACTGTCTGGCTGTTGATTGGCTGCATGCATGGCATTGTGGGTGATCCCTCATTCCCAGAGTTCTTTGCTCCATGTCCTAACACGTGCAGCAGCCATTTTAGGAAAAAATGTGATTCGTTACCACGAAGCGTCAAGAAATTCGCATTGATCGAATTCCACTTTGTCAACTTCGATTCCCTAATCTCTAGTCACAATACCTTCAATTGAACCCCACATTCACATTGCAGTACCCCAGTAGGATACTGCAAAGGGTTAACTATTGCTACAGCATTTAACCTACTGCTATTTAGTGCAATGCTGTGATTTATGGTTAAATATTTGTTTTTCCTATGTAATGTTAGTCCTATGGCAAGTGTACAGGCAACTATTGGGTTAACTTTTGTTAATCATTAAGGTTTTTAGGATGATGGACCCAGGTTTGCCCCGTGTTTAGTTAGTTAGAGGAGTCTAGCCTGAGGACAGACAGATCTGTGCGACAGATAAGGCCTCAGGTTTCAGAGAACTGCCGTCTCTGAGACTTCAGTTTACCAAAGAACAGCTCTAACACTTCTGAAATAAGAAGAGCACACATCTTGAGAAGGCCTAGAACCTGCAAGGCCATGCAAGATAATGCCAGTAAGGTACAGACTGTTTACAGCAAGGGACCTTACTGCTGTGGGAGGCATCTAATGCTCATGCACATGCCATACTTTGATATGGACTGGCCATTAGTGTCTTAATTTGCACCCCTCAGTTCAGAAATTGGAGTTGGAGTTAATATGGAGTTCCAGTGTAGCTAGAGAGGGGAGAGGAAGTACATGTGAGAACTATATATTATTTTTCTGTGAGACCAACACTCCAGAGAGATCAGCAAAGTACAGCTTTACAGACACGTTAAGGCATTATAGCATCACCTATACCACCACTAGGTCAGACAAAGCTGAAGTCTAAATCTTACAGTGGACACCTATACCCAGAAGAGCCTGCTAGTGCCAATAAATTACCATCCAACCAGCCTCCATACCTCATTATCCGGTGCCAGAAACCGCACTTTGTATTTACTACTGCTGGATGTACCATTATCCAGCCAGCTTAAGACAGAGCCACAAACCAAACATTTGAGGAAGCAATTGAGTGTTTCAGCCTTTAAGAGAAGAGGTCTATTAAGATAACCTGCACAAAGCTTTTTTCCTCCATAGTATAATTGTGTAGAAAAATTGAGAGCTCAGGCATCCAGGCATACTTTGAGAGGAAGATTGGCCATCTGCTAAAGGACTTTGCTGGGCATTGTAGTGCTGCATTTTGATGAGAAAGATAGAAAGAAAAGAAATACTGCTTCTCTCTGGCTGAACCAAAGAGAACGTACAGATATCAGAAGACTGACTCAGTCTAGGCCTGTCTACCAGTTTTGCAGCTTGTAGAACTGTGAAAATTGCAACCTGTGTAACATCTGCCAGTCCGTGCATCATCTGAACTGTGACAACTACTGTGAGTACGTGTATTTGCATCTCGCTGCCACCTTCAGCAAAGAACTGTTGTTTATCGCGAATCCGGCTTTATTATTACATGCACCAACACATGCATTGCTATAGTACCATGCTGCCTCTCACTGCCAGTCCTGTCTACCTACCTTGCACCCCACTACTCACCAACACCAAGGGCACCACAAACCACCACCAGGCAGGAAATCATCAACAGGGTGTGCCTCGAGGGTAAGAAAGGTAAAAGGGTGCGCCCCTCCATTCACTGTACAGCAGCTCCAGGGAGCACTGGAGAGGACCATAGCCACTGTGAGGACTACTACCACTATTGCACCTCTACTACCACTTTCGTCTTTGTATCTATATCTATCTTCTTCTGGGTAATCTGATTTCCTCTCATACTTCCAAAACATATTTTAGATTAATTGATGTTCTATGAAATTGTGACTAATATACCGCTAGGTCCATATATATTTGGACAGAGACAACATTTTTCAAAACTTTGTTCTGTACATTACAAAAATGGATTTTAAACAAACCCATTCAGATTCAGTTGAAGTTCAGACTTTCAGCTTTAATTCAGTGGGTTGAACAAAATGATTGAATAAAAATGTGAGGAGCTAAAGTATTTTTTAAACTTAATCCCTTCATTTCAAGGGCTCAAAAGTAATTGGACAAATTAAATCATTGTAAATAATGTTCATTTCTAATACTTTGAAAAACCCTTTGTTGACAATGACTATCGGAAGTCTTGAACTCATGGACATCACCAGACGCTGTGTTTCCTCCTTTTTAAAGGCCTTTACTGCAGCAGTTTTCAGTTGCTGTTTGTTTGTGGGCCTTTCTGTCTGAGGTTTAGTCTTTAACAAGTGAAATGCATGCTCTATTGGATTCAGATCAGGTGACTGACTTGGCCATTCAAGAACATTCCACTTCTTTGCTTTAATAAACTCCTGGGTTGCTTTAGCTTTATGTTTTGGGTCACTGTCCATCTGTATTATGAAACGCTGACCAATCACTTTGGCTACATTTGGCTGGATTTGACCACACAGTATGTCTCTAAAAACCACAGAATTCATCCGGCTGCTTCTGTCCTGTTTCACATCCTCAATAAACACTAGGGACCCAGTGCCACTGGCAGCTATGCATTCCCAAGCCATCACACTGCCTCCACCATGTTTTACAGATGATGTGGTATGCTTTGGATCATGAGCTGTACCATGCCTTCTGTAATGGACCCTCACATCTTCGCCATAATTTTTTTTCCCCATCATTCTGGTAGAGGTTGATCTTAGTTTCATCTGTCCAAAGAATGCTCTTCCATAAGTGCGCTTGCTTTTTTTTATTTTATTTTTTTCAGCAAAGTCCTATCTAGCCTTCTTATTCTTGAGGCTTATGAGTCGCTTGCACCATGCAGTGAACCCTCCCTATTTACTTTCATGCAGTCTTCTCTTTATGGTAGATTTGGATATTGATACGCCTATATCCAGGAGAGTGTTGTTCACTTGGTTGGCTGTTGTGAAGGGGTTTCTCTCCACCATGGTAATTATTCTGCGATCATCCACCACTGTTGTCTTCCGTGGGCGTCCAGGTCTTTTTGCATTGTTGAGGTCACCAGGGCTTTCTTTCTTTCTCATGATGTACCAAACTGTAGATTTTGCCACTCCTAATAGTGTAGCAATTTCTCAGATATTTTTTTTCTGTTTTTGCAGATGAAGGATGGCTTGCTCCACCTGCATGGAGAGCTCCTTTGACCACATGTTTACTTCTCAGCAAACTCTTCAGAATTCAAGCACCACACCTCAAATCCACTCCAGGCCTTTTATGTGCTTAATTGAGAATAAAAAAAAAGGAAGGAATTGCCCACACCTGCTCATGAAACAGCCTTTGAGTCAATTGTCCAAATTACCTTTGGTCCCTTTTAAAAACAGGGTGCCATATGTAAAGGAGCTGAAACTCCTAAACCCTTCAACCAATTTTAATGTGGATACCCTCAAATGAAAGCTAAAAGTCTGGACTTTATGCCCATGTCCTTTATATAACTATACTATAACTTGAATATGTTTTAGTAAACAGGTAAAAAAAAAAAAAAAATTGTGTCAGTGTCCAAATATATATGGACCTAACTGAGTCTAAGACCGAGAAATTAGATTGTAGGCCTCACTGGTGATAATCTTTGAATAGGTTGCGTTATATAAGCCATGGGAAATAATGCATTGGGTAGGAGATATTTAGGCAAAATCCTTCACATTATTCCATCAAGAAGCCATTAATGGGGATGTCTCAGCAAAACAGACCCTTTGCAAAATATTTTTTATTCATATATCGGACGCCAGGTTAGCAGGCCATTTAAATAAATAGGACTTTACTTGACTACAGGAGCAGACAGTGACTCTAGCTGTCTCAACAAGAGAGCCTCTGTCTAACTTCAAGTCCTTGTTGTACCTAACCGATGTTGGCCGTCAGGCAAAACCTCTGCCAGGCTATCATTTTCATAGCTGTGTTTTTCAGTTATGACTGAACTGTGGTTCAGATATCAGTATCCATAGCTCTACAAGGTGCAGGTGCTTACTTCTCAAAGTCTCTCTAATTCCTGGTTTCCTTTCAGCACACGTCTGTCTCACACATTGCCACGTTGTTTTCATTTAGCCGGAAGCGGCCTCTCTTCAGGTCCAGACCTCTTACTTTTGTATGGAGGGGCATATGTTTTTTTACAAGCTCAAGCAGCTGGTGTGTCTAGAAGAACCTCATGGGAAAGGATTGTAAAAGAGATAATGGTGGTTGAGTTATTGGGAGGAGAGCTGACATTGTATCATGCTGAGTTGAACTGAGGTCTATGACTCACTTCTTAACCATCTCATTGCTAAAGGAAACTTATAAACGTATATTTTACTGTATTTTAACTAGATGTATTCGATTGACCATGAATTTTTTAATATGTGAGAAGTCAAATTTTTAATCATTTGGTTGGAGATGTTTAATAACCCATTAAAGGAGTATTCCCATCTCAGACATTGATGGTATATCACTAGGATATGTCATCAATGTCAGATAGATGTGGGTCACACCTCTGGGACCGGCTCCTGTCTCCAAAATGGGCCCCCTGAAGTGAAGGAGAGTGACCACCCAAGCGCGACCACTTTCCATTCACTGCTATGTGAGTTACAAAAATATCCAAGTCCAATTGCTGTGAAGGGAGAGGTTGCTGTGCATGTGCAGTACGCTCCATTCACCACTACGTATAACTCAATCACGACATGCACTGAGTGTTTCCAATTCTTATGCTCTTTCATTTTATCAAAAAGTATACATCAGTAGGACGCGTTTCAGCCTGTCCAGCCTTCATCAACTAGTTGATAAAGGGTGGAGGGGCCGAAACGTGTCCTCAGGGCCGGCGTCATAACCCGGCATCCCCGGGCAAGTGCCGGGGCCCAATGCTCCTGGGGGGGCCCACTGAGCTGCTATGAGCACTTCCATCAATACAGATGGGAGCTCTCACTGCTGTCATTTCACATACGCAGTACCCCTCTGGTGGGCCCTCTGAGCTGCAGAGACTCAGGACACGCCCCCTCTACACAGGACACACGCTGCCTGAGGAGACTGGAGAGAGACCGCAGGGCTGGAGCTGGAGCAGAGAAGTGTGGAGACAGTCTGTAAGTGAGTCTGCACTGTGACTGTCTCTTCTCTGTGGGACAGAAGGAAAGGGGGGGACACTGCTGCCTGAGGAGACTGGAGAGAGACCGCACGGCTGGAGCTGGAGCTGGAGCAGAGAAGTGTGAACACAGTCTGTGAGTCTGCACTGTGACTGTCTCTTCTCTGTGGGACAGAAGGAAAGGGGGGGACACTGCTGCCTGAGGAGACTGGAGAGAGACCGCACGGCTGGAGCTGGAGCAGAGAAGTGTGAAGACAGTCTGTGAGTAAGTCTGCACTGTGACTGTCTCTTCTCTGTGGGACAGAAGGAAGGGGGAATCTTCGATCTGCTGCTTCATTCTATTTAGTGGTTTTACTGTTTCATTAAGCTGTTTGTCTCCATGACACCTGCCCCCCCCCCCCCCCCCATATCCTGTCCTATCTCATCCTCATGGAGCCCCTGCCGTCTCCTTTCCTCCCCCATGTATCCAGAGCTCCTGTTTCACCCTCCTATCTCCTATTGCTGCCCTGCACAGACCTCCTGCCACTACTTGTATGAATCCCCCTCAGAGCCCCTTCAACCTACTTGCTGTGTCCACCCCTCCTGTTCATCCAGGGCCCCGGGCCCCTGTCTCACTCCTCTGCCTCTCATTATGGTGGCATCTGAACCGCATTCACCATAAGGACCTTCTAACATCACAGGGTCATGTGACTGTGCCCCCCACCCCGTACTGTGCCCCTTTATACCCTGCATTGTGCCCTCTTACCACACTCTGTGCAGTGCCCATAGTCATTCCCTGTACTATGCCCTCTTATACCCTTTTATCCGGTCACTGTATGGTGGTTTTATCCTTGTATGGCGGTGTTATCACTATATGGCGGTGTTATCACTATATGGCGGTGGTATCACTATATGGCGGTGGTATCCAATAACTGGATGGCCATAACTGTATCCCTTTCTGCCCACACCACTTTTTTTAGACCTGGCATGAGCGGGAAAAGATACAGATTGCAGTGTTAAGGACCTTTGCGCCACATCTGTGTCAGAAATACGCCTAATATAGACGTATTTCTATATAATAAATGACCCCCTAATCGTATGATTATTCGGGGGGTGGGGCTAATATCTTTATATTATATAGATTCTAGTGTATTATACTGTGCCCTGTATTTCCCAGTAGAAAATGATCCGTGGGAAACACAGTCCTCATCCCTGACCACCAGGACCAGGTAGCGTTCTGTCAGTACATGGCGGCCTCCCCTCTCCTCCACGCTGCTCCGCTGTGTACTGGTGCTTATTCTGACAAAAGGGCTGGGTTCACATCACATTTTTGCCATCCATTTAATGCATACTGAAAATGTATGCGTTACCAGATGCCTCAGACTGATGCCGTACAGTGGCGTCCGTTCACTATACAGTTCCATGGTAAAAAAACATATACGTTAACGTCTGCATTTTTTACTTGACTCTGCAGGATACAAAGACGTGGAGTGCTGCACATTTGTATACATCAAACCGATAGGAAAAACGTAATGTGAACACACATTGGGGGGGAGGGGGGCGTACTAAATTTCGCTGTGGGGCCCAGTCAGTTCTAGCTCCATCACTGCACATCTCCTTCTCTCCTCCAGGCCTGGCTCACTGCTGCAGCGGGCCGGAGGAGAGAAGGAGCGCAGGGAGCTGCGGTTAGTGAATGACAGGACCACCAGCTCCCCTGCAATGATAGGTATGTGAGGGGGCCACTGGGGGGTCATTATACTGTGAGGGCCCTTTACATAGTATAATGACCCCCAGTGTCCCCCATTTAGTAATGATCACCAATGACCCTCCATTCAGTATAAATACCCCCAGAGCCCCCTCCATACAGTATTCCCCCAGTGTGGGGGCTACTGGGGGTCATTATTCTAAATGGGGGCGACTGGGGGTTATTATTCTGAATGCAGGGCCACAGGTGGTCATTATACAGTGGGGGGGGGGGAATTGGGGGTTCATTATACTGTGTGAAGGGCCACTAGTAGTCATTATACTGTATAGGGGCCACTGGGGGTCATTATACCGTGTAGGAGCCACAGGGGGACATGTCAATGTAAAAAAATGCCTCATGGGGGCCCACTGGGATTTATCGCCCAAGGGCCCACATGAACCTGGAGCCGGCCCTGCGTGTCCTACTAATATATACTTTTTGATGAAATAAATAAGCATAAGAATTGGAAACAGAGCATGCCAGGATTTCATTATACTGTGTTACTGGAGATTTTTTTCTCCTTGCCGCAGCGGCACGCATGAGGATCGTGTGCTGACCAGATTTATCTACACTCCATTCACCACTAAGGTACTTCTGAAAATAGCCAAACTCACTCACATCCTTGCTTTCACTTTGAGGGCCCTGTTCTGAAAATAGGAGCAGGTCGTAGAGGTACGACTGACACCATTGAATTGGGCCAAACCCTTTGGTATTATTAAAGTTCCCTCACTGTATATTATAACTTTCTAGCAGTGTCGGACCCACCAGAGGAAATGATGCTGAGGTTTTACTGCATACACACGACATATAGGATATGCCACCAATGTCAGATAGGTGCAAAGTCCCACCTGTCTCTTGAATGGGGCCCCCAAAGTAAATGAGGGCGCACACAGCACATGCGCGGGCACCGTCCATTCACTTTTATGGGAGTGCACTCTCCGTTTACTTTTATTTTAGTTTCATTCCTCGCTCAGCTGTTTTTGGAACTCCTATAGAAGTTGAGGGAGAGCATGCCACACATGCACAGTGCACTCTCCTTCACTTTTGGGGCCCCGTTCTAGAGATAGGTGTGAGTCCCAGAGGCAGGACCTGAACAATCTGACATTTGTGACATATCCTAGTGATATGTCACTAATGTGTAAGATGGACCAACCCCTTTAATAATAGGGGGTACTATGCAATCACATTTTATAACTCTATTCTCTTCAATGGGACGGCTTCTTCCTATTCACTTGAAGCTATAGAAGTAAATAGTTGTAATTATACCTGCTCACCGCTGCATTTGCGACGACGAGCAGGTAAACAGTGAAAAGAAGGCAGCGCTCGTACAAGCGCTGCTTTCTCTTCAAACAGCTGATCAGCGAGGGTGGCGGGAGTTGGCCCCCTGCCGATCTGATTGATTTCCTATCCTGTGGATAGATCATATCCTCTGGATAGAGCATAAATATTGTGGTGTTTCACTCTGGTAGATAGGGTAAGCAGAAGCAGTACAGAGGCAAAAGACAAGTTCTTAACGCAAAACTTCAGTGTTTATTCACACTTGAGGCAAATGCACAAAACAATGCGTTACTTTGCAGTCTTGGTGTTTACTTCACACACAATGGAAAGTACATCTTAGTGTTACTTCACACAAATTGAAAAGTTTATATAAGACAAGTCACCTTGATGTCAGTTCTGCCTCCAGCAGTCCACGGCAGGCTTTAGGGAGCCTGTTTCCTTGGCCCATGGGTCTCAGCCCTCCAACCTGGCACCAAGCCTCAGACCCCAACACAGAGATCCTGCTGCTGAGCCCAGCTGTCTATTTAAAGACAGCCAGGTGCTTCCAAAAACCCAGACCGGCAATTAAAATCCAGTCCGGTATTCCACCTGGCTCCAAATCAGCCCAGCAGCACACGCTGGGAGGAAAATACCTGTTTACCCAGACCATTCCCCTCACTGTGTCGTCACATACCCCCCCCCCCCTTGTTCAACCCTGAGGGGGTGAACACTCGCCAGACAGTGTACCCGGGACAGGGCATCCGCGTTTCCCTGTAACCGGCCTGCCCTGTGTTCCAATATAAATTTAATGTTCTGTAGGGAAAGGAACGATCTGGTGACCCGGGCATTTCTGTCTTTGGCCTGGCTAATCCACTTGAGACGGGAGTGGTTGGTTACCAGGCGGAATTTTCTCCGTAACAAATAATAATGGAGAGACTCGAGTGCCCAGGCACTCTCTCTCCACTGTACCTGGTCTTGGCTGGGGTGAGCTTACGGTTGAGGAAGACAACGGGATGCTCCTCCCCGTTGATTTCCTGAGACTACTTCGGAGGCATCGGTCTGTACTATAAATTCCTTTTTAAAGTCGGGCGTCACCAAAACCGGGGACCCGCACAAGGCCGACTTCAAAGCGGAGAAAGCCCCCTCCGCCTGATCATCCCAGCGAACCATCACCAACCTGCGTTCCTTCAAGAGCCCTGTCAATGGCGCATCCACCATAGCAAAGTGGGGGACAAACCTCATGTAATAGCCCGCCATTCCCAAGAACGACTTTACTTGCCAAGTAGTGACAAGTCGGGGCCAATTCCGCCTCTATTTTGTTCACTTGGGGTTTGATGACTCCGCGCCAAATGACATACCCCAGGTATTTAGTCTCCAAAGGAAGTCCACTACAGCCTGCACTTTGGGTAGGTGACTTTCCCAGTCGGTACTGCGGATGACAATATCGTTCAGGTAAGCCGAAGTGTACTGACGATGTGGAAAAAGAACAATGTACATAAGTCATAGAAAAGTGGCAGGGGCGACATGCAGACCAAAGGGAAACACCTTATATTAGTACAGCCCCTCTGGTGTGATGAAGACAGTTTTCTCTTTGGCAGCCTCTGTTAAGGGTACCTGCCAGTACCCTTTGGTGAGGTCCAAAACAGAAAAATACCGGGCTTGTCCTAACCTCTTGATAAGCTCATCCACCCGGAGCATGGGATACACATCGAATTTGGAAATCTTGTTTCATTTACGAAAATTGTTACAGAACCGTAACGTCCCGTCCGGTTTGGGTATTAAGACTATAGGACTGGCCCACTGACTTTTAGACTCCTCAATAACATCTAGTTGCAGCATTAGCTGTACTTCCTCCGAGATGGCTTGTCGTCGAGCCTCGGTTACCCAGTATGGTTTTAACCTGACTTTTTCCTGAGGCTCAGTGACAATGTCATGCTGAATTGTGGAAGTGCGTCTGGGGAGGTCTGAGAACACATCCGTGTTCCTGCTGACGAACTCCCTGGCCTCCTGAGTCTGTTTAGAGGAGAGGCTGTCAGCAATCTTCACTGCGGCAACCACTTCCTTTGCATCAGACCGAGAGGCCAGAACTTCTTCCCCTAGAAAACTCGGCCGCGGGCTGTCATCAGTACCGGTCTCCCTATCTTTCCAAGGTTTGAGTAAATTCACATGGTACACCTGCTCTGGCTTTCGCCACCCTGGCTGGTGTACCATGTGAATTTACTCAAACCTTGTGATATTGCAAAAGGCCTCGCTGGTAAGGTTTGTCTTTTTGCTGATGACACAAAGATATGTAACAGGGTTGATGTTCCTGGAGGGAAACGCCAAATGGAAAAGGATTTAGGAAAACTAGAAGAATGGTCAGAACTCTGGAAACTGAAATTTAATGTGGATAAGTGCAAGATAATGCACCTGGGGCGTAAAAACCCAAGGGCAGAATATAGAATATTTGACACAGTCCTGACCTCAGTATCTGAGGAAAGGGATTTAGGAGTAATTATTTCAGAAGACTTAAAGGTGGGAAGACAATGTAATAGAGCAGCACGAAATGACAGCAGAATGCTTGGATGTATAGGGAGAGGTATAAGCAGTAGAAAGAGTGAAGTGCTTATGCCGCTGTACAGAACACTGGTGAGACCTCACTTGGAGTATTGTGCGCAGTACTGGAGGCCATATCTCCAGAAGGATATAGATACTCTAGAGAGAGTTCAGAGAAGAGCTACTAAACTAGTACATGGATTGCAGGATAAAACTTACCAGGAAAGGTTAAAGGACCTTAATATGTATAGCTTGGAAGAAAGAAGAGACAGAGGGGATATGATAGAAACTTTTAAATACATAAAGGGAATCAACTCGGTAAAGGAAGAGAGCATATTTAAAAGAAGAAAAACTACCACAAGAGGACACAGTTTTAAATTAGAGGGGCAAAGGTTTAAAAGTAATATAAGGAAGTATTACTTTACTGAGAGAGTAGTGGATGCATGGAATAGCCTTCCTGCAGAAGTGGTAGCTGCAAATACAGTGAAGGGGTTTAAGCATGCATGGGATAGGCATAAGGCCATCCTTCATATAAGATAGGGCCGGGGGCTATCCATAGTATTCAGTATATTGGGCAGACTAGATGGGCCAAATGGTTCGTATCTGCCGACACATTCTATGTTTCTATGTTTCTATGTACCTTGTAGTTTACCTCTCCAACTTTTTCGATTACTTTGTAGGGTCCCTGCCACCTAGCTAGGAACTTACTGTCCACGGTCAGTACCAGAACCAAAACCTGATCTCCTTAGTTAAAGATCCGGACCCGAGCCTGCCGATTATAGACCTGACTTGGAGCTTGCTCAGCTGCCTCCATATTGTCTCTTACAAAAGACAACAGTGTTTCCATACGTTCATACATCTGGGTGACGTATTCAATAATACTTTTATATGGGGTGGGTTGTTGCTCCCAAGCCTCTTTGGCTATGTCCAACAGACCACGAGGATGTCTGCCATATAGTAGTTTGAAGGGCGAGAACCCAGTAGAAGCCTGGGGCACCTCTCGCACTGCGAACATAAGATAGGGCAGAAGGAGGTCACAGTCCTTCCCATCCTTAGACACCACTGTTTTTAACATGTTTTTTAATGTTTGGTTAAACCTTTCTACCAGGCCGTCAGTTTGCGGATGATAAACGGACATCCGTAGCTGTTTGATGTGCAGCAAATTACAGAGTTCCCTCATGACCTTGGACATAAAAGGGGTCCCCTGGTCAGTCAGAACCCTTTTTAGGTAGCCCCACTCGGTAAAACATCTTAATTAATTCTTTAGCTATAAGTTTGGCCAATGTATGTCGCAGTGGCACCGCCTCCGGATACCGAGTGGCGTAATCTAGGACGACCAAGATGTGTTGGTGTCCTCTAGCAGACTTTGGTACTGGAACTATGAGGTACATAGCGATTCGCTCAAACGATGATACCTCGATGATTGGGAGAGGTACTAAGGGACTGCGGAAAAGGTGCTGGGGGCTAGTTGTTTGGCAGTTTGGGCAAGACTTGCAAAACTCATCCACCTCTCTAAACACACTGGGCCAGTAAAACTGTTGTAATATCCGGTCCTGTGTTTTCTGCATTCTCAGATACCCCCCGAAAACATGTTGGTGGGCTAACTCTAACACGACTTTGCGATAAGCCTGGGGCACCACCAACCGTTCAATATGTCCACCCCGCAGCTGGTTTTTCCCAATACAACATATTCTGATGAACCACAAAATGGGGAAACATGGTTGTTGTGGTTCACCATCAATTACTACCACATTCTCCCAGGCTCGGGATAGGGTTGGGTCCCGGTGTTGTGCTGTACCGAAATTTTCCCCGGAGATGTTGAGGTCTGCCAACACAGGACCCGGTGGCAAGTCCTCCATGTCTCCCACCATTACACTCAGCGGGGTTGTATCCCCCTCTTCCACCGAAGTGGCGGTCACCCCTACTACTGGCCCTTCGGCCTCAGGTTCCCCGGGTTCTGGCCTTTCTCCTGAACAAGGTGAATCTCCTGGGTTTACCACTGGCTCACGGGTATCAGTATCTCTCACAACCTGCCATAGGGCCGGGGAGCCCGGAAAGTCTCTCTCTATTATGAGTTCATAGTGTAGATTTGTGGCGATTGCCACCTCGTGGGTCCAGCTACCGGCTACCTTGGTTAAAGACACCAGCGCGGTGGGTTACTCTTTTAAGTCTCCATGGATGCACATCACCCCGACTTTCCGGCCAGTATACTCACTGGACCACACTAGGGTAGCTCTGACTAGGGTCACCAGGCTCCCTGAGTCTAGCAGTGCCTCCACTTGAGTGTCTCCCACCTGGCACAAGTGGTCTAGAGATTCTGGGGTACCCACTGCACACAGCTTCCTGGCATATAACAACTGACGGTAGCTACAATTAGTGTCCATGGTCTCAACCCGATGAGGACAGTCAGCCCTTACATGGACAGGCTCCTGACACTGCCAGCAGACTAATGGAGCCAAGCCCATAGTGGGTACATACCGGATGGGTTTCATCGGCTGAAATCTCCGGGCTGGGGTGGAGATTTTCAGGGTTTGACTGCCGCCTCCCAAAAGAACCCCCCTGTAGATTCTTAGTAGTCTCATAGCGTTCCACCATGTCCAAAAAACTCCAGGGCATTGCCAGGAGACACCTGGCCGATCCAGTGCTGGAGAGGGGGTGGCAAAGCCCTTCAGAACATTTCAGCTAATAGTTGATCCAGTATAGCTGTGGGGCTCAGCACATCAGGCTGTAGCCACTTTTGCAAGAGGTGAAATAAGTCATAATACTGGGGTCTCGCAGGCTCAGCCGGCTTAAACCCACACTGATGTAACCGCTGGGCCCGGACTAATTAATTCACCCCCAGTCTTGCCAGAATCTCACCCTTTACTTTCTGGTAGTCGGCCGCTTGATCGTCCGGTAAGTCGAAATACACCACCTGACAATCGGATGCCAGGAACGGAGCGACGACCTCAGCCCACTGGTATCGGGGTAGTTTCTCCCTTGTGGACACCTTCTCGTACATTGCCAGGTAGGTTTCAACGTCATCTAAGGGTGTCGTCTTGGGGGTCGTCGCATGGACCGGTTTCCGGACATCGGGGATGCTTTGGGATGTGCCTGCTGATTGTATAGCCATCACATGTTGTAACAGCAGCTGGTTTGTTTCTTGCTGCTGCTTGTTAGCCTCTCATTGTTGCAGGTTGGTTTCTCACTGCTGCTGGCTAGCCACCACAAGAACCTTCATTATGGCCTCCATTTTGTTGAGGATCATGGGTTGAAATTTAGCGGGTTAATTGCAAGATATACAACCGTGCCAGAAGCAAAAATGAAAAACAACAATACTTTGGCGATCACGCCTGCCTCACTGCGCATGCCCACATTCTCCACCAATTGTGGGGTTTCGCTCTGGTAGATAGGGTAAGCAGACGCAGTACAGAGGCAAAAGACAAGTTCTTAACGCAAAACTTCAGTGTTTATTCACACTTGAGTCAAATGCACAAAACAATGCGTTACTTTGCACTCTTGATGTTTACTTCACACACAATGGAACGTACATCTTGGTGTTACTTCACACAAATTGGAAAGTTCATATAAGACAAGTCACCTTGATGTCAGTTCTGCCTCCAGCAGTCCACGGCAGGTTTTAGGGGGCCTGTTTCCTCGACCCATGGGTCTCAGCCCTCCAACCTGGTACCAAGCCTCAGATCCCAACACAGAGATCCTGCTGCTGAGCCCAGCTGTCTATTTAAGGATAGCCAGGTGCTGCCAAAAACCTGGAATGGCAATTAAAATCCAGTCTGGTATTTGATCCCACCTGGCTTCAAATCGGCCCAGCAGCACACGCTGGGAGGAAAATACCTGTTTTCCCAGAACATTCCCCTTACTGTGTCACAATATAAAAAAGCGTACAACCCCTTTAATCACATCCGGATAACCCCTTTAACACCTTAAGGACCCAGGATGAGAATGCTCATCCTAAATGGCTGGTACTTTGCACTTCAGGATGAGCATACGCGTCCTGCGGTCCTTCCTCCCCTCCATGAACGGTCCGGCAATCAGTAGCACGGATCCAGTTGTCAGTAACAAGTAACACTGCTGCATCCACCATCATTGGTGATAACGCGGATGCCGGTTGATTAACCCCTCATATGCAGCGGTCAGCGCTTACCGCAGCATATGCGAGGTTTGCGCTCCCTCTCCTTAGCCATTGGGTCCCCGCTCTGCGGTGGCGGGGACCCGATGGTTGCCATGGCAGCCCCAAGCCATTCCAAGGCCTTGGGAAATGGCATGTACGGAGGCCTATGAGGCCCAGCCCCCAGGCTGGGTCTCATAGGCAAACTATCAGTGTATTACAGATGTATTGTGCTGCATTGGGATCAGACCCTGTAATGTTGAAGTCCCATAGTGGGACAAAAAAAATAATATATTAAAAGTGAAATAAAAGTGTTTTTAACAATAAAAAAAAATTAAAGTTTAAATTAAAAAAAGCCCTTTCCCATAAAAAGAGACATATAAAATTGTAAAAAATAGAAAAAAAAAAAAAAACTGACATATTAGGTATCACCGCGTGTGTAACAACCTGCTCTATAAAAATATCACATGATCCACTCTGTCTGGTCAACACCGTAATTTTTTTTTTATAAATACTGTGTTAAAAAAAAGCTATTTTTGTCACAAAAAGTGTAATACCAAGTGATCAAAAAGTAGTATGTACCCTAAAATAGTACTAATCAAACCGTCATCTCACCACACAAAAAATTAGCCCCTACCTAAAACAATAGC
This sequence comes from Bufo bufo, assembly GCF_905171765.1. Taxonomy (NCBI): domain Eukaryota; kingdom Metazoa; phylum Chordata; class Amphibia; order Anura; family Bufonidae; genus Bufo; species Bufo bufo. The sequence continues at coordinate 321,795,872 of NC_053394.1, read as the reverse complement.
CCAAAAAATACAAAAACATGGCTCTAAGACTATGGAGACACTAAATTTTACTAAAACTAAATGCACTAAAACATGATTTTTTTTGTTTCAAAAATGCTTCTATTGTGTTAAATCTAAAAATAAATTAAAAAAAAGTAGACATATTAGGTATTACTGCGTCTGTAACAACCTGCTCTATAAAAATACCACAGGACCTAACCCCTCAGGTGAACACCAAAAAAAAAAAAAGTGCCAAAAAACACATTTTTGTCACCTTACATCACAAAAAGTGTAATACCAAGTGATTAAAAAATCATACGCACCCCAATATCATACCAATTTAACCGTCATCTCATCCCGCAAAAAATGAGAACCTACCTAAGACAATCGCCCCAAAAAATTTAAATTATGACTCTCAGAATATGGAGACACTAAAACATGATTTTTTTTTTGTTTCAAAAATACTGTTATTGTGTAAAACTTAAATGAATAAAAAAAGTATACATATTAGGTATCGCCGCATCCTTAAGAACCTGCTGTATAAAAATATCACATGACCTAACCCCTCAGGTGAACACCGTAAAAATAAATAAATAAAAAGTGTGTCAAAGAAGCCAATTTTTTGTCACCTTACATAACAAAAAGTGTAATACCAAGCGATCAAAAAGTCATATGCACCCTAAAATAGTACCAATCAAACCGTCATCTCATACCAAAAAACATTAGCCCCTACATAAGACAGTCACCCAAAAAATTAAAAAACTATAGCTTTCAGAATATAGAGACACTAAAACATATATATTTTTTTAAATGCTTTATTATGTGAAACTGTCATAATTGGTATTGTCGCGTCTGTAACAACTTGCTCTATAAAAATACGACATGATCTAACCCAGTGGTGGCGAACCTTTTAGAAGCAGAGTGCCCAAACCCACTTATTTATCGCAAAGTGCCAACCTGGCAATTTAATCTGAAGGACAATATACTATATTGGCTATGTACTTTGTCATTTAGCTATAATAACCTGCCTACATTCAGTGCGCTGCCTGTGCTGTTCATAGCGCCCCCTGCGCTGATCAATGGCAGGAAAAGTCTAAGGCATATGGGTACACCATAGACTTTTTCCAGGGTGCGGGTGCCCACAGAGAGGGCTCTGAGTGCCACCTCTGGCACCCGTGCCATAGGTTCGCCACCACTGATCTAACCTGTCAGATGAACATTGTAAATAACAAAAAATAAAAATTGCGCCTCACAAAAAGTGTAATATAGAGCAACCAAAAATCATATGTACCCTAAAATATTACCAACAAAACTGCCACCTTATCCTGTAGTTTCCAAAATGGGGCCATTTTTTGGGGAGTTTTTACTCAAAGGGGTGCTTCAGGGGGTCTTCAAATGAAATCAGTGAAATCTGCTTTCCAAAAACCATATGGCATTCCTTTCTTTCTGCGCCCTGCCGTGTGCCCGTACAGCAGTTTACAACCACATATGGAGTGTTTCTGTAAACTACAGAATCAGGGTAATAAATATTGAGTTTTGTTTGGCTGTTAACCCTTGCTTTGTTACTGGAAAAAATGGATTAAAATGGAAAATCTTCCAAAAAAGTGAAATTCTGAAATGTCATCTCCATTTTCCTTTAATTCTTGTGGAACACCAAAAGAGTTAACAAAGTTTGTAAAATCAGTTTCAAATACCTTGAGGGGTGTCGTTTCTAATGGGGCCATTTATGGGTGGTTTCTATTATGTAGGCCTCACAAAGTGACTTCAGACCTGAACTGGTCCTTAAAAAGTGGGTTTTGGAAATTTTCTAAGCCTTCTAACGTCCCAAAAAAAGAAAATGTCATATGGGAAATGTAAAGTAATAACTATTTTAGGAGGTATCACTATCTGTTTTAAAAGCAGAGAAATAGAAATTTAGAAAATTGCGATTTCTTTTTTCAAAATGTTTGGTAAATTTTGTATTTTTTTATAAATAAAAATAAAATATTTTGACTCAAATTTACCACTGTCATGAAGTACAATACGTGACGAGAAAACAATCTCAGAATGGTTTGGATAAGTAAAAGCTTTTTAAAGTTATCACCACATAAAGTGACACTGGTCAGATTTGCTAAAAATGGCCTGGTCCTTAAGGTGAAAAATGGCGAGGTCCTTAAGGGGTTAATTGTGCTATATGTTTATATCTGTAATCCTATTACATTAGACCTCTAAGAGCTATAGTACATATAGAAATGACTGCAAATGGTTAATATATAGACCCTGTGCCACAGTTCTACTTTTCAGCCCCTACTTCTTAAAGTTTGAGATTTGTCAGGTTTCATTAATCATGGACTCTGCTGGATGTTTTCTTTCAGACTTCCTTACACATGCGTTTTCTATTTTAATGTCACAGAATCCTCTAGAAAAGTATTCATATTGACAGTGTTAGATGACCCTAGACAGCATTTAGCACATTTACACCAGGAAGCCCTACCACCTGTCATTCCTACATACAAACTGAACGAATGAGTAATCTCAGCAATATTCCCAGTGGGTAAGACCTGTCCTTTGTGTCTATTGTACTGCCAGCATTGCCCTTAATGTGGAGGAAATGCATGTACGTATCTATGCAATGGTGTATGTAAAGAAGAACTCCTAACAAAATTCTGAATGGGGCGCCACTGGTGCAGATTTATGTAAATATATAGTAATCTGATGGCCTTTAGTACAGTATAGATAAAAGAAGGGATGCTCTCCCTCACCGATCCCCAGCCGCTCCCATTCTAATGTACAACAGGTCTCTGGAGACGCCTGCTCAGCCAATCACTGACGGAAGTGGGTCATCACTGTGGCCAGTGATTGGCTCAGAAGGCATCTTATGTGCTTCATGGGAGGTCAGGAAGCAGAGGGCAGCAGGGACCTGGTAAGCCTGGGAAACAGAATGGCTGAAGATTTTAGAGTGCGGGTATTCTTTCTATTATATATTTTTTTTTTTACACTCTGAGACCTCTGGACAATCCCTTTAAGTTTTAGATAACAACCAAACTGATTAACCCATTAAAATCCATCTAGTTTATTTTCCATTGAGTTAGTGTCAGTGTTAGAAACCGACACGGTAAAAGAAGGTCAAAGGAGTCTGGCTAACTAGAAGTTCTCAGGACCTCTACATTCAACAAAGGAACACCTTCGAGGATGATTTCCAACCAAAATATAAAATGTATGATACACTAGTAGATTGGAAGTTAGACCAGTAGTCAAGGATAGCACTGAAGTACAACTTGACTGGGGAAGGAGCAGAGACTGATCAGTAGAGAGTTTGGGAATAGTTATAGTGGGAAGTTTATTACAGATTGGGAGCTAGTAAAAAAGGGTTAGGTTTAGTCATAGATGGACTTTAATGGGGTTTTACACTAGCTAAATGAAAAGTCATGTTTTGGGTTGATTTTTCATTTTAGTGATATTGCCTTGGTTATAGTTGCAGGAAAACAATAGTACCTCCTATTGATATACTGTGCCCCTCTCTGCAAGGTCATATGAGAGAGTGTAATATGTACTGTACAAGTTCTGGGGCCCCTACTATATTTCAGAAATTATGAAGCCACCACAATTCTTTATCCTTAAGCCAACTCCTCATGTGGAAATGTTTTGTGATGTTGCATGTAAACGACTTGTTTTAACCTCACCAAGATATTAGATGTAAGGTCCTAGAAATACAGATATTTTTTTCATTAGCCTTATATCTGGTATCCTCATCACGGGATATAATGACATTGTAAAGAGAAGAAAACAAGCATTATTTGGAGAGATAAGATGGTGCTAACACCCTCATGACAACATCTAACAATCTGGATACCTGGATTTGGGGGATTTTGTTCCATTGATGAATTATGTTTGAGATAATAGTAAATCTTCATTTTTGACATATTATGGTGATTCCCTCATCTGGAGTCTGGAATTGTCAGGGTTAGACGTGACTAAATCTCTCAGTTTTTGTTGTGATTTATTTGCATGTGTAAAGAGGATGTTGTGCTTCAACATACTGTATCTATTTATCATCCCATGTTTATCTATCTTTTAGTAACTATCCACCTATGTAACTACATTAATTGACAAAAATAATAATAATAAACGCAAGTTGTTAAGGAGTTGTTGAAATTAAATGAAAATTCTTATGTGTGAATGTAATGATGAGATATGTAAGTCATTACAATATTAGAGGGAAAAGATACTTTAATTCGGGAAAACTGTACGATTGAATGGAGGCTCTAGTACCCTGTCGGGCCACCTCTAGCCTGGATAAAAAATGAGATATGGCCTTTAGTCTGGATACAAGATAAGATACGGTTGTGCATAGAGGCATACAGGTTCAGTATGGTATCCTGCAGTACATTTGCCCACAGATTTTACAGCTGGGCCTGTAGATCCTGCACACTCATAGATTGCCAAAGGTGGCATCCCAGCTGTCCCATAAATGTTCGATTAGCGATAAATTTGGTGACCGGGCAGAACAAGGAAGTGTTGCAATCTGGCAGAGACATCCCTGGGTAAACCCTTGTGGGTGAGCAATATCCTGCTGAAAATGCCAGTTGGAAGCTCTGCCATGAGAGCCAAAACATGTGGCCGCAGGATGTCCTGCACATATCACTTTGCTGTTAGTGTCCCTCTTATCACTACCAGGGGTGGCCGACTATCATATGCAATGGCTTCCCAAATCAGCACACGTGTCATTGGGGCAATGTGTCTCCACACAGCAGGCGGGATTGAATGGCTTACCTTGAGGCCCTCATACTCGAACCCAACCATTTTAAGATCCCAAACAGAACCTGGATTCGTTTCTAAACATGATATGGTTCCAGTCCGTAGCAGTCCAGGTTTTTTGTTCACTACACCACTGCATACAGAGGCAACAGTGCCTTTCTTTTAATGGCAGGACATGTAATGGGCACTGCCGAACCAAATTTTCCTTTGCTAAGTACCTGAATATGGTCCAGGCAGAGACAGGGTTGTGAAATGAAGGTGCCACCTGTGTCTGGATGGTGGACAATAAAACTTTGGGAGCTGTTCCTGCTTGTCGGCAGATCAAATGACGATTCTTGCTACTTGTGGTCTGTCTGGGCCCTCCAGAGCCTGTTGGGTGTATGTCCTTGCTTAACCACTGCCCCAAACACATCCTAACTGCTAGGTACCAATGGCCTAGATGGCGGGCAATTCATCAAAATGACCATGTTGCTCCTCTCAGTCCAATGATGCTTCCCCTCTCAAAGTCTGTCAACTATGCAAAATGTATTTGAGCACATCTGTAGAGGCATGTCTAGCAGCGATCTCTCACTAAGAGGTACACTACTCAAAAGTAGGTTTGAGAGACTTTTTATAGGGGAAGCAATTTTACACCCTCTTGTGGCATGACCCAGTGTCTAACAAGAGCACACCTCTTAACTGGGGGAGGGTAATTACGCTATAGGAGGGGAAGATAGTGAAAATAGAGACTGGGGGCAAGGTAATGGGACTGGGGGAGGAATGGATGGAGGGGCTAAAACAGTTCAGAAGGAAAGGTATAGGGTAAAAAATATACATAAACCTCTTAAATGTACAGTGGGATGCGAAAGTTTGGGCAACCTTGTTAATCGTCATGATTTTCCTGTATAAATCGTTGATTATTACAATATAAAATTTCAGTTAAATATATCATATAGGAGACACACACAGTGATATTTGAGAAGTGAAATGAAGTTTATTGGATTTACAGAAAGTGTGCTATAATTGTTTAAACAAAATTAGGCAGGTGCATAAATTTGGGCACTGTTGTCATTTTATTGATTCCAAAACCTTTAGAACTAATTATTGGAACTCAAAATGGCTTGGTAAGCTCAGTGACCTCTGACCTACATACACAGGGGAATCCAATTATGAGAAAGAGTATTTAAGGGGGTCAATTGTAAGTTTCCCGCCTCTTTTAATTTTTTCTGAAGAGTAGCAACATGGGGGTCTCAAAACAACTCTCAAATGACCTGAAGACAAAGATTGTTCACCATCATGGTTTAGGGGAAGGATACAGAAAGCTGTCTCAGAGATTTCAGCTGTCTGTTTCCACAGTTAGGAACATATTGAGGAAATGGAAGACCACAGGCTCAGTTCAAGTTAAGGCTCGAAGTGGCAGACCAAGAAAAATCTCGGATAGACAGAAGCGACGAATGGTGAGAACAGTCAGAGTCAACCCACAGACCAGCACCAAAGACCTACAACATCATCTTGCTGCAGATGGAGTCACTGTGCATCGTTCAACCATTCGGTGCACAAGGAGATGCCGTATGCGAGAGTGATGCAGAGGAAGCCTTTTCTCCGCCCACAGCACAGAAAGTGTCGCTTGAGGTGGGCTAAAGCACATTTGGACAAGCCAGCTTCATTTTGGAATAAGGTGCTGTGGACTGATGAAACTAAAATTGAGTTATTTGGCCATAACAAGGGGCGTTATGCATGGAGGAAAAAGAACACAGCATTCCAAAAAAAACACCTGCTACCTACAGTACAATATGGTGGTGGTTCCATCATGCTGTGGGGCTGTGTGGCCAGTGCAGGGACTGGGAATCTTGTCAAAGTTGAGGGACGCATGGATTCCACTCAGTATCAGCAGATTCTGGAGACCAATGTCCAGGAATCAGTGACAAAGCTGAAGCTGTGCCGGGGCTGGATCTTTCAACAAGACAACGACCCTAAACACTGCTCAAAATCCACTAAGGCATTTATGCAGAGGAACAAGTACAACGTTCTGGAATGGCCATCTCAGTCCCCAGAACTGAATATAATTGAAAATCTGTGGTGTGACTTGAAGAGAGCTGTCAATGCTCGGAAGCCATCAAACCTGAATGAACTAAAGATGTTTTGTAAAGAGGAATGGTCCAAAATACCTTCAACCAGAATCCAGACTCTCATTGGAACCTACAGGAAGCGTTTAGAGGCTGTAATTTCTGCAAAAGGAGGATCTACTAAATATTGATTTCATTTCTTTTTTTGTGGTGCCCAAATTTATGCACCTGTCTAATTTTCTATAAACAATTATAGCACACTTTCTGTAAATCCAATAAACTTAATTTCACTTCTCAAATATCACTGTGGGTGTCTCCTATATGATATATTTAACTGACATTTTTTATCGTAACAACCAACGATTTATACAGGAAAATCATGACGATTAACAAGGTTGCCCAAACTTTCGCACCCCACTGTATGTATACTAATGCCAGAAGTCTGACTAATAAAACTGGGGAACTGGAATTAGTGATGTGTGAGGAGGACTATGACAGTGGGAATAACTGAGACATGTCTGGATGATAGCTATGACTGGGAAGTTAAAGTACAGGGTTACAGTCTGTTTAGAAAGAATCGCCAAAACCGGAGAGGGGGAGGGGTCTGCCTTTTTGTAAAGTCCTGTCTAAAGCCCACAGTCCGAGAAGATATAAGTGAGGGACATGAACATGTGTCGTCACTGTGGGTAGAAATACATGGAGGCAAAAACAATAATAAATTATTAATAGGAGTCTATTATAAACCACCTAATATACCAGAGTCCACAGAAAATCTGCTACTAAACGAGATAGACGAGGCGGCAAATTATAATAAGGTCGTTATTATGGGGGACCCAGATATAGACTGGGAAACTGAAACCTGTACATTGCATAAAGGAAACAGGTTGTTGGCAATAACCAAAGACAATTACCTTTCCCAAATGGTTCAGGACCCAACTAGAGGGACGGCCATACTAGACTTAGTACTAGCCAATAGACCTGACAGAACAACAGACGTGCAGGTTGAGGAACACCTAGGAAATAGTGACCATAAAGTAATAGCCTTCCAATTATCATTCAAAAGAGCGTTTCTTCAGGGAGGAACAAAAATACTAAACTTTAAAAAAGCAAAATTTAGCCAACTAAGAGAGGCCATAGGCCTAACTAACTGGGACAAAGTCCTCACAAATAAAAATACAGCCGCAAAATGGGATATTTCTAAATGCATCCTAAAATCTAATTGTGAGAGGTACATACCTTATGGGAATAAAAGGTTAAGAAACAAGAAGAAACCAATGTGGATAAATAGAACTGTAAAGAAGGCACTAAATGATAAAAAGAAAGCATTTAAATCACTAAAACAGGAGGGTAGTGAGGAAGCACTGAAAAACTATAAGGAAAAAAAGTGGAATATGTAAAAAACAAAAAAAAGCGGCCAAACTAGAGACCGAGAGGTTAATTGCCAAAGAGAGTAAAACTAACCCTAAAATGTTCTTCAATTATATAAATGGTAAAAAGTATAAATCTGAAGGTGTCGGCCCTTTACAGAGTGATGAGGGGGGGAGTTGCAGAGAGCAATGAGAAAGCAAAGCTACCGTATATACTCGAGTATAAGCCGACCCGAATATAAGCCGAGGCCCCTAATTTTACCCCCAAAAAATGGGAAAAATTATTGACTCGAGTATAAGACTAGGGTGGGAAATGCAGCTATAATGCAGAGTGTATGTGTATATAATGCACACACTCTACATTATATACACACATCTGCAAGAGGGTGACTCAGATTGATGGGAGTCTGACTCTGACTCCCTGTATTTAATGCAGAGTGTGTGCATTATATACACACACACTCTGCATTAAATACAGGGAGTCAGACTCCCATCAACTGGGCATTTATTTATTTATTTAATTTATTTTTATATTTATCAGGTTGTTTATTATTATTTTTTTGTTACCCCCCTCCCTACTTCATACTTGGCCAGGGAGGGGGGGATGTCCAGGGGGAGGGGGGGCTGTGCAGGGGCCGGTACTTACTGCCGATGTAAATCTCGCGGTCTGCTCCCAGTGTAAATCTCGCGGCCCGCATGTCTCGCGAGATTTACACTGGGAGCTTAACAGAGGTGCCGCGCGGACGTGCTGGGAGCTGACCGGAGCAGCTGTAAAGGTAAGTAACAGCTTCTCCGGCCCCCAACATGTCATGGTCTGAGTATATACTCGAGTATATACGGTATTAAATATTTTTTTCTCCACTGTATTCACTGAAGAAAATAAACTGTCAGATGAAATGCAGAATGTAAAAGTAAATTCCCCATTAACAGTGCCCTGTCTGGCCCAGGAAGATGTACAGCGGCATCTTAAAAAGATTAAAATAGACAAATCGCCAGGACCGGATGGCAACCCCCCGTATCCCGAGAGAATTAAGTAATGTCATAGCCAGACCCTTATTTCTGATATTTAAGGACTCTATAATCATAGCAAATGTGGTGCCAATATTCAAAAAGGGTCCAAAAATAGAGTCCGGAAACTGCAGGCCGGTAAGTTTAACATCAGTTGTGGGTAAACTGAAGGTTTTCTAAGAGATGCTATCTTGGAGCACCTCAATGAAAATATGGAAATAACGACATATCAGAATGGCTTCATGAGGGATCGGTCATGTCAAACTAATTTAATCAGTTTCTATGAAGAGGTAAGTTCTAGACTTGACAGCGGCGAATCAATGGATGTCGTATATCTGGACTAGAGATGGCCTTGCGGTTTGCCCGGCGGTCGTTTCGCGATGAACTTTGCGTGTTCACGATTCGCCGAACATGCGAACATATGGAGATATTCGTGCCCGCCATATTCTTTTACATTGTGAAGAACTTTGACCCATGACACATCCATCAGGTGGTACAGGACAGCCAATTGAGACGTTTTAGCACATGGACATACCCCCTACGTTATAAATAAACCTGATCTGGCCGCCATTTTACATTCAGTGTTTTGCCAGTGTAGGGAGAGGTTGCTGTGTGGAGCAGGGACAGGCTGTTAGGGACACCAAACGCTAGCTAATAGGTCCACAAAAGCCTTTTTAAGGACTGGTATAGGTGTGCTATCGATAGGTGCGATATACTTATAATATACTTTTATAATGAGTCATAAACACATAGAACTATATAGTGATCACCTGAAAATCAGCGACCTAGGGGCTTACTAGGGCCATTTTTATATAGGGTAAGGTTCCGGACGGGGTAGCTCTTATCAGGGCGGGTGGTCTGTGGTTAGTCTATCAGGGCCAGAATAGCACCCCCCTGTAGGGCAATATCAGGGACAGTTCTTTGCCCACCCTGTCCTTTAATACCACATCATCATCTAGCCCAGGGACAGATGTTTTTTGCTTTCCCTCCGGGATTCATGGATGTGCACTGGAACCCCCCAGATTGTGGTAGGACATATGGTTTCTGATTTGGTGCCGCCGAGCACCTAATTTAGTGCCGCCGAGCACTTGTTATTGCCTACCACATCTATGCTTTTTGCTTAACTTTAATCATTTTATTTATTTTCATTTTGAGGGATATCTTTTCCATTCACACGTCCGCAAAATGGGTCCGCATCCGTTCCGCAATTTATAAATTTTCAATGCGGCCGGAATGTGCTGTCCACATCCGCATTTGCGGATCCGCACTTTCGCATCCGTGCTTCCGTTTCCGAAAAAAAATAGAGCATGTCCTATTCTTGTCTGCAATTGCAGACAAGATTAGGCATTTTCTGTTATAGCGCTGGTGATGTGCGGTCCGCAAAATGCGGAATGCACATTGCCAGTGTCCATGTTTTGCGGATCCGCAGAACACTTACGGACGTGTGAATCGACCCTCATAGTAACAATATTAAAGGTTACTTTTTATCTTTATGTATATTCTAATGGATTGCCTTCCTTGTACAATGTTATAATATACTTTCTATGTTAGAAAGTATATTATAGTGCATTTGTATTGTGCGGCAGTTGTGTGCGGTTCTGCTGGGGGACAAGCGTTATTGGAACAGATAATTTCTACTGGTGTGATATACCAGTCGCCCCCCCAAAAAACGGATTGAAGCGGGGTGTTATATACCAATATGCTTTCTATATAGTGCATTTGGGTACTGTATAGTGCATTTTAACATACGCGTACGCGAAAATTATATTTCCAATATTTTGCATTGAAAAAATAATGAATGGAGATCGCAAATTTGAATAATACATCTGGTATGTCACTGTCCATGTTGTGGGACTATTTGCGCACTAGTAATTATTTATTGGCTGCAAATATGAGCTGAAGGTTTTTCAGGTTTGCCTGCCATTAAAATGAATGGGACCCGCCGCGAACTTGAGGTTCGCAAACATTTGATCGCGTTCACGCGATCGCATTCGCGAACCGTTCCAGTAGATTTTCATCCATCACTAATCTGGACTTCTCCATAGCATTTGACACTGTACCGCATAAAAGGTTAGTATATAAAATGAAAATGCTCGGACTGGGAGAAAATGTCTATATGTGGGTAAGTAAGTGGCTGAGTGATAGAAAACAGAGGGTGGTTATTAACGGTACACACTCAGATTGGGTCACTGTCACTAGTGGGGTACCTCAGGGGTCAATACTGGGCCCTATCCTCTTCAATATATTTATTAATGATCTTGTAGAAGGCTTCACAGTAAAATTTCAATTTTTGCAGATGACACTAAACTGTGTAAAGTGATTGACACGGAAGAGGACGGTATACTACTACAGATGGATCTGGATAGATTGGAGGCTTGGGCAGATAAGTGGCAGATGAGGTTTAACACTGACAAATGTAAGGTTATGCACATGGGTAGGAATAATGCAAGTCACCCGTACATACTAAATGGTAAAACACTGGGTAACAATGACATGGAAAAGGACCTAGGAATTTTTGTGAACAGCAAACTAAGCTGTAAAAACCAGTGTCAGGCAGCTGCTGCCAAGGCCAACAAGATAATGGGTTGCATCAAAGGGACATAGATGCCCGTGATGAGAACATAGTCCTGCCACTTTACAAATCACTGGTCAGACCACACATGGAGTACTGTGTACAGTTCTGGGCTCCTGTGAACAAGGCAGACATAGCAGAGCTGGAGAGGGTTCAGAGGAGGGCAACTAAAGTAATTACGGGAATGAGGGAATTACAGTACCCTGAAAGATTATCAAAATTAGGGTTATTCACTTTAGAAAAAAGACGACTGAGGGGAGATTTAATTACTATGTATAAATATATCAGGGGTCATTACAGAGATCTCTCCCATCATCTATTTATCCCCAGGACTGTGACTGTGACAAGGGGACATCCTCTGCGCCTCGAGGAAAGAAGGTTTGTACACAAGCATAGAAAAGGATTCTTTATGGTAAGAGCAGTGAGACTATGTAACTCTCTGCCTAAAGAGGTGGTGATGGTAAATTCACTAAAAGAGTTCAAGCAAGGCCTGGATGTATATCTGGAGTGTAATAATATTACAGGCTATAGCTACTAGAGAGGGGTTGTTGATCCAGGGAGTTATCTGATTGCCTGAATGGAGTCAGGAAGGAATTTTTTCCCCCCTTAAGGCCTCATGCACACGACCGTTGTTGGGTTCCGTGTCCGTTGTTCCGTTTTCCGTGATATTCTGCGGACCCATTGACTTTCAATGGGTCCGTTAAAAACTCGGAAAATGCACCGTTTGTCATCCGCGTCCGTGATCCGTGTTAGCAGTCCGTCAAAAAAATATGACCTGTCCTATTTTTTTCACGGACCCATTCAAGCCAATGGGTCCGTATAAAAACACGGAGGCACACAAGATTGTCATCCGCGTCCGTGATCCGTGTCCGTTTTTTTCCTATCATTTTCAAGGCAGACTTGACTTAGATTTTTTTTCACTTTTCCTCCAAAAATTATCCTCCAAAAATCAAGGAAGACACACGAAAAAAAAAAAACGGAAACGGATCACGGAACAACGGAACCCCGTTTTGCGGACCGTGAAAAAATACTGTCGTGTGCATGAGGCCTCAGTCAGGAAAATTGGCTTCTTCCTAACAGTTTTTTTTGGCTCCCTCTGCATCAACTTGCAGTATAACAGGCCGAATTGGATGGAGAGATGTCTTTTTTCGGCCTTATATGCTATGTTACTATGTAATCATTTACATATTGGCCTGAGACATAAGGCTGCTGGCACACAGAGCAGTTGTGATGCAGTTGAAAATGAAATCAGTTAATTAATTACAGCTAACTACATTCGAAAACTGCGTTGTGTGCCAGTACCCTAACTGCATGCCGAGTTTTGTAGCAATCCGACATTTATATCTCGGTGTGTTATTTTTTTGTAAATGAGTGTATCTTTTATATCTATCTACAGTTAGGTCTATATATATTTGGACACTGACAGAAATTTAGTTTTTATTACCTGTTTACTAAAACATTTTCAAGCTATAGTCATAAAATGGATATGGACATAAAGTCCAGACTTTTAGCTTTCATTTGAGATAATACACACTAAAATTGGATGAAGGGTTTAGGAGTTTTAGCTCCGTTACATGTGGCACCCTGTTTGTAAATGGACCAAAAGTAATTGGACAATTGACTCAAAGGCTGTTTCATGAGCAGGTGTGGGCAATTCCTTCCTTTTTTTTATTCTCAATTAAGCACATAAAAGGCCTGGAGTTGATTTGAGGTGTGGTGCTTGCATTTTGAAGATTTTGCTGAGAAGTCAACATGCAGTCAAAGAAGCTCTCTATGCAGGTGAAATAAGCCATCCTTCATCGGCGAAAACAGAAAAAACCCCTCCGAGAAATTGCTACACTATTAGGAGTGGCAAAATCTACAGTTTGGTACATCCTGAGAAAGAAAGAAAGCACTGGTGACCTCAACAATGCAAAAAGACCTGGACGCCCACGGAAGACAACAGTGGTGGATGATCGCAGAATAATTACCATGGTGAAGAGAAACCCCTTCAGAACAGCCAACCAAGTGAACAACTCTCCAGGATATAGGCGTATCAATATCCAAATCTACCATAAAGAGAAGACTGCATAAAAGCAAATATAGAGGGTTCACTGCACTGTGCAAGCCACTCATAAGCCTCAAGAATAAGAAGGCTAGATTGGACTTTGCTAAAAAAAACATCTTAAAAAAACAGCACATTACTGGAAGAACATTCTTTGGACAGATGAAACCAAGTTCAACCTCTACCAGAATGATAGAAAGAAAAAAGTATGGCAAATACATGGTACAGCTCATGATCCAAAGCATGCCACATCATCTGTAAAACACGGCGGAGGCAGTGTGATGGCTTGGGCATGCATGGTTGACAGTGTGATGATGTGACACAGGACAGAAGCAGCCGGATGAATTCTGGGGTTTTCAGAGACATACTGTGTAGAGATGGCCTTGCTAGTTCGCTGTTCGCCAAACGGGCGAACATATGGCGATATTTGCGCCCGCCATATTCTTTTACATTGTAAAGAACTTTGACCGATGACACATCCATCAGGTGGTACAGGACAGCCAATTGAGACATTTCAGCACATGGACATACCTCCTACCTTATAAATAAACCTGATCTGGGCGCCATTTTACATTCAGTCTTTTGTCAGTGTAGGGAGAGGTTGCTGTGTGGAGCAGGGACAGACTGTTAGGGACACAAAACGCTGGCTAATAGGGCCACAAAAGTCCTTTTAAGGACTAGTATAGGTGTGCTATCGATATGTGTGATACACAGAGGGGTGTGATATACTTATAATATACTTTCTAACATAGAACGTATATTATAGTGCAATTGTATTGTGCAGCAGTTGTGTGCGGTTCTGCTGAGATACTGCAGCTACACAGAGTGCCAAACGCTATTGGAACAAATAATTTCTACTGGTGTGATTTACCAGTTGCCCCCCCCCAAAAAACTGATTGAAGCAGGGGTGTTATATACCAATAATATACTTTCTATATAGTGCATTTAGATAGTGCAGCATTTGTCTGCGGTTTTGCTGCGTTACCGCATCTACACAGAGTAAAACTTTTTTTTTTGAAGAAATAATTTTACTGGTATGATTTACCAGTTGAACCCCTCCCCCCAAAAAAAACTGATTGAAGCAGGGGTGTTTTATACCAATAATATACTTTCTATATAGTGCATTTAGGTAGTCAAGCATTTGTCTGCGGTTTTGCTGCATTACCGCATCTACACAGAGTGACAAATGCCATTGGAACAAATAATTTCTACTAGTGTGATATACCAGTTGCCTCCTCCAAAAAATGATTGAAGCAGGGGTGTTATTTACGCTAAAATCATTTGCAGTCATTTCTTGTGAAAGAGCATAGGGCGGTATTTCAGTAATACACGAAACATTTAAATGCACTGCACAGTTGCATTCATTTCTGGTGAAAGCATATAGGGGCGTATTTCAGTACTACAAGAAAAATATATTCTCAGTTCACTGTTGCAGTTATATCTGGTAAAGCCTTTACTGGCATATAGCAGTAGAAAAATAAATATACAGTCACTATTCGCTGCTGCACTTATATCTTGAAAAACATTTATTGACCTACATCAGTAGAAAAAAATTTTTTATTCAGCTTTCACTGTTGCAGTTACAGTATATGAGGTAAAGCCTTTAGTGGCGTATTTCTGTACAAAAACCAATATATATTCAGCGTTCAGGGCTGCAGTTAAATGTGGGAAAGTTCTTTTTTTATGGTATGGACTGAATTGCGTTCTGTTAAAATTTTGTATTTACGTTTCACACACTGCGCACTTACGTTACGACGTCCATAAGAGCGGCGCACCAATACAGGTGAATACACTATGCACTAAACCTGCACAAAAATGCAAAATAATTTACACCAGCCCGCATCTATCTACGGTATTGCTTACTGGACACTACAGGGATTTTTATGCAGCACAGAAACCGCACGAGGTCCGCGTCCCACTCTTCCAGCGCGGACCTACTTCCTCCGCTACGTCCCGTTCACTTCAGAAATAATCTTGTATTCTGCATTAAGCGCTGCACTGATATGAGCTAAAATTTATTTTTAAATATTTGGGTGGAAAAAAAATCTTGTATTCGGCGGTAACTGCTGCACTGATATGCGCTAAATTCTCTTTTGAAATATTTGGGTGGCAAAAAATCTTGTATTCTGCAATAAGCGCTGCACTGATATGTGCTAAAATCAGTTTGAAAATTTTTGAGTGTTAAAAAAACTTGGATTTGCCATTAAGTGCTGCACTGATATGTGCTAAAATCTCTTTAGAAATATTTGGGTGGCAAAAAATCTTGTATTCATCGATAAGCACTGCACTGATATGCACTAAAATCTCTTTTGAAATATTTTGGTTGAAAAAATACTTGTATTCGGCGTTAAGCGCTGTACTTATATGCGGTAAAATCTTTCTAAATCTAAAAATTTCCAGCTCCTCCATTAACTTCCTCATCTCTTCATTAACATCGAACACACTAACTTTACACCCCCCCTCCTCCTCCAGCTATATATCTAAGTGGTTCCTGCACCACCTAGGAGCGAATAAAGGTAAATGATACTGCCTGCCTGTTAAAGGGAACTACAGCATTATACCACAATACATTTGATATGACATTTAGCAAGAGTTTAAAGTGCCCACATATAGCACATAATGAAACACTGCATCAAGATGAATCAGGGGTGGATCAGCTAGGATTTCCACACACCAATGCCTGATGCATCAGACTAGATCATCCATGGTGCCACGCCAACATTTTGACAAAGAGACCGTTTTCTTCTGGCTACATGCCTCAGCTACTATTTTGATACTGCTACCCGCCTGATGCCAAACATATGATGCCAAGTGCTCCTTCTTTCACCCACCATCTTCAGCGAGTACTAGTATTTCCACCCACCTCCACACTGTCACCTTGCCACTCTGTGGCCTACTGATGCTGCCATGTCCACACTTTCTCACCTTGCCACTCTGTGGCCTCCTGGTGCTGCCATATATACACTATGTCACCGTGCCACTCTGTTGTATCATGCTGCTGCTGCCATGTCCACACTATGTCACAGTGCCATTCTGTTGTATCATGCTGCTGCTGCCATCTCCACACTATGTAACCTGGCCACTCGCTGGCCTCCACATACTGCTGCCAACTACATACTCTGTGATTGTGCCACTCGGTGGCCTCCTCATACTGCTGCCACCTCCACACTGTCATTGTGCTGCACTGTGGCCTTCTGATTCTGCCGCCACCTCCAGACTTTGTCATTGGGCCACTGTGTGGTCTCCTCAAGCTGCTTCCACCTCACCACTCTGTCATAGGGACACTCTGTGGACTTAACATGCTGTTCACACCCTCCCCACTTCATGACTCAGCCACTATTTTGGCTTTCGGCCTGGCTGACATTATCATTTATTTGACCTTTCTTTTGATCTGTCAGAAGGAAGGAAAAATAAGACGCACAACAGATCCTGTCTGTGTAGCAGCTGTAAGGACTGTATGGTCCCATCAGAATTGGCTTATGATTTGGTAGCTAAAAGCAGGAGTGGGTACAAAACACAGAAGACATGCAAATATTCCATTCACATGTGATCTCTGTTTCAGACCCACTCTTGTTTTTATTGGCATTAGCAATACTGAGCAAATGCTGACCGAGTGAAGGCGTATGCTCCAAAGACAGGATCGGTTTTTTGTGGTTTATTGTTCTGACGGATCAGAGGAAGGGCAAATTAATCAGTGACGTCAACACAAAGTTACTGCTGACATCCTCTCCACTCTGTCAGGGGGGCTCTACTTGTATAAGTGTGTAATAGAACAGGACATCTATGTGGAATCAGCTGACAAGGGTGTAAAATGAGTGCGCTTCTTCTTGACACTAACATCGACCTATAAGGCAGAGTTCATACTTGAGTTATTAGGCCAGGTTTGGCAAATTTAAGTATACTTTCTTATATTTTTAATCAAGTTTTGGTTTAATAAAATGAATGTTAAAATATTTAATAAATGTAATAATAAAAATTAAATGTTGCGTAAGACAGGAGAGAATCGGCCAGTCTTCTGTTTATTCAACGAGGTGGTGTTGCGATGGAGAAAACATAAAAAAAAAAAATTTACTCTCCACCTGGAGCGGAATCCTGTCAAGATTGATGCAAGTGCCGTATTGGCTGCTCATCCAGCAAGATACTTCTGGGGGAACCTGCCTGCCATGCTTAGGCCTCTACTAGCGACAGACAATGAGAAGAAGACAAAGCTTCAAGATTGCTTGGAGCCCGGAAGAGTTGCGAATTTATTCACGATTAAAACCAACCAGGGCCCAGTCTCTTTGTCAGGGGTTCCAAGTCATCATGTTATGTAAAGGAGGGCATCCTTATTATATTTAAAAAATGTAATACATTTTATAATAAAAATTACATTTTTACTAACACAGGAGGAGGAGGACATCCTGTGGTGTACGGAGATGGAGATGGTCTTCAGATTCCTACACAGACGTCTCAGAAATGAACCGCGGCTCCCAAAAGCAGCTCCTGGGAAGATCATGGAGCGTTCCGATCATCCGTCATCTATTCGCCCCCTTTTTATTTTGGAAGTGTGTAGAACCCCGTGTGGGACTCCCACCCTGCAGATTGATCATGGAGACACCGAATTTTATAATATACACTGCGTGCAGAAATATTAGGCAAATGAGTATTTTGACCACATCATCCTCTTTATGCATGTTGTCTTACTCCAAGCTGTATAGGCTCGAAAGCCTACTACCAATTAAGCATATTAGGTGATGTGCATCTCTGTAATGAGAAGGGGTGTGGTCTAATGACATCAACACCCTATATTAGGTGTGCATAATTATTAGGCAACTTCCTTTCCTTTGGCAAAATTGGTCAAAAGAAGGACTTGACAGGCTCAGAAAAGTCAAAAATAGTGAGATATCTTGCAGAGGGATGCAGCACTCTTAAAATTGCAAAGCTTCTGAAGCGTGATCATCGAACAATCAAGTGTTTCATTCAAAATAGTCAACAGGGTCGCAAGAAGCGTGTGGAAAAACCAAGGCGCAAAATAACTGCCCATGAACTGAGAAAAGTCAAGCGTGCAGCTGCCAAGATGCCACTTGCCACCAGTTTGGCCATATTTCAGAGCTGCAACATCACTGGAGTGCCCAAAAGCACAAGGTGTGCAATACTCAGAGACATGGCCAAGGTAAGAAAGGCTGAAAGACGACCACCACTGAACAAGACACACAAGCTGAAACGTCAAGACTGGGCCAAGAAATGTCTCAAGACTGATTTTTCTAAGGTTTTATGGACTGATGAAATGAGAGTGAGTCTTGATGGGCCAGATGGATGGGCCCGTGGCTGGATTGGTAAAGGGCAGAGAGCTCCAGTCCGACTCAGACGCCAGCAAGGTGGAGGTGGAGTACTGGTTTGGGCTGGTATCATCAAAGATGAGCTTGTGGGGCCTTTTCGGGTTGAGGATGGAGTCAAGCTCAACTCCCAGTCCTACTGCCAGTTTCTGGAAGACACCTTCTTCAAGCAGTGGTACAGGAAGAAGTCTGCATCCTTCAAGAAAAACATGATTTTCATGCAGGACAATGCTCCATCACACGCGTCCAAGTACTCCACAGCGTGGCTGGCAAGAAAGGGTATAAAAGAAGAAAATCTAATGACATGGCCTCCTTGTTTACCTAATCTGAACCCCATTGAGAACCTGTGGTCCATCATCAAATGTGAGATTTACAAGGAGGGAAAACAGTACACCTCTCTGAACAGTGTCTGGGAGGCTGTGGTTGCTGCTGCACGCAATGTTGATGGTGAACAGATCAAAACACTGACAGAATCCATGGATGGCAGGCTTTTGAGTGTCCTTGCAAAGAAAGGTGGCTATATTGGTCACTGATTTGTTTTTGTTTTGTTTTTGAATGTCAGAAATGTATATTTGTGAATGTTGAGATGTTATATTGGTTTCACTGGTAAAAATAAATAATTGAAATGGGTATATATTTGTTTTTTGTTAAGTTGCCTAATAATTATGCACAGTAATAGTCACCTGCACACACAGATATCCCCCTAAAATAGCTAAAACTAAAAACAAACTAAAAACTACTTCCAAAAATATTCAGCTTTGATATTAATGAGTTTTTTGGGTTCATTGAGAACATGGTTGTTGTTCAATAATAAAATTAATCCTTAAAAATACAACTTGCCTAATAATTCTGCACTCCCTGTATATGGAATTTATTTCATAATAAAATGTTAAAAAAATGTAATAACTATTTATTTATTTTTTAAGGAGAGAATCGGCCAGTCTTCAGTTTATTCAACGACGTGGAGGGTGTTGCGATGGAGAAAGCATTCCAGAAAAACAATTTCTCTAGACCTGGAGCCGAATGCTGTCAAGATTGATGCAAGTACGGTATTGGCTGCTCATGCAGCAAAATACTTCTAGGGAAACCTGCCTGCCATGCTTAAGCCTATACTAGCGACAGACAATGAGAAAAACACAAAACTTGTTCTTTTCTGTACATTGAATGAATAATTTTTGGGGCCTGTACTCCACTGGCCTGCAGTAAAATTGATATCTAATGACCGTCTAATATACCTCCAGCCACATAATCACTTGATGTTTTCTGTCCGGTGAATGCCTAATGTTTGGGGCCTGTACTCTCATTGCCTAAAATAAAAATTTTCAAGGCTCCAGCATGGCACATTTATGAGAGTTTGAATTTAAGACGCATAAAAATGACCCCTGATTAAAATACATATTTTTTGTGGGAAAATTTGCAATTGACCCCCCTCTGGTATGTCACTGTCCATGATGTGGGATGATTTGTGCACTTCTTGTAATTATTTGGTGGCTGCAAATATGAGCTGAAGGTTTTTCAGGTTCGCCTGCCATTAAAGTGAAAGGGGCCCGCTGCGAACTTGTGGTTTGCGAACATTTGATCTCGTTCACGTGATCGTGTTCGCAAACCGTCCCGGCTGATGTTCGTCCATCACTAATACTGTGTGCTTAAATCTAGACAAATGCAGCCAAACTGATTGGTCGGCGTTTCATAATAGAGATGGACAATGACCCAAAACATAAAGCCAAAGCAACCCAGGAGTTTATTAAAGCAAAGAAGTGGAATATTCTTGAATGGCCAAGTCAGTCATCTGATCTGAATCTAATAGAGCATGCATTTCACTTATTAAAGACTAAACTTTAGACAGAAAGGCCCACAAACAAACAGCAACTGAAAACCGCTGCAGTAAAGGCCTGGCAGAGCATTAAAAAGGAGGAAACACAGCGTCTGGTGATGTCCATGAGTTCAAGACTTTAACCAAGTATTAGTAATTAAGATTTTATTCACAATTATTTAATTTGTCCAATTACCTTTGAGCCCCTGAAATGAAGGGATTGAGTTTAAAAAATGCTTTAGTTCTTCACATTTTTATTCAAACATTTTGTTCAAACCACTGAATTAAAGCTGAAAGTTTAAACTTCAACTGCATCAGAATTGTTTTGTTCAAAATCCATTGTGGTAATGTACAGAACAAAAATGTTGTCCAAATATATATGGCCCTAACTGTATCTATCTGTATCTATCTATCTATCTATCTATCTATCTATCTATCATCTATCTTTCTGTCTCTATCTGTTGGTCTACCTATCTATATCTATCTGTTTGTCTGTTTGCCTGTCTGCATCTGTCTCTATCGGTCGGTCTATCTATCTGCACCTATCTATCTTTGTCTATGTCATATCTATATTCCATTTCATATCTATCTGCAGAATTAGAATAAGATAGGTGAAAATCTGAGCAAAAAGTTCTTATTGAAACATATTGTATAGAAGATAAGAGAGCAAATGAGCATGGAAAATTCAAGTGATGTTTATAGAGAAGGTAAGGTTGCAACAGCCTTATTGGAAGAATTAGCCTTGGCAGGAATTATGGTTGTTAGAAGTCAGCTAGGTACCTAAGGTGGTGGATTCCCACCAGACACATGCCTTGTGATCTATCTATCTATCTATCTATCTATCTATCTATCTATCTATCTATCCTAAAGTGTCAAACTTACAGACTCATGGATATTTCTAAAACCATCTGTACATTTTCCATGGAGAAACATCAGAATCTATTGAGTTATAGGATGGCTCTTCCAAATCAACAGAATAAGTAAAAGTGGGAAATTCCTTTAAATTATTTATCATGATCAGACCCCAAAACTGATTTAAAAAAATTAAGAAATTTTACTACTTGAACTGTTTCATTTACATTTATATAAATCATACTGAGAGAGTTGACGACATAGAATGAAGAATGGCTAACACTTAGCATTGGCAAGCATATCATAGAGGCAGTAATGTGACTAATATGGGCCTGGTATTAAATTGCTTCCTCTGCTTGATGCAGGGTCAGGTTTTGAGATGTACCGTATGTAGTTCATGTTAAATCAACTGAATTTTTCACAGGTGGACTCCAATCATGATGAAACATCTCAAAGATGATCAAGAGAAATGGGAGACCCCCAGAGCTAAATATCAAGAAACAAATAGCAAAGGGTCTGAATACTTATAAAAAAGAAAAGGTTCCAGCACTGCAATTCAATTGCGTTGAGTCTTCCTCTTTATTTAACATAACAATAAACCATATAGGAACAGATCCTTACACCATGCGGCAGTTGACGTGTTTCGGACAAACTGTCCTTAGTCGTAACCCAGATTGGTGTGAAGATTGGGAAATATAAGGTCTCATCTTGCCCCACCCCCAACAGGAAGCAGGGAGTGGAGAAACAAAAGTACCATTCCCAATCACACACCAATCTGTCTGTTATGTAATACACATGTGGGTTTTAAAACTGACTACTGTGAAAAGGGTAGGCAAATGCAAGCAAATTTGCATTGTCTCCCCAAAATTCACTCTCAACCCGTATAGAAAATCATCATAAATCAAATATCAGATGTGAGCAATAAAAAACGCACTATGTTAATAGAGACATACTAAACATAACATTGAGAATTAAAAACAAAATATGTTTGGTCATAAAATCACAATGTTATGAACTCTAATTTGTTATATCAATAATCAAGACTATCGATTAACTCATTGATAAAAATGCATGAGTTCCTTCCTCTGATTAAACCTGTAGGCGATCTTGTGTTAAAGGGAACCTGTCATGTGGATATTTGATTATAATCTAACTAATTATATAGAATCATTAACTACTAAAAAGTGCCTTAGATGTATTCACTTACTGGTGTGACAGATGGTTACCCCATAATATACACACAAAGATGCCGCATGCCGCATGCTAATGAGCTGATTGGAGTCCAGCGTGATGTCAGCGAGTCCAGCGTATATTTAATTCAGAGCTATAGCCACTCCCCTGCCCACCTGCTGCTGATTCCTATGGAAACAAACTGTCATTCAGCAGCAGGTGGGCGGGGAGAGTCAGGAACTCATGAATATTCATGACTCATCATTATCAGCTGGAGCCTTTCAATACAAGATGTTGGCAGATTGACTGGGTCAATTAAAGAAAGTGACCCAGCATTGTGCTAAGAGAATCAGTCACTTATTTAGGACACAATAAAACTGGTGACAGGTTCCCTTTAAGCCTAAAAATCCAGTAAGCTTCCCTTAGTAGAATACCTTTTTTATGATCTAGGGGGGGTCAGTCACACTCTCTATATATAGCAAAGGCACAGAAAGAGTTGATTTTACGATTATGTGAAATAATGAAATGTTTGGCCGCATTAGACACATTCAAAGCAGAGGGGTTAGTTATATAATTCAAATGTTCCAAAATTCTGGTTTTGAATTTTCACGATGAGCTACCTACATACATCAAGTCACAAGAGGTGCACTGTATTATATATACTATGCCCGTACTGTTACAATATGTAGGCTTTGATCGGAAAAGTAGCAGAATGATCAGCATTGTGAAAAGTTTTGGTTGTCAGCACAAAGTTGCATGTTTTGCATGGATGGCTTCCACTCCTCGGGAAGCCTTGGTATCTAATCCATACATCTCGCGCAACCTTGGTTTTAGATGTGAACAAAGATGGGGAAAGGACTTTAGCTAGAGTCGATGCTCTTCTAGATACAATTTTACAGCCGTTTTTGAGAGTATTATAAAGGATGTCGTCATCATACAATATGGGTAAACAACTTCTGATAATACTTTGTATTTGTCTGAATTGCCGGCTGTACGTTAGCACTAATGTAGGTAAATTATCGCTGTTCCTTTTCCTTTTATTTTCCACTGTGCTTGTATTTTTGTTCTTATTTTATTATTATTATTATTATTATTATTATTATTATTATTATTATTTCTGAGCCCAGAATTAAAAACTAAATCAGATCTGGTTTTGTTTGAAGCTATGTTAATAGCCCTTGACAACATCCATTGGGAATAACCTCTCTGCCTCAATCGTGAACTGATAACTTGGCTTTCTCTCTCCAAAATGCAGCTTCTGTACTAAAATTCCTTATGTCCATGCCAAAATTTAGTTTTTTTTCCTTTTTAATAAATTTGCAAAAAATTATTAAATTCAGTTTTCACTTACTTATTATGATATACTGAGTGCAGATTACATAGTTTGTAACATAGTAACATAGTTTATAAGGCTGAAAAAAGACATATGTCCATCCAGTTCAGCCTGTTATCCTGCAAATTGATCGAGAGAAAGGCAAAAAAAAACAACCTGTGAGGTAGAAGCCAATTTTCCTAATTTAAGGGGGAAAAAATTCCTTCCCGACTCCAATCAGGCAATCAGAATAACTCTCTGGATCAACGACCCATCTTTAGTAACCAGTAACCAGTGGCGTACATACAGAAGTAAGGGCACCATAGCAAGGATCAAACCAGACCCCCCACAAAGGACAGATGGGTTTCCTTCTAAACCCCTTTCAAAGACCCTTGGGCCATTTTTTCCACTGCCTCATTTGCTAAAAGTTGTTTCTTTAGAGGGTAGAGTCCTGACCAAGTTTTCATCCCCAGTAGAAGAGGAGATTATCCCAACTGGGCCCCATCTTGCTCTTGGCACCATAGCAGTCGCATGGTCTGCTGCTATGGTAGTTATGCTCCTGGTAGTAACTATAACCTGTAATATTATTACGCTCCAGAAATACATCCAGGCCCCTCTTGAATTCCTTTATTGTACTCACCATCACCACCTCCTCAGGCAGAGAGTTCCATAGTCTCACTGCTCTTACCATAAAGAATCCTCTTCTATGTTTGTGTACAAACCTTCTTTCCTCCACACGCAGAGGATGTCCCCTCGTCACAGTCACAGTCCTGGGGATAAATAGATGATGGGAGAGATCTCTGTACTGAACTCTGATATATTTATACATAGTTATTACATCTCCCCTCAGTCGTCTTTTTCTAAAGTGAATAACACTAATTTTGATAATCTTTCAGGGTACTGTAGTTGCCCCATTCCAGTTATTACTTTAGTTGCCCTTCTCTGAACCCTCTCCATCTCTTCTATGTCTGCTTTGTTCACAGGAGCCCAGAACTGTACACAGTACTCCATGTGTGGTCTGACTAGCGATTTGTAAAGTGGTAGGACTATGTTCTCATCATGGGCATCTATGCCCCTTTTGATGCAACCCATTATCTTATTGACCTTGGCAGCAGCTGCCTGACACTGGTTTCTAAAGCTTAGTTTGCTGTTAACTTAAATTCCTAGGCCCTTTTCCATGTCAGTGTTAGTCAGTATGTACTGGTGACTTGCATTATTCCTTCCCATGTGCATAACCTTACATTTGTCAGTGTTAAACCTCATCTGCCACTTCTCTGCCCAAGCCTCCAATCTATCCAGATCCATCTGTAGCAGTATACTGTTCTCTTCCGTGTTAATTACTTAACACAGTTTAGTGTCTGCAGAAATTGATATTTTACTGTGCAAGCCTTCTACAGATCATTAATAAATATATTTAAGAGGATAGGGCCCAATACTGACCCCTGTGGTAACCCACTAGTGACAGTGACCCAATCTGAGTGTGTATAAGGGGCGGATTGGCCATAGACCTTACAGGGAAATTTCCCGGGGGGCCGTGCCCAGGGGGCCACCTGGGCCCTCCTCACAGCCGGCCAGTGGAATTTTTCGGTATGTATTTTGTGCTGCTGGCGGCAATATTTTGTGATGGACTATGGTATTTGGCTCTGTTGGGGTGGACCTGTACGCCGTGTACCGAGGTGGGCTCCCCAGGATACAGCGAAGTCATGAACGAGGAAGGCAACTCCAACACCAGCTTTTGCCAAAACTGAATTTTACTAACACGTGATAATAAACACAACCACAAATGCTGAGAACATAAAATAAATTTACATACACCCAGCCCAAAGGCTGAGACCCCTGTGTTGCACAGCACTGTGCTCTATATTATTCCCCCCTCCCATAACTAGTCCGGTAGCACGTGCCTGATTTTTACTCCTGAGTAAAACGCTGAACTGGATAGAGTTTGTGGGGGTGTTTATCAATCCTCCTTTCCCCGGACAGGATATGGGTCTTGGACAATGATCAGCTTCACTCAGCTGCAGCTGTGGTCCCAGAGGGGATCCTCTTACTCCTGGATCTATTAGTTTCTCTTCTCACACACAGTTCCTCAGCTCTCAGCTTGCTTCTAAGATGGCTGCAGCTCCTTCTTCATGCTCTGAAGAACCACACCTCTCATGAATATGAAAATAAATATGCAGTCAGCTGTGCCTAAAAAACAGCAGCATCTTGTGGCCAAACAGCAGAACGACAGAACATTTAATTTAATTCACACACAGTGTTCCAACAATAAGAGCTGTTTCTCAATCTCACATATCACCCCACTAGAGGTTGTCGTCCTCGGCAACTCTCCCCATACAAACTCATCCTGGGCATAGCGTTTTGGGGCACATCAGCATTGGGCCTCGTTGACCTACGTAGAGTGATAGGCTCAGAAGCACTAGGGATGTCAGGCACATTTAATGGGGGAAGAGCTGCTGACCGCTCAACACGCCGTAGGTACCGGGGCACGGGAAACCCACCACTCCTCCTCCTCTAAGGGAATTTCCTCTGTATTCTGAGCAGGAGGAGACATATCCTCCTTGGACACTGGCTCATCAAAATTACAACGCCTCAATATGTTACGGTGCAAGTTTCGTGAGGGCCCCCCAGTCCCTATTGGCTCTACCCCATAGACCAGGATGGCAGGGTCTACTCTCCTCTTCACCATGTATGGGACCGCCTCCCATCATCCATCCAACTTTGGCTTTCACCATCGCTCGATAACCCGGGGCATACCCATTCCTCTGCACTGGTCTTGGATTAGGGTGTATCACTTGTCCCAGGCGCTCCCCTACAACCTTGTGGATCGCTCTCAGCCGGTGGCTGTGCTCTTGCACCCATGCGGTGGTATTTCTCGGTGGTGGCTCCATCAGATCGGGCATGTGGAGATCCTCAATCTCCCATCTGACTCTCCCAAACATGAACAAATGTGGGGAGTACTTGGTGGTACTGTGCACCCTGTTGTTATAGGGCCCACATCAGTTCATGTAGGTACATGGGCCACCGAGCCTTTTGGCTATCCTCCAGAGTCCGCAGCATCTGGAGCAAGGTGCGGTTGAATCGCTTGCACGCCCAGTTTCCCTGGGGGAAAAAAAAAGAGACAATGCAGCAGCACTCTGCAAATCAGACAAAGTACAACAATGCTTACAAAAATTATGGTGCTAATACTACGCTTATTTATAAAAGCGAGATGCTTGGACAATACATTTTGTACAAAACCATCTAAGCCCGTCTGCTGAACTTCAAGGCGATCTCTGTTAGACGGGTCCTAACACTAAATACTACCTGTTATGCGCCATAATGACCGCCATAAAATTCAGGGAGTGTTGGACCCACATGCATGTTGGATCCACTCTGCCTTTTTCCATTTTTTGTGCCAAAATGGCCTCCATTACAAGGGATGCAGGTACCAACATGCATGCTGAGTACCCTGAAAACATGCCCCCTGGTCCGAATGTATCCTCAGTTGACACTCGAACACCTATAGAAAGTGTTTGCAGACCACTTCAGCTGCCAACTCTGCCGTCTGGACTCTGGTGGGCACAGCCACCGCATACTTTGAAATGATCTGTCATGACTAAACAGTATGAGTACCCAATCTGTATGTAATCGATCATAAGGAGCTTTAGGGGTGCTGAGGTCCGGATGGCCTGGACAGTACTCTTAGTCAGCCCGCAGGGCAGACACTTAAGACATGCCTCGGCCACCATGTCTACCAGATCTGGACAGTATACCAGCGTTAGAGCCACTTGAAAATGTTGTCGCTCCCGAAATGGGCGCCCCTCTCATGGGCTTCCCGGGCAGCCTCTGGTCCCAATGACATGGGGATGACAATCTGTTGCCAGTACTGCAACTCTGATTGCAAGTATATGGTCCAACACAGGAGGCCCTGAGTAACAGTCAGCTTATCCCACTGCCTCAACAAATTTTGGCCCTCTGTAGTCAGACGGCCCGCTCTTCTGGCCGAGGCCAGATCTTGGTCCGGACCCATTTTTTCACCTTCAACAGGTCCGGACAGCTGTTCTGGACTCTCTCCCAATCAGCCCATGTCTTTCCCAACACCAGGGACATCCCGGACGCCACCCCACTTGAATGTCCAAGGTCAGGAGTTTCAGTGTCCTCTAGCTCTTCATCGGCACTCTGAGTTGACAACCCTACAGGAGAGTGCATCGGCATTGCCGTTCTCTCTACCTGACTGGAACTTGATGCGGTAATGGTACTTAGAAAGGCGAGCCTACCACTTCTGCTCAAGCGCACCGAGCTTGGCATTCTCCAGATGTGCTAATGGATTGTTGTCCGTCATCACGATCACCTCTGCACCTGTCAGGTACTCCGCAAACCTTTTAGTCATGGCCCACACCAGTGCCAGTAGTTCTAGATTAAAGTTGCTATAGTTGCCAGGGTTGCGCTCTGACTCCCTCAGAGACCAGCTGCCATAGGAAATGACTTTCTCACGTCTGTCCTGGACTTGGGATAACACGGCCCCCAGACCATGTAGACTTCAGTCAGTGTACAGAAGGAATGGGGTGTCGAACCGTGCATAATCCAGAATCGTTGCACTGGTCAGTGCCTCTTTCACTGCTTCAAAAGCCTCTTGTTGCCAGGGTCCCCATTTGATGGGATGATTCTTTGAGCACCCCACAGTGCCCCTTAATAACTAATTCAACGGGCTCAGCAAATGAGCGAATTTGGGTATAAACCTCCTCTAGTAGCAGGCCATCCCCACGAACGCCTGCATCTTTCGTAGTGTTCTCGGCTGGGGACACTTCTGGACAGCCTCCACCTTGCTGGGGGCCGGCTTTACCCCTCCTGGGTAATCAAATGTCCCAAATGCTCTATATGCTTTCAAAACAATTGGCACATCTTGGGTTTGATCTTGAGCCCATGGTCTCGCAGCCATCTTAGGACCTGTCCCAGATTTTGGAGGTGGTCATCAAAGGAGGCCCCAAACACTACTATGTCATCCAGGTATATTAATACCGACTCGAAGTTGAGATCTCCCAGACAGTGCTCCATCCACCGCTGGAATGTTCCAGGGGCATTGGAAAGGCCGAATGCATCCGGTTGAACTCGTAGAGTCCCATAAGTAGGATGAAGGCCGTCTTCGTTTTGTCCCTCTTGGCCACCGGTACCTGCCAATACCTACTGGCCAGGTCAAGAGTCGAGAAGTACTTCACATGACTCAGGGCGGATAATGACTCCTCAAGTTGCGGAAGGGGGTAGGCATCCCGGACAGTCTGGGAATTCAGCTTCTGATAATCCACGCAGAACCGGGGACTCCCATCTTTCTTCCACACCAAGACTACTGGAGCAGCCCAAGGACTTTGACTCTCCTGGATCACCTGGTTTTCAAACATGCTGTCCTTCACCTCCTGGTACATTTTAGGCGGGATTTGCCGGTAACATTCCCTGATTGGTGCAGTATCACCGGTGGGGATTTCGTGCTCGATGGCGGAAGCACACCCAAAGTCCTCATCATGTCTTGAGAACAACTCCTGAAATTCCCAAAGGGTGTCTTCCAGCAACTTCTGTTGTCCTGGAGTAAGGGTCTTGCGGTCCACCCCCATCCAGGCCATGATCACTCGACCGTTCCACTCCGCTGTTGGGATCTCCCTTTGTTGGACCTCTACAGTGTAGGTCCAGGCTGATCTCCTATCCGGCTATAGCGTGAAGTTCCTGCATCGAAGGATGTCCCCTTTGGACATATAAACTTTGGCCAGCAAGATATTCCCAGAAACGGGTAACTCGCAGTCTTCAACGTTGAGGCAGCATACAGGCACATATCCATCCTTCACAATACCTCTTGGTAAGCGGGCTCAATCAGAACCTCCAGTCCATTCAACTGTCATCCAGCCCCCACCAGCAGCATCAATATTTGTTCTTGTCGAGGTGGGATCTTCAACAGGGTCCTTTGCGGTACCTTCACGTGTCCAATGTCCGGACATGTTGCTCTTTCGCAAACTACAGCTCCTCACCATCTTCTATAAAACCTTCTGGGTTGGCCGGTGCATGGTAACCCATTGCCAATACTTTGGCCCTTCCTTGGCATAGAGTTGATGGTCTAGGTCTCTCAGCACATTCATACCTAGTGTCATGTCCATTCCTTTCCGGAATGAATGGTCCACCAGCACGACCCCCTTCTTGCCGATGTTTTGCCCAAACAGTCTGACCCGCATACAGACTATCCCTCGGATGTCCATCTCTCTGTTGTTGGCAGCCGTCAGCCTGATGACACTCCTGTCTTCTGGCTCCATCATATGTCCAAAGTGTCTTTCGAAGAACTCAAGAGGCATAAGGGTGCACTCTGACCCTGTATCAACTAGGCAGCGTACCTTTTGGCCTTCCAACTCGGTTTCCATAACGGGGCTGCT
Source organism: Bufo bufo (assembly GCF_905171765.1). Lineage (NCBI taxonomy): Eukaryota > Metazoa > Chordata > Amphibia > Anura > Bufonidae > Bufo > Bufo bufo. The sequence continues at coordinate 321,765,269 of NC_053394.1, read as the reverse complement.
GCCATACAGGTCGTCTTTCTCACGCATAGGGTTTAGCTGCTGGTGTACCGCTGCAGTACGCCCAGCTACTGCAGTGGTCGGAAGTTTAATGTCGGCTCGGAATTCATCTGTTTGTGGCACTCTCTGGCTATATGGCCATACTGTCGACCAGCCCAGCAGAGGGGCCCTCTTTTGACGTGTCCCCACACCTGAGTTATCCTGGGTGGAGTGGCACGGGGTGCTGGGGTAATTTCCGGAGGCCGGAGAGATTCTGCCTTCATCTAGGACACTCCCAGTCGAAGTTCTCTCAATTCTGTCCGCAGGGCCTGGACCACATCCTTTAAGGACTCTGAGTCTTCAGACCCCGACCGGTCCCCTGTAGCATGGGTGCTACTCACTACTCTCGCCGCCACAGCCATTTGCTCTTCCTCTCTCTCCACGACGGCTAGGTAGAACTTGTCCTGTAAGAACTTGTTGGAGAGCCCTACTATGAACTGGTCTCTTAGTAGCCGGTCCACCTCCCGAAAGGCTACCATGGCCTCTGGGTCTCACCGCTGTATTGCATTTAGCGTCTCCTGTAGGGCATTGGAGGGTCTTGCCCTCTCGCTGTGGTCGGTTGAAGATGTGGCTCCTCAACAGCACTACTTTAGCACGCCCCCCTCCCCTCTCTGGGTTCTCTCCAGCAGGGAGAATATTTTCTCTAGGGTGACTCTTTCGGATTTGGGCCTTACCATCACTCTCCATCTGACATCATCCTCTAGAGCCCCCAATGCAATCCCTGCCCGCAGCTTGGAGGTCAGGTTACTTATTGTAACCGCACTTCGCACCCTTTCAGTCCAGTCCTGCAATGTCATGTTTTTACCGTCAAATTTTGGCAGGTGATGCAACAGTGTCCCCACGGGGATGTACCCTACTGGGGCAGGCATGGCGGGGGCAAGCTGTATGAGCAATGCTGGGGCAAGTTGGCCTTGCACTGGCGCACCCTGAGCTGGGTCCTGGAACGGTGCTATTGGCGCGGGGAGAGTGCTCCTGCCACGTTCCCATCCATAATGGTCGCTGTATCCTGCCGACTACACCAAGTTGTAAGCAGTGTACAGGGGGTGGGCTCCCCAGGATTCAGCGAAGTCACAAACGAGGAAAGCAGCTACAACACCAGCTTTTGCCAAAACAGAATTTTGCTAACACATGAAAATAAACACAACCACAAATGCTGAGAATATAAAATAAATTTACATAGACCCCTGTGTTGCACAGCATGGCGCCCTCCAGCAAACATGAGGTCCCACAGGGTATGCAGCTTGTTCCTTAGCTCTTGTCAGCCTTCCTGGAAACAATCCTCCTTTCCCCGGACAGGATATGGGTCTTGGACAACGATCAGCTTCACTCAGCTGCAGCTGTTGTCACAGAGGGGATCCTCTTACTCCTGGATCTATTAGTTTCTCTGCTCACACACAGTTCCTCAGCTCTCAGCTCGCTCCTAAGATGGCTGCAGCTCTTTCTTCATGCTCCGAAGAACCACACCTCTCATGAATATGGAAATATATATGGAGTCAGTCAGCTGTTCCTAGGAAACAGCAGCATCTTGTGGCCAAACGGCAGAACGGCAGTCGAGAACATTTAATTTAATCCACACACAAACAGTGTTCAAACAATGAGAGCTGTTTCTCAATCTCAGACCCAACTACATTCATCAATCGGGACCCAACTACAAAACAGGGTCACTTTTGGTATTTTTTCAATGGCCATTTTAAGTTTCCAGTACACCCCTGGTATGTACCCTTAATAACCACCCTCTGTTTTCTATTACTGAGTTAGTTACTTACCCACATACAGAAATACAGATCATTGAGGGAAAAAGTTTTTTTATAAAAAAAAATTATTTAGCACAAGGCCAAAGCATAACAAAATGTGAAAAAGTGAAAAGGTCTGAAGACTTTTCGAATGCATGGTAGAACTATTCCAAATACTGTAGACAGTACAGAGCTAGAAAGTAGAGAAAAACTATATCAGTAATAATTACAACCAGGGAGGAGAGACATTAATATAAAAGCTGAATTTGTTACGATTATATTGGAGCTCTGTCCTGATGCTGGAATGATCTCATGCAGTTGAATCATTGTTAATTTTCTAAAATTATTTCTGTCGTTCAGTCAAGATTATGAACTGATGTCATTGTAATTCTTTTTTTCATCTTTGCTACTGAAGATGCAGTAAAGCACTTCTGTGTGATTCAAAGCAATCAGCGCTCAGTGATTAGGAATTACATGTTCCTGGGCTCGAAAATCTTTTTTGTTAAGGTTCTTTCATTGCATTGCATTAAACAAAGTTGTTGAGATTGTGTTTTTTCTAATACTTAACTAACACTCAGTGCGCTTTAATTAAATTTCAGCAGGCGTACTGCAATACATCTCTAATCACTTTGGCTGAAATTGGAGTGAGCAGTGCTGCTGTACTCTTAGCTGCCCATCTTATTGCCAGCTCTTTATGCTATTGAAGTGCACTTTACAAATTAATTAACAATCTATTCATCATTGGTGACTGCAGGGAGACTGGAGCACAATATGTTCTCATATCTGATCTATGCAGCGTGGAACTGAATTTCGGCTCCTTCATTAAACAAGAGGCTACATCATATAAGTAGGGTTGAGCAAACTCGAACTGCGAAGTTCGGGTTCGTACCGAACTTTGTGAGTTCAGGTACCCGGACCCGAACCCAGACTTTTTCACTGAAAGTTCTGGTTCGGGTTCGGTGTTCGGGTGATTTTATTATCTTCATTCAGCAGGACCTCACGTGGTGAGCACGTTGACGTCATCACAGGTCCTTTCACAGATCCTGAAGAAAGAAGACCTGCGCGATCAAGGTTACAGACTACAACCAAACCACTTCTTTTACCACTTAATTCCCTCTGTCCCCTCTTCTTGATAAACGATAGTACTGAGCTGAACTCTTGAGTGCTCTATGATGCTATTATTACGTCTGAAATGGCTCTAGGGAGAGGGAGGTACGGTGGCCCCTAGCTCACCTGGCACTGGCACCTGGCTGCCCTGACGTCCCTAGATGGGCTGCTAACCCGTAGGCCGATCAAGTGCCTCGTCCCTGGCTTACACTGAAATAAGCCCCAGGTAGTGAGTAGGGCAGTGGGAGTACTAGTCCTCACCACTGACACCTAGGGTAACAACAGGGAAAGGACAAACAATACAAACACAATCAATAATCTACGAAGGGAGACAACAACAACAGGAGACAACAATAGGAGTAAACCGGAGATCCAACAGCAACAGTTCCAACGGCTCCACAGCAACAGTTGTCTACCTGAGGTCAGAATAGTAGATCTGGAAGGAAGGTCTATATCTGGCAACAAGGGAAGCAGAAAGGGAGAATATATTGTAGCTGGGAGTGGCTGACAGAGAACAGCTGAAAGGAAAAGCTACAGATTCCTAAATGAGACAAAAAGGATCGCAAACCTAAGCAGGAAAACCTGGACCGGAATCCATTCTCACCATTAGGTCATGGAGCGATCCCTCGAGAAACTGAATGCCTAGCCACCTGCTGCGACCTTCTGACCCCAGACACAACAGTGTCAGCGATAGGTCGTGACACCCTCGTGACAGCTATGAGTTCCAGTACGACTGCATGGTTAGGCAGGAACTCACACCATCTTAGATCATTATAAAGTAGTGAGTTTGACACAGTCATCACACAGACAATTTTTCCCAGACCACACACATCCACATCTTTGGAAAATCAGCCTTAAAGGAATTTTCCAGTTTGCATCAACATCCTTTAAAATAATCATTTATGAAAGTACCTGTAATTTTGTATGTGATGTCTTTCTTTTACCTTTATTACTCCAATCTTCTGGTCTAAGCTGTGGTGACATGTGGGGTTTTGTGTATATAATCATTTGTTCTTTTTTAAGAGAGTAATGGTGACATTCATCCATTTTGATTACCAGCCACTCTCCACTGTGTCATCGTTTAGTATCTTCCTTTTTAGGGAATTCTAGGGACCGGGTAGCATTAGGTTCGGGGACAGGGAACCTCCACCATCAGGGGGTCGCCCTGGGCTTAGCAGTCCTCTAGGGCCTCTAGGGTTAGTTTTTTTCCTTCAGCCCTGTAATCTTTCTACCCCGCCACCATGTATGTTTTTCTCTTTTGGGGGCCACTACTCCCCCACTGATTAATTTTGGTAACTGTAGTACACCACTGTTTGTATATACATACCTATACCCCCTTAAATATTGAATAAAGGTAATTTTAAAAGTCACTCTTTTCATATATGCTATTTACTTCTAAAACGCTTGTGACAAAGTATCTTCTAAGAAAACTTTAATGCTGTTAGTAATTTTTGTATAATATATAGACAGATTAGTGATTATAAGTTTGAAAGTAAAAACAAAAATTGTCCTAAACTTCCTAATATTTTTATTCCAGCTGAATCTCAATTTTTTGAGACTTTGCACTATTATATTACTTACAGGCACTTTATGATTGATTGCACTTCGCACTATTATATTATATGTTATTAGTCAATAGACCATTATTTATAGGTACCTTGAGGAATATTGTTGTTGCTATTGAAACATCTTATACTGCTGGTATTGTTACACCCCCTTGCGGTTTCTGTATACTTGCCTGCATTGAGGGTCGGCCGACCACGTGTAGGGAATTTTAGAGGTTATTTTTATCATGTATTTTATGCTTTAACACATATGTGATTGTATTTTATGCGCTATTGCATTTTATTTACAATTAATAAATTAATTGAATTGACGCCATAGCAAGAGTGCTTGCTTATACTGCTTTCTATTTACCCATTTTACTAATTGAGGCAGGGTGTCCTCAATTCGAGCTAGTAGCACCATACCACCCACAATAAGAAGTGAGCCACTCCATTGAATCCATATATCCTTTTTGAGATTTGAGTCAGCCAAATCTCTCAAAATGGTAGCCCTCGGTTTACAAGTCAGAAGACAGAGAAGAGGGCATCTGCCACCAAAAAATGATAGTTTGTGGCTCATGTTTTAATTGAAAAATAAAATCCAACACTGCAGTGCATTATTAAAGAGGTTGTTTGTTACCACCGGTTTCCATGTGTTTACCCATAGCCATATAAAAACAAATCAGTGACCAATATAGCCACCTTTCTTTGCAAGGACACTCAAAAGCCTGCCATCCATGGATTCTGTCAGTGTTTTGATCTGTTCACCATCAACATTGCGTGCAGCAGCAACCACAGCCTCCCAGACACTGTTCAGAGAGGTGTACTGTTTTCCCTCCTTGTAAATCTCACATTTGATGATGGACCACAGGTTCTCAATGGGGTTCAGATCAGGTGAACAAGGAGGCCATGTCATTAGATTTTCTTCTTTTATACCCTTTCTTGCCAGCCACGCTGTGGAGTACTTGGACGCGTGTGATGGAGCATTGTCCTGCATGAAAATCATGTTTTTCTTGAAGGATGCAGACTTCTTCCTGTACCACTGCTTGAAGAAGGTGTCTTCCAGAAACTGGCAGTAGGACTGGGAGTTGAGCTTGACTCCATCCTCAACCCGAAAAGGCCCCACAAGCTCATCTTTGATGATACCAGCCCAAACCAGTACTCCACCTCCACCTTGCTGGCGTCTGAGTCGGACTGGAGCTCTCTGCCCTTTACCAATCCAGCCACGGGCCCATCCATCTGGCCCATCAAGACTCACTCTCATTTCATCAGTCCATAAATCTTAGAAAAATCAGTCTTGAGATATTTCTTGGCCCAGTCTTGACGTTTCAGCTTGTGTGTCTTGTTCAGTGGTGGTCGTCTTTCAGCCTTTCTTACCTTGGCCATGTCTCTGAGTATTGCACACCTTGTGCTTTTGGGCACTCCAGTGACGTTGCAGCTCTGAAATATGGCCAAACTGGTGGCAAGTGGCATCTTGGCAGCTGCACGCTTGACTTTTCTCAGTTCATGGGCAGTTATTTTGCGCCTTGGTTTTTCCACACGCTTCTTGCGGCCCTGTTGACTATTTTGAATGAAACGCTTGATTGTTCGATGATCACGCTTCAGAAGCTTTGCAATTTTAAGAGTGCTGCATCCCTCTGCAAGATATCTCACTATTTTTGACTTTTCTGAGCCTGTCACTTTGACATTTCTATAGCTGTCTTGGGGTTATGGAACTTGAAAAGGTTGGATACAGTCCTAAGAGACCTCAGAGTGTCATATACAATTTTTCAGTGCAATACGAGCACTTTCGATTCTGGTTGAATTTATTTGCACCTGAATTGCATCTGAAAACGGATTTGTTAGAAAGAGATGTGAACCCCGTCATTGAACCCCTCAGATGCTGCGTTCATCTCTGATCGCAGCATCTGAGATAAATAATAAGGGTTTTCAGGGGTTAATCAGTAAAAAAAAAAATATAATAATACTCACCTTATCCATTTGAGTGCATAGATGCCATCTCGATTGAAGATCCCGGGCAAAATCTCATGCTGGCCGGCATGGTGATGTCATATGCAACCGCACACAAGATTTTGCACGGGATCTCCAATCAACATGGCTGCGGTGGCCTCTTTGTGCTCAAGTGGAAGAGGTGAGTATATTTGTTTTTTACGGCCATTTCAGGGAAAATTGATTCGTTACCACGAAGCACGAGGAAATTCAGCTTCATGGCAAATCGAATTTTCCCTGAAATTCAGATCGTAGTCTACTTTGGATACTTTCATTCGCTCAACAAACACTAAAGACAAGTACCAAGCTATTTGAAAACTATTTAGTTTTGGCCGTGCATAACAAATCGATATAATAAAATGAATACTGTAATAAGGTTTATTCCATTGCCACATTTTTCCATTCCATCAAAAAATTTAATTAATACAGTCAAACCTCATCACCTAATACATAAAGAAATTAACAGGTTCTTTGATATTTGGGTAATGGAATTTGGAAAACCTTTTAATCAACTCACCCCATCCTCATCTCAGATACCTTTTAACACTTTCAAAAAAGAATCAAAAATAATGTTAGGTTAATAAATGTTGGACTGAAATCTTGGAAATAAATTCAAATCTTTAAACCTGGCAAGCCTCTGGCTGCCGCTGGCAAGTGTTTAGGCCAAGCTGAGTAGCATTATTTTAAGAAGAAAAAAAATTCAGATCTGTTATTAACATATTCCCAGAGTAGAAATGTCCATGCATTCTAGGCCTGTAGGTTCATTCATGCCAACAAAGGATGAGCTCATGGCATTTAAAAGAAGGGAACGTTCCAAAGTGAAAACTAAACTAAAATATTTCAAAGCCATGGACACTTTACACCGTTCAATAGCAGGTGTTGTGCGAGCGGTAATAAAAACACAATACTTCATCCTTCCTGCGGAAACAGTCATTGTTAATTGCGTAATACCAAGATATTTTTACATACTAAACAAGGGGTTAGACTTCATCCCACTCAGACAGACTGAGTGAAGAGTCTTTCTTTTCCTAAAGGATAATTCATTTTTGTGGTTGCTTGGAATGGCTGGCACATGGAAGAAAAGACGATAATTCCCCGTTAAGGGTCATGAAACCAGAGGGTGGTCATTTCCAGCTTTTTAGATTTATGCAGTAGTACATGCAGAAGACAGGGGGTCTCATAGTAAGTATCATAATGGTTCCCCTCATTATGTAGCTAGGTCTGATACTTGTTTCTCTCTCTATACCCCTTTCATTAAGCCTGACTCCTCACCCCCTGTTGGAGTTGGTTGTATGGGGCAGTACTTTGTTTTACAATATGGTATTGCTGCACCCCATTCTTGTGTTGAACCTGCCTACATGTGTTGTCCATGCCTACTTGTGTCAGCCCCACCTACTTGTGTTGGCCTGGCTTTCTGTCAATTTGTATCCACCTACAACACGGTACCACTTTTAAACTTTTCCAGGGCCATTTTAAGCTCCCATTCCAACCCTGAGTATAGGTCATCACTCCATAATAGCAATGGGGTTGGGGCTAACCAAGACTAGGCCCACTCTCTCTCCAAGCAACACATAGCAGTCATATAGGCTGCCTCAATGGTATGGCAATTATTTTACCACATGGCACAAAAAATATTGTGCCATTTGGGGAAATGAGAACGCAGTGGGCTTGTAGTACAATATTTATGAGAAATGCATTCACTCTGTCTCTCCCTACCACCCAACTAAGGCTTACCACTGGGTGTATAGATCAGCAGCTGTCAATCATTGTTGACGTGAGCATAAAGAGGTGGGGAAGGCAAGGGAGTATCGGGAAACAAGGTTTCAACATTACCATGCATGCTTCCAACAGAGATGGAAGATGACCAGCTACTCATTGTGGGAACAGAGACAGGTGAGTTTCTAATGATAAAGTCTGAGACTCTTAGCCAACATATTTTGATCAGAACAGATATGTGCCCACCTGCCCTAGTGAGGGCTTAGTCCATATATTGTGTTTGCATCTATTGCTTTAGTGCATTATTTTACGTGACTTTATAGAGGTAGCCATGCACATCTGCATATTTACCATCATATCTTTTTTTCTATGATTTTTTTGATTTGTCTTGAAGGAGTGGCACCTTCAGGTGTGAATGCTCTTCTATCCTGGGATTAACATTCATGTGCAATTTTGCCCCACCTATCTAATAGGCAACCTCGATTAAGGTGGTACATATAGCTGTGTACTCCTCCTCTCATTGGTTGCTGATGCACACAGAGATAAACAGGAGCAAACCACTATAGGTAGGTTTAGAGTAGGACCTGCCTGACTGACTGAGACCACAGTGGCACTGGGTAGGTGGGCCCAGATGTGTTTTGATCAAAATATATTGGCTAGGGGTCACATGATCTAACTGTCAAATGTTAGAAAACAGAGGCTGAAAATCCATCAATAAATATATACATAACCTTGTTAAGCAAAATATTATGTATATCAGCACAGGGAGAAGGGACGAGCTCACAAAATTACAATGAATTTTAATTGCTCAGGTAGGGTCGCATTTGTATTAGAGACCCCCATTTAGAGAAGCTAATGGTGGGTGGATTTTTGACTGTGTGTAATAGAGTCCATGGCGGTTCCCATTAGATAATGTTTGGTCCTGCATCCCATCAAGAGCTTTCAAAATCTTTAATTGGAGAGAAATTAGAATTACACATGGTGTCACTCCCTAGTTTTGTGATATACAACCCGATCAGCCACAACCCACAAGCACAAAGCACAAAAACATGAATCACATTCCCTCCCCTACCCTGGAGAGGCGCCTACATCTTTGTTTATCTATTACACATAACCAGTCACCACTAAATTCACAGTGCAATTTCTGGACATGTTGCATGTGTTCTCATGAGATCAGGCTAATCTACATCCAGAAATTCAGAATCAATTTCAGATGACTTCCCCTTATATATAGAGTCGTCTACATCCACAATAGCTTGTGACAGTTCGTCATTATTATAGTATTATTTTAGCAAAATCTTTATATTTGCGTATTTATTACATTTTATTACATTTTTTTTCGATACTGTTGATCTCAATTGTATTTTTAACCACAGAAATATGAAAATAATGGAATATTCCTGTGTGGTGTCATTGTCCAAACAAAACTTGAATGTTAGAAAACCACACAGGAATAAATGTGGGAATTGTTGTGCCATCCTAACTGATTTGCCATATTTAGATTTTTATAATTGTAGGTCCAACTATTCTGTTTCACAAGCCTTTGACTCCAGGCAAGGCTATGAATCAAAGAACATTTTTCTTTTTTTTAACTACACACCTAAGCGAGTAGCGCCAGTCTTCTTACATTTCATGGATACATATATTTTCTACTATTCAAGACTTGTTTTAATCATTTTTAAGAATTTCCATTGAAAATAACCTGTGCCACATGTCATGGTTAGTTCCAAACTTACAGTATAACGATGGGGGAGCCTCTGAACTGTTTCAAGTAACAGGAATCCGTTTTGTGTTGCTCACTAATTTTGCTAGAGGCAGATACTATACCTGGTTCTGTTATCAAATTTCTTAGTGGCAGGTCCAGCAGACAATGCCGGGAATCAGTCGGACAAAACACACTGCTTATTTGCTAGGTAGCGGCTAAATCTCTGCCAGACCCAATTATAGTCAATGGGGTACACAAGAAGGTGATAGTAGCAACCAAAACAGTCTGCTGGAGTTCCCTGGCGCTAGTGTTAAACTAGCATTAGGCTACATGCACACAAACGTATTTAGTTTCCATATCCGTTCCGGTTTTTTTGCGGATAGGATGCGGACCCATTCATTTTGTGTGCTGTCGTGTGCTGTCCGCATCAGTATGTCCGTTCCGTAGCCCCGCAAAAAAAATAGAACATGTCCTATTCTTGTCCGTTTTGCGGACAAGGATAGGCTTTGTTACAATGGACGTCATCCGTTTTTTTTGCTGATACACAATTTGCTGACCGCAAACCACATATGTTCGTGTGCATGTAGCCTTAGTCTGATGTTTGCTGGGAAGGCCGTCTGATTGTTAAATACCTTTTGCTTCTGTGCCTCTTTGCTGGGTATAGTAAATGCTATGTGCAGTTGTTTTTAGAGTCTTGAATCCTACGGAATTGTGCATCCTATTGCATCCCTGGATTTGTGGTCCCACTGTCTTATTGTTGTCTGTAGTGTAGTTGTCTTGATTGTAGATTCAGCTTTCTGTCTGTTTTAGGTTTTGTGATTTTCTTATTGTTTTATTGGACTTACCAGTCCAGAGTCAGTTTCTGCTATGTTTTTTCCTTTTACCTACATTCTTCATTTTCCATATGTAAGCCATTGCTGTATGCCATCTGCTCCATTGCCGGAATCCGTCTCTATCATCTATTGCCATCCTCATCTAGGTTGCTGTCATCTATCGGTAAGTTTATTATTCAGTATTTGTTGTATGATATGTGCTTCATATATCTTTCCCTTCGACCATCCGGTTGTGGTAATTCTGCTGTTCTCTAGTCCTGGATGTATCTAAATTCCAAGAGCCATTAATAATCTTACCCCATTCATCTGTTGTCCCACCTGCAAATGAATTAATAAATTGACAGTGGGTGTTACCATTCCAAAAGGGGCATGTAACACTATTCAATCAAATTATTTTAGGACACATCTTAACAACAAGGATAAGGTTTAGTCATACATTATTAGGAGGAATAACAAAGGAACGGCACAACACAGCTATAGGAAACAATGATCCAGTGTTCTGATATCATAGGGAATACAAACATTTGCTAAAACAGAAATCTGCTCAACTTTTGCTCAACAAAGACTGCTCAACTTTTTAAGAGGTTGTCTACTAATAGAGCATATGGAAATCATAGAGGAGGAACCTCTAAGCCAAATAGTCAATTGAGGGTGAATTGCCTCTTATGAGCAGTGAGTACAGGAGAGTCTAAGAGACATGCTGAGTGACTGAGCAGAGGATTGAGCCTCAACCACAAAGCAGCATGGTGAGACTGAGGAGAACCTAAAACAGTGCCATGAGAGAGAAAGAGTGATTGAAGCCTAAGACTGTGCCATATGAGACGGTGAGAAGGGTCCTGAGAAGGGTCCTGGAAGTCTTGGAAAACAGAAAGTGAGAGAACCACAGAGATTGGTGAATCTGAAAAAGACTTGTTGACAAGAAAACTAGTGGCTGGAAATGGGCCCCAATGTAAAAACGTTACCATGATCCTCTCCTACCACTTGCCATTTATAATACTGTACTTGCCAACAGTCCCAAATTTGGCAATCCCACAAATTGGGCCACAAAAGTGGGAAAGGGGTAAGGCTTATGTATGCCCAGCCTCAAAGTGTTGGTTTTGTGAGCATTCTGGGCATTTTGGGGTTGTTTTTGAGTGATCCAAGGGACAGGGCTTAAATGTTCCCAATTTGTAAATTTTCAGTGTTGATAACTACAGTTGTGTTCAAAATTATTCAACCCCCAATGCTGTGAAGGGTTTTAGGGAATTTAGTGTACATTTGTAATTGTGTTCAGAATGAAATCTTACAAGGACTTTTTAAAGAACCAAATGCAACTAAAATGACATCAATTGTTTTTGTAATACAGTATTAAATGTTTTTTTTGTGATTTCTTCATTGACACAATTATTCAACCCCTTAAAGACTACCACTCTTAAGAACAGAGGTTCATTCCAGTGTTTTCGATCAGGTATTGAAAACACCTGTGGATGTCAAGGAGCAGCAATCAAGCATAATAAGCACCAATTAGGCAGATTTAAAAGGACTGTGATACTCAGCTCCTTCTAGACATTTACTGGTGTGTTTACAAACATGGTGAAGTCAAGAGAATGGTCCAGGAAGACAAGAGAAGAGGTGATTTCTCTTCATAGGAAGGGCAATGGCTATAAGAAGATTGCAAAGATGTTAAACATACCAAGAGACACCATAGGAAGCATCATTCGCAAATTCAAGGCAAAGGGCACTGTTGAAACGCTACCTGGTCGTGGCAGAAAGAAGATGCTGACTTCGACTGCTGTGTGCTACCTGAAGCGCAAAGTGGAGAAAAGTCTCTGTGTGACTGCTGAGGAACTGAAAAAAGATTTGTCAGATGTGGGTACTGAAGTTTCAGCTCAGACAATAAGGCGCACACTGCGTAATGAAGGCCTTCATGCCAGAACTCCCAGGCGCACCCCCTTGCTGTCTCCAAAGAATAAGAAGAGTCGACTGCAGTATGCCAAAAGTCATGTGGACAAACCACAAAAGTTTTGGGATAGTGTTCTGTGGACTGATGAAACAAAATTAGAACTGTTTGGGCCCATGCAACAACGCTATGTTTGGAGGAGGAAGAACAAGGCCTATGAAGAAAAGAACACCTTGCCTACTGTGAAGCATGGCGGGGGGTCAATCATGCTTTGGGGCTGTTTTGCTTCTACAGGTACAGGGAAGCTTCAGTGTGTGCAAGGTACCATGAATTCTCTTCAGTACCAGGAGATATTGGATGAAAATGTGATGCAGTCCGTCACAAACCTGAGGCTTGGGAGACGTTGGACCTTTCAACAGGACAATGATCCCAAGCATACCTCCAAGTCCACTAGAGCATGGTTGCAGATTAAAGGATGGAACATTTTGAAGTGGCCATCGCAGTCACCAGACTTAAATCCGATTGAGAACCTCTGGTGGGACTTAAAGAAAGCAGTTGCAGCGCGCAAGCCTAAGAATGTGACTGAACTGGAGGCTTTTGCCCATGAAGAATGGGCGAAGATACCCGTAGATCGCTGCAAGACACTTGTGTCAAGCTATGCTTTACGTTTAAAAGCTGTTATAACTGGGAAAGGATGTTGTACTAAGTACTAAGATTGAATGTCACTTGGGGGTTGAATAAAACTGATAATGATGTGAGCACAGAAAAGACATTTGTGGTTATTTCATTATAAATGTTATGTTATATTTGTCTGACTTACAAGTGCCTCTTTGATTTAATTGTAAACAAGATGACTGAAATGATCAAAATCAATGTCAAACTGGCCAAAACACTCAATTTCAGAGGGGGTTGAATAATTTTGAACACAACTGTATGTAATACTGGTGTAACATTAAATGGCAGTGGGACATTTTGGTCCCCTATGGGACCATGGGCTGGGTGTAATGGCAAACTCTGCATTTTTTATAACTTAAGAAACTTTCTAAGGCTGGGTACACATCACGTTTTTGCCCGACATTTAGCGCTGTACATGTTGGGGGGAAAAAGGGAATAAAAAAGCGTGGTACACTAGGCTTTTCCATCCTGCAGAGGCCAGTAAAAAATGTATATGTTAAAGTATATATATATATTTTTTTTACAATAGAACTCTATAGTGACGGATGCCACTGTAAGGCATTCATTTAATGTATTTTGTATGTTTTTCATATACATTAAATGTACAACAAACTTATAAAATTCCCTGTTTTTACACTTTAGACCAGACTGGATATCTAAAGGTAAGTTACCATTTACCACACTGCTCTCTTTAAAAATGAACGTTTAAGATATTAACATTATTGGAAATAGCTATTCATATAATTCCCTTCAATATGGTTTAAAATTACACCAAGGTGGAACTTTAATTCAAATGAGGCAAGTCCAGAATTCTGTGACCCATTTGTCTGCTATTTTCCTACAGCAACCACCATGTCCAATGTCCACAAATGACAAAGCGTGCAAGCACTTAGAAGGAATCAAGAAGCACAGCAAGCTTCCTCCAGTTATAATATGCTGAATCTTAATGGACAGGCACTGCCAACATGAGTAAAACTCCTGGAGAGCGGTTGTAACTTCTGCGTACACTAACATTATAAATAGCCTTTGTAGAAAGTACAGTAAGACCCTTACTATTTCATATTTGTGTTTATAAGAACCTGTAATTCATAGATGATTATCACTTCTGCACCTAAATGTCCTGTATTATACAGTGCAGGGGATTACATAAATATTCAAACTTTATATGTTTGATGGAAGCTTTGGGCCTTCAAATACTCATTGGCACATTATGAATAGATAATTTGTGTTTTCTGACATCATTTCTGGATGAACTAGTTTTATATTTAAAATAGGCATGTGGTCACTATGTTAAAAACTGGGATTCTTAAGATACCCTGAACCTTAAACTATGATTTATTTTTTAGACTAATATACTGTATCTTGCAGAGATGTAACTTGACGCCCGTGGGCCCCAATGAAAAATCTGCAACAGTCTTCCCTGCACCAGGAGTTACTTTTAATATTGGCAAATGGGCATCTGAGCTACAAACTATACAACTTAAACCCTCACTAACACCCTCTATAACAAGGGCGGATTGGGAATTTAAATTGGGCCTGAAAAAGAAAAAAGTCGCCCCAACATTATAAGCTGGTCCTAATTGCCAGAAGGTGGTGCTCAGAATACCATCCTTTGGAACCAAATACTCCAGTGTGGCACAAAATACCTTTCCAGAAGCTGTCCCTCTGTGGTGGTCATCAATAGCTGCCACATTCTGTCCTCCTCCTCCAATTGTCTCTAATATGAATATGGAGCAGGGTGGTGGGGAGGTGCGATGTGGGACACAACACCAAACCTGCCCTACCTTCAGCATTCTGCCTGGACTTCCTCTAATAATGACCTCTATTGTTCCCCTAGTAGCATGTACCCGGCCAGAGTCAGTGAGAAAGGCTAGGGTGGCCTTATGGGCATTAGCCCACCTGGAAAATTCCCTGTAGGGTCTATGGCCAATCCACCCCTGCTCTATAACTACACTTCCTGATATCCTGGCCTTCTATTGAATTCAACAAAGCCTAAAATATAACTAATGTGATCTAGAAATGAGCAGTGGAGTAAGAAACTGAGAGTGAGACAATAAAGTAAATGAAGAATATTTGGTGAAACACAGTTCTAAAAAGAGTTGTCAGTTTGGTCCTCCAATGATCACAATTTCCATGAGTTCAATGAGATATGTAGATGCAGTGACAGGAAGGTAAGATAAAATGTGCTCGACAACACTGGACCCAAACTGTCAGACACCGAACTCCTATGGCATTGACACCTACAGTGACTCCTTAAGGGTACTTTCACACTTGTGCAGCGTCCCACTACGTGTGTGTGGGCACTGCTTAAAAGCACTTTTTACCTTGACAATTGCACTATGTTGTATTGTGGTACTTTGTACTAATGTATCTGCAAAATCCCTGCAAAATCCCTGTTACCAGGCAGATTAAGTGTAATTTATACATCCCACTACTAGATGGGGATATAGTTCAGGTCTTATATATATACCTAGGTCAGGCCCAGTTAGTCAGTTGAAAATGTAGTTCAAAAGAGAGCAGATCTGAGGAGATCAGATCAGATTAGTGGGAGAGAATGTAGAGTGAAGACTCCATAACACAGATTAGTGAGTGGAGACAACTTCGCTATGAGGTTGTACTAAGATGTTAGGCGCAGAAGAGCATTTTCCTTCTGTAGCCGGACTATAGACTTGCATCCCTGACCAGTAGGAGAGAGTTTGCCTCCCTGGAATAGAAACAAGCTTCCTAAGGAATCATCGGTGATAAGAGCCATTATTGAGGGCCACAAACACCTTTGCATGGTGGAGGATTTATAGCTTCTGCCAGCCATACCATACTTCCGAGAGACAGTTGAGTTTTCCTGTCCAAATGTTCAGCTTGTAGGGAAAGAACAAGGAATAGGACCCAGCACAACAATAGGAACAAGGTACACCGAACCCACAGCTTCAAGTAAAACCTGAAAAGCCTAGAAACAGTGGATTTGCAGAATCAACTCTGTTAACATCAAGAGACTGCATTTTTGTACTGCTGCAACCAAAGTCATCCACAGTAAAAGTTGTGAGTTGCATCTTACCACTGTCTACCTCATTATTATCACTATTGGTTGTACCACCATTAACGGTACTGGCGTCACGACAAAAACCATCAAGGGACTCAGCCGCAACAAGCACCCTAAGCACCCCTAACATCAAGGGCACCTCAACCACCATCTTGGCTGATGCTTCCCTACCACAGAGTGTGCCCCGGAGGATTTCGTGCTGTCCACCTCAACACTGTGCTGCCAGCCCAGGGAGGCTTTCTGCTAACCGTGAGTAAACTGATGAACTGTGTGTTATTACTTGACCCCTCATTGGTCCACCGTGCACCTCACGTGTTGCCCCTGCGCTACTGGCTGGCTGCACTTGCGGCAGAGGATTCCGGCAGGCAGTTCCGTCGCCAGAACTGCCTGCCAGATCCTTCAAAACGTATACAAAATCCTGATCCGTCTGACAAATGCATTGAAATTCCAGATCCGTCTCTCCGGTGTCATCCGGAAAAACGGATCTGGCATTTTTTTTTTCACATTTTTTGCGGTCTGAGCACGTGCAGACCGCAAAAACGGATCCGTGCCGGAACTCGGAACTCAATGCCGGAAAAGAATAATGCTAGTGTGAAAGTACCCTTAGCCAAGGGCACAGTGAGTCCATAAAAATAATGCCTACCAAGCTCCATAGGAGTATCCTAAGGGGGAGATAACCCCCAACAAATCTGGAACTGTGCACCATCTAAGGCCTCCAGAGAAACACCCTGATTAGCTAGGTGTATTCCCCGCAATATTTCATTTGTTGTGGTGTATTGCTGCACTTAAAGGTGTGTCAGGAATCGGATCAAAAGCAAATATAGTGTCCTGTATTCACACTACCAGAAATGATGCAGGGGGCAACAAAATATAGTGTATAGTGAAAAACTGCTGGGAATACACCTAGCTAATCAGGGTGTTTCTCTGGTGGCCTCAGTTGGTGCACAGTTCCAGATTCGTTGGGGGTTATCTGCCTTAAAACTTGGGTGATGCTCCACAATATAATTTTTTTTATATACAGTTCATAATAAAGCTGTTTGTTATTTTTTATTTCAGCGCCTCCTCTAGGCAGTGAATAGTATAAGAAAGGAAGGAATGACTGTACAAAGTGGAGAAAGGAAAAAGGCAAGGCAAGAACAAATGAATCAATGGAGGTTATAAATTGAATGAATTCAGGTGTGAATGAACTGAGGTAACATCAGGGGCGTAGCTATAGGGGGTGCAGAGGTATCAGTCGCTACCGGGCCCAGAAGCCTGAGGGGGCCCAAAGACCCTTGTGCCACATAAGACAGTGGTATTTGAGAAAATGCATTCTGGTCAAGTTACCCCTCTGGCTGGGGTTAGGGTCAAGAATTTGGCAGGGAAGGTGTTGCCGTTTCAATTTTTGCCTCAGCCAGTAGAAAGGCTATGTGCTTCCCTGCCCCTGGCCACAAAGCACTGAGGGAAGGGGGGCCCAAGCTGAACTCTTGCACCAGGGCCCATGAGCCTTTAGCTACGCCCCTGGGTAACATCATTCTGTGTATTAGAAGGTTCATTCATCAAAAGAGCTACAAACCTTGCTGTATCTGAGCCTGATAAACAAAATAAAAGCTTCATCTCTGGAAAAGAACCGAAGGGTGCCATCATCATTCCTCATTATACCGACAACAATATGCAAATGAGCCTATAGGAGCAACGGGGGCATTGCCATTACACCTAGAGACTCAGCTCTCTCTGCAACTGCTGCGCCCTCTCTACTTTGATTGACAAGGCCAGACAGGTGTGACCACATTTATACTGCCACATTGACCCTGTTGCTCCTAGAGGCTGGAGGCTCAAACATCATTTTTCTCAGCAATGTGGTCACATATGAACATGGGACCAACACAGATGTCTTCAGCTGCCAAGCGCACATGTAACAGGTCAGCCAGTGTCATAGGTACAAATCTGCTGACAGATGCCCTTTAAATTGGGAGAACTGTACTGTAATCTGCATACGAAATACAGATAACACAGTGCTTTCGCCATGCCTAAGATTAGATAGACAGATCAGTGGGTTATTTGTAGTGTGGATCACGAATATTCGAATTTCAAATTTTTATCGTGAATATAGGTACTTCGAAAATTCGCGAATATTTCGAATATAGTTATATATATTCGTAATTTCGAATATTCGTTTTTTTTTTTTTTTTTTTTCAGTACACATGATCCCTCACTGCTTCAAGCTTGTGGGCCAATAAGAAGGCTGCAATATACTTGACTTTAGGAGTAGTAGTGTTTGCGAATTTTGCTCTATATTAGTTTTTTTCGAATATTCGCTATATTGCTATATATTCTTGTTTTAGAATATTATGAATATTCGAAAAAACTAAGTTATAGCAATATAGCGAATATTCAAAAAAAATCAAATATAGAGCAATTTAGCTAATATAGTGCTATAATCTTCTTTGTCTAATAGTTGTAAGTTTAAAAATTTGCAATAAAAATTCGAATCCGAAAATTCGAATTAGGAAAATTTGCATATTACCCAATCATTACCTTTCCGATTTTTTGAGAAAAAAAAAATCAAGAATTTTCGAATTTGCGAATATTTGACGAATATTTTACGAAATATTCGCGAAATATCGCAAATTCGAATATGACCCCTGCCGCTCATCACTAGTAATTAGATAGATGATAGATAGATAGATAGATAGATAGATAGATAGATAGATAGATAGATAGATAGATAGACAGCTAGCTATAGAGAGAGATTATAGATTTCGATTGTAGCACTGGCCAATATTTCTTGCAGCAGATCCTTGCAGGTTTAAGTTGTGAATCCACCTATTACATTAATAAGCTGAGGCTCACATAGCTGATCGGATCCAGATGTGATGTCTTTATAAATGGTTTGCATCATTTAACAGGCAATATACTGTGTGGTTGAAAGTTGGAAGCTCCAGAGACTGAAGCCTTCTAAAGACCTGGATCACTCTCATGGTGACTGAGATTAGACTGATGTTAAAATAACCCTGACACATCAAGTTTAGCTCTGGGCCTTAAAATATAATTGAATCTGTATGTAATACATCAGGTAGTAGCACTGGCTTTTAGGTCATTATGATCCATTATGACTGGACTCACAATCTAATTTTTCTTAACGCACACCATGGAGACAATTAATTTATAAGAATGTTTTTGGAGTGTCGGAGGAAGTCCATGTGAAAAAGGGGATGACATACTGTATATGCTTGATGCAGAAGTTGCTCTAGGTCACATTCAAACCCAGGAGACTAGTCCCACAAGGCAATGGTGCTAACAAGAGAGCTACCATGTTGCTCTTCTGTCATGTTAACAACCCCCTGTCCATTTGCCTTGTTAGGAATTTCCCTCTATTAGTCAGAGAAGAGAGCTACTAACAAGCAGACCCAGTCCATCCATATATTATAATGGCAGCCGTTCATTTGGAATGACTGTATTGTGTGTAAATTTACACCTCCCCTGCAGGGGTGCACCTAGCCTTTTTGCTGCCTGAGACAAAAATTAAAACACCCCCCACCCATGTCAAATTCTCAACCTAATCCTTTCCTTCCATCCCTACTGTTAAAGACATACTTGGAAAACATTACATACAGAACTAGAAAACATACAGGGTAATACAGTACCACATACCTCTAACATCCGGTGATGTGTCCTCTGATGTCGACGTTTTCTTTCTTCATCTTCTCCATTCGGACCAGACCGCCATGATGATTTCTTTCAGCCATCTCTTGTCTCTGCTACTTTTCTCTCTGAAAATACTAGTACCACACAGATAGTGCCCCCATCAATAATTAGCACACAGTGGCCTAAAGAATAACTAGGCCCAGCATATAGTGTCCCTGACACCAATAGTGTTGTAAACATAATGTCCACAAAACAATTGTGCTAAGATGATACTGTGCAAGGGTGTCCCCCAAAGTAGTAGTGCTCCCAAAATTCTCACCAATAGTAATAATTCTCTGCCAGAGTGCACTTAGTGTTAACAGTGCCCCCAATAGTAATAATGTCCCTCATTGTGCCCCAGGAGTAATAATGTCCCCATGGTGCCCATACTAGTAATCATGTTCCCCATTGTCCCCCAGTAGAAATAAAGCTAACCATAATGACCCCAGTATTCTCCTTATAATGTGTGCCAGTAGAAAAATGGCCCCTAATATGTGCCAGTAAAAAATACCCCAAATAATGTGTGAAAGTTTAAAAATATCCCCTTTTAATGTGTGCCAGTACAAAAAATGCCCCCTTATAATGTGGGTCAGTACAGAAATGTCCCTTAAAGTGTGTGCCTATAAAAATTGTCCCTTATACTGTATGCCAGTATAAAAAAAATGCCCCCTTCTGTGTGCCAGTAAAAAACTACCTCCTTTTAGTGCCCACAGTAGAGCCAATGTCCCCATAGCGCCCCCCCTTAATGTGTTCCGGTATAAAAATGTGACCTCCCTTTGTGTGCCAGTACAAAAAGCCCCTATTTAGTGCCCCCAATAGAAAAAATGCCCCTACAGTGCTCACCCCCCAATAGTGGACTGATGCATGATGTCAAATAACATTTAATAAACTCAAATACTTACCTCCATGTGGCTGTCAACGATCTGGTGCAGGCCTCTTCCGGCTTGTGTCCTGAGCTGTACACTGCCCGACTCAGGCCATGTGATGATGCCATCATTGCGCCACCTGCACCAACCTCTGATTGGCTTCAGGACTAGTGCCTGTAGCCTATCAGAGGCAATGGCGGTGCAGTGAGACATTGATACCGTGCCCCGCTGCAGCATTCAACTGTATTGCCACCCTGAGGACAGCATACAGTTCAATATAGAGAGATGAGCGCTTTCTCAATGGAAGTGCTCATTTCCCACTGACCTCCTGTCACCCCCACTAGTCTCTGGTGCACCCCTGCTCCCCTCTAGAAGTCACTGGAGAGGAAATATATGGTGCGCAGAATCTGTGGCTGCATTGATATAAAGTCAGATTTATAAGTCAGAGATATACTTCAGGAGTATTATACATCTAACGGAAGGCTCTAAGTTATCAGCCATTGGTCACAATGCTAGGCAGACCATGCAACTGCTATGGGGCCTGGAGGGAGGGAGCCCCACGCTGAACTCTTTCATTTTCTCCCAACAAAAAAACACAGCATTTTCATGCAGTCACCGCTAAGGGAAACTCATAGATTATTTCAGCTTCCGGTAAATGGTACATTCCTATGCACTGAGCTCCCCCTAGTGGTGGCTGCAGGCAGACAGCTTTGTAATTAAAGGGAAGCATATTTATCAGTGTATTTTTACGAGTTGTCTTAATAAATTGAGAATTTATGAAGCACCTATTCCACTTTTTACAACATAGAAGTTCGATAAAATGGGTTTACAGTTTTTTTAATTAAAATGTCTTCTGCTTAATTAAAAAACAATGTCACTTTGCCAGACATCTGGGGCTTCGTGTTGCCTGGAAGTGATTGTTGCATACGTATAGAAATTGGGTGAGAAAGTCGGGCCCATACTAAGATTTGCTATGGGGCCCTATGAGATCTGTGTATGCCTCTGCTGGGGGCGGTTTCCCGCTAGATTAACTTTGCCACTTCTAAAAGAGCACATATTCTCAAGTAATTTTAGAATTACTTTACTTGCCTTGCATAGAGGATGTGCTGTGTGTTATTTCCTCCCCTATTTTTAGCCAAGTGAAAATAAAGCAGAAAGAGAAAATTCCCACCTTTGAATAACCAAGGATTTACAGTACAATACATGTAGATGAGATTTAAAAAAAAATCCGCATAGAGTTGAGGAGATGCGGTAAATTCATAGTGGATTTTTACATTTGTGATTTTTGACACTCCACACCCCCTACGGAACTACACAGCTTCTAAAAAAGTGAATGGGAGCAGCACTGCAGTAACCAGCTCCATCCACTACACAATGGATGGAACATTAAAGTTCCAACACCGACTTTCGGCACTGGAGCTACTGCAGAACAGCTGAACGCATGGGTGGGCTGTGTATGACCACCACTGATCAGATAGTGAACTGATAACCTATCCGGAGGATACACCATAAAATTCTGCCCAACCCCTTTAATGAAAATTATTAGCTTTTTTTTTTTACTTTCGTTCTATTCTAAACCAACTAGAAAGGTGTGACCTTTTCCAATCTGAATTATCTCATCCTATAATAAGCACCGTGCCAAACATATAACACCTTCTAACACCTTTGTACCCCATGCATGGGTCTAACTAAAGCTGCCAGCTATAGCATTTGCTATGGGGCCCAGAGATTGAGGGAGCCTACACAGGTGCAAGAACATTGTGCCTTTTTGTAGGAAATAACAAGTTGGTGGCCTTCTGCTCTATAGTAATGTTATGTGGGATGTGTCATATATGGCACGATTATCCATAGCTGGTATGGGGCCCTGTGAATTATAGTTACATTCCTGTACACAAGTGGATGATAATAGCTGGGTATTGAGCAGGAAGCAGTTGTCCTGAGACCTTAATTCTTAGATCTTCTGCAGTCAAGGCAAAAACAATCCCTCATCCTGGACCTATAACTTATTGTGGCTTTTGTTTCTTTTCTCTTTGTATTAATTTTTCTGCAATTAAAACAGAAAAATAAGTATGCAGTGTATCAACTCTCACAAGGGAGAATAGGAATACAAAGAACACATGATTGAAAAAGGAGATTTATCAAAACTGGTGTAAAGGAAAACTAGGTGAGCGGACCAATCACATTTCACCTCCAAAGGAGCTCTGAAAAGTGAAAGGTGGAATCTGATTAGTTGCTATGGGCAACTAAACTAGTTTTACTTTACACCAGTTTAAAAAATAAAATCTCCCCTTGTGTGTATTTTTAATATTAATGTCCAATTTACCCAAACCGATGCAGTTCTGAAAAGTTCCAACTGCTTCCTATTTAATAAGACCTGCCATAGATCACAAGTAGAAGTTACATATGAAGAACACGAAGAGCACATTCAAGGTGAACAAAAGCCAAGCAATTTGTCAAAACTAGAATGGAATAATGGTTTATTATTTAGTGGAAAGATGTTTCAACGTTACACTCATCATGTGCTACTCAGGGGTCTAAACACAGAGTTAGATTTCTCCAGTTCTTGGCATCTCTCACCATGTTCCAACAATCTCCAGGTCTTCACGTGGAAAATTCTGTTCCTAAGCTGTGGAAAACTATGCCTTAATAAAATATGAAATTATGGACAATTTCATGAAATAACATAAAAAGAACCTGAGGTATAATCCTGGTAAATCCTCTGCTGAATTCACTCATTAGGACAAGCATTTCTAGTATTGTCAGTTTAGAGATGTAGCAGAGCTGAGCTACTATATTATTGGTGGTTCCCAAGTGGTTCACTGCTAAATGGGTTAAAAGGGTTGTGCAGCGATTTATATTGATGACCTATGCTCAGGATAGGTAATTTATATCTGATTGGCGAGGGTCCGATACCCACACCCCTGTAGATCAGCTGTTTCAAGAGGCGGCGGCAGTCCATGTCAGCGCTGCTTCCTATTTATTACACTACACTTCGTCTTGGAAGTGAGGTGTAATGAAGAGCACTCGCTCCAGCCACTTGAATGGAGCAAGTACGTGTAATTATACTATGCCACCGCTCCACAGGAGACAATGCATAGTATAAAGACCAGGAAGCTGCACTCGGAGCGCTGCCTCCTCTTTAAACAGCTGATTGGTGGGGGTGCTGGGTGTCGGACCCCCACCGATCAGATATTGATGACCTATCCTGAGGGTAGGTCATCAATATAAATCCCGGCACAACCCCTTTAATGCTATAATGTATTGTGGTTCATTACTAAAAGGGTTAATGCTTCAACGTACTGTGGTTCACTAGTAAAGTTGTAAAAATGTCCACTGTGAGACAAGGGTTATATATGCTAACTATGTACAAATTGTCAATATGGCTTTAATATGTACTTGTATCTCATCAGGCTGTATACGGGAAGTAGTTAAGTTGCAGCCCTTAGAGCCAGTTGCTGGGTGGTGGGCTGGCCCCACTCTCCCGGTTAGAGAGTTGCTAGCCAAAAGAGAGGACTTGTCTAGTAGTTGCTGGTTTGTAAGCAAGACAAGCTGAAAGCTAAATCAGGAGACACCAACCATGTGCGATAGTAAGCTACCAGAAAAGCAATTATGCTAAGAGCCAACTTCTGAAGGATAGAAGAACAGATTTCTATAGCAGGTTCTAGAGATGTCACAGACTTTCCCGTGACAGGTGGCAGGAGATTGGTGAGACTGGGAACACGTGGTTTGATCTGCCATGTTTTCCGTTTGGATCAAATGATGTCTGTGTTGTTTCCGGTGCTTGCCTTCTTTCCTCCGGTGTGGCTATTATGGTAATTTACCTTCTCTATTTATTGCTGTTTCTCCCACTATGCTATGCGGTTTATAACTTCTGTTTGAGTTGTGGACTGCTGGTGTGTGGATCTCGGCTGAGTTCCTGGTGCTGCCATAGCCACTTGAAGTTAAGTGTTTTCTTTCCCTTTTGTATTTGTTTGGGTTATTTTGTGTGTTGCATTTCTATGTCATTTGTATTAAGGCCTGAGGGAGACTCCTGTTTGTCCTTCCTTTTGGAGGAACAGGTTGTCTCAGTCCTGACATTAGTACCAGGGTCCTTTAGGGTGAGTTAGGCCACTAGGTATTTCTGTGTATGAACTGACCTACCTCTGGGGTCTGTTCATACTGGTAGTTAGTCAAGACTTTGATTAGGGTTTTACTAGGAGATGTCCATCTCCTTTCCTTAGTTTCCAGGCCTTATTCCCTTACCCCTTTCCCTCCTATGTTCGATGTGGTGCTTCCCTCCCACACCCGAACGTGACAAGAAAAGGTTGAGGACCAGTAAAACGAACAATGTGTGGACAAGAAAGTCAGTAAAAAGTAACACACCATGAGTTCACTGCACAAGTGTCACAGATGTAGTAGGGGAGAACACCAAAAGACAACAAGACGGAAGGGAAAAGACACTAGGCCTCACCGCTAGGGAAGGAAAAGGGTCACCACCTATAAAACCCTGCTCCTGGCCCTAACTCCTATCCGTATGGGCACCTCTCGATGGTAGAGATGCCCATACACAGGAACCTAGAAAACCCTGGTGGCCCTCGGATGCCCTAGACTTAATGACAGGGCAGAGACAACCCGCTCCTTCCCTGGTGAAGGAAAAAGCGTCTCACTGAGGCCTATTAAACAACAGAAGGGGGGGAAGGAATACAAAACACAACAAGCGGAACACTTAACTTCTAAGGATGATGGATGATGGATGATCAGGACTTCAACTAGAACCACACTGCAGCTCTTCCAACACCAAATGAAGCTATCCAGAGCAAAGAGTGATGGGTGAAGTCAAACTAAATAGGGGGAGGTAAAGGTCACATGATCCACACCTGAACAGGAGGTGTGGACATACAAGCAACACAGACAAAGTGAAACCAAAAGAGTCACTAATGAGCAGATAATCTTTCAGACCTCAAACCTGTCACCGGTGTGACAACAAGTTATATTGCTTCAGGCGCCCACTACACTACTAAGATTGACTGGCCTTCCGTTGAAGGACTGGAGACCACAATTGGAAATTGCAGAGGCGTTGAGATGGAGAGGGACTGAGAGGGACTGTGTGTGCCACCTATGTATGGCACCTAGAAACAAACAATACAATGTAACTTTTTTCCATAGAAAACATACAAAAGCCTTCCACAAGCTTCTGGATGAAATTAGAAAACCACATCAATACAGTATGGGCCCAAAGCTTTCTATGAGTTAATATGGATCCATACAACATGGATCCATAATACTGCAAGGTGCATGAAGTTGAAGCACTCAATACTTCTATGACCAATGCCTTCTCAGACTAAGTTGCTAAACATTATCAAGGTAGTTGGCTTGATGCATCTCTTTATAGCACTCCCCAGGTATATATGCAATGCATATATTGTTACACTCTACCAATAGTGATAAGGGCAAAAATTCCTATATTTTCATTTTTGCTTGAAAAAAAATTCAGGTGCAAAACAATACAGGCGAGGCATGAGGCTGGCTTCTCCAGTCTCCTCCTTGGCAGAAGAAGGGTTTGATGCTGAGGAAAGGCCTGAAGTAGCTGTCCATCTCTCTCTCTCTCTCAGAAGGCTGGTCCCCTGGCCAAAGGCTGGAGGCCCATAGTCTGTATCTCAGAAGTCCGGGGGGCTCCTTGGTCAAAGGGCCATGGTCTATGGCTCAGCATCCCCATCTCAGTGTATTTTTCTGGTCACTCATGCAGACTGGGATAGTCTTCCCTCCAAGCACTGGTCCGTAACTGCAGAACACTAGGGGCTCTGACTGCTCTGCTTATATACAGTTTCTAGCTAGACTGGAACCTTCTAGTGGGAGGGGTGGAGTGGAGAAACTCAACACAAATGGTACATCGTTACACTTTCTATCTCTCATAGAGTTACATTACAGCTTCAGTGATACTCAATGACATGAATGACACAGCATTTTTCCAGACAAAAACAAGTTTCCAGACATAACAACATAGCTAAAACCATACATTCAAAAGGTCAGTCTGTCTGGATTTAGTGGTAAACAAGCCTGGCTTTTTCCCTCCACAACATGCTCAGCTATGGAAAAGTCCCAAACGTCTCTCTCAGTATTCATGAACCCTTTCCACAGATTCTCGCAAACACAGTGCAAATAAACAGGATATATATGTATCACATTATACGTTTAATATACAGTCACACAGTATTAAACAGTGCAAATTAACCCTTTCAAGTAAAATAAAGTAAGAAGTTTATAACATTGTATAGGGGAAACAGGGGAAAATGTCCGCAAATGTCCAGACCACTGCTCCAGGGCACTACTGATCCACCATTGAAAAGTAGGGCTAGTTTCACACATGAGGCACATACATCTTTGAGGCTATTCCTGCAAAAAACAGCCTGCCAGAGTTCTCTGGATCCAGCTGCTCCCTGGCATAAATGTTGGGATTTGGCCAATCAAAAATTGCTGCACGTAACGTTTTATGCCAGAAAATGGCTGGATCCCCACCAGTTCCCATTAGAGCCAATGGGGTCCAGCAACAGTAGGTAAGTGGCACTATCCGACTATGCCAGATCCAGACACCTCCGGCAGGTGTTCTCTGCCAGAACAGCCTGCTGGATTGCTGTGTTGCCTGTGTGAAATTAGCCAAAGAATAAAATCCAATTTATTGAAAATCCATGACATGGATACAGAAGTCTTGCATAAGAGTTTCTACAGTAGCTCACTGTGCATAACTGAGCATGAATAAGGGCGCATGGTCTTCTATATTTTTTTTTTATCCTTTATATTTTTATTTTGAAAAAGACATACAATTAGTACATAGACCAATTCAGAACAGATCAATGTATATAGTATAACAGTCATAAATATCCTTATAACCCTCCCCCCCCCCCCCATTGGCTGTCGTTCCCCTCAATTCATTCAAATACAACAGACAATACATACATTAGAGATATCTACGTGGCCCTGCGTGCCACTCTCCGCTTCCTTTCAATATCCTCATAGATTTTAATTTGTTGAAGGTATAGATCCCACTCCCTAGAAGAGGGCTGAGAGACAGAGCCCCAGTACTTCACCAATATAGCCTTCGCCACCATCAAACCTCTCATCCAAATCCATCTAATCTGGGGGGGGACTTCCGTTTCTGAGCCATAGTCACCAAAGATCACTATCAAGATCCCCGGGTTATAGTTCATTGAGGATTCCTTTTGTAAAGCAAAGAAAACCTCGTCCCAATATTTTCCTATTTTACTGCAACTCCAAAGCAAATGGACATAGTCCGCATTAACATATCCACATTTAGGACAGCAACAGTCCCGGCCCCTATTTTGGGGGAATTTCCCTTGGATTTTGGGCGTATAATACAACCTATGGAGGATCTTAAATTGAATTAGTCTATGTGCACTGGAGACTGTCGCCTTCCTCACGCTCCTATAGATAGTGGGCCACTGCAAAGGAGGGCAATTCAACTCTTGCTCCCATTTGCTTGGGCTTTTAAAAGGCGTTACAGTTGCCAGTGCCATTCGGAGTTTAGTATATAGTCTAGATATTTTCACCTTCTCATCCTTCTGGGCGTCACAGTAATCAAAGAAAATATTCTCTCGTGGAAAAATACGACCCCTATTCCTAGAGGCTTCAAATACATGTTTCAAACGTGCATACATAAATATATCTAGTAGTGAATGTTGATTAAAACCGAATTCCAAAAGTGATTTAAAACGTCCTAAATAAAAAAGGTGATACACCGTATAGATGCCCTTTCGTGACCAATAACCAAAATCTGTAATTTTGAGGAACTCCTCCAGCCCCCCGTTCCCCCACAGAGGGGTGAAGCCAAACGGACCGGAGACTTTAAGGATCTCCTTCAGCCTGTTCCACACCCTCTGTAGTGAGCAAGGGATCAGCAAGGACCTCCTCATTCCCATAATCCCAGTTTCCAAACACGCGAAAACATTCTCTATTGGCCTGTCAGTAACTTTATTCAGGTATCGTGAAAGTAAACTCTCTTTCCAATAACAACAACGCTGGATCTGTGCACAAAAAAAATAACCTTGAAAAAAAGGTAGCGACAGCCCACCATCTGCCTCCGACAGCCATAGATATCTCTGCTTTATACGCACCCTCTTTCTGCCCCAGATTAGGTCGTTAATCAAGATCTCCAATCTATGAAAAAAGATATCATCAATCCAGATAGGAGAGGCACACATCGGGAACAAAACTATGGGCAAAATAATCATCCTGACCAATGCAATTCGATCTGTCTGTGCCAATATTAATTTCCGCCAAGCGCCAACTTTGGTCCTAACTTTATTCAAAGCTGGGGCCAAATTCAGGTCATAATACCTACTTATTGGAACCCCGATCTCGACCCCCAGATAGTTCAAGGAATCGTTCGGGGACAAAGCACGGACTCGGCTCCTTACATCTACAGCTTTCCGGTTCAGCGGGAGGAGCGATGACTTTGTCCAGTTGATCATATAACCTGATAGTTTACCATAATTCTCTATTACCTCTATGACATATGGAAGGATTTTCCATCCCTGATCCAGGAACAGAATCACATCATCTAAATATAGACTTATTTTATCGCTCACTCCCGCCACCCCGAAGCCTTCTATACGCTTCTCCAAACGGATCCGACAAGCCAACGGTTCAATAAAAAGAGCGAAAAGGAGGGGAGACAGGGGACAACCCTGTCTCATCCCTCTCCACATCTCAACGGGAGATGAACTCACACTGTTGATATTAATACAAGCAACTGGCTGTTCATATAGCATTTGGGTCATTTCCAAAAATGAATTCCCAAGGCCAAAACAAGACATCGTAGCCCAAAGAAAAGGCCACTCCATCCTGTCAAACGCCTTTGCGGTCTTCTATATTTTAATTGATTTTGAATAAATTGGATTTTATCCTTACTTCCCAATAGAGATAGCCTTGCGGTTCGCCAGGCAGTCGTTTCGCTGCGAACTTTGCTCTTCGCGATTCACCGAACAGGCGAACATATGGCGATGTCCGCCGGTGCCATATTTTTTTGCATTGTGCAGAACTTTGACCCATGACACATCCATCAGGTGGGACAGGACAGCCAATTGAGACGTTTCAGCACATGGACACACCCCCTACCCTATAAATAAACCCGATCTGGCCACCATTTTTTATTCAGTCTTTTGCCAGTGTAGGGAGAGGTTGCTATGTGGAGCAGGGACAGACTGTTAGGGACACCAAAAGCTAGCTAATAGGACTAATAAGGACTGGTATAGGTGTGCTATCGATAGGTGTGACATACAGAGGGTGTGATATAATATACTTTCTAACATAGAAAATATATTATAGTGCATTTGTATACAGAGGGACAAACACTATTGGAATAACTAATTGCAACTGGCGTGATACACCAGTTGCCCCCCAAAAAAACTGATTGAGGCAGGGGTGTGATATACCTATAATATAATTTCTATATAGTGCATTTGTATTGTGCAGCAGTTGTGTGCGGTTCTGCTGCGATACCACAGCTATACAGAGGGACAAACGCTATTGGAACAACTACTGTTATTGCAACGGGTGTGATATACCAGTTGCCCCCCAAAAAAACTGATTAAGGCAGGGGTGTGATATAACTATAATATACTTTTTATATAGTGCATTTGTATTGTGCAGCAGTTATGTGCGGTTCCGCTGAGATACTGCAGCTATACAGAGGGACAAACGCTATTGGAACAACTAATTGCAACTGGTGTGATATACCAGTTGCCCCCCAAAAAAAATGATTGAGGCAGAGGTGTGATATACCTATAATATACTTTATATATAGTGCATTTGTATTGTGCAGCAGTTGTGTGCGGTTCTGCTGAGATACCGAAGCTATACAGAGGGACAAACGCTATTGGAACAACTAATTGCAACTGGTGTGATATACCTGCTTCCAGCATATAATCATTAAGGGGTTCTATATACCTGCTTCCACAAATACTGCTCTTCTATAGGGACTTTGTGAAAGGGTAATTTTGAAAATGACAGGCAGAGGAAGAGGCAGGCCATTCCGCAGGGATAGTAGGGGTCGGGCAGGTGCACCAGGCCGGAGCCTAAGTAGGAAGTTGGAGAAGGTGTGTGCGATTACATCAAATGACGCTCCAGAGTTGGTTGAGTGGCTCACTCAGCCTTCCGCTTCTGCACCATTTTCATCCTCTCTATCAGCACCCTCCCCTCTCTCTGCTGTGTGCACCCCCAAAGACACCACCACCACCATAGCCCCTCCACTCGAGTCAGGAATTATTTTCCCATCCATTCCCAGACCTTACCGATGTGCAGCCATTCTTGGCATCAGATCAGGAAGAGGAGGAGGTAGCAACGGCTGCCACCCAGCGGTCTGACGACAGTACCCAGATCATCCCAAGGAGGGTGGTCCCCGCTGTTTCTGCCTACTACGAGATCTCTAATGTCAGTGGTAGTGAAGGTGACAATGATGACGTGTCGATGGACATCATGTGGGTGCCCACAAGAGAGGAAGAGGAGGGGAGTTCAGAGGGAGAGACGGAGCAGCAGATAGGAAGGAGAAGGAGGAGAGGCAGGCAGAACTCGCAGTGCACAGGAGGCAAAAAGCAGACTGCAAATGTATCTGGAGCGAGCCATCCACCATGCACGGTCACATCTGGCGCTCCCAGGACCCCGGCACATGGCTCCGCAGTGTGGGCTTTTTTCAACGTGTCAGCTGCTGACAATAGTGTTGCCATCTGCAGCCTGTGCTGTCAACGCATAAGTCGCGGTAAGCCCAACACTCACCTAGGAACGACCGCCTTAAGAAGGCACCTGGCCTCCCGTCACCAAGCCCAGAAGGAGCAACACCGTTAGAACCCACAAAGCCACACTCCCGGCGCTCCACGTCCTGCCTCTTCTTCTTCTCCTCTCTCCTCCCATTTGTTCTCCACTCCACCTTCCCCCGTGCCATTGTCGCAAAAGGCAGGCTTCCTTGCCCCAAATGTTCGAACGTAAAAAGTTGATGACGCCGGATAACCCTCTTGCCCAACGGCTGACCGACGGCTTGTCGGAACTGCTAGCCAGCCAACTACTGCCATATAAACTGGTGGACACGGAGGCCTTTAGAAAATTTGTGGCCATATTGGAAATATTTCTCCCAGAAGGGCATCCCAGAGCAATATGGCCCTGTTCAGCGGAAAGTGAATGTATCTCTGGCACACAGTGTCGGTGCCAAGATTCATCTGACCAAAGACACGTGGTCTAGCAAACGCGGGCAGGGAAGGTACATAACTTTTACTGCCCACTGGGTGAATCTTCCGACAGCTGTCAAGCATGCAACCCGTGGCACCCGTGTGGATTTGGTGTTACCGCCACGGATTGCATGCAGGCCTGCCTCTTCTTCTCCTCCTCCTACTCCATCCTCCGTCTCCTCCTCGGCTGACTCTTCCTTTTGCACTGCTACCGCCTCTTCCGCTGCACCCCCCTAGCTCCCCAGAACCTATTCGGCGTGCCAGGTGAGACATTACCATGCTGTGCTGTGGCTGTTGTGCCTGGAAGACAAGAGCCACACCGGTCCTGCACTCCTTTCAGCTCTGCGGTCACAGGCTGATCAGTGGCTAATCCCGCTCAATTTGACAGTTAGTAAAGTGGTGTGCGACAACGGTGCCAATCTGCTGAGCACGCTGAAACAGAGCAAAATAAAACACGTGCCGTGCATGGCACATGTCTTGAACTTAGTCGTGCAGCGATTCGTTGCCAAATACCCTGGGGTTCAGGACGTCTTGCAGCAGGCCAGGAAAATTTCTGCCCATTTTAGAAGATCTTACACGGCCATGGCTCGCCTTGCTGACGTTCAGCGTCGACACCACCTGCCCGTCAGACGTCCGATTTGTGACTGCATGACGCACTGGAACTCCACCTTGTATATGCTTGATAGGCTGCTCCAGCAGAAATGTGCCATTAACGACTACCTGTACGAACTCTGCAGCAGGACAGGTTCTGGGAGCTTGTTTTTTTTTTACCGCGCCAGTGGCTGCTCATGCGCGTTGCATGCAGTCTTTTGCGGCCATTTGATGAGATCACCAAACTGGTCAGTCACAGCCAGGGCGCCATCAGTGACATCGTACCTTATGCCTTCTTTCTGGAGCGTGCATTGCGTTGTGTCATTGATCAAGCTGTCAAGGAGCAGGAAGATGAGGAAGTCGCAATGCTGAATGAATTCCCAGGGGGGCTACTCCGTCTGAGACAAGTCAGCAGGAGTCTGAAGAGGAGTCAGAGGAGGATGGTGCCTGGGGGGAGGAGGAGGAGGAGAAGCAAGAATTGCAGGCTTTAAACTTTTCTGGGATCCCTGGTGTTGTCCGTGGAGGGAGGGAAGGAGACTGAGGATTACATTCTCCTGGGTGATGAGCAGGAGCCAGGGCGATCCACCGCTTCCAATTTAGTGCAAATGGGGGCCTTCATGCTCCAGTGTTTGAAGAGGGACCCCCGTATAAAAAGCATAAAGGGCAAGGAGCAGTACTGGGTGGCAACGTACTTAGACCCCCGGTACAAACACAAAATGGCGGCCATGTTACCAGAATCACAGAGGGCTGCCAGAATGCAGCATTTCCAGGCCTTGCTTCGAGAGATTAAAATAAGAAAGGTCTCCGGCACTGTAATATTTTTCAGTAAAAGTCTTCCTCTTTATTGACGTAACATAAATCCATATACAGACATATCCATAAACCATACGCTAGTTTACGCGTTTCGGACACAGTGTCGTTAGTAGTAACTAACATGTGTCCGACTACATCGGGTTAACGGCCGATGTGGAAGCTCTGAGAAGTGAGGAACCCCTTGACTACTGGATGTGCAGGCTTGACCTGTGGCCAAAGCTGGCACAATTTGCCATGGAACTCTTGGCTTGCCCCTCATCAAGTGTCCTGTCCGAAAGGATGTTCAGCGCAGCAGGGGGGATCAAGACCGATAAGCGCACTCGCCTAGCTCTCGACAGTGTGGACTACCTCACATTTCTAAAAATGAATGAGGCATGGATTTTGAAGGAATTCAACACCTGTGTTTACCTACTACCATTTGTTTTTTTTCAAGAGGGGGATTTCATTAGCCATGTTTTTAATCAAATTTTATATTTTTAGTAGTGTTGATCGAGCACCGTAGTGCTCGGGTGCTCGGTGACTCGGGCCGAACACATCGGGATGTTTGGGTGCTTGACCGAGAACCTGAGTATAATGGAAGTCAGAGGGAGAACCCGAGCATTAATCCAGGTACCCACTGTTCTGGAGAGGGGAGGGTGCCTGGTTCATAGGAAAATGTCAAAAATTGATGGAAACACCACCGAAATGGTTCTGGAACAGCATGGGGAGGATGTCTGAATGCATCTTGTACTTGCAGGTCGCTGCTGGGAACTATGTTGTCCGAACAGTACGCCACTTTTACAGACTGACAATAATACGCACAAAACCGATTTTTTTTAATCTATTTTAGAGGAAAAATTGTTAAGAAACATTCTTTCCTGTATATTTACTTATATATAAAGTGCAAGCGCTGCCAAAAATTACGAGGAAGAGGTACTCCGATACAACCTGTATATCACTTAATGGAGGGTCTCATTCACATTGTGGTACAATAGTTCAGATAGTGGGACTCCTACACTCATAAAGCCTATGCACTAAGTGAAAGGGCTGCCAAAAATTACAAGGAACCAGCACTTCAAAACACCCTTTGTTACACATAAAGGAGGGCATCATACACACCCTTGAAAAATTGTGATTGATGGACTGCTGGTGACCCTCAAAAACAATTGGAGCAAGGGCCTGCTGATCTGACCATCTAAAATCTTAGGGGCGAGGGCCTGCTGCTGCATTGGTGACTCTAGATAACCTCTGGGTGATTGCACGTCCCCGCGACGATCCATTCGGATATCTGACTTATTAACTTTCGATGTTCTTTTCTGCGCCTACCATGGTGATCACGGGTAACGGGGAATCAGGGTTCGATGCCAGAGAGGGAACCGGAGAAACGGCTACCACACATCCAAGGGAGGTAAATGGCTGAAATCTGATTGGCTTTTGTTTCCTTGCCCCTTTTTTTTTCCTAATTGTGAACCACCCAGAGCGGGTGGGTCAATTATTAAAGCTCAAGCATCCAAGGAAGGCAGCAGGCGCGGCAATTACCCACTCCCGACTCCGGGAGGTAGTGACGATAAATAACAATACAGCACTCCCAAGTGGCCTTGTTAATGGAATGAGTACACTTTCCATTAATGAGGATCTATTGGAGGGCAAGTCTGATGCCAGCAGCCAACTTGCTCCCGGCTTCCACAATGTTCACCCAGTGTGCCATCATGGTGAGGATTGTGTTGACCAGACTCTTGGCTTCTGAGACTAGACTTGTAGGTGAGTGCCTGCTGCCGCTTTGTTCACGCTAGATAACTTCTAGGCGATCGCACGTCCCCGGTGAGCTAACCCTCTAAAAAATTATATGCGAGGGCCTGCAGGAGAGCTGACCCTCTAAAAAATTATATGCGAAAGCATATATGTAAGGGCATTATATGCGACGAACAAGCATGTTGATATGATGGAAGAGGAGGAAGAGGATGAGAAAAGGAAGATTTAACCTTATACCCTTTTTTGTGGTGGTAGGGGCACATGGGAATACAGTGTATTGAGTACATTATAATGGAATTGGTGTCTTCCCAGGATATGTGGCTGCAGGCGCAGTTCACCTGGGTACCGCTCAAGGAGTAAAGTATATGTAACGAAGGGGAGCAGTAACAATTTAAAATATAACTTTTAATGTGTCTGTTCTCCCATGAGGGAGTAAAAGACCCCTTACAAACAAAAATACACAAAGGACAGACAAGGCCCCTGGAGAGAAGTGCCACGTGTATATAGTTACGGACACATCCAGGTGCCGTCCTCCCTAGGCCTGTGATAAACGACACGAGGGCCCAAGAAGGAGGACGCATGTGATTCCTAGTGTCTAGAAGGTAAGACGGTAGGAAGTCAGGTAATTCAGAAATGGAAAGGTCTTACCAGATCTTAAGGAGGCCTCACTTGGATAACCACAAGTAGTGGGTTACTGCAGGAGGAGGTCACATGGAGCAGGTAGGTACTCCATCAGATGGATACAGATATCCGAGGTGTCCAGACGGCCAGGTACTAGAGTAGCCTCAATAAGAAACTAACCCTAGTGCCTCCCTACTTGACCTATCCTGGCCCTAGTGACCTAACACGGGGTCCGTGCCCCGCAAGGGGTGGCCCCGTCCGGAACCTGGCCCTGATATAGAAACCCTAGGTAACCCTGTCAAAGGGTGGCTAGGGGCAGGATACTATGTATCAAGGCCGGAAGAAATACTGAGTTAAAACAGGTCTCAAGGACCATAATAAGGTAAGCACAAGAGATGCGTGTCTGATATGTCAGCGTGTCCCGACGCGTTTCTTAGTATAACATATCTTCAGTGCATATATTTAAATTTAAACCAGAGGCCCCAAAGTCATCAGGGGACACGGGGCTTAAGGCTCCTGTCAGTCTGTATAATGCCACTGTAATAAGTAACCCAGTGAGGCAAACATATGGGGGTATCTATTCAAAAGAAGTAACTCCACATAGAAAAAGACTCTTGACAGTGTGAGGCATGTAAATGGTATACCTGAAATAAGAACATAGACAAAAAGACAATACAAATGAATATCTAAGTCTAGGTACCCATGCTGCCCACAAAGTGGTAGATGTGAGTGAGTACTCACATAACTGCTGGAGTGGTGTTGGCCAATGTCCAGAGTTGGCGGCATGGAGATTCGCCACGTCCGTCCTAGATTGCACGCCAAGCTTGTGTGCATTGGCGCGCTGTATTTCAATAGAGAAGAGGGGAGAGACGCCGGTCAGTGCGCCTGCGCCGAGTATGACGTCGCCCCACGTGACCGGACCATGTCACATGATCGGGCCAGATGGGGGTGCGGCGTTCCCACAGGGCGCATGCGTCAAAAGACACGGCGATATCGGGTAAGGCCTAGGGGGAGGCACTCATTGTGACGCAACTGCGTCGGCACGCCTACCAGGCCGCCCGATGGGCGCAGCTAAGAGGGGGGGAGTGAACTTAGGTCCCTCAAACCACCCCAAAAACGAGGCGCCGCTTGTAGCATAAACTACAGCTAAGGGGGGCGGAGCTAAGCAAGGACAATTGGTTTATGAACCTAGAAGCTACTACACCGATCGTCCCCCAAAGGGGAGATACTCACCCCTTAATTATGTGACAGAGTGGGACATTTTGGTGGGCTAACGTCCTAACTGACCTGGAAAAAAGAAGAGATGGGCAGCCAAGCAAGAGGACATAATATTGCAAGCTCAAGAGAGTTAGATAGGACAACATGAGTGGAACAGTGCACAAGACTGGCGCAGCTCCATTCATGTATAAAGCCATTCCTGATAGATGCAACACATAGTAAAGGAAAATCATATATAGCAGCCAAAGTGTAGCTGTTCGTTAAGGCCATGGGGGTGGGATGTATTAAGTTTAAAGATCCACCAGCATTCACGCTGTAGGATCCGTCTATCCCAATCACCCCCACGAAATGGCTTATTCACTCGTTCAATTCCCATAAACTTTATGGCAGAGGTACGGCCACCGTGTAGAGAAAGGACATGACGGGCTACCGGCGTGTCCCTTCCTTTGCGGATATCTCCCAAGTGCTCGCCCATCCTTTTGCGGAGTTCCCTCCGGGTTTTGCCCACATAGCGTTGGCCACACTCGCAGCTGAGTAGGTATATCACTCCTACGCTGCGACAGTTGATGAACTGTTTGATCGTGTGGGCATTATCCGGAGGGTTCGCCGCAAAGGATTTGCCCTTGACCAACCATTCACAGAAACTACAGTGGCCGCACTTGTAGCAGCCCGTGGTGTTTTTATCCAGCCATGTCCCTTGGGTTACAGCGGGACTAAAATGGCTGTGTACTAATTTGTCCCTTAGGTTGGTCCCCCTTCTGAATGTTATAGAGGGGTGCGGGCTCAGGATCTCGGCTAGGTCCGTGTCCCCTGATGACTTTGGGGCCTCTGGTTTAAATTTAAATATATGCACTGAAGATATGTTATACTAAGAAACGCGTCGGGACACGCTGACATATCAGACACGCATCTCTTGTGCTTACCTTATTATGGTCCTTGAGACCTGTTTTAACTCAGTATTTCTTCCGGCCTTGATACATAGTATCCTGCCCCTAGCCACCCTTTGACAGGGTTACCTAGGGTTTCTATATCAGGGCCAGGTTCTGGACGGGGCCACCCCTTGCGGGGCACGGACCCCGTGTTAGGTCACTAGGGCCAGGATAGGTCAAGTAGGGAGGCACTAGGGTTAGTTTCTTATTGAGGCTACTCTAGTACCTGGCCGTCTGGACACCTCGGATGTCTGTATCCATCTGATGGAGTACCTACCTGCTCCATGTGACCTCCTCCTGCAGTAACCCACTACTTGTGGTTATCCAATTGAGGCCTCCTTAAGATCTGGTAAGACCTTTCCATTTCTGAATTACCTGACTTCCTACCGTCTTACCTTCTAGACACTAGGAATCACATGCGTCCTCCTTCTTGGGCCCTCGTGTCGTTTATCACAGGCCTAGGGAGGACGGCACCTGGATGTGTCCGTAACTATATACACGTGGCACTTCTCTCCAGGGGCCTTGTCTGTCCTTTGTGTATTTTTGTTTGTAAGGGGTCTTTTACTTCCTCATGGGAGAACAGACACATTAAAAGTTATATTTTAAATTGTTACTGCTCCCCTTCGTTACATATATTGAGTACATTAAACAACACATTTAAAGTGCCTTTGTTCATCCGCTTTCTTCTGGTGGAGTCGAGAAGTCTGGGGCAATCCAGGCCTTGTTCATTTTTATAAGAGTCAACCTGTCAGCATTTTCAGTTGACAAGGCGGATACGCTTATATGTTATAATGCCACCAGCAGCACTAAATACACGCTCAGACAAAACGCTGGCGGCAGGGCAGACCAGCACCTCCAAGGCATAGAGCACCAGTTCGTGCCACGTGTCCAGCTTGGACACCCAGTAGTTGTAAAGCACTGAGGGATCACTCCTTCACCATCTTCCAAAACCTTTCCCTCCTTGTGACACTAGGCCGCGCATTAGGGTGAGGGTGCTGGCGGGGTATCATGAAACTGTCCCAGGCTTTGGAGAGTGTTGCCCTGCCTCTGTTGGAACTGCTGTGTGTTCCCCTTGTCTCCCCTCCTCGGTTGGCCAAGGAGGTATGGACTCAATTTTCCAACAAGGACCTTCTGGTATTGCACTGTTTTGGTAGTCCTCTACACCTGAGGATTGAGAGATGAGAAGTTCCCTTTGTAGCGGGAGTTGAGAAGGGTGAACACCCAGTAATCCGTGTTGTCTAAAATGCGTATAACGCGCGTTTCGCGGGAAAGGCAGCCTAACATGAAGTCAGCCATGTGTGCCAGAGTACCGACAGGCAAGACTTCGCTGTCCTCATTAGGAGGATGACTCTCAATCTCCTCATCCTCTTCCTCCTCTTTGGCCCATCCACGCTGAACAGATGGAATAAACCTGCTATGGGTACTATCCTCTGTAGCAGAGGCGACGGTCTCCTGCTCCTCCTCCTACTCCTCCTCATCATCATCCAATTCGCACTGAGAAGACAAACTGAGGGTGGTCTTGCTATCACCCTGTGTACGTTATTCCATCATTTCCACCTCTTCCACATCCAAAGCGTCCGCCTTCATTGTGAGCAGTGAGAATTTCAGTAGACACAGAAGGTCAGACATCCATGCCCACTCATCGCTTGTGAAGAGCGGAAGCTGACTGGAAAGGCTACGACCATGTTGCAGTTGGTATTCCACTACTGCCCTCTGCTGCTCACAAAACCTGGCCAACATGTGAAACGTGGAGTTCCAGCGCATGCTCACGTCGCACAACAGCCGGTGAGCTGGAAAGTTAAAGAGCTGCTGCAGCGTTGACAGACCAGCTGATGCTGTCGATGACTTGCGGAAATGTGCACACACGCGGCGCACCTTCACCAGTAGCTCAGGCAAATTGGGGTAGGTTTTGAGAAACAGCTGAACCACTAAGTTTAAGACGTGGGCTAGGTATGGGATGTGTATGAGCTTGCCGAGCTCCAAAGCCGCCACCAAGTTACAGTCATTATCACACACAAGCATGCCTGGTTGTAGGCTGAGTGGCGAGAGCCACAGCTCAGTCTGGTCTTTTATCCCCTGCAGCGGTGTGCTGTTTGTCCCCTAAGCATATCAGCTTCAGCACGGCCTGTTGACGCTTCCCCACTGCAGTGCTACACTGCATTCAGCTATCGACTGATGGTGCTGCACACTGATAATTCGGAGGTGGAAGTGGAGGAGGAGGAGGAGAAGTGGGGGTTGGAGCCACTAATGTAGGTTCTGGCGGAAACCCTGATGGAATTAGGACCCGCAATCCTCGGCGTCGGTAGCACCTGTGCCATCCCAGGGTACGACTCGCTCCTGGCCTCCACAATGTTCACCCAGGTGTGCGGTCAGGGAAATGTAGCGTCCCTGGCCAAATGCACTTGTCTATGTGTTCGTGGTTAAGTGGAATTTCCCAGTAATTGCGTTGGTCAGGGAACGTGTGACGTTTCGGGACACAAGTTGGTGTAAGGCGGGCACGGCACACCTTGAAAAATAGTGGCGGCTGGGGACAGAGTACCGCAGGACGGCCGCCGACATCAGGCTGCGGAAGGCCTCAGTGTCCACAAGCCTAAATGGCAACTTTTTGGGGTAATGACATTTGGATGCTGCGCTGGGACAGGGAAGTGGATGTGGTCGCTGATGGTGCTTGCGAAGGTCCAGGTGCAGGGCATAGGGGAAGAGGAGGCAGTGGTGTGACCCACAGACACAGATTGTGGACCCCGGGCGTTTCTTCCCACTTATTGTGGTGCTTGGATACCATGTGGCGGATCATGCTGGTGGTGGTGAGGTTGCTAGTGTTCACACTCCGGCTCATTTTGGTGTGGCACAGGTTGCAAACTACTATTCTTTTGTCGTCCACACTTTCCTTTAAAAAAGCGCCATACTGCGGAACATCTACCCCTTGGCAAGGGAGATTTACGCAATGGGGTGCTCCGTGGAACAGTTGCTGGCCTGTTTGGTGTGGCCAGCCTTCTCCTTTTTGCTACCCCACTGCCTCTTCCATCCTGTTGCTGTGCTGCAGATCCTTCCCCCTCTGTACTGCTGTCCTCGCTCGGCTTTCCACCTTCCCAGGTTGGGTCAGTGATCTCATCGTTCACCACCTCCTCTTCCACTTCCTCTCTCTGATCATCCTGTTGATTTGTTGACCTAACCACAACCTCAGTGATTGACAACTGTGTCTCATCCTCTTCATCATCCTCTTGAGACAGTTATTGCGGTTGACTCATTGGCAACTGTGTCTCATCATCATCCACCTCATTAAACACTAATTGCCGTTCCCCACCGTCATCTTCTTGTGACTGTGGATGCTCAAGAGGTTGGGAATCAGGGCACAAGATCTCATGTCCCTCTTCAAGCGTGCTTGGCGAGAGGGCCAAATCAAGTAAAGGCGATGAAAAGAGCTCTTCGAAATTTCTGAGTGTGGGATCACTTGTTTGGCCAGACTCTCCATGGTGGGAGGAAGGAGGATCAGGTAGAGGATTCTGTTGACCAGACTCTTGGCTACTGAGACTGGACTTGGTGGAAGACAGGGTGGTGCTTAACCGACTGGAAGCATTATCTGCTTCAATCCAACCGACCACCTGGTCGCACTGGTCTGACTTCAAGAAACATAGAAATATAGAATGTGTCGGCAGATAAGAACCATTTGGCCCATCTAGTCTGCCCAATATACTTAATACTATAAATAGCCCCTGGTCCTATCTTATATGAAGGATCGCCTTATGCCTATCCCATGCATGCTGAAACTCCTTCTCTGTATTTGCAGCTACCACTTCTGCAGGAAGGCTATTCCATGCATTCACTACTCTGTCAGTAAAGTGATACTTCCTGATATTACTTTTAAACCTTTGCCCCTCTAATTTAAAACTATGACCTCTTGTAGCAGTTTTTCTTCTTTTAATTATTACATAATATGTAACATAGTACATAAGGCCGAAAAAAGACATTTGTCCATCCAGTTCTATCCTATCCTGCAAGTTGATCCAGAGGAAGGAAAAAAAAACTTGTGAGGTAGAAGCCAATTTTCCCCACTTTAGGGGATAAAAAATTCCTTGCCGACTCCAATTAGGCAATCAGACTAACTCCCTGGATCAACGACCCCTCTCTATTAGCTATAGCCTGTAATATTATTACACTCCAGAAATACATCCAGGCCCCTCTTGAATTCCTTTATTGTACTCACCATCACCACCTCCTCAGGCAGAGAGTTCCATAGTCTCACTGCTCTTACCATAAAGAATCCTTTTCTATGCTTGTGTACAAACCTCCTTTCCTCCAGACGCAGAGGATGTCCCCTCGTCACAGTCACAGTCCTGGGGATAATTTGATGATGGGATAGATCTCTGTACTGACCCCTGATATATTTATACATATTAATTAGATCTCCCCTCAGTCGTCTTTTTTCTAAAGTGAATAACCCTAATTTTGATAATCTTTCAGGGTACTGTAGTTGCCCCATTCCAGTTATAACTTTAGTTGCTCTTCTCTGAACCCTTTCCAGCTCTGCTATGTCTGCCTTGTTTACAGGAGCCCAGAACTGTACACAGTACTCCATGTGTGGTCTGACTAGTGATTTGTAAAGTGGTAGGACTATGTTCTTATCACGGGCATCTATGCCCCTTTTGATGCAACCCATTATCTTATTGGCCTTGGCAGCAGCTGCCTGACTGTAACGGGGTTCTGAAGGTGCACTCGGTCCCCCATTGCCCACAGAACTGTTGCTTAGCTTTGGGAATGAGGATCTGTGTTTGACCTCATTCCCACGGCGGCTTTACTGCTGGATGGCTTCCTGCTCCTAAGTCTGCCTTGAGCGCCGAGCTGATCACTCGGTGCTCAACTGGTTGGTCTGTCGGTCATGTGATGCTGGCCACGTCACATGACCCTCACTCCCCACTATAAATACAGGCAGCCTGCTAGCCACAGGTTGCCTGTTAATTCTAGGTTCCTGGCTATTTGTTGGACTACTGAATACTCACCTGATCCTGTTCCCTGACGATCCTTTGCCTGCTCCTCCTGTACTGCGCATCCCTCCTGGTATTGTGACCTCGGCTCCCACCTGACTACTCTTTGCGAACTCCTCTGGTACTGCGTAGCTCTCTTGGTTCTGACCCGGTCCGTTCAAGTTCCGTATTTTGTCTTGTCTGTCGTCCCTGCACGTATCCTAAGTTAGGGACTGTCATCCAGTTGTCCCCTGTCATCAGGACTCGTGAGGCAAGTAGGCAGGGCCAGGGGTGAGGGTGGAGCACAGTGGTCACTATCCTTCCCCCTGTGTGTGTGTGTGGACGTGACCGTTACACTGACACTGTTTTTTTCAGCTTAGTTTGCTGTTTATTAAAATTCCTAGATCCTTTTCCATGTCAGTGTTACCGAG
This sequence comes from Bufo bufo, assembly GCF_905171765.1. Classification (NCBI taxonomy): domain Eukaryota; kingdom Metazoa; phylum Chordata; class Amphibia; order Anura; family Bufonidae; genus Bufo; species Bufo bufo. The sequence continues at coordinate 321,721,975 of NC_053394.1, read as the reverse complement.
TTTTTTACCATTTAGTATGTACGGGTGACTTGCATTATTCCTTCCCATGTGCATAACCTTACATTTGTCAGTGTTAAACCTCATCTGCCACTTATCTGCCCAAGCCTCCAATCTATCCAGATCCATCTATAGTAGTATACTGTCCTCTTCAGTGTTAATTACTTTACACAGTTTAGTGTCATCTGCGAAAATTGATACTTTACTATGCAAGCCTTCTACAAGATCATTAATAAATATATTGAAGAGAATAGAGCCCAATACTGACCCCTGAGGTACCCCACTAGTGACAGTGACCCAATCTGAGTGTGTACCGTTAATAACCACCCTCTGTTTTCTATCATTGAGCCAGTTACTTACCCACATACAGACGTTTTCTCCCAGTCCGAGCATTCTCATTTTATATACTAACCTTTTATGTGGTACAGTGTCAAATGCTTTGGAGAAGTCCAGATATACGACATCCATTGATTCGCCGCTGTCAAGTCTAGAACTTACCTCCTCATAGAAACTGATTAAATTAGTTTGGCATGACCGATCCCTCATGAAGCCATGTTGATACGGTGTTATTTGCTTATTTCCGTTGATATGCTCTAAGATAGCATCTCTCAGAAAACCTTCAAACAGTTTACCCACGACAGATGTTAAACTTACCGGCCTATAGTTTCCAGGCTCTGTTTTTCAACCCTTTTTGAATATTGCCACCACATTTGCCATGTGCCAATCCTGTGGGACATTCCCTGTCAGTATGTAGAAATCCAGAAAAATAAAAAAATGGAGACAGCACGTCCAAAAAAGGTGCAAAAGGTGGAATTTATTCCGGGTGCAACGTTTCGGCTGTGTTAGCCTTTTTCAAGCTCACACAGCCGAAACGTTGCACCCGGAATAAATTCCACCTTTTGCACCTTTTTTGGACATGCTGTCTCCATTTTTTTATTTTTCTGGATTTCTACAAATTGCTTTACTAGGGGCTTTTTACCACCCCTCCTGGAGACGAGCACCCGACACATCACCACTTAGGAGTGCTGTCCACCCACATTTTTGCTATTCCCTGTCAGTATAGAGTCCGCAAATATCATAAATAAGGGTCTGGCTATGACATTACTTAATTCCCTTAGCATACGGTGGTGTATGCCATCCAGTCCTGGCGATTTGTCTATTTTAATCTTTTTAAGTCGCTGATGTACTTCTTCCTGGGTCAGACAGGACACTTTTAATGGGGAATTTATTTTTACATTCTGCATGTCATCTGACAGTTTATTTTCCTCAGTGAATACATTGGAGAAAAAAATATTTAACAGCTTTGCTTTCTCCTCGTCACTCTCTGCGACTCCCCCCTCATTACTCTTTAAAGGGCCGACACCTTCAGATTTATACTTTTTAACATTTATATAATTGAAGAACATTTTAGGGTTAGTTTTACTCTCTTTGGCAATTAATCTCTCGGTCTCTAGTTTGACCACTTTTATTTGTTTTTTACATGTTCTATTTTTTTTCCTTATAGTTTTTCAGTGCTTCCGTGCTACTCTCCTGTTTTAGTGATTTATATGCTTTCTTTTTGTCATTTATTGCTTTCTTTACAGTTCTATTTATCCACATTTGTTTCTTTTTGTTCCTTAACCTTTTATTCCCATACGGTATGTACCTCTTGCAATGAGATTTTAGGATGCTTTTAAAGATAACCCATTTTGTGGCTGTATTTTTATTTTTGAGGACTTTGTCTCAGTTAGTTAGGCCTATGGCCTGTCTTAGTTGGCTAAATTTAGCTTTTTTGAAGTTTGGTATTTTTGTTCCTCCCTGTAGAAACGATCTTTTGAATGATAATTGGAAGGTTATTACTTTATGGTCACTATTTCCCAGGTGTCCCCCAACCTGCATGTCTGTTGTTCTGTCAGGCCTATTGGTTAATACTAAGTCCAGTACGGCCGTCCCTCTATTCGGGTCCAGAACCAGTTGGGAAAGGTAATTGTCTTTAGTTATTGCCAAGAACCTGTTTCCTTTATGAGATATACAAGTTTCAGTTTTCCAGTCTATATCTGGGTAGTTGAAGTCCCCCATAATAACCACCTCATTATGATTTGCCACCTCGTCTATCTCGTTTAGTAGTAGATTTTCTGTGGACTCCTATTAGTAATTTATTGTTGTTTTTAGCTCCATGTATATCTACCCACAGTGACTCTACATGTTCATGTCCCTCACTTATATATTCCTGGAGTGTGGGCTTTAGACAGGACTTTACATAAAGGCAGACCCCTCCCCCTCTCCAGTTTTGGCAATCCTTTCTAAACAGACTGTAACCTCTTTAAGGCTACTTTAACACCTGCGTTCGGGTGTCCGCTCGTGAGCTCCGTTTGAAGGGGCTCACAAGCGGCCCCGAACGCAGCCGTCCGGCCCTAATGCATTCTCAGTGGAGGTGGATCCGCTGAGAATGCATCAGTCTGCCAGCGTTCAGCCCCCGCTCCGCTCAGTGAGCGGACACCTGAACGCTGCTTGCAGCGTTCGGGTGTCCGCCTGGCCGTGCGGAGGCAAGCGGATCCGTCCAGACTTACAATGTAAGTCAATGGGGACGGATCCGTTTGAAGATGACACAATATGGCTCAATCTTCAAACGGATCCGCCCCCATTGACTTTCAATGTAAAGTCTGGACGGATCCGCTCAGGCTACTTTCACACTTAGAAATTTTTCTAAGTTATAATGCAGACGGATCCGTTCTGAACGGATGCAAACGTCTGCATTATAGGAGCGGATCCGTCTGATGAAACATCAGACGGACCCGCTCCGAACGCTAGTGTGAAAGTAGCCTTACCTTGTTGATTCCCTTTATGTATTTAAAAATTTCTATCATATCCCCTCTGTCTCGTCTTTCTTCCAAGCTATACATGTTAAGGTCCTTTAATCTTTCCTGGTAAGTTTTATCCTGCAATCCATGTACTAGTTTAGTAGCTTTTCTCTGAACTCTCTCCAAAGTAACAATATCCTTCTGGAGATATGGTCTCCAGTACTGCGCACAATACTCCAAATGAGGTCTCACTAGTGCTCTGTAGAGCGGCATGAGCACCTCCCTCTTTCTACTGGTAATTCCTCTTGCTATACACCCAAGCATTCTGCTAGCATTTCCTGCTGCTCTGTGACATTGTCTGCCTACCTTTAAGTCTTCTGAAATAATGACCCCTAAATCCCTTTCCTCAGATACTGAGGTTAGGACTGTATCACTGATTTTATATTCTGCTCTTGGGTTTTTACACCCCAGGTGCATTATCTTGCACTTATCAACATTAAATTTTAGTTGCCAGATTTTTGACCATTCCTCTAGTTTTCCTAAATCCTTTTCCATTTGGTGTATCCCTCCAGGAACATCAACCCTGTTACAAATCTTTGTGTCATCAGCAAAAAGACACACCTTACCATCGAGGCCTTCTGCAATTTAGCTGATAAAGATATTAAACGATATGGGTCCCAGAACAGACCCCTGAGGTACCCCACTGGTAACAAGACCATGGTCTGAATATACTCCATTGACTACAACCCTCTGTTCTCTGTCCCTCAGCCACTGCCTAATCCATTCAACAATATGGGAGTCCAAGAACAAAGACAGCAATTTATTGATAAGCCTTATATGTGGGACAGTATCAAAAGCCTTACTAAAGTCTAGATAAGCAATGTCTACTGCACCTCAGCCATATATAATTTTAGTCACCCAATCATAAAAATCAATAAGATTAGTTTGACATGATCTCCCTGAAGTAAACCATGCTGTTTTTCATCTTTCAATCCATGGGATTTTAGATGTTCCACAATCCTCTCCTTAAGTATGGTTTCCATTAATTTCCCCACTATTGATGTCACGCTTACTGGTCTATAGTTTTGTCCTACGACGCCCTGCAAACTAGAACGTGAAGCTAGGTATTGTGGATGATTGTTTTTCTTTTGCTCTGGCAGCAGGCACAGTCTCAACGCGCCCAGGGCCACGGCCTCTGTGTGAAAAATTTGCATCGCGACCACTTACTCGTCCCTTAGTGCTCGCCTTCTTCATATTAAATGTTATATGCACGCTTGACACGCAAGACGTGGCACGGATGTCACAGTTCCCAGCATGCACAGTATATTGAAAAAGTACGTAAAAGTATGGAAAAAGGAAAATAGATTTCACTTATATTTCTCAAATCTCTGCCCCTGGCACGCAAAAGTTATTGGACAGATGTCAAGAGTCACTGCAGACACCCTCTATATAAAAAGGATTGAAAATGATGGAAAAAATATAGTAATTTTCACTTGTATTTCTCCAATCTCTGGCCCTGACACACAGAAGGTATTGGACAGATGTCACAACTCACTGCTGACACCCTCTATATGAAAAGTATTGAAAATGATGGAAAAAATATAGTCATTTTCACTTATATTTCTCCAATATCTGGCCCTGACACACAGAAGGTATTGGAAAGATGTCACAACTCACTGCTGACACCCTCTATTTAAAAAGTATTGAAAATGATGGAAAAAATATATTAATTTTCACTTATATTTCTCAAATCTCTGGCCCTAACACACAGAAGGTATTGGACAGATGTCACTAGTCACTGCAGACACCCTCTATATAAAAAGTATTGAAAATAATGGGGGGAAAAAATTGCACTGTAGCTATAAAATACTGCCAACCTGCCACCACACACAATAGTCCTTAAAAGGACTTTTTGGGTCTTTGAAACGTTTTTCTACTAAATTGATTGCAATCAAAGTCCCTACACTCTCTGTCCCTTCCGAAGCACAGCTCTCCCTGACTACAAATGAGCCGAACATGCGTCACCGGGTGCTATATAGCACCCGATGACGTGTTCCGGCCAGCCAATCACTGTAATGCCAGTAGCCAACATGGCTACTGGCATTATAGTGAGGGCAGTACTTACCTGCACGTTTATTGGCTTCATAGCAGACGCAAAACGTGCGGGGAGGAGACTCGAGCATGGCGCTCGAGCACATGTGGTACTCGGCCGAGTACCGCCATGTGCCGAGCATAGCAATGCTTGAGCAGAACCTCAGTTCGCCTGAGCATGCTCGCTCAACACAAATTTTTAGTTCTTTTGAACATATGTTTGACATGTATTTGTACTGGCCTGCAATAAAATTGATATGCAATGACCGTCTAATATACCTCCAGCCACATAATCACTTGATGTTTTCTAACCGGCGAATGCCTAATGTTTGGGGCCTGTATTCCACTGGCCTGCAGTAAAATTAATATACAATGGCCGTCTAATATACCTCCAGCCACATAATGACTTCATCTTTTCTGTACGGTGAATGCATAATTTTTGGGGCCTGTAATCTAACTGGCCAACAGTAAAATTGTTATACGGTGACCGCCTAATGTATTTCCAGCCACATAATGACTAGATCTTTTCTGTATGGTGAATGCATAATTTTTAGGACCTGTAATCTAACTGGCCAACAGTAAAATTGTTATACGGTGACCGCCTAATGTACCTCCAGCCACATAATAATTTGATCTTTTCTATATGGTGAATGCATAATTTTTGGGGCCTGTAATCTAACTGGCCAACAGTAAAATTGTTATCCACTGACCGCCTAATGTACCTCCAGCCACATAATCACTTGTTCTTTTCTGTACAGTGAATGCATAATTTTTGGGGCCTGTAATCTAACTGGCCAACAGTAAAATTGTTATACGGTAACCGCCTAATGTACCTCCAGCCACATAATGACTTGTTCTTTTCTGTACGGTGAATGCATAATTTTTGGGGCCTGTACTCCACTGGCCAAAAGTAAAATTGTTATACAGTGACCACCTAATGTACCTCCAGCCACCTAATGACTTGATCTTTTCTGTACGTTGAATGCATAATTTTTGGGGCCTTTAATGTAACTGGCCAAAAGTAAAATTGTTATACGGTGACCGCCTAATGTAACTCCAGCCACATAATCACTTGATGTTTTCTGTCCGGTGAATGCCTAATGTTTGGGGCCTGTACTCCACTGGCCAAAAGTAAAATTAATGTCCATTGATCGTCTAATATACCTCCAGCCACATAATCACTTGATGTTTTCTGTCCGATGAATGAACATTTTTGGGGCCTGTAGTCCACTGGCCTTCAGTAAAATAGATATCAATTGACTGTTTAATATACCTCCAGCCACATAATCACTTGATGTTTTCTGTCCGGTGAATGTTTGGGACCTGTACTCCCGTGGCCTAAAATAAAAATGTTCTGGGCTCCAGCAGGGCACACTTTTGAGCTTTCCTTAAAGATGCAAAAAATGGCCCCTAATTAAAATACATATTTTTAGTGGGAATTTTTGCCATTGACCCCCCTCTGGTATGTCACTGTCCATGTTGTGGGATGATTTGTGCACTTTTAGTAAGTATTTGGTGGCTGCAAATATGACCTGAAGGTTTTTCAGGTTTGCTTGCCATTAAAGTGAATGGGGCCTACTACGAACTTGCGGTTCGCGAACATTTGATCGCGTTTGCGAATCGTCCCAGCCGATGTTCATCCATCACTACTTCCTAATGCTGGATCAAACTTATTCAGTGAGGGTACAATAGACTTCCATGGGATCTACATATATTATGACTCCATGCAACTCTGAGCTTGCAAGAAGCTGTGTAATATGGCCCTGTGCACTAGCACTACAAGCTAGCTTTGTATACTTCCCTTCCTACCATCTTGGTATGGACAATTTTTCATGACATACTGTATTCTGAAAGTAGAAAAGTATCCGTAATCCTTGAATATACATTTACTCCTCCCCTTCTCTGAACTCATTTTGTGAAGTGTCTGCTCCTTCCATTAGTGTTTTGGTGACTATTTTCTGCATACCTTTCTTTGAGGCACAGACAGGATGACATCATTCTTCCAAACACGTTCATCTTCCAGTTTGGTCTTTCTGGAGCTGGGCTGTGGGTGTCCTGCTGTTGGCTAGACATCTGGACGGATTTTATTAGTGGAAGAAAGGAAGGAGAGAAGACTGGGAATCACTATTCATATATTGCTTTCTTTAACAGTTGCACAGTGGGTCTCTTACAAGTGCATCTACATTTTTCTCCAAGAAATACCTGCAAGCCAGTTAATAAAGCAAGACCGTGGCTGTACCCATGCACACATCACTTCATTAAACCCAGAGCCTTAATAATAGTCTATGAGTTCTATCATAAGAAATGTTTCCTCCATGCCTGGGCAAGGGCAGAGTAATACCATCAAATCTTTATGTCGACAGACCAGGTGCTGGCTGTCCAGGGATCAAGACATCTAAAACTCAACTAAGAGCACACTGTTCAAATAACAAGTTTCAGTCAACTTGTCATCTCAGATCTACCAGAAAGTGGTAAAGTCATTAGGATTGTCCCCTTGAAGCACGTGGGCTATTGGTTTGATCCTGAACAAGACATTGTCTGGGTCAAGACCAATGTTTTCCAATTATATCATAATTATATAACAACATTGATGGTATTCGACTTGCTGTAAAGAAGCACCCCATCCATTTTTAGTGCCTATATATAGTACCGTATAGGCTATTAATAAAGAATGATGTCTTGTGTATACCTGCTTTATTTGTGCCAGTTACAGGTTATCTTGATTTCTTCTCCCTTTCTGTCATGGTACCACCAATACAACCAATGTTTCCCAGTATCCGTCTGGCTCTTCACACTGCACTTGGCCTGCTCTGAGTCCTATCTAAGAGCAGCAAGTGACAGATCAGTGACATGGAGTGTCTTGTCCTCTACCTTACACTGCAAAATCTCAGCTTATGTGATGGAGCTTCAGCCTGTCTCCCCTGCCTTCTGTTTCTTATAAGTTTTTCCTTGTCAGCTCTGACAAGTAGGAGTAAGGATAGAGCAGTGTGAAGCTGCATCTCATAGGATACACTGTAAATTCTGCACAAGGCACACTCACAGATAGTATAGAAACTTGATGAGAGACAGAGGAGTTTTATAACTCTTCAGATAATAAATGTAGGGGCCCATCTACTATATTACTGTACTCCTGGTTTCTTGGATAAGGCAACTTAGGCAGGGTGCTAGGTGTCCTTAAAGAGACCAGCCCCGTGTGGAGACTCACTGGAAGTGCTCCATGGTATGGAGACTTAATGGCAATGCACCATGGGAAAACAATATACTAAGAGGTATCTCCCAAGGAAAGAGAACCATCTTGCTAGCACCACCTTGTGACGTGGCAGAAATTATACATCCAGCAGTGTTATAAGCATAACTGAGGGATATACGAAGAAATAAGGAGGATGGAGATGGGTAGGGTGGGAAGGTGTCTGAGAGCAACCAGGAGGGATTTGGTAGGTGATGTAATCCTGTAGTTTACAGGCAGTAAGTCTCACAGGCAAATCTGACCTTCTGTCCATAAAGGAGAGCAAGCTCTGGACTGTGGTCAGACTTGGGACCACATGACATAGCTGACCATAATGAAAATGTTCAAAATGTATGAATGTAACTGAGCTGACATGAAATAAAAATTACACAGACAGAGGAGTGTTGCTAAGGCTCAAAATCGGGCACTTTAGAGCTATTTTTCTAATAGAAATGTATGATTTCAGTAATTGAAGTATGTTACAAAAATGGTCAGTATCACTGTTCCTATACGTTACAAAAATAAAAAAAGAATGACAGTTACACTGTAAGTAAAGAATGGCAAGAGTTCAATGCCTTTCGTCACGAGATAACCAAGATAACACTGTGATGTGTTGTCAGAGTCAATTTGAGCTCGGCTACATCTGTAGTGGGATCACCCTTATCAGGGCAGGTAATCCACTTTAGGTAGGGTCACCCAGGGTGATTTTACTGCAACAAAATGAACAGAGCACTTCCTAGTGAAGCACTGTTAATAACAATGATGGCCAGCAATGTAATTTCGCTTACCAGAACAAGTTCTGCTACTTCAGACACAACTCTGAGAAGTGCATGCAATCAAATGGAGTGAATACTGCTCCCAATCAAGCGGGACATCCATGCCAGAACCTAATATAGATGAGTGAAAACAAAAACCAGTCCGGAGCAGTCCGGAGGCAGGAAGTAGACTACCTCCGAAACGCATCACCCTCTGCTTGTCCGTTTTAATTGTTTTTTATGATTTATGTGCAAGAAATTACAGTTTTAGTGTCCAGAAGACAATTTTTTTATTTTGTTTTCACCCAGGGTAATTTTAGGGATTTGAACCTTTGAGGTACTCAGCATTCAAGATTTTTACTTATAACAAAGGTTAAATTTTATGGGAATATTTTTTCGGCTCTGAAGGGTTTGTAACCACGACCAAAATGCAACCTCAATGGGCCCTATGTGTAAAATGTTATGGGATGCTTTCAATGATCAGAATTCTGACCCCATAGCAGGTAATCATCCCCTGTAGATGCTGACCTACATGTCAATTTTCAGTTTTAGTGTGAAGGATCACTTTAACCCCTCCCAGACCTCATGTCCTGTCTTTAAAGATGGCTGGTTTCTGCCGGGTTTCTTCTGTTTTACACAGCAGAGGACCAGGGATAATGTCTGAGAATGGTGGTAATGTCTATTGAGGACATTTAAGCCCTCATATGCTTATGGTCAAATATGACCACATTATTTGGGAGCGCTAAAACTGGGAACCGCGCATTGTAACTAGAGATGAGCGAATCAAAGCTGACAAAGTGGAATTCGATCTGAATTTCAGGAAAAATTCGATTCGCACCGAAGCTGAATTTCCTCGCGCTTCGTGGGAAAGAATTTTTTCCTAAAATGGCTGCTGCACGTGTGAGGACATGGAGCAAGGAACTCTGGGAAGGCGGGATCACCCATAATGCCATGCATGCAGCCAATCAGCAGCCATCCAGCCCTGTGATGTCACAGACCTATAAATAGCCTCATCTCAGATTCTGCCATTTACCAGTGTACTCAGTGCAGGGAGAGACGTCAGCAGGCGCTAGGGACAGTGTTAGAAAAAACTTAATTGTGCTAAAAAAAAAGATTTACAAGTGCAGGGAAAGATTATTCAAGGTGTAGGGAAAGGATAGGGAGGAATCATTCCACAGCATTTATGTAGAACAGGGTTCAGTAGGGAAGGTTACAGCCTTAGTAATAGGAACAATCCTATTAGGTCTCTTTCACACGGGCGTCGCGTGTGAGGGCAGAATAGGCCGGAGTGCAAAGCGTTTTAATGCGTTTTGCACGCGCGTGAGAAGTTTGGGTTTGGGGGTGGTGTTGTGTAGATTTTATTATTTTCCCTTATAACATGGTTATAAGGGAAAATAATAGCATTCTTAATACAGAAAATTAGGAAATTAGGGATGGAGGGGTTAAAAAAAAATTAAAAAAAATAAGCTCACTTCATCAATTTGTTCGCGAAGCCCGGCTCGTCTTCATTCTTCTTCTTTGAGGACCTGGGAGGAAAAGGACCTTTGGTGACATCACTGCGCTCATCACATGGTCCATCACCATTGTGATGGTCCATTTGATAGCCATGTGACGGCTCCGCGCTCATCACATGGTCCATCACAGGGTCCATCACCATGGTGATGGACCATGTGATGAGCGCAGTGACGTCACCAAAGGTCCTTTTCTCCCAGGTCCTCAAAAAAGAAGAAAGAAGACAAGCCGGGCTGCGCGAACAAGTGGATGAGGGGAGTTTAATTTTAATTTTATTTTTTTAACCCCTCTGTATTAAGAATGCTATTATTTTCCCTTATAACTATGTTATAAGGGAAAATAATAAAGATCGGGTCCCCATCCCGATCGTCACCTAGCAACCATGCGTGAAAATCTCACCGCATCCGCACTTGCTTGCAGATGCTTGCAATTTTCATGCTGCCCCATTAACTTCTATGGGGCCTGCGTTGCGTGAAAAACGCACATTATAGAGCATGCTGCGATTTTCACGCAACGCACAAGTGATGTGTGAAAATCACCGCTCATGTGCACAGCCCCATTGGAGTGAATGGGTCCGGATTCAGTGCGGGTGCAATGCGTTCACCTCACGAATTGCACCCGCGCGGAATTCTCGCCCGTGTGAAAGGTGCCTTGCAGCACTGACTGGGGATCCAAATTACCATTATACAGCTCTGTAATTCCAGCAAACCGTTCTTATTAATAGGGTTTATTACAAGGAAATATTTCTATGTCTTATTTGCCCTTGTGCTGTGCAGTTATATGTTCTAAAGCATTTTTTGGCTTGTACTAGTGGGAAAAAAAGGGCCTATTAGCCGTTGTGTGGTGAAGTGCTAAAATTAAAGCCCCTTTTGTCGTGTATTAGTGGAAAAAGAAAATATATATTTGCCGATCAGTGGTGCAGTTATATGTTCTAAAGCCTTTAGTGGCGTGTATTAGTGGAAAAAGAAAAAATATATTTGCCGGTCAGCGGTGTAGTTATATGTTCTAAAGCCTTTTGTGGCGTGTATTAGTGGAAAAAGAAAAAATATATTTGCCGGTCAGCAGTGCAGTTATATGTTCTAAAGCCTTCTGTGGCATGTATAAGTGGAAAAAAATAAGGGCCTATTTGCCATTCAGCGGTGCAGTTATATGTTCTAAAGCCCTTTTTGGCATGTATTAGTGGCAAAATAAAAATATATTTACCGTTTTGCGGTGCAGTTATATGTTCTAAAGCCTTCTGTGGCGTGTATAAGTGGAAAAAATGAGGGGCTATTTGCCATTCAGCGGTGCAGTTATATGTTCTAAAACCATTTTTGCCATGTATTAGTGGCATAAAAATATATTTGCCATTCAGCGTGCGGAAGGGCAAAATAATCAGTGACGTCAACACAAACTTACCGTTGACACCCTCTTCACTCTGTCGGGGGGCTCTACTTGCATATGCGTTTAATAGAACAGGTTCTGTAGACATCTATGTGGAATCAGCTGACGACGGTGTAAAAGGAGAGCCCTTCTTCTTGGCGCTAACATTTACCTGTAAGGCTGAGTTCATACTTGAGTTATTTGGTCAGTTTCGGCCCCATGACTGCCCAAATAAGTGAAGCGTGCAGTGATTTTAAGAGCGACGCCTGTCATCTGCATGTTATGCTGACTCATAGTATTATTTCATTACCAGAGCAGACTCCCTATGAGTGTTACTGCAAGACACAGTGTTCTACACCATTATAAAGGCTCTCTGCAGCCAGGAAATATAAATTTTTTAACAAAATTCGCTGCGAATAAATTCGGATCGAACCGAATTTATTTAAAAAAAATTGGCAAACCAGTGAATCGAATTTTTGAAAAATTCGCTCATGTCTAGTTGTAATAACCTTCCCCCCTTTCTGTAGAATAAAAAAATAAATACATAAACAATAAAAAATTAACCATCATGAGCATCACTGCATTTGAAAATGCCCGTACTATTAAAATATAAAAATATTTACCCCATGCTGCGAGCGGCATAACAGATAAAAAATCTAAATAGTCGATTTGCCGTTTTTTGACACTTCACCTCCCAAAAAAATAGAATGAAAAGTGATCAAAAAGTCGTACACACTCCAATATAGTATCAATAAAAGCTACAGAACTTCCTGCAAGAAATGAGCCTTCAAACAGCTCTGTAAACATAACTACAAAAAGTTATGGGGATCAGAATATCGCAATGAATATAAAAAAAAAAATTTTTTCCAAAGTTTTCATTTTTTTCAGTATTAGAACACAAGAAAATTATATAAATGTGGTATCGCTGTAATCATACTGAACTGGAGAATAAAGGCAATAGGTCAGTTTTAACACATAGGGAACACCGTAAAAACTAAACTCATAAAGCTGTGGCGGAATTACGATTATTTTCTTCTAGTTCCACCCCATTTCGAATTTTTCCAGCTTCCCACTAAATTGTATGTAATATTAAAGATGCTATTAAAAAGTACAACTTGTTCCGCAAAAACAAGCCCTCATACGGCAAAAAAACAAAAAGTTATAGCTACAGGAAGGCAGGGAGTGAAAAACAAAAACGCAAAAAACAGAAAGTCGCAGGGTCCTGAAATGGTTAATATGTATGTGAGTTATCTTGGACATCACCTTTTTCAAGGAATAGAGTTGAATGTGGTAGATTTTTTCTTTCCTTGATTTGTTGTCATACAAAAGATGATAAATTGTCAGATATTTCAAATCTGGAATCTTTACGTGTTCTCACAACGGAGATTCAACATATTTTGTCCACAACCATCCAAAATTCCTGCACAACTAAGATTCACATAATTGTATGACTAGGGTAAGCTACACTATGTGACAGTGTTGTACAACACCTAGCAACATTGTTGCTGCTACAAAGTCCTGTACATGATTTATATTGCACACATAAATGAGCAAATGGACCATTTATAGTGAAATTGTTTCCTCCGATATTGTTCATGAAGTCATTTGCCTGCCCACTGTAGTCAAAACTCATTTCCAACAGACGGCAGCAGATTTCCGTTCTTTTCACTTGACAGAACAATTCATCAGAAGACACTTTCCTGTGTGATGACAGGGTTCCAGTAGGATTGTGCTCTTGTGACAAGCGTGTAAGTGAACGTAACATATTCATCCTAAATGTTCTGCAGAGACATTAAACCGACGCATGTAAGTCAGATGACAGCTACATAAGACCTTCCTATATTCTAGTCTATGAAAGTGACAATAGCATTTGTAACAATGCTTCATAAAGTAGGTACCAGGGACCCCCCAGGATTCTAACAAGTTGTCTTGTGCATCCCTGCAATGAGATCTGGTAGTACCAATGTAGTGTGGTGCCACTGCCTTCTTGGAAGCATAAGACATATTTCAACAGCCAGGTAATTAGCTAAAGTTATTCCTTGCCATTACTCATTAGTAGTGGAGTTTGCACCAGTTCTGGTGTAGCAAGAGACTATAAAACCCAAGGCCACCATCTTTAACAACTCTTGCACCACTATTCAAATGTGTTAATGCACGATCACCAAGGACTCCCGTTGGAGGTTTGAAGACTCTCGTTCATATCAACGGAGCAAACTGCCCAAAAGACTGAAGAGCATTTCTCCTTCATTTTACTTCCCGCTAGAAACCCATGGTGTGCACTTCTTTATGTTATGGCACTTTTCTCTGCTCATAAACTGGTTTGCATAGTTCCTCCATTTACAACATGGAACTTGGTGGCCAAATGCAGCAGTTTTAACCCATACAAAACTGCTGATAGCACTGAATATAGTAGGTGACCAGGAAACCAGTTTAAACATACGATATCTATGTGACTGTGACCAAGGAAAGACATTTTTAATTTATCTCACTCCAGTATTGCAGTACCCCAGAACAGGGTAACAGCAAAAGGGTTTGCTGTTGAGTTTGCTGGTCCATATCAGTGTATTTCAGAATCATGAGTACTACTACTCCCATCTATCACTAACACCCTTGCAACTGACTCAAACACTGTTGGATGTACTACAACTCCCATTCTGCAATTTAGTAAGGAGAGACACTCCCGCACCTACCGCTGCACCTGAATCTCCTGCCTTGAAACCTTATGAAACTCCAAAGGCACCCCAGCTACCATCAGGCAGGATCCTGATCAGGGTGTGCCTGAGGGAAGAAAGGGTGCGCCCTCCTGTCACTGCCTGGCTTTAGGGAGCATCGTTGTAAGGATTTCCACTGTGATTTGTGTGAATAAGGCTAGTTTCACACTAGCGGCAGGGGAGTCCAGCGGGCTGTTCCGGTGGGTGAACAGCCTGTCGGATCCGTCCTGCAGCTCCGTCCCCATTGATTATAATGGGGATGGGGGCGGAGTTCCGGTGGCAGCACAGCAGCACATGGCGAGAGGCAGCTGGACTAAAAGTACTGCATGTCGTACTTTTAGTCCGGCTGCCTCTCGCCGTGCGCTGGCGCCAGAACTCCGCCCCCACCCCAATTATAGTCAATGGAGACGGAGCAGCAGTCCGGGGGCACACGTGAACTAACGGCAGGACGGATCCGACAGGCTGTTCACCCGCTGGAACAGCCTGCCGGACTCCCCTGACGCTAATGTGAAAGCACCCTAACTTGTTGCCAGAGCCACTACCACTCCCATCCTCTGCTCCGCTTCTCCTGGGCTTGCAACACTATAACAAGTGTCTGCTGGATTTTTCCTAACAGTGAAGTGTCGTAGCCTATCTGTAGAAAATGCTCCCCAAACATAGTGTACTAGATTATGAGGTCCAGGACCTGCGCATGCACAGATCGCAAGTGCCCTGTCTCTTAATAGAAGAGCCTGAATGACATGTTTCGTCACATGCCACTCCATCTATAGACATCTTATGGATGAGAGCGCCATCTAAACAGGAGAAAGGGTTGGCCAAGGTAGAGGACGTGCCTTCAGCAATAAAGAAAATGGTAGGGATCTTCAATAAAAGATAGTTGCATAAATGCTTTTAATACACTTAGTTATTACAATTAGCCAACCCCTAGAGTGGTCAACCCCTATAATCCTTATACATAGTAATTCAGATAAGACGGAAGCTGTGAAGAATGCTTTTGTCTTCTCTCCTGGGTGTTTGGCAGTCGGTCACCTGAAAATCTCTGCAATGGTGCAGGTTTAAAGGGGTTGTCTCACTTCAGCAAGTAGCATTTAGCATGCAGAGAAAGTTAATACAAGGCACTTACTAATGTATTGTTATTATCCACATTGCTTCCTTTGCTTGATTCATTCATTTTTCCATCACATTATACACTGCTTATTTCCAGGGGTTACGACCACCGCTGCAATCCATCAGTGGTGGTCGTGTTTGCACACTATAGGAAAAAAGCTCCGGCCTCTCTGGTGGCCGGGACCATGTGAGCGCACACAGGCTGGTGCTTTTTCCTATAGTGTGCAAGCACGGCCACCACTGCTGGATTGTAAGGTGGTTGTAACCCCTGGAAACAAGCAGTGTGTAATGTGATGGAAAAATGAACCCAGCCAGCATAGGAAACAATATGGACAATCACAATAGATTAGTAAGTGCCTTGTATACACTTTCTCTACATGATAAATGGCATTTGCTGAAGTAAGACAACCCCTTTAAGGACAGGGACCAGACTGCCCATTCTACTTAATGGCTCCTCACACCATAACACCTGGTGTGGTTCAGTGTGTCTCCAGATTACACATGATGGCAGTAGACGCTTTCCAGCCCTCCTCCTGCGAACTTTGATGTGACCATCAGTAGTACCAAGGCAGAACCTGTTTTCATCACATAAGTTGATGGCTACATCATGCCATCAAGCATAGTGCAGAGACACATCAACACCAGATGTCATGGTATTGGTATGGGGTGCTGCAGCAGTACCAGAGGAGACAGTATAGGATGGGAATAGTGGTTATGGCTCCCTAGGGCTGTGCAGTGACTGGAGGGCACACCCTTTCTTCCCTCTGGACACACAGTGGCATTGGAGCTTCTGCCTGGTGGTAGTTAGGGTGCCCTTGATATTAGGTGTTCATCTGGGTGTAAGGCTGGAGAATAGTTGCAATGTCTGGAAAATAGTGGAGTCAGTGACTAAGCCATTTGGTATTCATAAATAAATCACTCTTTAACCCCTTCCCGACCTATGACGTACTACTACGTCATGGGAACCATTGCGTTCCCGCAATTTGACGTAATAGTACGTCATAGTGATCGCGTAGGCCCCACAGGGGCCAGGCAGTCCGTGGTAGCTGGGCCCCTGCTGTATCCACCGGCACCGGCAATGCCGGCGGATTAACCTCCTCTATGCCACGGTCCGCGCTAACCACGACATAGAATGGGTTTCTGTCGGGTGAGTAATCGCATTGAGTCCACGAGTTGCTGTGGCGGGGACCCGATGCGAAACAAGGCAGACCAATGCCAGGCAGAGGCTGCCCAATGCCTTGCACGGCATCGGGAACTGCCTTCTACGGGTGCCGAGGAGATCCAGCTTCAGGCTGGGTCTCCTAGGCAGCCTGTTAGTGTATGACTCAGTGTTATGCACTAAGAGGCAATGCAATACAATACAGATGTATTGTAATGCATTGCAGAGGGGATCAGACCCCCAAAAGTGAACATCATAAATAAAGTAAAGAAAAAAAAAGTACAAAAAAAATGTAATAAGATTAATAAAGTAAAAAAAGAAAAAAAAATGCCCCTTTCCCCTTATTTTATAATAAAAAACTGAAAAAACAAACACAACCCATTAGGTATCGCCACATCCGTGGTGACTGGCTCTATAAATATATCACATGATCCATCCTGTCCGATAAACACCATAAAAAATAAAAACTGTGTAAAAAGTACAACACCAAGCGATTAAAAAGGCGTATGTCCCACAAAATAGTATCAATAAAACCGTCACCTCATCCCGCAAAAAATTAGCCCCTACCTAAGACGATCGCCCAAAAATAAAAAAATATATAGCTCTCAGAACATGGAGACACTAAAACATATTTTTTTTGTTTCAAAACTGCTATTATTGTGCTAAAGGGAAATACATTTAAAAAATATATACATATTAGGTATCGCCACGTCCGAAACAACCAGCTCTATAAAATTATCACATGACCTAACCCCTCAGATGAACACCGTAAAAAAAAAGTGTAAATAAAAGCCATTTTTGGCACATTATATCACAAAAATTGCAACAGCAAGTGATCAAAAAGGCATATGCCCCCCAAAATAGTACCAATCAGACCATCACTTCATCCCACAAAAAATGAGACCCTACCTAAGAGAATCGGTCAAAAAATAAAAAAGCTATGGCTCTCAGACTATGGAGACACTAAAATATCTATATTATTTTGGGTTCAAAAATGCTATTATTGCGTAAAACTTAAATAAATAAGAAAAAGTAGACATATTAGATATTGCCACGTGCGTAACGATCTGCTCTATAAAAAAAAGTCACATGACCTAATTCCTCAGGTAAACGCTGTAAAAATAAAAAATAAAAACGGTGCCAAAAATCAATTTTTTGGTTACCTGGCCTCACAAAAAACGTAATATAGAGCAATTAAAAATAGTACAAATAGAACTGGCACCTTATCCCGTAGTTTCCAAAATGTGGTAACTTTTTTGAGTTTCTACTGTAGGGGTGCATCAAGGGGGCTTCAAATGGGACATGGCATCTAAAAACAAGTTCAGCTAAATTTGCCTTCCAAAAACCATATGGCGTTCCTTTCCTACTGCGCCCTGCTGTGTGCCTGTACAGCAGTTTACGATCACATGTGGGGTGTTTCTGTAAACCGCAAAATCAGTGTAATAAATATTGAGTTTTATTTGGCTGTTAACCCTTACTTTGCTACTGGAAAAAATGGATTAAAATGTAAAATCTGCAATTCATCTCCATTTTCCATTAATTCTTGTGGAACAACTAAAGAGTTAACAAAGTTTGTAAAATCAGTTTTGTATACCTTGAGGGGTGTAGTTTCTAAAATGGGGTCATTTTGGGGTGGTTTCTATTATGTAAGCCTCACAAAGTGACTTCAGACCTGAACTGGTCCTTAAAAAGTGGATTTTGGAAATTTTCAGAAACATTTCAAGATTTGCTTCCAAATTTCTAAGCCTTCTAACGTCCCCAAAAAAATAAAATGTCATTTTCAAAATGATCCAAATATGAAGTAGACATATGGGGAATGTAAAGTAATTACTATTTTTGGAGGTATTACTATCTATTATAAATGTAGAGAAATTGAAATTTGGAAATTTTTCCAAATTTTTGGTAAATTTGGTATTTTTTTATGAATAAAAAAGATTTTTTTTTTACTCATTTTTACCACTGTCATGAAGTACGATATGTGACGAGAAAACAATCTCAGAAATGCCTATATAAGTAAAAAGTGTTTTAAAGTTATCACCACATAAAGTGACACATGTCTGATTTGCAAAAAATGGTCTGGGCAGGAAGGTGAAAACGGGCCCGGGGTTGAAGGGGTTAATAAACTCCTTAGTAGCACATCAGACAATGACAATGAAAAGTTCCAAGGCGTATAACACCAAGCAATCCTTCCCCAATTGCAGAGTATGGACAGCAGCAATGATGGAGGTCGTAGTATTTCTCTCTCTCCCAACAGAACTATAAGCAAAAAATTTGGTACTTGTTAACTGTTTCTGCAGTTACCTGGCTGAGGGGTACAGATATGATATGGCAGGCCAAACTGTTTCAAAATGTTAAAGGGTGTCTTAGTAAGTAATGTTCCCTTTCACAGCAGAAAAGTCTCTCGACCATAAATTTGCTTATTACCTTGCTGACTGACAGCCAGTTCAGACCTGAGCGTTTTACAGCGCGTTCCTACGCGCTGTAAAACGCTCAACGAGGAGAAACCAATGCTTCCCTATCGGCATGGTTCTCACCTGGGCGTTTTACAGCGCGTACGGTCGCGCTATAAAACCCCCGGCGCCCCAAGAAGTTCAGGAGCTTCTTTGGGGCGTAGTGTCGCGCGTTCCCGTACATTGACTTCCGGGATGGCGCGACACTGGGCGTTCGCTTGTCTCTGTATGCGCGATTGCAAACGCCCGTACAATCGCGCATACAGAGTGTAAGTTCAGTACGCTCAGGTGTGAACCCAGCGTTACTCCAATGGGCAGCCTTGTAGATTCTGGACCTTCTGATTTCCATCTCTCTGGAGCACCTTTGATGATAGAGTAGCTTCATTAGCTGAACAACCAGTGAGTGGCCCCAGATCCATCTCCTGGCAACCTAACAGGGTGAGCCAAGGTGTTAACCCTTAATTGTCCATACACTGCTTTTAGTTACACAAATATTACAAATCACAACATTTGACTTATAACATATAGCATTACATCAGTTAGCCCTTTGCAGTAACCCTGTGCTGGGGTGCAGTGCCATTAGCTACCATGGCTGCTCAAATCTGGTATTTGTGGAGGGTACATTGACCAGCCTTTAGTATGTCCAGGAATTCATGGAACCAGTCCTATTGCATGTAACTCAATTAGAAGACGTGGTGTTCCAACAAGAAAACACCCGTCCACACACGGTCCATTTTACACAAAGTGTTCTTCAGGATATCCAGCAGCTTCCCTGGCAAGCTCAATTGCCGGATCTCTCCCCAATTGTAAATGTCTGGGACTGAAAGGGGGCAACGGATCTCCCACGCACAGCAGCCAAAAACCACCTTGGCTGAACTACAGGTCCAAGTTGAAAAAGCTTGGAATGACATCCCACAGAAGGATATCCAGCATCTAAATAACCTTTACCATGCCACAATGGCAGCCTGTATGACTGCAAGCTTTTAGAATACCACTGCTATATATGTAGGATGTACAGATGAGAGACTGGTAACAGTAGTAGCAGCAAAGTCACTAACCATATCATTCCCTGTGGAGAACCTCCCTCCAGCGCACCTGCAGTCAGCTCTTTGAGGCCCGGCGGAGAGCCTTCTTTGAACCCCATTATAAATAATTAGACCTGAGCGTCACAATAAGAATCTACTCGCATTAGATCATTTCAATCTGTCAGTCAGATAGAAATCCTTCAATTTTCCCTGATTTACAGCCATGTAGATGAAAGATATTGCCAACAATAGGAGGGAGCCAGGAAAATTTCATCTGTCTGGAATTCGGCAGGAAAAAAGTGAGCTGGAAATTTCAGAGGAAGTGAGGATTTGTGCCTGCTCCAGCACCTCTGTTTGTATTCACTCAGCTGGCTCGTGTTAGCAGGAGTCATTGAGGAAAAGCGTCAAACGTTTTTTCCATCACTACAGAAACTTGACTTTAATCCCAAATCAGTAGGTCTCGTGTTGTGAACTTTAACCCCGGCCTCCTGCAAGTCACTTCAGTCCTTTGTGCTAACTATCTTAAATCAACAGCTTTGTTTTCTCTGCAGGTCTAAAAAAGAAAGATTACACAGGAGCGGCTCTATATAGAAATCCTCTCAAGCCCCAGCGCACCAGAGATTCGGAGTCAAACACATATACATTAATTTAATTAACTTTTAATTTCCGTATTCAGTATTTGGCCTGAGATCTGCTTCTAATCCAGATCTTTATGGAAATGGATGAGCAAAAAATATTAATAATCATTTGTGAGTAAAAAAAAGGTAATTATATGGCAGTCATACCCATTCAATGGGGGGTAGCGTGTTATAATCTCACACCTTATCATATTGTGGCCCAAACCAACGTGTCGGGTTAGGTGCCAAGTAGTGTGGTAGCAAAGTGCAACCAAAGGGACATCATGGAGGCAGTTTAGTAGAGCATGTTCCCATTGATACAAAGGTGAGAATTGCCTCCCTGGATGTCTAATATAAAATTAAAGAGGTTTTCTAATTCCAGGCAACCACTTTAACATCACAGGGCCTGATCTGGCTCCTGAGACTCCCAGCAAACAGCTGTTTTTGATAAGCAAAGAATGGTCAGGAGAAGCCGGGGTCATAAATACCAGGAGAGTCAAGAAGTACCAAAGGAGTCCGCAAAGAATAGTCAGGTGGAAGCCGAGGTCAAAATACCAGGAGGGATGCGCAGTACAGGAGGAGCAGGCAAAGGATCGTCAGGGAACAGGATCAGGTAAGTACACAGGTATCCAAAAAACGCCATGAACCTAAATTAACAGGCAACCTGTGGCCAGCAGGCTGCCTGTATTTATAGTGGGGAGTGAGGGTCATGTGACGTGGCCAGCGTCACATGACCGACAGACCGACCAGTCGAGCACCGAGTGATCAGCTCGGTGCTCAAGGCAGACCTAGGAGCAGGGAGCCTCCCAGCTAGCAAAGCCACCCTGGGAACGAGGTCAAACACAGATCCTCGCTCCCGAAGCTAAGCAGCAGGTCTGCGGCTGATGGGAGACCGAGTGCACCTTCGGTACCGCGTTACACAAGGCCTCTGCCATGGTCATGTGATAGACTGGACACATAGGTGCCCAATTTATTTCCAGACCTTGTATTATGGAGCAAAAATACAGTTATGTACATGAGGTCTTATTTTGACTTTAACCCCTTAAAGGGACACTGACAGGCCAAATCAGCATATATAGTTATATATATGACATAACAGGTCTTATACAGTCTATTAAAAGCATCTAAGTATCCCCCCTGTCCACCTTATAAATACCGAAATATAAAGTTTTATAACCTGCCTGTCTCGTCACCAATCCTCCTGGCATCGTTCATGTCTAATCTTCTGCGCCTGCGCCCCGCCGTGGTTACATCGCGCCTGCGTACACACCCAGCCTGCGTCTTCGAGGCAGCTGCAGCCTCTGCCTCATGCGCATGCGCCATGCACTGTTCAGAGCAGCGCTTCAGAGCGCTGCTCACTCACATCTCAAAACGATGTAACCACGGCAGGGCGCAGGTGCAGAAGATTAGACATGAACGATGCCAGGAGGATTCAATTGCCCATGCACAGGATCGTGACTGGGGAGAGTTGTAGCCGCCGCCCAGCGAAGTGAATATTGATGAGCTGGGCGGGGCTTCAGAACGGTCATTTCGGAGCGGCTGGCTGGGCGCATTTTGACATGAAACGCCGCCCCTTGGGCAGATTGGTGACGAGACAGGCAGGTTATAAAACTTTATATTTCAGTATTTATAAGGTGGACAGGGGGGATACTTAGATGCTTTTAATAGACTGTATAAGACCTGTAATGTCATATATATAACTATATATGCTGATTTGACCTGTCAGTGTCCCTTTAAGGACTCAGCCCTATTTCACCTTAAAGACTTGGCCATTTTTTGCAAATCTGACCAGTGTCACTTTAAGTGCTGATAACTTTAAAACGCTTTGACTTATCCAGGCCATTCTGAGATAGTTTTTTCGTCACATATTGTACTTCATGACACTGGTAAAATGTAGTAAAAAAAAAAGCATTTTTATTTATAAAAAAAATACCAAATTTACCAAAAATTTGCAAAAAATTGCAAATTTTCAAGTTTCAATTTCTCTACTTCTATAATACATAGTAATACCTCCAAAAATAGTTATTACTTTACATTCTCCATATGTCTACTTCATGTTTGGAACATTTTGGGAATGATATTTTATTTTTTGGGGATGTTACAAGGCTTAGACGTTTAGAAGCAAATCTTGAACTTTTTCAGAAATTTTCAAAAACCCAATTTTTAGGAACCAGTTCAGGTCTGAAGTCACTTTGCAAGGCTTACATAATAGAAACCACCCAAAAATGACCCCATTCTATAAACTACACCCCTCAAGGTATTCAAAACTGATTTTACAAACTTTGTTAACCCTTTAGGTGTTCCACAAGCATTAATGGAAAATAGAGATACAATTTTAAAATTTCCCTTTTTTGGCAGATTTTCCATTTTAATATTTTTTTTCAGTTACAAAGCAAGGGTTAACAGCCAAACCAAACTCAATATTTATGGCCCTGATTCTGTAGTTTACAGAAACACCCCATATGTGGTCGTAAACCGCTGTACGGGCACATGGCAGGGTGCAGAAGGAAAGGAATGCCATACGGTTTTTGGAAGGCAGGTATTGCTGGACTGTTTTTTTTGACACCATGTCCCATTTGAAGCCCCCCCTGATGCACCCCTAGAGTAGAAACTCCCAAAAAGTTACCCCATCTAAGAAACTACACCCCTCAAGGTATTCAAAACTGATTTTACAAATGTAGTTAACCCTTTAGGTGTTCCACAAGAGTTATTGGCAAATGGAGATGAAATTTCAGAATTTAAATTTTTTGGCAAATTTTCCATTTTAATCCATTTTCCCCAGTAACAAAGCAAGGGTTAACAGCCAAAAAAAACCTCAATATTTATGGCCCTGATTCTGTAGTTTACAGAAACACCCCATATGTGGTCGTAAACTGCTGTACGGGCACACGGCAGGGTGCAGAAGGAATGGAATGCCATACGGTTTTTGGAAGGCAGATTTTGCTGGACTTTTTTTTTTTACACCATGTCCCATTTGAAGCACCCCCTGATGCGCCCCTAGAGTAGAAACTCCAAAAAAGTGACCCCATTTTAGAAACTACGGGTTAGGGTGGCAGTATTGTTGGTACTAGTTTAGGGTACATATGATTTTTGGTTGCTCTATATTGCACTTTTTGTGAGGCAAGGTAACAAGAAATAGCTTTTTTTTGTTATTTACAACATTCATCTGACAGGTTAGATCATGTGATATTTTTATAGACCAGGTTGTCACGGATGCGGCGATACCTAATATGTATACTTTTTTTTTATTTATGTAAGTTTTGCACAATGATTTCATTTTTGAAGTTTCCATAGTCTAAGAGCCATAATTTTTTCAGTTTTTGGGTGATTACCTTGGGTAGGGTATGATTTTTGCGGGATGAGATGACGGTTTTATTGGCACTATTTTGGGGTGCGTGTGACTTTTTGATCACTTGCTATTACACTTTTTGTGATGTAAGGTGACAAAAAATGGCTTTTTTTACATGTTTTTTTTACGGTATTCACCTGAGGGGGTAGATCATGTGATATTTTTATAGAGCAAGTTATTACGAACGCTGCGATACCTAATATGTATACTTTTTTTTATTTATGTAAGTTTTACACGATGTCATTTTTGAAGCCAAAAAAAATCATGTTTTAGTGTTTCCATAGTCTGAGAGCCATAATTTTTTCAGTTTTTGGGCGATTACCTTGGGTAGGGTATGATTTTTGCGGGATGAGATGACGGTTTTATTGGCACTATTTTGATCGCTTGCTATTACACTTTTTGTGATGGAAGGTGACAAAAAATTGTTTATTTAGCACAGTTTTTATTTTACATTTTCTACGGTGTTCATCTGAGGGGTTAGGTCATGTGATATTTTTATAGAGCCGGTTGATACGGATGCGGCGATACCTAATATGTATACTTTTTTTTATTTATGTAAGTTTTACACAATAATATCATTTTTGAAACAAAAAAAAAATCATGTTTTAGTGTCTCCATTTTCTGAGAGCCATAGTTTTTTCAGTTTTTGGGCGATTACCTTAGGTAGGGTCTAATTTTTTGCGGGATGAGATGACGGTTTGATTGGCACTATTTTGGGGTGCATATGACTTTTTGATCACTTGCTATTACACTTTTTGTGATGTAAGGTGACAAAAAATTGTTTATTTAGCACAGTTTTTATGATTTTTGGTTGCTCTATATTGCACTTTTTGTGAGGCAAGGTAACAAGAAATAGCTTTTTTTTGTTATTTACAACATTCATCTGACAGGTTAGATCATGTGATATTTTTATAGACCAGGTTGTCACGGATGCGGCGATACCTAATATGTATACTTTTTTTTTATTTATGTAAGTTTTGCACAATGATTTCATTTTTGAAGTTTCCATAGTCTAAGAGCCATAATTTTTTCAGTTTTTGGGCGATTACCTTGGGTAGGGTATGATTTTTGCGGGATGAGATGACGGTTTTATTGGCACTATTTTGGGGTGCATATGACTTTTTGATCACTTGCTATTACACTTTTTGTGATGTAAGGTGACAAAAAATTGTTTATTTAGCACAGTTTTTATTTTAAATTTTTTACGGTGTTAACCTGAGGGGTTAGGTCATGTGATATTTTTATAGAGCCAGTCGATACGGACGCGGCGATACCTAATATGTATACTTTTTTTATTTATGTAAGTTTTACACAATAACAGCTTTTTTAAAACAAAAAAAATTATGTTTTAGTGTCTCCATATTCTGAGCCATAGTTTTTTTTATTTTTTGGGAGATTGTCTCATGTAGGGGCTCATTTTTTGCGGGATGAGGTGACGGTTAGATTGGTACTATTTTGGTGGGCAAACGCCTTTTTGATCGCTTGCTGTTGTACTTTTTGTGATGTAAGGTGACAAAAAATTGTTTATTTAGCACAGTTTATTTATTTATTTTTTTACGGTGTTCATCTGAGGGGTTAGATCATGCAATATGTTTATAGAGCCGGTCGATACGGACGCGGCGATACCTAATATGTAAACTTTTTTTTCCCCCTATTTTTTTACTTTATTTGGGGAAAATGATGTTTTTGTTTATTTTTACTTGAAACTTTTAATTTTATGGGGGAAAACTTTATTTTTTAAACTTTTTTTTTTACTTTATTTTTTGTCCCACTTTGGGACTTTAATTTTTGGGGGTCTAATGCCTTTTACAATGCATTCCAATACTTCTGTATTGGAATGCATTGGCTGTATGAGTAATGGGGACCCGATGGCACCGTCGCCCGCCGGATAAGGTATAACCACAAACCGCAGGTCTGAATTGACCTGCGGTTTGTGGCGATCGCCGATGCATTGTGACAGGATGCCTGCTGAATGATTTCAGCGGACATCTTGTTCCGATTAACCCCCGCCGCGGCGCAATGAAATTTTAAAGTTAGGACATACCGGTACGCCCTGGGTCCTTAAGGACTCGGCAAACATGGCATACCGGTACGTCCTACGTTCTTAAGGGGTTAAAGAGGACTTATAACCTCTCCTGACATGTCTAGTTTAGTAACTACTTGAGCAGTTCCCCCAGAATAAGGTACATGCAAATTGTCTTTGTTGCATAAATTTATGTAATGTTATAACATATTGTATTGCATCTGCGTAGTTTTGCATGGGTTAATCAAGGTTAATGATCCTGACTCTGCCCCTGGTAGTTAGGAGATGGACTTAGGTTCGCCCCCTAGCCACGTTAGTGTTTAGTGTGTAAGCTGAGGAAGTGAGAGAAGTTATATGTGCTTACTCCTCAAAGGACTAGGTCTGAACTCCAGAGAACCATTATCTCTGAGAGATCCACAGAGAGAAAACCATCCAACCAAGAGTAACGAAAAAAATTAAAGGCCCATAATCTGCATGGCTGAGCACCGGAGTCAGTCAGTAAGGCATTTGCTTTTTAAAGGGACACTGACAGGCCAAAACAGCATATATAGTTAGATATATCACATTACAGGTCTTATACAGTCTTTTAAAAGCATATAAGTATCCCCCCTGTCCACCTTATAAAGAGCGAAATATAAAGTTTTATAACCTGCTTCTCCGGTCAGCAATCTGCCCAAGGGGCGGCGTTTCATGTGAAAATGCGCCCAGCCAGCCTTCCCAACTGCCGTTTGAAGCCCCGCCCAGCTCATCAATATTCACTTCGCTGGGCGGCGGCTAGAACTCTCCCCAGTCCCGATCCTGCGCCTGCGCAATTCAATCCTCCGGGCATCGTTCATGCCCAATCTTCTGCGCCTGCGCCCCGCCGTGCCCTTAGATCGCGCCTGCGTACACACACCAGCCTGCGTCTTCGAGGCAGCTGCAGCCTCAGCCATGCACTGTTCAGAGCAGCCCGGAGGATTGAATTGCGCAGGATCGGGACTGGGGAGAGTTCTAGCCGCCGCCCAGCAAAGTGAATATTGATGAGCTGGGCGGGGCTTCAAACAGCAGTTGGGAAGGCTGGCTGGGCGCATTTTCCCATGAAACGCCGCCCCTTGGGCAGATTGCTGACCGGAGAAGCAGGTTATAAAACTTTATATTTCGCTCTTTATAAGGTGGACAGGGGGGATACTTATATGCTTTTAAAAGACTGTATAAGACCTGTAATGTGATATATCTCACTATATATGCTGTTTTGGCCTGTCAGTGTCCCTTTAAGGCTGATAAAGACTTTACTGCAGTGAAAGAGACATTGCTAATACACCCTTCACACTTGGACACGGTCAGGCCCACTGTATCTTAATCGTGTACCCCTCAGCTGGGAATTACAGCCACCAGTCTAAGAATAATAGGGCCATACCTGAATTCTGCAGAGAGAGATTGTGGAGAGATAGAGGGAAGGAGTACTACAATCCCCATCCTTTGCTATATCCATACATGGCTATCTGGGAAAATGTGCACTGAGAATTGTTTGGAAATGACTGTGTTTTGACAATGTTGGATGTACTACAATTCCCATTCTTCACTTTAGGAAAGACTTTTTTTCTACAACTTGCCTGGTTACCAACTCCAGCACCATTCTCCAGCCACAGCACCTAGATCTTCTGCCTGGCACTCGTATAACACTCATAACATAAAGAGCACCCAACTACCATCAGGAAGGAGCCCCAACATCAGGGTGTGCTCCGACGGAAGAAAGAATGCGCCCTCCTGTCACTGCCTTCCCTAAGAGGCATCAGTGTGAGGATTTCCACTGTGAGTGATTATTGCAGAGCCACTACCACTCCCATCCTCCAGGACTTGAGGCACTTGTGTTCCCCATGTAATAACAATTCTGAAGAATCTATTCTTATGACTATGTTGTACCACTCCTTTATTATTCCTACTAGTTTATAAATGAGTTGAGATTTAAGAAATGATATTTCAGAACTGTTATTATATGGGGAATATTAGTAGTTGCTAAAACAGACATGTCAGGAGAGGTGACGCATCCTGTTTAAAGGGTACAATTCCAATAATAGATATTTATACTAGAATTGTTATATATGCGGTTCTCTAATCATTTTACTTAAGGTTCAGCAGAGCTGATGCTTCTGCTTTATCCATTTTGGAGAAACTGCATTTTGTAGTTTGTGAACGAATAAGTTCTTCATCTATTTTCATAAAGTAGGCGCAAGCGACGACAGCAGTTTCCAATCCGCAGTGGGTCACATCGCCTGCTCTACGTTAGCGTGATTAGGTGAGATATGTTCAACTGTCAAACATGTTTCTGAACATCTCTATGAATCTATTACCCCCCTCACATCAATGCTGCTCCTAACAGTGTGGCTTTAATCATCCCTGTAATGTATTGGCCAAATTCTTGGAAAGGAAGCAAAGTCAAGACAAAACTGTATTTGACAAATGACATAAAGCCACAAAACAAGTTTCTTCAGACGGAAAATGGAAGCTTTTAATAGATGTAATACATTTAGCTTTACTTCAAGAATCATAAGAGACATCTATTGTGTATCTATTATATGCAACATTAAAAACCAGCATAAACCATTCTCCGCCCTGTTGTTGGCAAAAAGTGACTAGGAAAACAATGGAAAATGTGTTTGTTAGTTTATTGCCAATGGAGCAGGGACTGTTGGTGGCAAGAGTTAATAAGAGAACCTTTTCTGAGGCCTGCTATAGTTAAACGGGCTTTCCAGTTTTTTAACATTGATGACCTATCCTGATGATATGACATCTGCGGGGTTCCGACACTTGGCACTAGAGATGAGCGAATGGAATCCCACGAATTGGAATTCGATCCGAATTTCAGGATAAATTTGATTTGCCTAGAAGCTGAATTTCCTTGTGTTTCATGTCAGCGAATCGATTTAACCTGAAATAGTATAAAAAACTAAAAAAATTCAAACTTACCTCCTCCATTTGCTCGCGACAGGCCGCCACCCTCCATCTTGCTTGAAGATCTCAGCTGAAATCCCGTGCAGCCGGCCTGATGACATAATCTCGCGCCGCACAGGATTTCGGCTGAGATCTTCAAGCAAGATGGCGGCGGCCGGCCCGTTGCGAGCAAATGGAAGCGGTAAGTTATCGCAGCTCCCTGTCATTGCACCCGATACTTACAAAAAATGCGCTTTGTGACGAAGTAATTCATCACAAAGCTCATTTTTTTTTGTGAAATTCGGCGAATCAGCCAAATCGAACTTTTAAGAAATTCGCTCATCTCTACTTGGCACTGCTGCAGATCAGCTGTTTGAGGAGTCCGCAGTGTTCCAGTGAGTGACGTGGCGTCCTCGCAGCTTACCAATCACCTCACTGTCCACTAGATAACGGGTATGCTTGGTAATGCAGCTCAGTCCCATTCACTTGAACTAGGACTCTGCTGCACCTAGGCCACGTGACTGATGAATGTGACATCACTGACCTAGGAAGAGGCCGCAGTGCTCACCAGAGAGCCGCCATCTCTTCAAACAGCTGATCTTTTGGGTGCCGGGAGTCAGACCGCCACTGATCAGATATTGATGACCCATCTAAAGGATAGACCATCAATATCAAAATCTAGGACAACCTCTTTAATAAAATAATGGCTTGGGTGCAGGCAATAGACTTTCCCTGGGATTGTAACCTGTGGGAGATTAAAGGATTTTTCTAGTTTTTATAAAAATAAAGCATTATCAGTCTATGTAAATGATGGACACATTGATTAAGACCAGGGTTCATACTCCAGAAAAAAAAAATGGTTGGAGTAAATTTGCATTTTGGACTTTCTTGAAGTAAAAAAATTAATACTGCTATGAGCAGATATAGATTTGGATCAAAATATGGGCTGTTTTCTGGATTTTCTATTAATATATCTGTTAATTTAAAGGGGTTGTTCATCATCCAGTGGTCAGACCCCTGTTCTCTCCTTGTCGCCAGACCTGCAGTGGGAAGCAAACTTACCTGCTCCCCGCTGCCAGGTTCCAACTCCTTTGGTTCCCCACTGCCACTCCTGCAGTCTGGTCCTGCTCATAAACATTCTGGTTAACAATGTCCACTCTTCATGTCCTTTTAGAATTTTGGGGAGTGAAACGCAAAATCTGAAATGTCTTTAATGGGCTTTGTATTTCTGTCCATCGGCATTTTGATAATATTAATTTGCTGTCAGTGAATGAAAACACTATGAATTATATTCAGAGGCAGACAACACTTACATAGATGGTCCTGCTCTTAGCAGAGGGTTTGCTACAATTGTATACAGTCATCTATGGCAATGTAGTGGCCGGGTGGGTCCCCCAGACACCATTGAGGTCTCATCACGTGTTGCTGCTCTCCGGAATGGATGGTAAGGTGTGGTGCACCCCAATAGGAAATAAGTCCAGAGACTCAGGGTCTGCAGTAAACCAGTGTGAGAAATTTAGGTGCAAAACAATACAGACGAGGCATAGGGCTGGCTTCTCCGGTGTCCTCCCTAGCAGAAGAAGGGTTTGATGCTGAGGAAAAGTCTGAGATAGCTGTCCCTCTCTGTCTCAGAAGGCTGGTACTCTGGACAAAGGCTGGTGATCCAGGGTCTGTAGCAGAATATCCCTGTCTCAGCAACTTCTTCTGTTCATTCAATAGTCTGCCAGAGTCTCCTCTTCTAAGCACTGATCCCTAACTTCAGAACACTAGGGGCTCTGACTGATCTTCTTATATACAGTTTCTGGCTGATCTACAACCTTTTAGTGGGATAGGCGGAGTGGAGAAACTCAGCACAAACAAATACAATGTTACATTTTCTGTTTCTCATAGATTAGCATTAGAGCTTCAATGATACTTAAAGGCAATGACACAGCAGTTTTTGTTTAGTTTTGGTGGTAAGCAAGTCTGGCTTTTCCCTCCAAAAAATGGACTTATTTAAACTTTATGGTAGCTTTGGAAAATTACTAGCTTCTCATTATTAGCTAGAAAGTCCCAGAAATCTCTGTGTTCATTAACCCTTTCCACAGTGCTGTCCAAACACAGTGCAAATAAACAGTATATATATCACAACATACATATAAAATGCAGTTACACATTATTAAACAATATGCCAGTGCAAGTTAACCCTTTAAAGTGAAATAAAGTAAGTAGCTGATGACTTTGCATAGGGGAAACTGGCAATGTCCACAAATGTCCAGACTTCAAAGTATCCCTGCTCCAGACCCTAAAGCAATATTCTGTAAGCAAAATACAGTATCTGCACACATCTGGTAGTTTGCTACAATCTATCAGTCTGGAGTGCAGGCTAGTTAGCTCTCAGGGACTGGATAATGTAAATGTACTGTAAGAATATTAGTGAAAATTCACTTTGTAATCAGCTGGCACATAATAATAATGTTTATATAACGCCAACATATTCCTCAGCGATTTACAATCATAGGGTTCAGCTTACAGTATATTAGGAGATAGGGGTCATGCAAAAGGTAAAAGTGCTTGTTTTGTACAAAATTCCGGCCGTCTTGGCAAGCGCCCGACGGGTTAGGGAGCTTTTCTGATAAGCCTTTGGAGTGTAAACCTAGGGTCGCCAAGACCATGAATAACCGGTTGCAAGCTTTCTCTGTCTTGGGTTGTATAATGGGTCAGCGCCATCCTGACCGCTGCTCGGAATTGTTCGTCTATCTGGACACTATCTACAGCGCTTACAGAGCCCATGGCGGTAGTGCATGGTGGAGATATGATGAGGAATTCCGTCGGCACTTAGCGTTACACCCCGAAGTGGGTTGGGAGGTTAAGGCTACTGATGTTTGGCTTCGCCTCATGATGTCACAGAGGCAGACTCCCTTTCCAGGTGCGGCCACTGGTCCAGGAACATCTGCAGCTCAAGGACCAGTGGCCATTCGCCGACCAGGGGCGTGCTGGCTCTTTAATGAGGGTCATTGTAAATATGCAGGGTTGTGCAAGTACAAGCATAAATGCTCAGCCTGCGGTGGCAACCACCCTGCTAACCGATGCGCCCGTCCCCCAGTTAAAAACTTTAAGCACCCCGGCGCAGGCGATCCCAAGGTCCCCAGTGAGCGTGGTCGAGATGTCCCCCTGGCTAGACATCTACCCCAATAAGTCGGCTGCCTCTCAGCTTCGCTTTGGTTTCACATTTGGTTTCTTTATACCGTTTGTGTTGAGCAGGTTTCCAGCGTTCTCTGATAACCTACGGTCTGCTAGGGAGCTTCCCGAAGTCCTCCGGGAGAAATTAGGTAAGGACGTATCCTTGGGTAGGATTAAGGGGCCATTTCAATCTATTCCTTTTCCTAACTTGAGAGTTTCCCCCCTTGGGGTTGTGCCCAAGAAGGACCCGGGGAAGTTTCGCCTCATACACCACCTGTCCTATCCTAAGGGTTCGTCGGTGAATGATGCCATTCTACCTGAGGATGCGTCTGTGTCTTATGTATCTTTCGATCGGGCGGTGGTGCTCGTTAGGGAGGCGGGAATGGGCGCTCTCCTGGCGAAATCGGACATTGAGTCAGCCTTTAGGCTTCTCCCGGTTCACCCGGATTGTCATCACCTTCTGGGATGTTCTTTTGAAGGCCATTTCTATTATGACACCTGTCTACCCATGGGGTGTTCCATCTCCTGTCACTATTTTGAAATGTTTGGTCTTTTTTTGGAATGGGTTGTTAGACATGAGGCCGGATCCTCGTCAGTCATTCATTATCTAGATGAACTGTAATCTTGGAGCGGTATGCCAACCGCCGGACTCCCGGCGGGCAAGTACGCCATCAGCTATCACCAACTCTCCATTGTAACAAATGCCGCCACGGAGGAGAACCCGTTGCCGATCATCACCCAGCTAAAGGTTAACCTGTTGTCCGAGTGTTCTTCATTTAGTTCTGGTTACAATAGGGGCCACTCCCTTTCGGCAGAGGTGTTGTTCTCCTTCCCCCTCCCTGAATTACCAACAGTCTGGCAAGCGCCCGACGGGTTAGGGAGGGTGCTTAGGGACTGGTGGTCCTCCTCCCTTCCCAATCAGGTTTATGCGGGTCATCTGGCCCCTATTATGGTCTGGTCAGCTAAGGGTTAAGGCAGACAGGCTTGGACGATGTGTCCTGAAGGGTGGAGATGGGGTGTTAACCCCTCCCTCTAAGAAGGTTATATAGCTCTTCCCCCAGCAGCAGAGCTTCCTCTTGACCGTGGAAGCCAAGTTTCCCGCCCTCCCTCCCTTAAGTAGGTTATTTCCAGTGTTGGGCGTTGGATTGGGATCTTATGATGGTGTTCTCAGCTTAAGGTTATAAAAATAAAAAAAAGGGAATATATTTATGTTGTTTTTCTTCTCTTAAAAGTGGCGATCTGATTTGAGCTATGAAGTCACAGCTGGCGGCATTTGTTACAACGGAGAGTTGGTGATAGCTGATGGAGTACTTGCCCGCCGGGAGTTCGGCGGTTGGCATACCGCTCCAAGATTACAGTTCTTTGGTTTTGCAGTTAAAAAATAAGCAAGCTGTGGCAGATCATCACCCAGCTAAAGGTTAACCTGTTGTCCGAGTGTTCTTCATTTAGTTCTGGTTACAATAGGGGCCACTCCCTATCGGCAGAGGTGTCGTTCTCCTTCCCCCTCCCTGAATTAGAGAGCACCAAAAACTGTGGATTTTGGGAACTAACCTACCGTATTTTTCGCTCCATAAGATGCACCTGATCATAAGACTCACCTAGGATTTAGAGGAAGAAAAGAAAAAAATATTTTTTATCAGACCTGAGATCAGACCCCTAATCTTCATCAGACCCCCAATCTTCATAAGACCCCTAATCCTCATCAGACATCAAACCAGACCCACATCAGACCCCCATTCCTCATTAGACCTCAGATCAAACCATCAAATCAGACTCCCATTTATTATTAGACCGCAGATCAGATCCCCATCAGGCCTTTAGATCAGACCCCCATTCCTTATAAGACCTCAGATCAGATCCCCATCAGACATAAAATAAATAAATGAACTTACCTTTACCTTTCCTTCTCCGGATGGCACCACCACTTTGCAGATCCAGTGGCTTTTTCTCCATTCACCACTCCCTGGTCTTCTCTGGGCACCTCATTGCACTGTGAATTAAGCTCACACAGTGTCAGGTCATAGTGCATGCATCGCTCCCTGGTCCGATTGTGTACAAGTGAGCACTTCCATAATAGAAGTGCTCACTTGTATTCGCTCCATAAGATGCACTGCCATTTTCGCTCCATAAGATGCACTGGGTCTTATGGAGCGAAAAATACAGCAATTGCTTGGGGTTGGGCATTCCAGAGAACTGGTGCAGCTTAAAGAGAAGTCATGGACATGAGAGTCAGAGGTTTGGATTATGGTGGATGCCTTAGATCATTTGCAGATAGTAGAACATAGAGATAAGTGAGGAGGTATAGGGGGTGCAGCACAGTGGAGAGATTTGTGGATGAGTGTGAGAAGTATAGATTGAATTCCATACTGTATGAGCAGAGCATTGGTTGGAGGTATCGGTGTACCTGTTATACAGATACATGAGTCTGGCTGCTGCATTCAAGATAGATTGGTGAGGCGATAGTTGAGTGAGGGGAAGACAAATTAGTAATGAGTAAGAGTTACAGTAATTGAGATGAGAATGGATTTGGTCACCAATGAGAGTTTTGGTTGTTTCCATGGTAAGAAAAGGGTGAATTCTAGAGACGTTTTTGAGATTTAGGTGGCATGAACAGGTGAATGATTGAATATAGGGGGTTAAGGAAAGATCAGAGTCGAACATGACACTTAGACAGTGGGCATGCTGCCTAGGCACTATGGTAGTGCCACGCAGTGCTTTTTGTGCTGCATACTTGGACATGATTAAAGAGGACCTTTCACTAGAATAAAAAATCTAAACTAACTATACAGACATGGAGAGAACGGCGCCCAGGGATCGCCCTGCACTTACTATTATCCCTGGGCGCCGCTCAGTGGCGTAGCTAGAAATGAATGGGCCCCACAGCAAATTTTTGAATGGGGCCCCCCTCCTCCAGTAATTTTTTCGCAACCCCTTCCTTTCATGCCGCCCCCATTCCTGTGGCTAGTAAAGATCGCTCTCTCAGACCAGGGGCGGCAGCTGTTCCATCCATTTTCTACACTGTCTATACTGCCACTGTATATAATTTCATTTTGTAATACTGTTGAGAGGGCCCTGACAAAGTCTTTTAGTCCTCCTCCACCTGGATGGGCCCCTTCTGGGTCAGGGCCCCAAAGCAGCCTCTTCCCCTGCTTCCCCTATAGTTACGCCCCTGGCGCCGCTCCGTTCGCCCGGTATAGCCTCCGGTATCTTCATATGTTAGGCTCCACCCAGTGGAACCTGCCGGCGTCTCCTTCTCCCAGGCTGTAGCGCTGGCCAATCGCAGCGCTCAGCTCATAGCCTGAGAGAAAAAAAAACCTCTCAGGCTATGAGCTGAGCGCTGCGATTGGCCTTCGCTACAGCCTGGGAGAAGGAGACCCTGACAGGTTCCACTGGGTGGAGCCTAACATATGAAGATTCCTGGAGGCTATACCGGGAGAACAGAGCAGCGCCCAGGGAAAATAGTAAGTGCAGGGGGATCCCTGGGCGCCCCCTCCACACAGTGGGTTTTGCCTCCTCTGTGCCCCCTCCACACAGTGGGTTTTTCCTCCTCTGTGCCCCCTCCATGCAGTGGGTTTTGCCTCCTCTGTGCCCCCCCCCCCCCACACTGTGGGTTTTGTTTCCTCTGTACCCCCTCCACACGGATTAGGATATATAATGGCTCCCTCTGTATTATTATTATATATAATGGCCCCCTCTGTATTATTAGTATATATAATGGTCTACTCTGTATTAGTATATATAATGGCCCCCTCTGTATTATTGGAATATATAATAGCCTCCTCTGTATTATTAGTATATATAATGGTCCCTCTGTATTAGTATATATAATGGCCTCCTCTGTATTATTAGTATATATGATGGCCCCCTCTGTATTATTATAATATATAATGGTCCCCTCTGTATTATTAGTATATATAATGGCCCCCTCTGTATTATTATAATATATAATGGTCCCCTCTGTATTATTAGTATATATAATGGCCACCTCTGTATTATTAGTATATATAATGGCCCCCTCTGTATTATTAGTATATATAATGGCCCCCTCTGTATTATTAGGATATATAATAGCCTCCTCTGTATTATTAGTATATATAATGGCCCCCTCTGTATTATTAGTATATATAATAGCCTCCTCTGTATTATTAGTATATATAATGGCCCCCTCTGTATTATTGGAATATATAATCGCCCCCTCTGTATTATTAGTATATAATGGCCCCCTCTGAATTATTATAATATATAATGGCCGCCTCTGTATTATTAGTATATATAATGGCCCCCTCTGTATTATTAGTATATATAATGGCCCCCTCTGTATTATTAGTATATATAATGGCCCCCTCTGTATTATTAGTATATATAATAGCCTCCTCTGTATTATTAGTATATATAATGGCCCCCTCTGTATTATTAGTATATATAATAGCCTCCTCTGTATTATTAGTATATATAATGGTGTACTCTGTATTATTAGTATCTATAATGGCCCCCTCTGTATTATTAGTATATATAATAGCCTCCTCTGTATTATTAGTATATATAATGGTCTACACTGTATTATTAGTATATATAATGGCCCCCTCTATATTATTAGTATATATAATAGCCTCCTCTGTATTATTAGTATATATAATAGCCTCCTCTGTATTATTAGTATATATAATGGTCTACTCTGTATTATTAGTATATATAATGGCCCCCTCTGTTTTATTAGTATATACAATAGCCTCCTCTGTATTATTAGTATATATAATGGTCTACTCTGTATTATTAGTATATATAATGGCCCCCTCTGTATTATTATAATATATAATAGCCTCCTCTGTATTATTAATATATATAATGGCCACCTCTGTATTATTAGTATATATAATGGCTCCCTCTGTATTATTAGTATATATAATTGCCCCCTCTGTATAATTATAATATATAATTGTCCCCTCTGTATTATTAGTATATAGAATGGCCCCCTCTGTATTATTAGTATATATGATGGCCCCCTCTGTATTATTATAATATATAATGGCCCCCTTTGTATTATTAGTAAATATAATGGTACTTTGTGTATTATTATAATATATAATAGCCCCTCTGTATTATTAGTATATATAATAGCCCCCTCTGTATTATTATACTATATAATGGCCCCCTCTGTATTATTATAATATATAATAGCCCCTCTGTATTATTAGTATATATAATGGCCCCCTCTGTATAATTATAATATATAATTGTCCCCTCTGTATTGTTAGTATATAGAATGGCCCCCTCTGTATTGTTAGTATATAGGATGGCCCCCTCTGTATTATTAGTATATAGGATGGCCCCCTCTGTATTATTAGTATATATGATGGCCCCATCTGTATTATTATAATATATAATGGCCCCCTTTGTATTATTAGTAAATATAATGGTACTTTGTGTATTATTATAATATATAATAGCCCCT
This sequence comes from Bufo bufo, assembly GCF_905171765.1. Taxonomy (NCBI): domain Eukaryota; kingdom Metazoa; phylum Chordata; class Amphibia; order Anura; family Bufonidae; genus Bufo; species Bufo bufo. Next base: position 321,684,287 of record NC_053394.1, on the reverse strand, counting down.
CTGTATTATTAGTATATATAATAGCCCCCTCTGTATTATTATACTATATAATGGCCCCCTCTGTATTATTATAATATACAATGGCCCCCTCTGTATTATTATAATATATAATAGCCCCCTCGGTATTATTAGTATATAAAATAGCCTCCTTTGTATTATTATAATTTATAATGGCCCCCTTTGTATTATTAGTATATATAATAGCCCCCTCTGTATTAATATAATATATAATGGTCCCTCTGTATTATTATAATATATAATGTTCCCCTCTGTATTATTAGTATATATAATAGCCCCCTCTGTATTATTAGTATATATAATGGCCCCCTCTGTATTATTAGTATATATAATGGCCCCCTCTGTATTATTAGTATATATAATGGCCCCCTCTGTATTATTAGTACATATAATTGCCCACTCTGTATTATTAGTATATATAATGGCCCCCTCTGTATTATTAGTATATATAATGGCCCCCTCTGTATTATTAGTACATATAATTGCCCACTCTGTATTATTAGTATATATTAGTGTGCCTCATCTCCGGTCCTCCTATCTGTCTATCTCTACCACAGTATTGGGGGTAGCAGCAGCATGACAGTGTTAAGGCACCAGGAGGGGAGGATGATAGTAAAGTGAGGAATCTAAAAATGTATTCTGTGAAACTCTGTAGAGATGAGACGCGCTGAAAGAAGGTATCATGGCGGTCTTATCTCCGAATGAAGATGTTGAGGAAAGTATACATCACAGGAGATGTCACTTAATGGATGAGGTAAACCGTGCTGTATTCTACTGCATATTTTGTAGCGATGTATTTAATGTCCATCCCCATATCTGTTTCACGGTATGGTTGGGGGGGTGGATTGAAAATATGGCCCACCCTGCCACATCCTGGCCCCAGACTTCAGGTCACACTGTGAATGTTCTGAATTCTGGGGCCTCACACCCATCTACTACATTATCTGTACTCAGAGTTATCACTGTGTTATCTGTAGTGTTACATAGGACTGCAGGTGACATCTACTACATTATCTGTACTCAGGGAGTTATTGTGTTATCTGTAGTGTTACATAGGACTGCAGGTGACATCTACCCCATTATCTGTACTCAGAGAGTTATCATTGAGTTATCTGTGGTGTTACATAGGACTGCATGTGACATCTACTACATTATCTGTAAAAAGGGGTGCAGCGTACTCAAGTTGTGTGCAATAGGTGTTTCTGGGTGATGTAGTGCAATATACACTAACCTGGTACAGCTGACTCTCTGCAAGGGCAGGTATAGGTAGAAATAGTTCGTGACGCCAGTGCCAAGTAAACGGTGGCACGCCGTTTGCGGATGCAGGAATAAATTGAGGAAACGTAGTATTAAAATAGCACTCCAACTTTAGTAGTTTTCCAGCAGAGACAATAGTGGAATCGCAGTTCCTTGGCATACAGTCGATTTTGCAATTCGGTCGATGCAGGCAATTCAGTTACAGCAAGGTAATTACAGAGTGTTGAACACAGGACTTGCAGCACAGGAGCTAGCACTCTAATTCTGTCTGATCCTGGAATATAGCATATCTTCACCAAGGCCCATTAACCTAGTTCTGGCTTTATATCCTTGGCTATAGCTTTAATCAGTACCTCCTCTGTCTTTCTGAGTACCTCTTGCTTTCCTGATCTTTGCCTCTGTCTCTCTCAGCTTCTGGAAACTTCCTCAGGCTCTAGAAACTTCTGAGCTGTGGTCTAGACTGACTTCTGCACTCCACACTAGATCAGGTTACACTGCCTTTCCCTTCCTTGTCTGGCCCTTATCTAAACTAGGGCTCCCTAGCTCCCTCTAATGCCTAAGAGCTGGAATGACACCCCTAGCCGGCCTGTACTTGCAAGTTTCATAGCAACAGGGAAATACATGCATTACATTACATGACATTTTATAAAACTGACATATACCAACTTCCCCATAATTAAGGAGGGACGACAGCACACCAAGTGACCTTTTGGTAGTGACGGGTATTATAGTTCCCGTACACTACATACCCCACTGCTTTAAGCTGAGTACGACCTCGTACTCCATCATGGGTCGCCCAACTGGAATCTCTACCTGAAATAGAAAATAGAGACATGCAGGCATACATACATGTAATTCATCTGCATTTACATTTACATCAGGTCCAATTGGCAAAGGTGAAGGGTAGTGACAAGGGGCGTCGTTCTCTTCTCTCAGGATAGTGAATGGAACGGGGGCGCTGACCTGGCACAGCGTAACATTATAACCAGGATAGTCCATGACAATGAATAAGTCTATGATAAAACAGTAGAAAACGGTATAAAAGTTCTTGGAGGCTCAAATAACAAACATGAGTCCGTACCCAGGTTATTTCTTATTAAATCACAGAGGCTCTCATGCGGTGGAGTCCATCTCTGGGCACATTTCCTTAGTATGAAGTTGCACAATAAAATGACAGCATAATAACGGAACTACCCAGGGGTTTCCTGTGGGTGTAGCACAGGCAAGGGCTCACGTGGGGGAGTCCATTCTTGCGCACAAATGTCCAACAAGGTATTGCCCGTGGCAACTGTTTGGGAGGAGACACCACCAGAATAATCAAAGTCTCCTAAACGGACTGGCGGACGTCCCTTGGTCATCCGGGTAGACCTTCTCAACACAGGGGTCTCCTCTTCCCTTAGCAACGAGGTAGAAGGGAGAGGAGCAACAGGAGGGTCTCAATCCGTGAGACCTCGGTCAGGAACAACTGGAACAACAGGAACAACTGGAACAACAGGAACAACAATATCCACTACAGGGGGAACTGGATCCAGGGCATCTTGAACCGGCTCTTCTGGAGGTAAAACTACAGTAGGTGCCGGAGCAGGCACCAGCAAGTTCAACCACGGTGTCAGAAGCCAATGCATGGGATCAGCGTCATACCTGAGATTACTGACAGCCTGCATAGGATCCTCGGGCGGTATTGCTGACTCTGACACAGGATATTCAGATCCGGAACTCTCGGCACTAGGTTCTGGTGTCAGGCAGAGCTTCAACCGGTTTCGGTGTACAATTTGGGATCCCTTGTCTTCCCTGGTGATCTCATAAGTGTGAGTTCCAACATTTGGGATTGCAGTGACAACATAAGGACTTCGCTCCCACTTACTGTCCAATTTGCTGGTACGACGGTTATTCTTTAACCATACCACGGCCCCTATGGTCAAGGGTTCTGCATGGGCTGCCTGATCATAGTTTCTCTGCTGTCGGTCTCTAGCAAGGTCCATACGTTCCTGAACAATGGCTTTGGCTGCATCTAATCGCCTTTGGTGCTCAGCAACCCAGTCGGTGTTAGGTAATGGGTTAATGCAATCAGGCACATGTATGTCCAATGAATGATCAGCAGGCAATGTTCCTTGGCGCCCAAACATCAAGTAAAAAGGGGTATACCCGGTGGAACAATGTATGGTATGATTGTATGTGAACATGAGCTGTGGCAACAGACTGGGCCAATCTCCTCTGTTTTCAGGAGGCACGGCCCTCAGCATCTCTATCAAGGTCTGATTCATTTTTTCACATAATCCGTTACCTTGAGGATGGTAGGCCGTCGTCCGGATCTTCTTACAGTTGTGTAAGCGGCACAGTTCATGGAACAGATGGGACTCAAAAGCAGGTCCTTGATCGGTGAGGATCTTTTCTGGACATCCATAGGGCAGGAGAAAGTGCTTCCAGAACATTTCGGCTGTAGTCTTGGCTGTCTGGTCTCTCACAGGCACTGCTACAACAAACTTTGTGAAATGGTCAATAATAGTCATGGCATAAGCATACCCTGAGCGACTAGGCTCCAGTTTTACATGGTCGATGGCGACAAGTTCAAGAGGACGGGTACTTACAATGGGTCTTAGTGGTGCCCTCTGATCATGGTGCTCACTTCGTTTCAAGGCACAGGCTACACACTCTCGACACCACTTCTCCATGTCTTCTCTCATGCCTACCCAGTAAAACCGCTGGCGGATAGTAGCTTCAGTCTTTTGGACCCCAAAGTGACCGGATTGATTGTGGTACATCTCCAACACCATACCTGCATCTCGTCGGGGTATGAGAATCTGGTGTACTCTCTCGTTGGACACTGGGTCTAGACTTCTCCGTAGCAATAGGCCCTTTTGTATGAAGAGTTGATGGCGCTGTCTCCACAATTTGATGAGTTCAGGATCTGCACTCTTACGCCGGATCCTCTCAGGGGCTCTGCCACTAGTAATGAAGTCCAACAACTCACCCAGCACTCTACTTTCAGACTGTAGTTTCACCCACCTTTCTTCTTTAGGATCAGGCCTACTGGAGGGTGAAGGAACTGCAGCTCTGCCATTGGTAGCTCGAGCCTGGTCCTGTTGAGCAAACTTGTTATAGAAAGCCGGCATCTCTACATCTTCCCAAGCATCTCGCACATCATCAGGAGCGGTCTCTGTGGGAAGTCTGGATAAAGCATCAGCATTATCATTAGTACGTCCAGCACGATACTTTACAGAGAAATTATAGTTGGCAAGGCGAGAGGCCCATCTCTGCTCCAAGGCCCCCAATCTAGCTGTATTTAGATGCGCCAGAGGGTTATTGTCAGTGAATGCAATGAACGGGGTGGCGGCTAGATAATCCTTGAATTTTTCTGTCACTGCCCACACCAATGCCAGGAACTCTAGTTTGAAGGAACTATAATTCTGGTCATTTTTCTCAGCTCCTTTCAGGGAGCGGCTTGCATATGCTATCACTCTCTCTTTTCCCTCTTGGATTTGGGCTAACACAGCTCCCAGGCCTCGCTTGCTAGCATCAGTATAGAGATGGAAGGGCTTGCTATAATCTGGATAACCTAACACAGGAGGCTCGGTCAGTTTCTTTTTTAGCAATTGGAACGCTATCTCTCTTTTCTCATTCCACTCAATGGGTACAGGAGTTCTAGGGCTTTTCTTGGGTTGCCCCCTCAAGAGTTCCTGGATAGGATCAGCTATTTGAGCAAAATGGGGGATGAAACGTCTATAGTAGCCGGCAAAACCAAGGAAACTCCTCACCTCTTTGACGGTAGTAGGAACCGGCCAATTACGGACAGCTGCTAATTTATCAGGGTCAGGTTGCACTCCCTCTCCGCTTACTACATGCCCCAGGTATCTTACTGCAGGTTTGAGCAGGTGACACTTGGATGGCTTTACCTTCAAGCCATATTTGGTAAGGATCTCAAATACTTCTGCCAAATGTTTTAGATGGTCCTCATATGTTTTTGAGTACACAATGACGTCATCTAGATACAGCAGCACTGTTTCGAAGTTTTTGTGACCCAAACACCGCTCCATTAATCTCTGGAAAGTTCCTGGGGCATTACATAGCCCGAACGGCATACAATTGAATTCGAACAGGCCCATGGGAGTAGTGAAGGCAGTCTTTTCTCTATCTGCAGGGGCCATGGGTACTTGCCAGTAGCCACTGGTCAAGTCCAATGTGGAGAAATAGGCAGAGGAGCCCAGAGCAGTTAGTGACTCCTCAATGCGGGGCAGTGGGTATGCATCTTTGTGGGTTATTTGATTAATTTTCCTATAATCCACACAGAAACGGATACTACCGTCCTTCTTCTTTACAAGAACCAGGGGTGCAGCCCACGGACTACGGCTGTCCCGGATCACATTAGAGTCTTTCATCTCTTGGATCATTTCCTTTACAGTCTGATATGAAGTAGGTGGTAAGGGTCTGTATCTCTCCTTGATAGGAGGATGAGAGCCAGTAGGTATGGTGTGTTGTATGGCACTAACCTCTCCATAGTCAGTAGCATGCTTACTGAAGGCCTGGTGGTGCTCCTTGACAAGCTGTAGAATCCCTTCTTGTTGATGTTGGGGGGTAGTCTCGTCCCCTACATGGAGCTCTTCCCACCAGGGCACTTGTGGCTGGGTCACCGGCGAACATCCGCTGACTGCAGCTGGCGGCTTTTCTGTCACTGGAAGACGAATGACGTCTTGGAAGGACACCTGGGACAGCTGGGCAACACTGCAATGCTTAGTAAGCGCAACAGGATGATTACTCAGGTTAATCAGACAGACAGGTACTTTACCTTGGGAGACGTTCACCAGGCACTTGGCAGCTCTCACATAAGGATAATCCTCCATCTGGATCGGTTCCACCAGGGCTGGATAATCTCGGCCTTCGACTCCCAGGACAGCACGACACCACAAAAGAGTTTGAGAATTAGGAGGCAAAGTCACAGGCTTAATATCACGGATCCTGGCAGTACAAATTTCTCCTTTCCCATTAGCAAACCTCTGCTGGGCACTTAACACAGTGATAGTCTTTTGAATCACCCTCCTGGATGCAGAGGAAGCAGTGGGCAAAGTCTGATGTAATACAGCAAGTATTTCTGAATAACAGTTTTTGAAGACATTGGTGCCTAGAATGACAGGATGTCCTCCTCTGTCACCGGCCTGTACTACGATCACTCCCTGTTGAGGCAGGGTTACTTCTCCCACCTGCAGGGTGGGTTCCCAGTATCCATGAACCTTTACTGGTTTGCCATTGCTGGCGATAATTTCCACCCAGGATTCAGGCGGTTGGGTCAACTGGTTGGTGTCCCAGAACCTTTCAAATGCAGGCAGCTGAATAGTAGTGACCTGAGACCCAGTATCTAATAGGGCTTCAAAGGGGATCCCGTTGATCTCTATATTGATTTTAGGATGGGATCCTACATAACGTGGCATCCAATTTGGATCCTCTGGACCTAGTGTTCTACCTCCCGAGGGTTGGTCCTCAGCCTCAGGGGTTGCCCGTTTAACTGCCAGCACGTGGATTCTGTGTGTCCCAGCTTTTTGCAGTATGTACACACGGGCTTCTTGCGACCTCTATTACGCCTCCCAGGATCCCTGGGGTGAGTCTCTTGGTATGGAGGTGGGAACGGCCTAGGAGATGACAGGAACTCTTCTTCTGTCATTATGGGTTTTTCCCATTCCTCTATTTTTCTGCACACCTTCTCTAGACTTTTAGTGAGGTGATTTACTTGCTCTGTCAGCATGGCAATAGTATCAGTAGCTGACACTTGAACAGCTTGGCCGGCCTCAGCTCGGTTAGTGATAAGCGGTTTTGGCTTGCAGGCTGATGACTCAGATAGGGCGCTCAACTCAGGAGATACTGTGGACCCCAGAATTTTTATAGCCAGTTCTTTAAAGTCCAGAAAGGCACTGTTAGGGTGCTGGGCGGACAGCATCTTTAACTGGGTCCTTATTTGTTCACTAGACACCCCGTTGATAAATTGTTCCCTCAGGGTCTGGTCCCGGTTATCAGCCTCTTTGGGATCTATCTGGATTACAGCCCCTAAAGCCTCCTGAAGTGATAGGGCATAGTCACGGAGGGACTCACCGGGCTTCTGTCTCCTGCCAAAGAAGTGCATCTTTATCTCTGAGGCAGTCCTAGTTTCAAAAGTGGCCCTGAGGCGGGTGAATATCTGTTCTAGAGTACTCCGCTCAGTAGCAGGCCAGGATAATACCTCCCTGCGGGCAGCTCCCTCCAGTTGCGCTAGCATGATTTCCATTTGCTGGTCGGCATTTATAGGGTATAATCGGAATAGTGCCAGCAACTTTTCTTCAAAGTCCCGTAGGGTATGGGTCTCTCCCCTGTAGCGAGGGAACCATGGAGCCCCGAAATAATAAGGCATGGTAAAGGGCATCATGCTGGGGGCTGTCGGTTGATTAGGAGCCGCAAGCTCTCCTGGGGCCGGCTGCTCAGGCACTCCTGGCTCTGACATAGTAGTCTATTGAGAGGTGACCGCTGGCGACTAAAGGGCCGATACACTCCCCTTCCCTCCGGTTACAAGTGCTTACCGGTATCGCTGGTCTTGCGCAGGCCAAGTCTCGCGAGGTTCCGGACGTCCTGAGACCGCGGTGACGCAGGAGAAGCAGGGCCGCGGCGGTGCGATGATGAAGAGGGGCGGGACTCTCTGTGTCTTTGCAGGGATCCGCCCACGAATGTCCTCAGCGGCGCGGGAAACTTTACTCCAGGCAGCCGGTGGCCATCTTTAGCAAAACGCTGTCCATTCACTGACAGCAAGCAGGATTGTAAAAAGTCCACAAAACCACACTCCAATGCGGCGATTTTCTTCCTCTGGGTAGCGCAACACTGCACAGCGCTTTTTAGAGGTTTTTGGTACACTTTGGGTACGATTTTCAGTCCACAAAGTCCACTTGAATAAAACAGGAAAATTGTCACTTTGGTCACAGGGCAACTGTATAAGGCACAAAGTTCACGCTTCTTGCACTAGAAAGCGTGCGTATCCTGTTCGTGACGCCAAAAGAGAGGTGCAGCGTACTCAAGTTGTGTGCAATAGGTGTTTCTGGGTGATGTAGTGCAATATACACTAACCTGGTACAGCTGACTCTCTGCAAGGGCAGGTATAGGTAGAAATAGTTTGTGACGCCAGTGCCAAGTAAACGGTGGCACGCCGTTTGCGGATGCAGGAATAAATTGAGGAAACGTAGTATTAAAACAGCACTCCAACTTTAGTAGTTTTCCAGCAGAGACAATAGTGGAATCGCAGTTCCTTGGCATACAGTCGATTTTGCAATTCGGTCGATGCAGGCAATTCAGTTACAGCAAGGTAATTACAGAGTGTTGAACACAGGACTTGCAGCACAGGAGCTAGCACTCTAATTCTGTCTGATCCTGGAATATAGCATATCTTCACCAAGGCCCATTAACCTAGTTCTGGCTTTATATCCTTGGCTATAGCTTTAATCAGTACCTCCTCTGTCTTTCTGAGTACCTCTTGCTTTCCTGATCTTTGCCTCTGTCTCTCTCAGCTTCTGGAAACTTCCTCAGGCTCTAGAAACTTCTGAGCTGTGGTCTAGACTGACTTCTGCACTCCACACTAGATCAGGTTACACTGCCTTTCCCTTCCTTGTCTGGCCCTTATATAAACTAGGGCTCCCTAGCTCCCTCTAATGCCTAAGAGCTGGAATGACACCCCTAGCCGGCCTGTACTTGCAAGTTTCATAGCAACAGGGAAATACATGCATTACATTACATGACATTTTATAAAACTGACATATACCAACTTCCCCATAATTAAGGAGGGACGACAGCACACCAAGTGACCTTTTGGTAGTGACGGGTATTATAGTTCCCGTACACTACAGGGGCGTGTCCACAAATGGGGGGGGCGCAATACATGGCTTGCCCCGGGTACTGGCAACCCACGCTACGCCACTGCACATGGGTGATTTAAAGAGAAAGGGGCTAATGTTGAAGAGAATGCAATAGATGGGTAACAGTGTAGTAAGCTTGAAGGAAAACAGCACATAAAATAAATGTGGATGTTATCCGCAAGGTAATCCTTATTAGAACAGTAGATGGAGGACTGGAATGACTGACAGAATGACAGATATACAGTATTTTTTTCTTGATTGGCCCAGATAAATATGCAAACAGAGAAACAGTGAATTGATCAGTATAATATGAAATGCCTTGACCAGCCATACTACTGGGATGGCATAGGAGTGGTGTGGTTCTCTCAGTCACCACCCCTCATTCATCCCTGGTCTGGAATGATGGCTTCCTGTGTAGTAAGGTGTAAGCTGCTGTGCAAAAAATTCCAGACACAGAAGAAGGTAAAGAGCCTTGACAGAAATTAGAATACATGGAGTAACTTCAAAAATATGTCTAGAAAACCATCCACCTGTTTTTATTAAAAATAAATGCATAGAATAGTCACATATACAGTAGGTTGATGAAAAATATGAAGGAAGTATCCCTTTTAAAAAGCAACACAGAGGAATAATAAATTGGTCTTTTGAATGTATCTCAAAGCTTCCCGACTGTGATCATGTGTATTTAATGAAAATCCAGGGACATTTCCTAAAGAAAATACATCAGATTATTTTTGGGTTCACTTTTTACTTCACTGCCAAATGCTGTATATCCCATAGCAGATAGATCGCTAACATTTTGCATTTTTACATTACTCACAGCAGTATAGAAAATTGGGTGGGAGAGTAGGTGTGATAAGTTATGTTAAAGAGGTATTCTAATATCAACATTAGTGGCATATGGCTAGGATATACCACACATCTAAGATAAATGTGGGTCCCACCTCTGAGACCAGTTCCTATATCCAGAACAGGGCCTCCAAAGTGAAGATTTTTGTCTCATTTCTCTACTATATGGTGGACTAAAGTAGATACTGAATGGTGTTCTGTGACTCAGTTTGAAGTTTTAAAGAACCTAGACTATTTCTTAAAGAGGATCTGTCATGTCCACTAAAATAGCATACTGTACCTTTACAGCCAACTCTTTATTGATACCCATCCATGTTTGTTTTTTTCTTCCAGCCCATAATTGGTGCTATTAATTTTGGTGCCGATACTAGTGAATGGTCAGGTGGGTGGTCACCACCACCCAGAGCCAATGCGATGTCACCTCAGTTATTGAAAATGGGTGATGGAGACCACCCACCTGACAATTCACTAGTAAGGCTATGGCATCAATTACAAGCTTCTGGTAAATATATGCAGTCTCAGTTGTGTAAGGACGTGCACAGCTACCATGTGATAATGAGGTGATAATGAATGTTATTGACTATAGACTTGGTGACTTTTCCTTAAAAATCTTTGATTCTGTCTGACAACCTTTTTTTTGTAGGCCCAGAAGCTCATTTTGAATATATATATATTTTTTAAAAGGATGGATGACTCCAAAGCAATTACATTCAGAATGAGGGACTACTGTACATTCAAATGATGCAATGCAGTTAAGTTTTATTGAAAATCTAAAGTCAAAGTGCTAGGTGAGAGCTGGGTCTTCTTAAGGGCCCATTCATATGGCATCATTTGATACCGGAATTTTGGCTCATATTTTGTGTCAAAAAGCTTGTAGCCGCAGCGTAGAATCAACCTCATCCACTCGTGCAGCCGGTGGTTTAAAGACACAAAAGATCCCAGGAAGCACCTGTCCTTTCACAAGATGGTGTCCTGACATACGCCATAGAAAGCCACGGCAGGAGTGCATTCATGGTTTAGCTCCATTCAGTGGTGCTAAACAGTGAGCAGGTCCTCAGCCTTTAAACTGGAAAAATAGCAGGAACCATGGAGTTTGCCTAAGAGAAGATAGTGGGAGAAGGGATAATGCTGCAAGACCAAAGAGGAGCCAATGGCCTGGTCTGTGAATGTTCCCCTGAAAACACTTGGTTCAAAAGGACAGGCTGAGTATGGCAACTCCCCAGCAATGACTGGAAGATAGAGTGTGATGGCTGCCAGTGAGGAGAGATTCCAAACTGGACAGCTGGTGGCCTGAGCGTCTAACATTGTCTTTATGGAGTAAAAGTATATGGACTTTATATAATTGCAATAACTGTGCCTCTACATGATTACCAAAGCTTGTTGTGCCTGTGGACAACAGATGTGTAACCACCAAGTTGTGTGCCCTCACTGCCAGACTGTCATGAGTACTTTGCCTTTAAAGGGTAACTGTCATGTTTTCATCAAAAAATCTATTTTGGCATATGTTACTGCTGCAGCAGCATTATGCATAAAGCAATCTTTAGTTTCTTCACATACCACTGTTTTCCTTGAGTTTTTACCTTAGTCACGGCTGTTTAAACATTTACAATATGAGGACCTTCTCAAGATGGCTCCTATATCAGTTATGTGAGGCCAAAACTGCTTACCCTCACTTCCCATACACACTTGCTGTAGCCAGCAGCTCCCTGCCAGCCAATCAAACTGGAATACTGAGAGACACGCCTCCTCATTCTAAAGCCTAATTCAGGCATGTAGTGTGAAGGACCGCCCCTCTGTCTTTTGCTTATACCAAAAGGAAGACAGACAAGCCCTAGCAACGGTCTTTTAAGGGACAGAGGACATTAATGAAAGCTGTTATTATAAGGTAATTACAGATCTTTTGACAATCATTGACAGACTAACTCAGGTATACATGCCTAGCTCTAATAAACTATCAAATAAAAAAAATATGACAGTTACTCTTTAAGAGACTTCTAATTATGCAGATGTTTGCTTAGGTACCGTGTCCTCCTGTGCATGTAACGGGGCGCCGAAGGCGCACTCGGTCTCCTATCAGCCGCAGACCTGCTGCTTAGCTTCGGGAGCGAGGATCTGTGTTTGGCCTCGTTCCCAGGGCGGCTTTGCTAGTATGTAGGCTCCCTGCTCCTAGGTCTGCCTTGAGCGCCGAGCTGATCACTCGGTGCTCGACTTGTCTGTCTGTCGGTCATGTGACGCTGGCCACATCACATGATCCTCAATCCCCACTATAAATACAGGCGGCCTGCTGGATACAGGTTGCCTGTGATTTTCGTCCTATAGGCTGTGTACTTTATTGTTATTAAGCTACCTCTGGAATTGAACCTCGATCCTCCTCTTGACACCTCTTCTGCCTGCTCCCTGTACCTTGACGCTACCTCTCGGATTTTGACCTTGGCTTGTTTACGGATTTGTCTTTGCCTCTTCCCTTGTTCTGACGTGACCTCCTGGACTGACCTCGGCTAGTTGACCCGCCTCGCCTTCCGTTTTTGTTCTACCTCTTGTCCGCTTATTGTTACTTCTCAGTGGCTGTCCTCTTCCCTGCTGTCTCTTTCTCTCTGCTTGCCCTTAGTAGGTTAGGGACTGTCGCCCAGTTGCGCTCCGTCACTTAGGGCGGGTGGTGCAAGTAAGCAGGGACAGGGGACCAGGTGGCAGCTCAGGGGGTGCACCTCCGCTCTATCTTGATTCCCGTGACTCTACCCGTGACAGTGCAGTTAAGTGTGTATATATGTGTACAAGTTATACTATGTGCTGCAAAGAAATGTATGTTCTTTCTTCTGCCTTATTTTGCACCCCATCTCCACCATATAAAATAAGTATCTGTGTCAGAAGTAACACATGTTGATGACAACTGGTTTATGGTATTATTGACCATTCTGAACTAGACAGTGGCACCTGAAATTAGATTTCTGAAAGCTCAGTCGCCCAGTAGCTGCTTCTTCATGATAGACTTGAGTGGTTATGGATAGCGGGAGCCTCGTTGAGTGAAGATAATGTTTTGTATGGAGATCGTCTACTAGAAGTAGTTACTGTACATTTTCCACCTAGTCACCTTTCATTCAGTTTCATTGGATATTATATCCTTCACCTGCTGCCAATATGTTGTGTACTCAAATTGTCAAATGTAGCATTACATTATTTTTTTTCCCTTAACTTTTTTATTATAACATGGATTTTTACAGTAAAATTTCTAGTCCAAAATCAAAGACATGTGGGATAGATTGCACAATACTTTGAATCACATTACAGGAAACCGCATTCTGACATTACTTTCATTGGGAAGAAACGCATTTTTGAAGCTGAAGATATAGCTCATGGGGGAATAAAGGGAAGGTAAAAACAGAGGAAAATAAATACTAGGAGTGAAGACAGCAAGAAATGCCAAGTTTTTCAAGAATTTACATAGAAATATACTTTAAATTGGTTTGCCTTGCAATTTCATAATATGAAAATGTTTTCTTCTACAGATGCAGCAGATCCCCACTGGCTTTTTATGTAGGACTTAGTGCGCTGGAAAATTCACTAGTAATATCAGCTATGTTACAGAGTGAAATTAACTTGTGATCCAAGAGCTAACACAGGATACGCAGCACTTTACAATGGTTTCACCGTAAAAGAACTTTCATATTTGAATGCAGTCTCAGTGTCTGGTGTTCAGAGGGGGGAAACAAGGGAAGTTTAATAGCACAAACTGAACTCACAAAGTATATGTGCATATGTGTGCATACTTACAGCCAGGGGCGTAGCTATGGGGGAGGGGGTGCAGAGGTAGCAGTCGCAACGCAGGACTGGTGTGGATGGGACCCACAGGCTCTTCTGAAAAGGAGTATGAAAAATGGCACATGGTAGGTAGGAGGTCCCCTTGCGGATTTTCTGTTATATCTTTACAGTTTATATGTGGACAGTTATACTTTATCTCATTATTTCTTTTTATGTATGAGATTACATACAGCAAGGCCTTAAACAGACAAGGTCATGTTAAGGATCCAAGTTGTACGGATATGTAAACAATGGCCATAGCGTGCTATGGGCCCATACTGTAGCTCTACATGTGCAACTTGCTGCCCCCCAGGGCCGATAATGTCCCAGGTTTATAGGAATGCCAAGTGATGTCGTGGAGCCCCAATAGTTTTATGTGTGTGTCATGGTGCTCCTACCTGGATACCATCGCTCCCCAGGGTTAGGATCCAAAGCAATAAAGGGGGGAGTAATGATAGAGGTGGAGAATAAGTTGAGTCCAGACTTTTATAAAGTTTAACAGCTTTACTTGAATCAACTTTCATCCAGGCAATATGCAGTCTTTCTCTTGGTTCCAGCAGGTTTTAGGGTAAACTGGCAGGCAAACTTAAATATTTTGCTTTCTCTCCCTGCTGTGCTAAACTCGGCTTTAGTCTGGTATCTTGACTTTAGGACTGTTCTGGTACTGGTGTGCCTTCAGTTAATCTGTAAGAAGTCAGGGTGATTTTCCTCTCCTTCCAACTCGAGACTAGTTGACTGAAAGATTGACTGAAAATGTCCTGCAGCCCCTACCTTGGTAGGAAACATTGACTGGCCCAGTTCTGCCCAAAAGGGGGGGGGGGGTGAAATGGTAAGTTTCATTCTATCTATAGATCTCTCTGCCATATCCACTGCCACCTGTTGGTGAACCAGACTTATAACATGTAATACAACAAATAACAGTTACATAGCAGAACAATTAATGCACAGTGTAAGAGGACCTGAAATAAATACATAGATGACATTGTGGTTAGCCTATTAGATACAGTAGTGGGGTGTAGGAATGGTAATACCACTCTGGGCTACTACACATGGTTCTGGTTTTATACAACCATACATTCTCTATCACATTCTCTATTCTGAAGTTGTGCTCCCATAGATGCAATTTGTGGAGGAGGACACAATGAAGGCATTACAGGGTAACTTATGGAGTGACAATAGGTCTGCAATATAGACCAGCAGGGCCTCCACGTGCCACTTTACAAGGTCTGTGCAAAGGGAAACTAGGCCACAGAAATTAAAACATAGCAATGATTCATTAAGGAGTTTATCCATAAAGGGGTTATCAAACACAAAGTATTTTTAAGGGTATGGCCACACAGTCAGGTTTCTGCATGCAGTTTTGGAAGTCAAAACCAGAAGTAAATTCAAAAAAGAGGAGAAGTCGTATATATCTATTATACATTCTCTCCTTTTACAATCCAGTCCTGATTTTGACTTCCAAAACTGCAGTCAGAAACCGTACCGTGTGGTCAAAGACTAACAGACCTCTCCAGAATGGCTGGACCTACGGTGGAGTTCATGCTTACCTGCTCCCTGTGGCTAGGTTCTAGTTGCATCCCTCCATGGCCGCAGGTGGCAGATCCTGGGTCTCTAGGAATAAGCATCTTGTTGATAGACTACACTAGTCGGTATTATATCAATGTATTACTCTTAGATGAATTGCTTATCCTAATGCACTTAGCACTTTACTTACCTTTGTTTGCAAATGTGAATATTTCTTGTGGTCCACACGGATTCTAATTAGGAGGGTGTACTATATTATTTGGGATCCATATGATGCCCTCTTCCCTCTTTGATTTAGGTGGTGTGAGAGGTATTCTAATATGACAAGGGATTTGTCATCTAGGAATTGCCTGTATTGACAAATGACACTGGATGTGTGGTCCAATTTTATTTTCTGTGTATGTTAGCTGCCAGTATTGAATTTTAATTAATTTTGTATACTTGATTAATAAAATATCTATTTTGTATAATATACGAGCTTTGTGTTATTGCTTTGGGGTGATGATCTGTATTTGCTACTCACAGCAACTTACTTGTTAGGAGCCAATGTGTTTTTGGTGTCCCTTTAACTATTTGCAGACCATTGAAATATTTAAAATGTCCACGCAGTCTGCATATGACTCTGCAAGGATGTTTCAAACATCAATGCCAAGTCTGCAGCTGCGTTAAGATTATGTAGCTGCCGGAGTGGGTAGCTGGTTGTCAATGACATTTTATTACCGCCCTCCCTTCTCGATCACTGTATACATGGCACTCAATAAGTGCCATGTACATAGTTTAGGAAGTGGCCATAACGCTTACTCTTCTTGTCAAAGCAAGAACATTATAACTGGGTAAGGCCTTTTTCACACGGACGTGTGCGCCCCGTGGTCGTGCTGCGGCCCGCAAAATGTGGGCTGCAATGCAC
Source organism: Bufo bufo (assembly GCF_905171765.1). NCBI lineage: Eukaryota > Metazoa > Chordata > Amphibia > Anura > Bufonidae > Bufo > Bufo bufo. The sequence goes on along the minus strand of NC_053394.1, from coordinate 321,668,078 downwards.
GAGCACAATCCGTGGAGCAGCCGCAGCGGATCGCGGACCCATTCACTTGAATGGGTCCGCGATCCGTCCGTTCCGCAAAAAGATAGGACATGTTCTATCTTTTTGCGGAACAGAAGTAAGGGACGAAACCCCACGGAAGCACTCTGTAGTGCTTCCTTAGGGTTCCGTTCCGTGCCTCTGTTCCGCACCATTCCACATCTCCGGATTTGCGGACCCCTTGAAGTAAATGAGTCCGCATCCGTGATGCGGAATGCCCACGGAACGGCACCCGTGTATTGCAGATCCGCAAATGCGGTCCGCAATATGGCAACAGGGGCGCACACGCCGGTGTGAAAGAGGCCTAAGGGGTAAGTACAGGAGTTGCTGGGTCTTAGCAGACCCGGATGAGCTGTGTGGTGACGCTCCAGAGGCTGTGTTAATCCTGTAACTGAAGCCAATTTGTCAGAAGTAAAAAAATTATAATAATGTAACCTTAAAATGACCCTCAAAGTTCTTGTATGACCTTATGGGGGCACAATGTGTAATATAAACTAAATAAATCAATTAAGCCAAAAAAAAAAAAGACTGCCTCTAACCCCGCCCCCATGACTGTAAACTATATTTCCCCTGTATAAAAATGATTGTAATGGAAAGGGGCACAATTCTAGAAAGTATTTTAGCTACACTTTGGACCAGTAAAAAAAAATAGACAACATGTAAATATTAAAACAAACTCTTTTTTCCTTTTTTCACATTTTCATGGGTAAAACTTACTAAAATAAAAATGAAATAAAAATAAAGCCACCAAAAAAGGATGCACATAACTGAATACCTAAACAGAAAAAGCCACATCTGCTGAAACAAAAAATAAATGAAAATGTGTCTTGTCATGAAGGCACTAAATTGGCCCTGTCTTCATCTGATTAACCAATTTCAACTAAATAAAAATTATACTTGGCTGCCTGAAATTGGGGGGATCAACCATGTAGAGCCCCACCTCATTCCTTCTAGCCATTCTAATATCCCCAATAGGTGCATGCCATAAGAGTAAATGGTGAATAAACCCCTTGTGGCCAAAAATGTAGCTAGGGCCATAATTATAGCAGAGTTAGGTGTCATACCCAGAGCCTGGTGCTTAAGGGGACCAAAGTCTCCTCTGTTACAAAGGAAGACGCCAATATTATTGATGCTAATGGTAAACTGGTTCCCCTGTTATACAGTCTGTATTGCAGTCCAGGAGCTTCAAGTTATGCCTTTGGATAAAATCTTAGGTTATTATAAAATCTCCCCAGCAGTTCTCATAATGAAAATATTTAATATCTATGCCATTTCTGCTTATACTAGCCATAGTTCAGTGAAGCGTAGAAGTTACTGGATTGTGAGAGCTGCTTATTATAGCACTAGTGTCATATACAGGAGGTAGCGGTGGTACAGTATGTGACGTACCCTGATTTACTGCTGTTAATTACTATGATGCTGGGCAGAGCTGAGGAACTTTTTCCTGATATTACTCCATTTAGGATCCAGCTACCAGTGAAAAGAGTTCAGCTGATTTCACACAGAGAACAGGGAGTCCACCTCCTACGGTTCCTACTGTTTACCTCGATGGGATTATGTGATTAATGAAGCCTTTAGACATCCTTTTTCCACTGGAAACAGGGAGAGCCACAGCTGTAAAAACAGTTCCCCCTCCATTCCATGCTTAAATGGAAATAGGACTGCAGGTAGCAGATAGGATGACTAGATTTATTGGGGAAGGGGACCACGTAGTGACCCTTTGCCTGTGACCATGTGTTTAGAAACACTGACCAGCAGTAACACCGTGATATATGGCTATATATGTGACCTGACTCTCTGGGACCTAATGCTGAAGTGTTCAAAAACTTGCAGCAAGACACGGAGCGACACCAGAGGGAAATTTATCATGAGAGGAATTTTTTAAGTCTGTTTTGCTTGAATCTTCATTGCCATAATTTGCACCAAATTTGTGAAACGTGGCACATTGTTGGAAAATTTTGGGATATCTTTAAACATGATTTTGTTTAGAGCTGCTACTTTTTGTCACCCCCCTTCCCCCTCGTTCACTGGAGTACATTGCTCCATTTTATGTGATTTTTGGTAAATCTGGAATACATCTAATTATCATAACTAAACCTCACTCACTTGGACCTGAGCATGGTAAATAAAAAAATTAATGTTTGTGCAATAATACTGTGACCCAAAATTTACAACAGATGAAATAATACATTTTCCTGGGTTTTTTTTATGCAGTTGAAACTTGAATAGGGTGTTGGGAATTTAGAAATATATATATTATATGTTTTATACAGCATTCTTAATCTGAGTTATGCTGGCATCATATTTGCGATGCATCTTGGGCCGTGTGTATTCCAGAAACTGAAATCTACACTAGTAAGAAATAGATTTCAGGTATAATTATGTGTTTTCTGTTGTAAAACAATGACTATGCCAAGCTGCCTAGCCCTAGCCTACTCTCTGCCCCTGTGCCACCCAAAATATATGCACCTAACAACAATTGGGCCTAATTATTTAACATATTATATAGGGGGCCACACCATAAGAAATAATATACGAATCTACATAAAATAAGGCCCGACATAAAATATGCAAAACATTTTATCTTTATTAACACAGATGTATGTACAAATGATAAAAGCAATTAAAAATTGAGTCAAAACAAGATACATACTGTTCCCACTTGACTACAATTGTATGCACAAATCTATACATGAAATCATGGAGTACAAAGGCAGGAAAGTATAGTGGTGTAAAAACCATGTCTCAACAATCAGAATGCATAAACATGTTATTCCATTGCAAAAGCTGACCACAATGAAGTCCTATATACCTATATAAAGTGCATACAACAAGCCAGCAAAAACAATTTTTGCCTGAGAACTTTAAAAATAGCCCATAGTTTGCAAAAGAGGTAAGTATATAATAGCACAATGAATCAGCTATCCAAAACCACCCGAGAACCACAATCACCCTGTACCAAAAGTAATCATACAAGCCAAAGTGATGCCTAGGACTCCTAAGCCTGCTTTGCTGATGTTTTTCCAACTTGCCCACTTATTGCAAAAATGCCAAAAGTGTCAGAAAGAGGACCTGCACCATAATTTAAAACTTTTCTATGCCAGAAAACAGTTTATTAAATCCCACCCTTTCACTTCAGAATACCAGCATAGGAGTGTGATAAATTTCTAATGCAGTGACCCAGTGGGCCACTGCTAAGTGATCACAGTGTCAGTTATGTAATGTGATATGTACCTGATGTTTTGTGTCTCTATTTCATTTTAAAGTATTCTTCTGTTGCTTTCACTCAATGTAAGGCTCCCCGTGTTTGTGTGGGTTTCCTCTGGGTGCTCCGCTTTCCTCCCACACTCCAAAGACACACTGATAGGGAACTTAGATTCTGAACCCCATTGGGGACAGCTTGATGTTAATATCTCTAAAGCGCTGAGGAATATGTCAGCGCTATATAAGTGGTTGTAAATAAACAAATCCCCTGGAGATAGTCTTCACGAAGGGGTGGGCCCTAACCCCTGCACTTGGATCTTTCCTGTGGAGGGGGTTAGTAGGAGTTGGTGCAAGTGTGAGCAGCTTCCAGCTATCTGCAGTCCTGTGGCATACGCAGCCAGAAATTGGGGACCCAGGGAGGTCTCCAGAGAACCTATGGGACTGAGAGTAGAAAAGAACCACTGAGAATATTGAAAATCACCAAAAAAATGAATAAAACTAACTTACATATGTATGAAGATCCAAAAAACTTTATTGTAAGTATATATAAACATATAAACAATACATACATATATAATAAAACAGGCAGCACAAGGCGGGACACACAGATGAGTAGCAGGACCCAAGGAGAGGCCGGGAGATCAGTGCACGAGATAACAGGGAAAAAAGAATGCTAGCTGAAAAAGCATATCTCAAAACCTCATAGCAGCAACGCCCCAAACAAAGTGCAAAGGAGGCAATTGTGGAGATTGAGGTTGGAATGAAAAGGACAAAGTATAAACATACCCTGACTGTTGCAAAGATCTCTCGGCCGACTCCTGACCCAACGCCGTTTCGCCAGTAGATCTGGCTTCTTCCGGGGATCTACTGGCGAAACGGCGTTGGGTCAGGAGTCGGCCGAGAGATCTTTGCACCAGTCAGGGTATGTTTATACTTTGTCCTTTTCATTCCAACCTCAATCTCCACAATTGCCTCCTTTGCACTTTGTTTGGGGCGTTGCTGCTATGAGGTTTTGAGATATGCTTTTTCAGCTAGCATTCTTTTTTCCCTGTTATCTCGTGCACTGATCTCCCGGCCTCTCCTTGGGTCCTGCTACTCATCTGTGTGTCCCGCCTTGTGCTGCCTGTTTTATTATATATGTATGTATTGTTTATATGTTTATATATACTTACAATAAAGTTTTTTGGATCTTCATACATATGTAAGTTAGTTTTATTCATTTTTTTGGTGATTATCATGACTCCTTGGGGGTCCGATGTTTTTGATATTATTCTGTCCGGTTAATATTGGTTGACCACTGAGAATATTGAGCAGACAAAAAGTAGGGTGCATAAAAGTAGTCTGTGAGGGTAACACATATTTATGGCTTCTTACCCTTTGACTTCGAGTGTGACAAATTGTGTTTCTGTCTTAGGGTCTACAGCCTGCAGTGTGAATTCTAGACATACTTCTGTGAGGAATTTCACCCCTAGGTATGGTTGGAATGTAGAAAAGTATTATATGAGCAAGTGGATCTTAAAAAGGGACCTGGAGATAACCCCTTGATTCAGCTCGGAACCTATTGGAACTGTTTGATAATTTGCCTCCATTCTATGTGGATCATTGTTTAGAAGTTGCTCTTCTATAAAGATTTCTGGTAAATGTTAACCTGTACCACCTCTACAGCCATGTCTGGTCTCCTGTCCTTAAACCAGACTCAGACACAAAGGGCACCCTACCTTCCATCCAGTAGGAGGTCACAACCTGGGTGTGCCCAACAAGAGAACTACACCTATCATTCTTTGGCCCCCTTTTCACTGTTACTGTCCTGGGAGTGAGGGAGAGAGACATAGCCACTGTGAGTATCAGGCTACCACCAACCTCACCACCACTACTACTCCCATCCTTCTCCCTGTCGCACTCCTGGTGTGTTGTACCACCACCATCTATATACATACCGGTTATCTTCTCTGAGAAGACCACCCCCTAGAAGACAAATTTTCAATGTAATTTGGGGTGCTCGTTTCTAAGAGGATTCATCACTGTATGGAAACGTAAGAGCACTTCATTATATAACTAAGCTGCTCCTGGGACATTACTCTCGGGGGAAAGCTGGAGAAATGGAAATTGTTTTGATAGTCTTTTCCATAGCTCTTTATGAATGCATCTATGTAAAAATGTATCCTCTGCTGCAGGCATAGCTCCCAATATCAGTACAAAGTTTATGTCATTACACTGTAATCCTTCCATGATGGAATATGTGCTACAATTATGTCCAATGTGTGCAATCCTCTGTGAGCTAAATCCATCAGCAGAGCAAATCTCTAGTGCTGATAGTTTCCTACAATGCATCACGGTAGGTAAAATGTATTATCCTTGATTCCAGGCTATTAAGTTAGCAAATTATTTTCTAGACTTGATCCAACTTTGAGAACTCCGATATGTAAAGGCCAATGTTCCCAGTCTCTGGTGGAGAACGGAGATTGTGAAAATGGTGAAGAAGTGAAACACAAAGTGCATTATACATATCATATAAAAGTTTTATAATAACAATAAGAATATGTTTTAGTACTTTTCATTGTACAATAACTAGTGTTGTGCAAATCGAAGCATCCAAAGTTTAGGAAAACTTCAATTTGCAACGCATCTGAATTTCCTCACGTTCCGTGGTAACAAATCAGTTTTTCCTAAAATGGCTGCTGCACATATTAAAAAAGTGAAAGTAAGAAGCCACTGAACGCGATATGACCCATAATGGCGTGCAGCCAGCCAATCCGCCAGTAGCCATCCTATGTGATGTCACAGCCCTATAGAACCCTGATCCTGCACAGTCTCCACCATTGTCCTGTGAGATGAGCATAGGGAGAGATGTGGCAAGCACTCATGCGCTAGGGACAATGTTGCTGCAATAATCAAGCGGCCATGTTTGATCCATTCACTTTGTTTGGCCATCTAGTCTTGACACTGATAATTTTAAAATCAAAATACCAGTAGGTTCATACTAGGGAGGTATCCTGGATCTTATGGAGTGATCCACATGGGATTATGGTCATACCGGTTGTGGATCCTCAATTTTATTGCTTTGAAGAAGGTTTTTTCTGTCTCAATGCAGTGTACCATTTCTGGTACCATCACCCAGGAGGACAGGGGCTGCTGCATACACGCTCAAGCTCCCCCGATCCCAGGGGGAGCCAGAACACATGCAGATGACCACAGCATCCAAAGGGTTAGAAGTCCATGACTGGCATTACTGACTACGCCAGCGGGTGCCATTTTTAAATGCCTGACTGCCAATGTAAATTTACTGTCGACGGGCAGGAAAGGGATAACTTCCAAGCCTTCACATTGTGAATGGGCCACCAAGTGGGAAGAATGTGATTAGGCAGAGTGGCCTGGGAATACCTGATTTATAGCAATTCGTGACGAAATGACGAAATTTAATTTCTTAGTGAACTTCAGTGAATCGGCCAAATCAAATTTTTCAAAACTTCACTCATCTCTAACAATAACTAAAGTGCTTGTCTCATCAGTGCAACCGGTCTCCATGTGCCCTTCAGGACTGAACTCCCATATATACAACTTGTACAGCTGCATAGGGTCATCACAAATGCAGACCTATTCACTTACATGGGTCTGCAATCCGGAAGGTGCGGAATGGAGGCACGTGGGCTCCAGTTTTTTGGGTGTGGACCAGCGGATCGTGGACCCCATTTAAGTGAATGAGTCCTGCCTCCACATACGGCAGCCCTAAGGTCAGTGCCCGTGCATTGCGGACCACAGAGATAAGGGGTTACTCTATGCCGAACTGTTGGAGAGTGAGTGGCCCATATACTGTTCTTGCACAGGAGCCAACTGCCATCTGTGTGAATCCCTGATGATGCTTTATATCGCTGTAATAGAGTGGCTAGACCTACTCAGGACTCTCTTCTCAGACTTGGCATTTCCATATTTTATTCATGTGCAGTTGGTTGCAGCTTCTCCCAGTGCTAACCCTCGGTGGTTACAGTGGCTGGCTTCTTTATAAAAAACAGTTGTCTTCTCTTTTTACATAAAAACCTGAAACCCCTCCAACAGAAAATATGTAATGAATTGCTTTTCAATCCATAAACATATCTTTTCTGGATACCCCTTTAAACTGGTTCTTAAAATTTGAATATCATTTTTTTTAAAAGAGGTCCTCACCTTTGCTGAAATAACAAAGTGCTTCTCAGAGTGTCATCTCTCTGCTTGGCATTTCCTGTGGGCTGAGTACAGATCCCACTTCCTATGGATCCGTACTCCGCATGCTGGAAAACAGAGCAAAGCCAATAAAACCTGAAGGTAGAGAGAGTTCTAGGAAGAGCTGCTGCATCTTTGTGGTTTCAGTAAAGGTTTAGGTCCTCTGTAATGGCATGCTGGTATGATATGCCATCAAAGTGTTAGCTGTGTTGGTATAACTGCTTGAACCTCCAGCCGAAAGATGCAGGGTTATGGTACCATAAAAGAGCCCAAGGAGCAAGGGGGTGTATGTTGAGGGAACGCTTTCTGCATGCCTCAAATTAATTATTGTCTTTGTGCTAATGGTTTACAAGAACATGGACCCCAAAGGTCAAGAGTACAAAATGCTCATAATGGAAAAAACGGTTTACTGAATGCAAATTATGTGCTTTTAAAATCTTTACCTACTTCCAAATTTTGAAACTTCCCTTACCTTACTTTTACAAGAAGTAATATTTGTGCTCAATAATCCTTCAAGAAGGTCACGAAAGCCAAAATCTGAGCTCAATCTGATACAATGAGAATGTAATAACAGGCATGGTAGCCAAATGTCAAGTTTGACCTTTGTATTCTATGTAGATATTGGAAATATACCCAAGAACTAGTCATAAATACGATCAGTTTAGGATACTCCTAGCTCTGAATTCCATTACTATGCCTGTATGAAAGTGTATTCATGTGAAACACATAATTCCCCTCAGTCAGAAGCCAAATACGACCCAGCTATGTAACTATTTTGGTTTCCTCAGTGATATAAATATGAGATTTCACGTGTCAGATCTCCAGTGATATACAAAGTAAAAGTAACGAGATAAGAAGGTCTTGTTATTGAAAATATTCTTATCTGCTCTCTCCTTACTGTGAAAATCACAACGTTCCAATAAGTATACTTCCTCTAAAGGAAACCTACCCTGTATTTCATGACAGCCACAGATAAGACTGGGTAAAGAAAAGTATATATATATATATAAATGATTTTCCTATGTAGATATTTTCCAGGTACTACTGTTCATAATACCCCCTTACTGTGGGTTCACAGTAAAATGATGATTGACAGCCCCCCATCCAAGTCCCATAGAGCAGAGACAGACAAACAACAAAGACAGACAAACACAATACCAGAGTCAAACATAAATGGGTCAGAACCAGACAAATTATGCAGTACCAAATGAGAGACAGAGAGTAGTCAGAAGACAAACCGAAATCAGAACAGATGTACAATGCAGTACCAAAGTGGTCAGAAAACAAGCTGGGGTAAGAGGAACAAGGAAGGTCCATGTCCAGGAAGCTGTTTAAATAGAGCACCGAGTTCCTGGATGAAAACCTGATAGGTTCATGACTCGGCGCTCCATTAGTCAGAAACAGTAGTAAAGCAACTGAGCAATCAGTTATATAGTTATATAGTTAATACGGTTGAAAAAAGACATACGTCCATCAAGTTCAACCAAGGGATAGGTGGGGATGAGAATCCTAAAAGAAATTGAGACTCAGATTTCTACACGTTTTCATAAGCATTAATGTTCATTACGTTTAGAATTTGTCTAAATCCTTTTTGAAACTGTCCACTGTTCCTGCTGTGACCACGTCCTGAGGAAGTCTATTCCACAGCTTCACAGTTCTTACAGTAAAGAAGTTTTGATGCTTAGAGAAACTGAACTTTTTTCTCTCCAGACGGAGGCATTGCCCCCGTGTCTTTTGAGCGCATTTTACATGGAACAGCTTTTCACCATATTTGTTGTATAGCCCATTTATATATTTGTATAGGTTAATCTTGTACCCCCTTAGACATCTTTTCTCAAGACTAAATAAATTCAATTCTTTTAATCTTTCTTCATAACTAAGACCCTTTATTCCCCTTATCAGTTTAGTTGCTCTCCTCTGTACTTTTTGCAGCTGCAGTGCATCCTTTCTATGTACTGGTGCCCAGAACTGAATTGCATATTCCAGATGAGACTGCACCATTGCTTTATAAAGTGGTAATATTACATCCCTGCCCTGCGAGTCCATGCCTCGTTTAATGCATGACAATATCCTGGTGGCCTTAAAAGCAGCTGATTGACATTGTATGCTGTAATTTAATCTACCATCCACAAGGACACCCAAATTCTTCTCTATAAGTGACCCTCCCAGTGCTACATCACCTAGGACATATGAAGCACAGAGATTATTACTACCAAGATGCAGAACTTTACATTTGTCCACACTGAGTGTTCAAGTCAGCTTGTAGTTTATGGACATCTTCCATAGACCGTACAGTTCTACACAGCTTAGTGTCATCTGCAAAAATAAATGGTGCTATTATTCCAGTCCTCAATATCATTGATAAATAAATTAAATAATAAAGGGCCCAGCACTGAACCTTGGGGTACACCACTTATAACCCAGGACCATTCTGAATAGGAATCATTGACCACAACTCTCTGGACACGGTCCTTCAGACAGTTTTCAATCCAATTACAAATGATACTTTCCAAGCCTATAGACCTTACTTTACCTATTAAGCGTCTATGAGGGACAGTATCAAAAGCCTTTGCAAAATCCAGAAACACTACATCCACAGCCACCCCTCTGTCCAAGCTACTACTCACCCATGTTGGTTATCACTTATGATATTATTTACAGTCACATACTCCTGTATATAGTCCCTTAAGATACCTTCAAACATTTTTCCCACAACAGAAGTTAAACTAACTGGTCTATAATTACCTGTGGAGGACCTTGATTCTTTTTAGAATATGGGCACCACATTTGACTTGCGCCAATCACTTGGCACTGTACCAGTACCTAGAGAATCTTTAAAAATTATAAACAGGGGCACAGCAAGGTCTGAACTGAGCTCTTTAAGCACTCTTGGGTGTCATCCATCTGGACCCGGAGCCTTGTTCACATTTACCCTATTTAACTTCTCTTGGACCATATCTACAGTTAGCCAGTTGAGTATATTACTGGATGTACTAACAGCCCCGGCGCCTCAGATATCAGCTCCTTTCACTTCTTTTGTATATACAGAGCTAAAAAAACCATTTAGTAACACTGCCTTTTCCTTATCTTCAGTGACTACCCCCCCCCCCCCCTTTTAGGATATTTTTTGCTCTCTTTTGCTACCTGCTGTTCGTTTTGTATTTTTGAAAATTTTACCTCCTTTTTACAGATTTTATTAAGCCCTTTGTAATCTTCAAATGCTACAGCTGACCCCTCAGATTTGTATTTTTTATATGCTGTCTTTTATTGCCCTTTTTACAGTAGCTGTAAGCCATGGGGGTTTAATTTTAGCTGTTTATACTTGTTACCTAAAGGGATAAATTTTTTAGTGCAATTACTCAATGTGGATTTGAAGCTCTCCCATTTATCCTCAGTATTATTATGTGAAAGTAGTTGCTCCTAGTCTATGCCCTGAAATGCTGCCCTCAACCCAGGGATTCAGCCCACTGTTAATCTCCTCCAGCACACTCCCGCTGCAGGGAGAAACAGAGCATTGCATCCTGTTGCTAAGGATGCTGTCTCATCACCAGGGATCGTGGCTCAGCAGCGCATCTCTCCCGGCGCGGCCGCACTGAGGATCGCGCCGCTGGAGCCTGGACAGTTAGGCAACATAAGAGCTTTAACTTAAAATTGGCCTTTTGGGGAGGTTTCAGTGCAAAAGGTAAAAGATCAATGGCTATATAGAAAGGATGTGCATTTTTAGCACATGCAGCCTGCATTATCAGCCTATTGCAGTCATGTGTGCAGCTTGTCCCATTATCCATAGAATGGCCACACACAAGTAAATCTTAAAGTTTTATAAAAATGATCATCATCATTCATTCCTTTAGACTGCATAGACTTGATCTATAATATCCTATGGAGCAGTATTTCTCAAAAAACCCTACTCACACAAATGACATCAAAATACCCCAATGCTATCATTGTGCACTATGCTACTTATTAAACCACAGCATAAGCACTGTGTGACAGTAAAGGGGTTGTACTGCCCCTTTAAGTTACCAGTGCCCCCATTGCTGCCTATTGCTATGATGTCCTCCTTCGTGTGCAGTCCCACTGTCCCTGTTTGCTGGTATCTCCCATCTGTGTGCTGCTGTTTCCTTCCCTGGTGTGTGTGTCTTGTTGCTTGTTCCTGTCATCTGTCAGTGCAGGGCATGGAAACAGTAATAGTGGACAGCAGGAGAGCATAGCTCAAAACAAGGTGCACCACAGATAAAAAGGGGTGGTTTTCGTAATGGGACACTTAAAACATGTCTCCTGGTGTGGGCTACAAGGATCTGTAGGCCACAGAGATACCAAACAGGGGCCACAGTATAAACTCACCTAATTGGGCTTCTTAAAGGCATAAAGTCCAGGAAAGAATAATCTGCCAGAAGTACTGTAGCTGTCGGGACAGTTTTAGCCCATGAGGCAGAAGAAAATTTTCCCACCTTGCAGAAAAAAATACCTTCCAACTCTCAGTCTTGCAATCAGAATAATTCCCCGTATCAACAGCTCTTCTCCATTAATCTAGTAATTATAACTTGCAATCATAGTGCACTCAAGAAATGAATCCAGGCTTTTCTTGGAGTCTTTTAGTAAACTCACCATCACCAACTCCTCAGGCAGAGAGTTCCATAGACTCACTGCTCTTACCGTACAGAATCATCTTCTATGTTTGTGTAGAAACTTTCTTTCTTCCAGACGCAGAGGATGTCCCCTCATCACAGTCCTCAATATAAATAGATGTTGGGAGAGATCTCTAACCTTTGATATATTTATACATAGCTATTAGCTCTCCCTTCAGTCATGTTTTTATTCTTAACTGAATAACCCTAACTTTGATAATCTTTCTGGGTACTGTAGTCCCCCCAATCCAGTTATTACTTAAGTTGCCCTTCTCTGAACCCTCTTCAGCTCTGCTATGTCTGCCTTGTTCACAGGAGCCCAGAACTGTACAGTCGTGGCCAAAAGTTTTGAGAATTACATAAATATTGGAAATTGGAAAAGTTGCTGCTTAAGTTTTTATAATAGCAATTTGCATATACTCCAGAATGTTATGAAGAGTGATCAGATGAATTGCATAGTCCTTCTTTGCCATGAAAATTAACTTAATCCCAAAAACACCTTTCCACTGCATTTCATTGTGTCACGTACCGGCAGGACAGGTAGTGGATCCTCTGGACCAGAGAGGCGATGGCGCGGGTTGTACTAGAGGACCGGTTATAAGCAGTTACTGGTCTTCACCAGAGCCCGCCGCAAAGCGGGATGGATTTGCTGCGGCGGTAACTACCAGGTCGTGTCCCCTAGTAACAACTCGACCTCTCTGGCTGGTGATATGGCGTGGTACACAGGGAGAAGGCAAGAGCGAAGTCGGACGTAGCAGCGGTCAGGGCAGGCGGCAAAGGTTCAAAGGCGAGTGGACGGTAGCAACAGGTACGGCAACAGGTAAGGCAAACAAACATAGAAAGGAACGCTTTCTCTGAGGCACAAGGCACAAAGATCCGGCAGAAAGCTGTGGGAGGAGAAGGTATAAATGGGCAGTGCACAGGTGCAGCCTAATTAAGTCAGCACTGCCTCTCACAACCTTAACCCTTAATAACCCCTTTGGACCAGGCACCAATCACCGGTGCACTGGTCCTTTGAATCTAAGAGTCCCGGCGCACGCGCCCCCTAGAGAGCGAGGACGCACACGCCGAGACGCTGGAGTGCTGCCTGGGGGCATACGCTGTGAGCGCTCCGAGGCCAGCAGGGGACCCGGAGCGCTCAGCGTAACAGTACCCCCCCCCTTTGGTCTCCCTCCCTTTTTGGTACCGAAGAATTTGCGGATGAGACTGCGGTCCAGGATGTTCTCCCCCGGCTCCCATGACCTCTCCTCAGGACCGCAGCCCTCCCAGTCGACCAAAAAAAATCTTTTCCCCCGGGAGATCTTGGTCGCCAAGATCTCCTTGACAAAGAATATATCGGAGGTACCGGCGACAGGGGTGGGAGAAACAAGCTTGGGAGAAAAACGGTTAAAGACAGCAGGTTTAAGAAGGGAGACATGGAAGGAGTTATGGATTCGGAGGGAGGGAGGAAGATGGAGCTGATAAGAAACTTGATTGATACGACTCTTGATTTTATAGGGTCCCAAGAAACGAGGGCCCAACTTGTAACTTGGGACCCTAAATCGGATGTACCTAGAGGAGAGCCACACCTTGTCACCCGGGCGAAATTCCGGTGGAGATCTGTGTCTCTTGTCAGCTTGAACCTTCATACGGGCGGAAGCTCTGAGGAGAGCAGCATGGGTTTCTCGCCAGATGGAGGAAAAATCCTGTACAAGACTGTCAACGGCAGGTACAGAAGAAGGAGTGGGAGACTGCGGCAGAGGTGGAAGAGGATGACGGCCGAAAACTACAAAGAAAGGAGACTTGTTAGAGGCAGAGGATTGTTTGTAGTTGTAGGAGAACTCCGCCCAGGGAAGTAGATCAGCCCAGTCGTCATGGCGTGAGGATACAAAGTGACGCAGATAGTCACCCAAAATCTGGTTCACCCGTTCTACTTGGCCGTTAGACTGAGGATGGTACGAAGAAGAAAAGTCCAATTTGATCCCGAGCTGATCACATAGAGCCCTCCAGAATTTGGAGACGAATTGTACCCCACGATCCGAGACAATATGTTTGGGAAGGCCATGGAGACGGAAGATGTGTTGGAAAAATTGTTTGGCCAACATGGGTGCAGAGGGTAGACCGGGCAGGGGTACAAAGTGAGCCATCTTCGAGAAGCGATCCACCATGACCCAAATAACGGACTTGCCATGGGAGGAGGAAGATCTGTAATAAAGTCCATAGCGATGTGAGACCAGGGAACTTCAGGAACAGGTAGAGGCAAGAGGAGACCCGCTGGTTTCTGGCGAGGCGATTTATCCCGGGCGCAAATCATACAGGCCTGGACGAAGTCCGAGACATCTTTCTCCAGAGAAGGCCACCAGTACCTTTGGGAGACTAGTTGGAGAGACTTTAGCACCCCTGGATGACCGGCAAAAGGGGAGGCGTGGCCCCACTTGAGGATTCGCAGCCGCTGACGTGGAGGTACGTAGGATTTGCCAGGAGGAAGAAGGCGCAGGTCCACGGGAGCGACTGTAATAAGGCGTTCTGGAGGGATAATATATCGAGGTGTTAACTCGTCGCCCACCACATCAGAGGAGCGAGACAGAGCATCTGCCCTAATGTTCTTACAAGCCGGACGGAAATGGATCTCAAAGTTAAAGCGGGCGAAGAACAGAGACCAACGAGCCTGACGGGGATTTAATCTCTGAGCAGACTGGAGATAAGCCAGGTTCTTGTGGTCCGTGAAGATGTACACAGGATGTGTGGCCCCCTCGAGTAAATGTCTCCATTCCTCGAGTGCCAATTTAATAGCCAGCAGTTCCCTGTCCCCAATGGAGTAATTTCTCTCTGCGGAAGAGAATGTTTTTGAAAAGAAGCCACAAGTTGAAGTTTTGCCCCGGGAAGACTTCTGGGTGAGGACAGCTCCGGCTCCCACCGAGGAGGCATCCATTTCAAGAGAGAAGGGCTTGGTGGAATCTGGTCTAGAGAGAACGGGTGCAGAGGCAAAGGCGGATTTCAGGGACTGGAAGGCTTCCTCGGCTTGGGAAGGCCAGGATTTGGGGTTAGCTCCTTTTCTAGTGAGAGCCACGATAGGAGCTACCAGAGTGGAATAGTGAGGGATGAATTGCCTGTAGTAATTCGCAAAGCCCAGAAATCTTTGTATGGCTCGGAGGCCAGAGGGACGTGGCCAATCCAGAACCGCCGAGAGTTTGGCTGGGTCCATTTGAAGTCCTTGGGCTGAGATAATGTATCCCAGGAAAGGCAGGGAGGTCCGTTCAAAAAGACATTTTTCAAGTTTAGCGTACAGGCGATTTCTCCTAAGACGAGTAAGAACTTGTTGCACATGGACCCGGTGTTGATCCAAATTGGAGGAAAAGATGAGAATATGATCCAGGTATACGACCACGCAGGTGTAAAGTAAGTCCCTGAAAATGTAATTGACGAATTCCTGGAAGACAGCAGGTGCGTTGCAGAGGCCGAAGGGCATCACCAAATACTCAAAATGGCCGTCCCTTGTGTTAAAGGCGGTCTTCCATTCGTCTCCCTCACGGATACGGATCAGATTTTAGGCCCCTCGAAGGTCCAATTTAGTAAAGATCTTAGCCCCTTGGAGACGATCAAATAGCTCAGAGATTAGAGGCAGAGGGTAACGGTTCTTGATGGTAATTTTATTAAGACCTCTGTAGTCAATGCAGGGGCGGAGGGAGCCGTCTTTTTTTGTCACGAAGAAAAAACCGGCCCCAGCAGGAGAAGAAGATTTTCTTATGAATCCTCTCTGTAGGTTCTCACGTATATAGTCGGACATGGCAAGAGTCTCAGGAGGAGAGAGAGGATAAATTCTGCCCAGAGGTGGAGTAGAACCGGGTATCAGGTCGATCGGGCAATCATAGGATCGGTGAGGAGGAAGAACCTCAGCTTGTTTCTTCCAGAAGACATCCGTGAAGGAATGGTATGGCTTGGGCAGCCCAGAAGGCGGAGAAACTTGCGGGTTCTGTTTGACCAGAGCAGGCTTGAGACAGCGGTCCGAACAGGAGGAGCCCCAACGCAGGATCTCATCGGTGGACCAATTCAGGACAGGACTATGACGTTGAAGCCACGGCAGACCCAGGAGGAGTTCGGAGGAACAGAAGGGAAGGACAAAGAACTCTAAAGTCTCGGTATGAAATATTCCGATGTCCATCTGCAGAGGCTGGGTACGGAACTGCACGGTGGCAGAGAGTCTCTCACCGTTAACAGTAGAGATGAAAAACGGCTTGGGTAGATGGATTACTGGAATACGGTACTTGTCAACCAAGGAGGCGTGAATGAAGTTGCCAGCTGAACCGGAATCCAAGAAGGCGGCTGCAGAGAAAGAGGACTTGGAAGAGATGATCAGCTGCACGGGTATGATGAGACGTGGAGAGGAAGAATCCACACCTAGCAACGCCTCTCCCACGCTTACTAGGTGCGAGCGTTTCCCGAACGCGGTGGACGGAGAGGACAATCTCTAAGGAAGTGCTCGGTACTGGCACAGTACAGACACAGGTTCTCGTTTCTGCGGCGGCTTCGTTCTTGCGGAGTCAAGCGTGACCGATCCACCTGCATGGCTTCCGCGGCGGAAAACCCAGTAGCGGGTTGAGGTGGATGCGGAAAAACGGGAGCCAGACGAGGAAAGCGTCTAGGACGAGCTTTTTCCTTTTCAAGGAGGAGTTCCTCTTGTCTTTCGGCGAAACGTTTGTCTATCCTAGTGGCCAGCAAGATGAGGTCACTAAGAGTGGAAGGAAGCTCACGTGCAGCCAGAACGTCCTTTACTTCACTGTTAAGTCCTTTCTTGAAGGTGGCGCAAAGGGCTTCATTGTTCCAGTTCAGCTCAGAGGCCAGGGTGCGGAACTAAATGGCATAGTCACCCACGGAAGAACCTCCTTGGGTCAAATTTAGCAAGGCAGTCTCTGCGGAGGTAACCCGGGCAGGCTCTTCAAAAACATTCCGGAACCCTAGGCAGAAGCTCTGGACGGAAGTGGTGGCAGGATCTGCGCGGTCCCATAGTGGTGTAGCCCAGGCCAGGGCCTTCCCGGACAGTAAACTGAGAATAAAGGCTACCTTGGCTCGCTCAGAAGGAAACTGGTCGGACAGGAGCTCGAGGTGGAGAGAGCACTGCGACAAGAACCCACGGCACTGCTTAGGATCTCCGTCATATTTGTCTGGTAGGGGCAAACGGATTCTGGAACCGCTGGTAACTGCAGGCGGAGGTGATGCAGCAGGAGCAGGCGGAGGTGATGCAGCAGGAGCAGACGGAGGAGCTGGCTGACGCAGAGAAGGCAGGAGCTGCTGCAACATAGCGGTCAACTGGGCCAGCTGTTGACCCTGCTGGGCCACAATGGTGGTGAGGTCCTCCAGGCTTGGCAGGGGAACATCACCGGGATCCATGGCCGGATCTTACTGTCACGTACCGGCAGGACAGGTAGTGGATCCTCTGGACCAGAGAGGCGATGGCGCGGGTTGTACTAGAGGACCGGTTCTAAGAAGTTACTGGTCTTCACCAAAGCCCGCCGCAAAGCGGGATGGATTTGCTGCGGCGGTAACTACCAGGTCGTGTCCCCTAGTAACAACTCGACCTCTCTGGCTGGTGATATGGCGTGGTACACAGGGAGAAGGCAAGCGCGAAGTCGGACGTAGCAGCGGTCAGGGCAGGCGGCAAAGGTTCAAAGGCGAGTGGACGGTAGCAACAGGTACGGCAACAGGTAAGGCAAACAAACATAGAAAGGAACGCTTTCTCTGAGGCACAAGGCACAAAGATCCGGCAGAAAGCTGTGGGAGGAGAAGGTATAAATGGGCAGTGCACAGGTGCAGCCTAATTAAGTCAGCACTGCCTCTCACAACCTTAACCCTTAATAACCCCTTTGGACCAGGCACCAATCACCGGTGCACTGGTCCTTTGAATCTAAGAGTCCCGGCGCACGCGCCCCCTAGAGAGCGAGGACGCACACGCCGAGACGCTGGAGTGCTGCCTGGGGGCATACGCTGTGAGCGCTCCGAGGCCAGCAGGGGACCCGGAGCGCTCAGCGTAACACATTGCTGTCATTAAAGGACCTGCTGAGATCATTTCAGTAATCGTCTTGTTAACTCAGGTGAGAATGTTGACGAGCACAAGGCTGGAGATCATTATGTCAGGCTGATTGGGTTAAAATGGCAGACTTGACATGTTAAAAGGAGGGTGATGCTTGAAATCATTGTTCTTCCATTGTTAACCATATAGACTGATTTGCCCCATACTATGGGTAGAATATAGAGAAAACATATGACAATATAGCAGCCTGGCGTTTATACTCTTTATAGAGGACGACACTATGTGTTAGGATACCATGGCAAAGGCCGTAGGGGCGTTACACGGTGGCGGGAGGCCTGGCGCTGGGTCCCGTGGCCGCTAGGGTCAGGCGCGCATGCGCGCTTTATTCTAGCGGTGACGTGGATGGGAAGCGTCCGGTCTCCTTGGCGACTGTTGAGCGTCCTGAGGCTGACGTCATGAGGCAGACGCGCATGCGCATTGGACATGGAGGAACGCCGAGGGAAGCGAGGCGATCGGCCTCACATACAGTTGAAGTTACCACAGTGGCGATATTCCCCAGTTCACACCCTGCATCTCAGTAAGTCGATGGAGCGATATATATGAATTTATTGATGTATGTACACTGTATGAGTTTTGAGAATGACACATTAAGTTAACCCCGCTGTAGGACGAACAGAGGAAGGGGTGGTACTCACAGTCTTTTTTAATGATGTATTTACATAATTGATTAGGTCAAGTGACCAGCTTAGTAGGGTATATGTATCCGTTGTTTAAGTTCACATTGTTAGATTGCTTGAGAAAGATCACACTGATCGAAACGTCACATTTTTTGGTGAAAATAAAGCATTAAGGATCAAGGCTGGAGAGTGCTGCAGTTTTCTGTTACAATTCCATTGTTAACCATGGTGACCTGCAAAGAAACGCGTGCAGCCATCATTGCGTTGCATAAAAATGGCTTCACAGGCAAGGATATTGTGGCTACTAAGATTGCACCTCAATCAACAATTTATAGGATCATCAAGAACTTCAAGGAAAGAGGTTCAATTCTTGTTAAAAAGGCTTCAGGACGTCCAAGAAAGTCCAGCAAGCGCCAGGATCGTCTCCTAAAGAGGATTCAGCTGTGGGATCGGAGTGCCACCAGTGCAGAGCTTGCTCAGGAATGGCAGCAGGCAGGTGTGAGCGCATCTGCACGCACAGTGAGGTGAAGACTTTTGGAAGATGGCCTGGTGTCAAGAAGGGCAGCAAAGAAGACACTTCTCTCCAAAAAAAAACATCAGGGACAGATTGATCTTCTGCAGAAAGTATGGTGAATGGACTGCTGAGGACTGGGGCAAAGTCATATTCTCCGATGAAGCCTCTTTCCGATTGTTTGGGGCATCTGGAAAAAGGTGAGCGCTACCATCAGTCCTGTGTCATGCCAACAGTAAAGCATCCTGAGACCATTCATGTGTGGGGTTGCTTCTCATCCAAGGGAGTGGGCTCACTCACAATTTTGCCCAAAAACACAGCCATGAATAAAGAATGGTACCAAAACACCCTCCAACAGCAACTTCTTCCAACATTCCAACAACAGTTTGGTGAAGAACAATGCATTTTTCAGCACAATGGAGCACCGTGCCATAAGGCAAAAGTGATAACTAAGTGGTTTAGGGACCAAAATGTTGACATTTTGGGTCCATGGCCTGGAAACTCCCCAGATCTTAATCCCATTGAGAACTTGTGGTCAATCCTCAAGAGGTGGGTGGACAAACAAAAACCCACTAATTCTGACAAACTCCAAGAAGTGATTATGAAAGAATGGGTTGCTATCAGTCAGGAATTGGCCCAGAAGTTGATTGAGAGCATGCCCAGTCGAATTGCAGAGGTCCTGAAAAAGAAGGGCCAAACTGCAAATACTGACTCTTTGCATAAATGTCATGTAATTGTCGATAAAAGCCTTTGAAACATATGAAGTGCGTGTAATTATATTTCACTACATCACAGAAACAACTGAAACAAAGATCTAAAAGCAGTTTAGCAGCAAACTTTGTGAAAACTAATATTTGTGTCATTCTCAAAACTTTTGGCCACGACTGTACACAGTACTCCATGTGTGGTCTGACTAGTGATTTGTAAAGGGCAGGACTATGTTCTCATCACGGGCATCTATGCCCCTTTTGATGCAACCCATTATCTTATTGGCCTTGGCAGCAGCTGCCTGACACTGGTTTCTACAGCTTAGTTTGCTGTTCACTAAAATTCCTAGGTCCTTTTCCATGTCAGTATTACCCAGTGTTTTACCATTTAGTATGTACGGTTGACTTGCATTATTCCTTACCCTGTGCATAATCTTACATTTGTCAGTGTTAAACCTCATCTGCCACTTTTCTGCACAAGTCTCCAATATACAGTACAGACCAAAAGTTTGGACACACCTTTTCATTCAAAGAGTTTTCTTTATTTTCATGAGTATGAAGGCATCAAAACTATGAATTAACTCATGTGGAATTATATACATAACAAACAAGTGTGAAACAACTGAAAATATGTCATATTCTAGGTTCTTCAAAGTAGCCACCTTTTGCTTTGATTACTGCTTTGCACACTCTTGGCATTCTCTTGATGAGCTTCAAGAGGTAGTCCACTGAAATGGTCTTCCAACAGTCTTGAAGGAGTTCCCAGAGATGCTTAGCACTTGTTGGCCCTTTTGCCTTCACTCTGCGGTCCAGCTCACACGAAACCATCTCGATTGGGTTCAGGTCCGCTGACTGTGGAGGCCAAGTCATCTGGCGCAGCACCCCATCACTCTCCTTCATGGTCAAATAGCCCTTACTTTCAAAGTTTTCCCAATTTTTCGGCTGACTGACTGACCTTCATTTCTTAAAGTAATGATGGCCACTCCTTTTTCTTTACTTAGCTGCTTTTTTCTTGCCATAATACAAATTCTAACAGTCTATTCAGTAGGACTATCAGCTGTGTATCCACCTGACTTCTCCTCAACGCGACTGATGGTCCCAATCCCATTTATAAGGCAAGAAATCCCACTTATTAAACCTGACAGGGCACACCTGTGAAGTGAAAACCATTTCAGGGGACTACCTCTTGAAGCTCATCAAGAGAATGCCAAGAGTGTGCAAAGCAGTAATCAAAGCAAAAGGTGGCTACTTTGAAGAACCTAGAATATGACATATTTTCTGTTGTTTCACACTTGTTTGTTATGTATATAATTCCACATGTGTTAATTCATAGTTTTGATGCCTTCAGTGTGAATCTACAATTTTCATAGTCATGAAAATAAAGAAAACTCTTTGAATGAGAAGGTGTGTCCAAACTTTTGGTCTGTACTGTATCCAAATCACTCTGCAGGAGTATACTGTCCTCTTTTGTGTTAATCTTTGTATTTTTTGTCTTTTGTGTTCATACTACGTTACAAAGAGGGTGGTGAAGCAAATTAATGATGGCATATCCACTCCCTTCTATGATCAGTGCATGCAGTTCATTAGTCTCTGGCACAAAATCCTAGAATATGAAGTCCATTTACATCTTCTGCTAGAGGCTGAAAAATAAGGTAAAATTCCATAACTTTCTTAAAAAATATAACTGTATTATTAAGCTAAGCAAATCTTGGAAAAGAGCCACCTTTGGACGGAAAGCGGGGATTAGGTGCAATTCAGTATTAATTTCAACCCATTGTTGATGTATTCCTTTGTGTTTGAAGAACTACATCTTCAGGATATTTGCAAAGCCTGTGTTGGCTTTACTTGCCTGAGCATCTTTAATTACCTCAAGTGGATCTATTGCCAGTGAGCTGTGTAGGTGTTCTATTAAGCTATGGAGAGAGAGGTTCCCCCGGAGAGCTGTGTGTCCTGTTCACCTAGGATTGATCTGAGGGGGTGTGGAATGAAATCTGGCCCCTGCTTCCGAATGAAGAACTGCTCTGTGGCTTTAATATCAGCTTGCACCAGAGCGATGACTTCCATCCCTGGAGCACAGCTTACCTCTCTTAGGTTTGGGTTACATCCCAATCAGGCTAAAATGCTAAAGTTTCATATTTGCTTTCTGTCACAAAGTCAACAAAGAAATTAATTACAATGTATTATATTGCTTTAATAATCTTCAGGGAAGGAACCCAAAGTGACATCTTGGATTATTTCATAATACTTGAAAATCACTACACACTTAGTTCCTGAGGTATAAAAACACGAGCGGTTATTATTTTCACGCAGGTCAAGCACAACTCGTAAAATTTGCTGGCCCTTTCAAAAATTCGGTTCAGCAAAGTAAGTAGCTCTTTAGTACTTAGAATTCAGTTAAAGGGACATAAACCATAGTCTTTGTACTTATCTTATGGACAGTAATATACATAGAGTACCTCAGCTAAAATATTACAGAACTGCTAATAAAGGGTTATTCTCACTCATTATGGGCTGGTTGACATTTGCATTGAGCTTTCTATTCTTCTGACCCATCAGAAGAACCGAAAAATAAAAAAAGGGTGGGTTTACACTAGCGTTATGGAGTCCGTTATGGCTTTCCGTTTATAACAGGGTTATAACGGAACATAACGGAATCCATAAGACGGAAGGGCAGGTCCGTTTTGCTGCCCATAGACTTGCAATATGACGGAATGCAAAACGGACGCCTCCGTTTGCTCTCCATCTTAATAGAAGTCTATGGGAATCCAAACGGATCCGTCTGGTTCGCGTTATACAAGACGGAAAACAAAGTCCTGTCGACAGGACTTAGTTTTCCGTCTTGCATAACGGGACCCAGACGGATCCGTTATGTTTTCCCATAGACTTCTATTAGGACGGAGCAAAACGGAATGCCTCTTAAAGGCTTCCGTTTTGCATTCCATCCTATGGATTCCGTTATGTTCCGTTATAACCCTGTTATAACGGAAAGTCATAACGGGCTCCATAACGCTAGTGTGAACCCACCCTAAGGCCCCTTTCACACGGGCGAGATTTCCGCGCTGGTGCAATGCGTGAAGTGAACGCATTGCACCCGCACTGAATCCGGACCCATGCATTTCTATGGGGCTGTGTACATGAGCGTTGGTTTTCACGCATCACTTGTGCATTGCATGAAAATCGCAGCATGTTCTATATTCTGCGTTTTTCACGTGCGGATGCGGTGCGATTTTCACGCACGGTTGCTAGGAGATGATCGGGATGGAGACCCGATCATTATTATTTTCCCTTATAACATGGTTATAAGGGAAAATTATAGCATTCTTAATACAGAATGCATAGTACAATAGGGCTGGAGGGGTTAAAAATAGTAAAAAATAATTTAACTCACCTTAACCTCCTCAGGACCGCCGTACGCAGGATTGCGTCTTTGCGGCGGTCCTGTTGTTCTGGGTGGACGCGCCGGTGCGTCCTCTCGCGAGACGCGAGATTTCGTGCATTGCCGGCCCGCGCATGCGCATCGCGGGCCGGCAAAAGTTAAAGAAGTATTTCGTCACCAGCCTGCCAGCCACGATCATTGGCTGGCAGGCTGGCGATTTTCAAAAAATCAAATCAGAAGCCAGATAACAGATCATATTATAACAGATAACAGATCATAAATATGATCTGTTATATGGCTTGTCTGCTCCTCTGCTGGTCCTTTTCGTCGGTTGGATCCAGCAGAGGAGCAGACTTCACTGTGAGTACCCACCAATACTACACCTTAGCCCCTGATCACCTTCCATCACCCCCATCATCCTAATTAACCCCTTGATCGCCCCCTGTCAATCACTTAGTGAAAGACAAAAAGTGATCAGTGTAAACTGTCACTTTTTTTTTCCACTAGTATTGGCTGTTAGGTTTTAGGGATAGTTTAGGCCCCTTGGTTAGGTAGTTAGCGTCAGTTAGCGCCCAGCCCACCGCACCGCAGTCACTTTTATTCGCTGATTAGCGTATCGCTAATCAGCATTTGTACTTTTATAGTATCTGTAAGTGATCAAAACTGATCACGGTCAGATCTATAATAGTATTAGTGTCACTTTAGGTCGCCCTCCACCCAAAACGCAGTGTTTGCCCGATCAGGCCTGATCGGTCGCTCACACGTGCGTTCACCCACGCCCCACCGCAGTGACAAAAAAAAAATTGTTTTTTGATCACTGCACATTCACTTTACACGCACTGCGGCGATAAAAAAATCAGTTTTGATATTTTTTATCAACCGCAGCGGCCTCTGGTACTTCGCTAGCCTCCCCTTTGTAAGACAGGTTTGCTTTTTTTCTTGGGTAGTCTCAGGGAATACCCCTAAATTTAGTAGTCCAAATGGCAAACAGGGGGTATTCTTCTGAAGAGGCCTACAGGATTCTGACCCAGTCGGATGAGGAATGGGAACCCTCATCTGACGAATCTAGCGGGTCAGAATATGAACCTGTGGAAAGCAGTGGCTCTCTGACCCAAAGTTCGGACGAGGAGGTGGAGGTCCCTGATAGAACCAGGCGTACCCGGCCCCGTGTCGCTAGACCACAGGTTATGCAGGATCCGTTTCAAGAGCAGCAGAGTGGGGCTGTCGCTACCGGATCACGTGGTGAGGCATACACCAGCAGCGCAGCCCTTCCTGGACCTAGTACCAGCACTGCCGTACAACATGGTGACGTGGCGAGCACCAGAAGGGCAGTTGAAGCTGGTACGGTGGCACGTGCAGTAGTTACCCCGTCGCAGCCACCGCGCAGACAGGCCCGTAGAGCCCCTAGAATCCCTGAGGTGCTGGCAAACCCTGATTGGCAGTCACCAACTTCAGCCGCACCATTAGTTCCCCCTTTCACCGCCCAGTCTGGAGTTCGGGTTGAGACGGCTCATATCGGTTCGGCCCTGGGATTTTTTGAGCTGTTCTTGACTGCGGAACTCTTAGACTTAGTTGTGGCAGAAACAAATCGGTATGCCACACAATTTATATCCGCCAAACCCGGGAAGCTCTTATGCCCAGTCTTTCCGGTGGAAACCAGTCCAAGTTTCCGAACTTAAAATTTATTTGGGCCTTCTCCTCAACATGGGTCTAACTAAAAAGCATGAATTGCGGTCATATTGGTCCACGAACCCGATTCATCACATGCTCATGTTCTCTGCTGCTATGTCCAGGACACGATTTGGGACCATCCTGCGTTTTCTGCATTTTAGCGACAATACCACCTCCCGTCCCAGAGGCCACCCAGCTTTTGACCGGCTCCACAAAATTCGGCCCCTCATAGACCATTTCAACCAGAAATTTGCAGATTTGTATACCCCCGAGCAAAACATCTGCGTAGACGAGTCCCTAATACATTTTACCGGGCGCCTTGGCTTCAAACAATACATCCCAAGCAAGCGTGCCCGGTATGGGGTCAAATTGTATAAGCTCTGTGAAAGGGACACAGGCTATACCCACAAATTTCGGATCTATGAGGGAAAAGATCAGACCCTGGAGCCGGTCGGTTGCCCTGACTACCTGGGGAGCAGTGAGAAGACAGTCTGGGACTTGGTGTCACCCTTATTCGGCAAGGGGTACCATCTTTATGTGGACAACTTTTACACAAGTGTGGCCCTCTTTAGGCATTTGTTTTTAGAACGGATTTGCGCCTGTGGCACCGCGCGAACTAGTCGCGTGCGCTTCCCCCAACGGCTCGTTACCACCCGTCTTGCAAGGGGGGAGAGGGCTGCCTTGTGTAATGAAGAACTGCTCGCGGTGAAATGGAGAGACAAGCGTGACGTTTACATGCTCTCCTCCATTCACGCAGACACGACAATCCAAATTGAAAGGGCAACCCGTGTCATTGAAAAGCCACTCTCAGTCCACGACTATAATGCGCTCATAGGAGGGGTGGACTTCAATGACCAGATGTTGGCTCCCTATTTAGTTTCCCGACGCACCAGACGCTGGTATAAGAAGGTGTCTGTATATTTAATTCTATTGGCTGCATATAATAGTTTTGTTCTCTACAGTAAGGCTGGGAGAACAGAATCCTTCCTCAAATTCCAGGAAGAGATCATCGAGAACCTCCTGTATCCAGGAGGTTCCGTGGCCCCATCCACCAGTGTAGTTAGCCGTCTACACGAGCGACATTTCCCCAGTGTCGTTGCTGGTACCTCAACCCAACCGCCACCCCGAAAAAAATGTTGTGTCTGTAGCAGGAGTGGAATAAGGCGTGACACCCGCTATTTCTGTCCTGACTGTCCTGACCACCCTGCCCTATGCTTTGGTGAGTGTTTCCGGAAGTACCACACACAGGTACACCTAGCATAGGGATTGCATCTCACAGGACAGGCACACAGGGCTATTAGGGCCCTTTTACTCACAGCTGCTGCAAACCTCTCCTTTCACCTGGGATAAAGTGCATAACGTACTTCGCCACATCTTTGGGCGATTTGCGCTTTGCACATTGTCCCATGGGGAAGGAGAGGTTTGTTCTATAAAGGTAAAAAAAAAAAAAAAAAAAAAAAAATACCGGTAAGTAAAAAAGTTAAAAAAAAGTTAATATGTTCTGTTCTAAAGTTAATAAAGTTATTGCGTTGCGGCCTGGTTTTTTCTTTTTTGTTTTGTTTTTTTTACCTTCCAGATGGACCAACCGATCGACTAGCTGCAGCACTGATGTGCATTCTGACAGAAGCATTGCGCTGCTGTCAGATTACATGCAAGTCGGTGTATGCGGCGCTGCAAGACGAGATTTCTCCTCTGCAGTAAAAGATACGTTTGCCGAGGCATATGAGCTGAGGAGGTGGCGGTGTTCATATACTTTGGCAAACACTTTGTATATATAAAAAAAAAAAAATCCCGGCAATGATTTATTCATCCACATCGATTGATGTGAATGGAGAAATCTGGTTTGCCAGGGCATACGAGCTAAGTGGGTATGGATGTTGGGCGGAGCTCCTATGTCCTGGCAGACGCCTTTCCCCTCCTTTTTCTTTTTTTGGCAGAGATTTTTTCATCCACATTGATCGATGCGAATGAAGAAATCTGTGCCGTTCATTTTTTTTCTTTCAGCCCAGAGGCTGAACGGGAAAAAAAAATCTCATTACCCGTATGCTCAATATAAGGAGAATAGCAGAAACTCCTAATGCTGGGCATACATGTAATGATTGCGGAGACCCTCAAATGCCAGGGCAGTACAAACACCCCACAAATGACCCCATTTTGGAAAGAAGACACCCCAAGGTATTTGCTGAGGGAGACTTTGTGAGAAAAAAATCAAAAAAATCTATTTCCGCTAACTTGTGCCAAAAAATTTTTGTTTCTATGAACTCGCCATGCCCCTCATTGAATACCTTGGGGTGTTTTCTTTCCAAAATGGGGTCACATGTGGGGTATTTATACTGCCCTGGCATTTTAGGGGCCCCAAAGCGTGAGAAGAAGTCTGGTATCCAAATGTCTAAAAATGCCCTCCTAAAAGGAATTTGGGCCCCTTTGCCCACCTAGGCTGCAAAAAAGTGTCACATATGTGGTATCTCCATATTCAGGAGAAGTTGGGGAATGTGTTTTGGGGTGTCATTTTACATATACCCATGCTGGGTGAGATAAATATGTTGGTCAAATGCCAACTTTGTATAAAAAAATTGGAAAAGTTGTCTTTTGCCAAGATATTTCTCTCACCCAGCATGGGTATATGTAAAATGACACCCCAAAACACATTCCCCAACTTCTCCTGAATACGGAGATACCATATGTGTGACACTTTTTTGCAGCCTAGATGGGCAAAGGGGCCCACATTCCAAAGAGCACCTTTCGGATTTCACAGGTCATTTACCTACTTACCACACATTTGGGCCCCTAGAATGCCAGGGCAGTATAACTACCCCACAAGTGACCCCATTTTGGAAAGAAGACACCCCAAGGTATTCCGTGAGGGGCATGGCGAGTTCCTAGAATTTTTTATTTTTTGTCACAAGTTAGTGGAAAATGATGATTTTTTTTTTTTTTTCTTACAAAGTCTCATATTCCACTAACTTGTGACAAAAAATAAAAAATTCTAGGAACTCGCCATGCCCCTCACGGAATACCTTGGGGTGGCTTCTTTCCAAAATGGGGTCACTTGTGGGGTAGTTAGACTGCCCTGGCATTCTAGGGGCCCAAATGTGTGGTAAGGAGTTTGAAATCAAATTCTGTAAAAAATGACCAGTGAAATCCGAAAGGTGCTCTTTGGAATATGGGCCCCTTTGCCCACCCAGGCTGCAAAAAAGTGTCACACATGTGGTATCTCCGTATTCAGGAGAAGTTGGGGAATGTGTTTTGGGGTGTCATTTTATATATACCCATGCTGGGTGAGATAAATATCTTGGTCAAATGCCAACTTTGTATAAAAAAATGGTAAAAGTTGTCTTTTGCCAAGATATTTCTCTCACCCAGCATGGGTATATGTAAAATGACACCCCAAAACACATTCCCCAACTTCTCCTGAATACGGAGATACCAGATGTGTGACACTTTTTTGCAGCCTAGGTGGGCAAAGGGGCCCACATTCCAAAGAGCACCTTTCGGATTTCACCGGCCATTTTTTACAGAATTTGATTTCAAACTCCTTACCACACATTTGGGCCCCTAGAATGCCAGGGCAGTATAACTACCCCACAAGTGACCCCATTTTGGAAAGAAGACACCCCAAGGTATTCCGTGAGGGGCATGGCGAGTTCCTAGAATTTTTTATTTTTTTTTATAAGTTAGTGGAATATGAGACTTTGTAAGAAAAAAAAAAAAAAATCATCATTTTCCGCTAACTTGTGACAAAAAATAAAAAGTTCTATGAACTCACCATGCCCATCAGCGAATACCTTAGGGTGTCTACTTTCCGAAATGGGGTCATTTGTGGGGTGTTTGTACTGTCTGGGCATTGTAGAACCTCAGGAAACATGACAGGTGCTCAGAAAGTCAGAGCTGCTGCAAAAAGCGGAAATTCACATTTTTGTACCATAGTTTGTAAACGCTATAACTTTTACCCAAACCATTTTTTTTTTACCCAAACATTTTTTTTTATCAAAGACATGTAGAACAATAAATTTAGAGCAAAATTTATATATGGATCTCGTTTTTTTTGCAAAATTTTACAACTGAAAGTGAAAAATGTCATTTTTTTGCAAAAAAATCGTTAAATTTCGATTAATAACAAAAAAAGTAAAAATGTCAGCAGCAATGAAATACCACCAAATGAAAGCTCTATTAGTGAGAAGAAAAGGAGGTAAAATTCATTTGGGTGGTAAGTTGCGTGACCGAGCAATAAACGGTGAAAGTAGTGTAGGTCAGAAGTGTAAAAAGTGGCCTGGTCTTTCAGGGTGTTTAAGCACTGGGGGCTGAGGTGGTTAATCCACTTGTTCATGCAGCCAGGCTTCTCTTCTGTCTTCATCTTTGCTGTGCACAGGAAAAGGACCTGTGGTGACGTCACTGCGCTCATCACATGGTCCGTCACATGATCCATCACCATGGTAAAAGATCATGAGATGGACCATGTGATGAGCGCAGTAACGTCATCAAAGGTCCTATTCCTCAAAGAAGAAGACAGAAGAGAAGCCGGGCTGCGCGAACAAGTGTACTATGCATTCTGTATTAAGAATGCTATTATTTTCCCTTATAACCATGTTATAAGGGAAAATAATACAATCTACACAGCACCTAACCCAAACCCGAACTTCTGTGAAGAAGTTCGGGTTTGGGTACCAAACATGCCGATTTTTCCCACGCGCGTGCAAAACGCATTACAATGTTTTGCACTCGCGTAGAAAAATCGTGCATGTTCCCGCAACGCACACGCACGTTTTTCCGCAATGCCCGTGTGAAACCAGCCTAACTGATCTGTTTTAAACCTCATTTGTTTGAATGAGCAGTTGTGATTGTTTTTTTGCATCAGCTTACATCTGTCAGAAAAAAACTGATGTGTATAATTCTGAACATCAGCTGTACTCAGTATGTGTCAGTTAGAGTGACTGCCTGCTGTACTTTTTTCCCGTTAGAAAAATGTCTGTTGATATATGTCATATCTGCTCTCAGGCCCCTTTCACACAAGCGAGTTTTCCGCATGGGTGCAATGTGTGAAG
Organism: Bufo bufo; assembly: GCF_905171765.1. Classification (NCBI taxonomy): domain Eukaryota; kingdom Metazoa; phylum Chordata; class Amphibia; order Anura; family Bufonidae; genus Bufo; species Bufo bufo. The sequence continues at coordinate 321,638,022 of NC_053394.1, read as the reverse complement.
TGAACACATAGCACCCTCACTGAATCCTGACCTATTCCTTTCAATGGGTCTGTGTACATGAGCGTTTTTTTCACGCTTCAGTTCTGCGTTGCGTGAGAATCGCAGCATGTTCTATATTCTGTGTTTTTAATGCAGCCCTGGCCCCATAGAAGTGAATGGGGCTTCAGTGAAAAACGCATTGCAATCTGGATGTAACCTGGATGCAATGTGTTTTTCACAGATGGTTGCTAGGAGATGTTGTTTTTAAACCTTCAGGTTTTTTTTTCACGCGCATGAAAAACGCATCAAAACGCATTGCACGCGCGTGGAAAAAACAAACACTGGACGCAATCGCAGACAAAATTGACTGAACTTGCTTGCGAAATGGTGCGAGTTTCACTGAACGCTTCTGGAGCCAATCCCTATCGTTTGCGTGAAAGAGGCTTAAAGGCAATCCGTTAGTCTGTTTCTTCAGAGGAGGTGTAAACCAGCTTGTGACAATAATGAGATTGACTGCTGAAAAGGATGTTTTGTCATATGGACATAGTGCACAGTGCACATAAGGATTTAAAAAAAATATAGATAGTGATATGAAAGTTTAAAAAAAATTACCCTAAATTCTAAAAAATTAAATATGTTTTAAATAAAAGCTTGACTTCAACAGTATGTTATAGTCTGAGGACACGTTCCCTTTAAATAGTTGTCTTAAATATTGATTGATTTATTGGTTCTTCTAATACCCTGGATAACATTAGCTATGTGTAAAAATTCTTCCCATTTTTTTTAGATTATAAGCAGTTACAGAGGGGACCTCTCTCATTTCATCATTAATTGTTAGTTTATTTCATAAAGTCATTTTGTTTGTTGCTTGCCCAAATGTGAAGTACTGTGGTATGTAGTGATTCCTCCAGGGTCCTCATCTATTCTTCCCTGACTGTTCATGTGTTTTCAATGACGAAAAGGGAAATAAGCATGAGCAGCGACTTCTGACATTGACCTGTCTCCTCCAGTACAAAAGACTGGGCATGATGAAATATTGCTTTCACTTGACATCTGCCGTCGCAGATGAATTGGGACACCCCCATACACGTTAGCAACAGGTCAAATCAAAATAGAAGGGTTCAGTTGACTATCCTCTAGTGTGTATGGCCAGCTTCAGGTGAATACGTTTTAATATTATGTTTTATTGTATGATATCATTAATTTCTGTCATGGATTATTGGGGCCCTCTTACAGATTTTGAGGCCTACAAGTTTCAAGAAACATCTGTTTCCCATTGTCTTACTACGCCAGCTTCCAATAGTCCTTGTGATGTCATAGCCATGCAGGTATGTAACAGTCGTGTGACCTCATTGTCAATGGCTCGCTCATTGAGGGTACAGACCTAGTTTATACTGGATGAGGTCTTTGGACAGCAGAAGGGTGAGGACAGAATCAACATTGAATATGTAAAATAAGTATACATTTCTAACAGGACCCTGCAGTCAATCTACAGTGCAATGTGTACATTATGTACTGGTTATACAGTATATACAATTTACATAAAGCTTTTCTCTGAGGAGGATGGTTTCTTAGTTGGCAGAAATATCGACCCAGTTACAATCAGCAATTCTCCATCCAGACCTGAGCCGTGAACATTCCCAGTAGTGGGACCTGGTCTATTTTCTTTTTTATTTGTAGTGAATGCAATGTGTGCTGCATCAGTCTGGTGTCTACATTACAGCGTCCCCGGGGAACGGGGCTATATACCAGTTGCTGGTCCAGCCAGCACTGCACTGTGTCAGGAGAAGCTACCTGTCAGCACGTTCTACTAACAGACCTCACACCCTATTGTATCCTAATCTTCCCTTTCACACTGCACCCTCACATAAGACACATGAATAAAGATAAAGCTCTGGCATTTCACCAGATCTTCACTTGTAATCCCACATTACAAAGACATGCTATGAGATGGGATCATGACTTTATTGTCATGCTGGGTAATGAGACATATGGCTGAGCCACAGCAGAGACAGTACAATAAACAATGGTCACTGCAGTCGGGAAGTGCACTAGTTAATATATAAGATACCTGAGGTAGCCTCGTATCATGGAGACTGAATAACATTCCTGCTTTCTGCAAGAGAGCCATCTAGACAAAGGGCGCCACTACGGAAACAACCCTTGGCTCCTGTACCACATTGTCAACAGTATCTAGTCCAAGCCTTATAGACACTATAGACCTAGTAGTCAAGGCCTATAGTTAGTTGATGGGCTCCAGGGGTCATGCAGAACATGTATACCTCCACTTACAATAGCATATAAAGGCTAATTTCAGATATGTGGCAGGGAACTCTGGCAGGCTGTTCTGGTAGAGAACAGTCTGCCGACGTTCTATGGATCCAGCATTGTCAAATCTGACCACCTCCCCCTGGACCCCAATGACTATAATGGGGTCTGGCAGAAATAGGGCCGCTACCCGGCGATTATGCCAAGAATCGGTCAGCAGTTTTTGTCCGGCCAATTCCTGTGTGCTGGACCTGACGGCCAGAACACCCGGCTGAAGGTGTGAAAGAAGCCTAAGTGGCCATTTGTAGAAGGCCAATATCAGATGATCAGATATGATCTAAGAAGCACGGTCCATGAGATGACTGCATTTTCTGGACTGACCACAGGTGGTTGATCTGTACTCAATGAACATAGTAATCTATGATGTTGTGAGTAGGGGAAAGTAGACATACAGTTGTGTTCCAAATTATTCAACCCCCAATGCTGTAAAGGGTTTTAGGGAAATTAGTGTACATTTGTAATTGTGTTCAGAATGAAATCTTACAAGGACTTTTTAAAGAACCAAATGCAACTAAAATGACATCAATTGTTTTTGTAATACAGTATTAAATGTTTTTTTTGTGATTTCTTCATTGACACAATTATTCAACCCCTTAAAGACTACCACTCTTAAGAACAGAGGTTCATTCAAGTGTTTTCGATCCCAGGTATTGAAAACACCTGTGGATGTCAAGGAGCAGCAATCAAGCATAATAAGCACCAATTAGGCAGATTTAAAAGGACTGTGATACTCAGCTCCTTCTAGACATTTACTGGTGTGTTTACAAACATGGTGAAGTCAAGGGAATGGTCCAGGAAGACAAGAGAAGAGGTGATTTCTCTTCACAGGAAGGGCAATGGCTATAAGAAGATTGCAAAGATGTTAAACATACCAAGAGACACCACAGGAAGCATCATTCGCAAATTCAAGGCAAAGGGCACTGTTGAAACGCTACCTGGTCGTGGCAGAAAGAAGATGCTGACTTCGACTGCTGTGCGCTACCTGAAGCGCAAAGTGGAGAAAAGTCCCCGTGTGACTGCTGAGAAACTGAAAAAAGATTTGTCAGATGTGGGTACTGAAGTTTCAGCTCAGACAATAAGGCGCACACTGCGTAATGAAGGCCTCCATGCCAGAACTCCCAGGCTGATGAAACAAAATTAGAACTGTTTGGACCCATGGATCAACGCTATGTTTGGAGGAGGAAGAACAAGGCCTATGAAGAAAAGAACACCTTGCCTACTGTGAAGCATGCTGGGGGGTCAATCATGCTTTGGGGCTGTTTTGCTTCTACAGGTACAGGGAAGCTTCAGCGTGTGCAAGGTACCATGAATTCTCTTCAGTACCAGGAGATATTGGATGAAAATGTGATGCAGTCCGTCACAAACCTGAGGCTTAGGAGACGTTGGACCTTTCAACAGGACAATGATCCCAAGCATACCTCCAAGTCCACTAGAGCATGGTTGCAGATTAAAGGCTGGAACATTTTGAAGTGGCCATCGCAGTCACCAGACTTAAATCCGATTGAGAACCTCTGGTGGGACTTAAAGAAAGCAGTTGCAGCGCGCAAGCCTAAGAATGTGACTGAACTGGAGGCTTTTGCCCATGAAGAATGGGCGAAGATACCCGTAGATCGCTGCAAGACACTTGTGTCAAGCTATGCTTCACGTTTAAAAGCTGTTATAACTGGAAAAGGATGTTGTACTAAGTACTAAGATTGAATGTCACTTGGGGGTTGAATAAAACTGATAATGATGTGAGCACAGAAAATACATTTGTGGTTATTTCATTATAAATGTTATGTTATATTTGTCTGACTTACAAGTGCCTCTTTGATTTAATTGTAAACAAGATGACTGAAATGATCAAAATCAATGTCAAACTGGCCAAAACACTCAATTTCAGTGGGGGTTGAATAATTTTGAAAACAACTGTATGTTCGAGATGGAACTCACAGCATCAAGGAACACTATGATGCAGTGAGTTTGGGTCAGCTGAGCCGCAGTTGGTGTGACTAGAAATGCAGCTGTTATATGGATTGCAAACGTTTGATTTTATTATTGGTTACTACTCGGGTCCTGTATACTATTCCGCCCCCTTTTTTCTTCCTCTCCACTCCGCCTTACCCAAAATAAAGACATGAAACTAGGATCGGATTAAATCGGCCACAGCAGCCGTTTTTTTAACAAATAAAATACATAACATAAATAATAATTTAATCCAGACGCGGGAGGTCCTAGAAGCCCCAAAGTTAATCAACCACAAACAAAATGGCACTCCCATTCTCAATTATCAACCCATTCCACCAGCTTCAAGGACCTCCCACCGCCAACAACGTGCAACTTGATACCTCGCCCCCTCAAGTTTGCGTGTTCTTTTACACTCCTAAAGCTCTCTCAATCCCTCCTTGTAGACCCAAAGACCACAAATCAATACCCACCGCATTAAGGTGAACCTCGTCCGACCTCCAAAATACCCCCACACCTGCCTCCAACTCCAAATGCCTATCAGCCACTGACCCGTGCCTAGCCACAAATTTACCACTTGCCCTGTTCACCTTAATGCGGGCTTTATTAATGCGTTCTACTGAACGTGCCTCCCCCCATTTCCAACGAGGTATAATGTCGGACCATACCATAACCATATTGGGAAACAATGACCAGAGTCTCAAGAAATCAAATTTTATGTCCCTAATCAATTCCCTAACCGGCCTAATCCCTAAATTATTTCCCCCGACATGTAACACAAAAATGTCGGGAGACCAATCTAAACATGCAAAACTGTAAAACTCCCTTAACACCACCCCCACAACATACCTCGCAAACCTAGCCACTGCACGACCGCGATATCTCTCTGAAAACCCAATTGGCCGAACATCTGCCCAAAGCGCCCCCTAAAAAATGAAAGAATCCGGACTAATGTTGGGGTGCAACCTGAAACGACAAGATAGAACACATTACCAATCAACCAATTCATTTCAAAAGACCACTACCTAACCTCACTTAAGACCGGAACCTAACTGATTCCCATCTTGATCTTTATAAAATCATCGCTCATCCCTAACCTCTCAGCCTCCGTTGCTGCCCCGATTCTGAATGAATGCCCCGTAAAATCCGTCGGATCCCCCCAATCCTGATAGGCACCTCCGAAACACAGCTAAAAACTGGAAACACAAAAAAAAGGTCCCATCGTCATGTCGATGAAGAGGGCCGCTATCAAAATTCACACCGACTAGTAATCCTGTAAACACTTCACAGGACATAAACAACACCCTGGGACTGCAAACAAGCAAACTCTGCGCCCTCTACCTTCCATATCAGTCTTAGACACCCGGATCCTAACCACTACTCTATCATGATACAGTTCCACATCTTCCCCCAAAAGACCCCCTACACACCTAATGCTCCTGCACACCAGCTCCCCCAAGCGAAACGCCCCCAAAAAAGGCCAGTGAAAAAGGCAACTTGAACAAACGTACTTCCCCCAAAGAACTACACACCAATTCCGCCTGCCAACCAATTTTTAGAAGCATGGCGAACGACACAGGCCTCCTCCTGTCCTCTGCTCGCTTACCCCTCCTCCAACCGTTTAAAACTTATTTAATCAAAAATGCTTTAGTAACATTTGGGAGACCCCTTAACTTAAACCCAAAAGCCAAGCCCACAATGCACCTATTCAATTGCGCGACTGACCATCCCTCCTCTTTTACATGACCCAGGAATAACAACAACGGGATCTCCCCTTCATCCATCTGCACCCCCATTACCTCACACCACTGTTCCCACCGGCTCCAGGCCTTACCATATGCCAACCGTGTACCTGCGCTCATTGAAGCTTGCAAGAGACCCTCGACTGTACCTCCAAGAGCTCCCTAAGGACCCCGGTCACTCCACCCCTTCGAGATCCGCTTCCTGGGAAAACTGTCAAAAATGCTCCCACGGTGAACGAGAAAGGGCATCCGCAATACAATTAGCAACACCAGGTACATGAACCACCACTACCCATGTATTAAGCGATAAACAGAGTAACACCAGATGCTGCAACAACCGAACCACCGGAGGTGACAAAGCAGCCAACCTATTTATCGCCTACACTACCCCCAGATTATCGCAATGGAAACAAATCTTCCTGTTTCTAAATTTATCGCCCCATAAGACCACCACGAGAACTATAGGAAAAAGCTCCAGAAGTGCCAAATTCTTCCCCCAACCCCGACTAACCCATGATTGAGGCCAATGATCTGCACACCACTGCTTGTGACAATAAACACTGAATCCAACCCCCCCCCGCTGCATCCGAAAATAACTCAAAGTCAAAACTATCCATTACCTCACCCATAACCAACGCTCTACCGTTAAAATTCATCAAAAAACTAGCTAAGACTTACAGATCCCTCTTTAAATCCCGCCCCAACCTGATAAAATGATGTGACGCCAACACACCTGCAGTAGCCGCCGCCAACCGCTGACAAAATATCCGACCCATTGGCATAATGCGGCATGCAAAATTCAACTTACCCGACAGCAACTGTAAATCGCGCAAGCAAATTTTTGGCGACCCCCTTGCCTTTTCCACTTCAGCCCGTAAGTCGCGGACCTTCTCGTCTGGAAGCAGACACTCTATTTTTTCAGTGTTTATAAATATACCCAAAAAACTCAACTTTGTCGTAGGACCTACAGTCTTGCCTTCCGCCAACGGCACCCCGAAAGACGCAAAAACATTTTGCAACGTATTCAACAACAGCAAACCCGTGAATTCGCCGGACCTAAACAAAGAAAATCATCCAAGTAATGAATGATGGAAGGACAACCTGCCACGTCCATCACCACCCAATCCAGGAATGAACTAAATGCTTCAAAATAAGCGCACGACACCGAGCAACCCATCGGCAAACACCTGTCTACAAAATACCCCCCGTCCCAAAAACAATCCAACAAATGCAAACTATAAGGGTTAAGTGGAAGTAACCGAAAAGCCGCTTCAATATCCGTTTTGGCCAATAACGTGCCCGGGCCCAACTTTCTCACCCATGCCATAGCCGCATCAAATGATGTATACACCACTAAACAAATTTTGGGATCTATACCATCATTGACCAACGCCCCTTTTGGAAAGGATAAATGGTGGATCAGCCGAAACTTGTTCGGCTCTTTCTTTGGCACTAACACCAATGGTGAAACCCTCAAGTTAACTAACTGCGGCTCCGCAAACGGACTGTCCATCCTAACCAGTACAACTTCTTTAGCCAACTTTTCAGAAACTATTTTCGGATGCTCTAATTCTGAATGCAAATTTTCTCGTGAACTAACCACTGGCGCAGGGTTTGACGGAATACTAAAGCCCTGCATGAAGCCACTTCTTAATAACTACGCCGCTTTTTGATCGGGGTATCTATTTAAATGCAGCTCCATCTTTTCCACCCGAACCGGAGTCAGTCCCTTTCGCAGTGGCGTCGAGCCCTCTTTGTCTATTCCCCTTAAAGCAACAATTTGCTCTGTGATTCCCCCCACAATTCGAGCACTCATGCTTGAATTTGCATTTTGCGCCGAACCTGCAGCTTCCTTCATTAAAAAGGAAGCACAACCTTTTGGCGGACGCCGCTGCGAGAATAGACTGCCCATACCCTCCTGAATCCCCCCGAAAGGACTGCCCCTGTCTCCCCGGCGCCGTCACCTTCAACCACAAGCCAATATCTTTATGATCCCACCGAATGTTAGGTCAAACCGCTTTCCTCTGCCTAAACTGCCAACCCAAACCCCCATAGACCCTGTAAGCCTCCCTTATTGCGTCCAGATAGCAGAAGAGAGCCGAGCAACACTCAGGCTTCTTCTATCCAAAAACACTTGCTAGGATGGCAAAAGCCTGCAACCAGTTGGAAAAAGTGCGCGGGATAAGTCTATACCGGCGCATATCATCCTCATCCTTTTTTCCCTCATCCTTTTTTGACCTGTCCAAATTAAAACGCTCTAGCGGGAGTAGTGAGAAAATATCTACATACTCCCCTTTCCATATGTGTTCTCGCACGTCCTGCTTAAAATAGGCCCCAACGGACCTTCAAAGCATATGTAAACCTCACCCTTTGCTGCATCATCCACCCTCTGCCTGTCCTCCTCCCCCCCCAGCTTGCATCTGGACAGACACTGATTCCCCTACCCTAGATGCCGGTCCCCCCACTGACCCACTGGATCCTGTACTTACCCCCCAGGCCGGTAATAGAGATGCTACCGCTACTCCCAATCCCGCAATCCAACCTTCCAAGCCACTGAAAAGCTGCCCCAGACCCCCAACAAGCTCCCCATGACTCCCCCCAGCCCCCACACCCCCCGGGCTGCTAACTAATGCCTGAAGTGATCCCCACATAGTCTAACCTGGCTGCCTGGGCTCTGTGAACCCCACAGCCAATGATCCTGGCTCCGGATGTCCATCTCTCGCTGGCGAACCTTCATCCCTTCTTGCCGAAGACCTGTCGCCGAAAGACAGCACCCCAGCCTCCCCCATGCTGGGTGCGCACTGCATCAATCCAGATTCTTCCTCTTAATCTTGATGTCCCCGCACATTTTCTTCTTGTCTCACAACTCCCTGAGGCCTGCGCCCCCTGCTGGCCACCTCTACCACAGCCTCGTCTAGCCTGCAGCTCCTATCTCTCCCTCGCCGAGCAGGTCTCCCAGTAGCCCTGGGGGAGGAAGAACCCGCAGTTCCCGCTCCCATTCCCTCAATGTCTGCTGGTGAAGACATTCTGAACCGCATGCCTCAGCTGCCGCCTGATCATCTCCTCCACCGAAGCCATCAGGTAGGTTTCTGCTGCTTGCTAGCTTGATAAGTAAGCACAAAATGGCACCCGTCCCTCTCACTGCCCCCCTTACAAAGACACAGCCCCTCCCCTAATGACACACCCCTCCACACCCTGTATCATTAACCCTTAATGTACTGGACACTCTCACCAAAATCAATCATGTCGGCCTCCCCTTAGTCTAAAGCCGTCAGTACGTCCTTTCTTACATGAAACTGGCCTTAGAGGCTAATTGTGTTTAAGTCCGGACCAACTAGTGGACCAGTCAAACCCTGGGACACCTGCCCTCCTGATACACAACATCCATAATATGATCAGGTGTGCCTTCAAACTGACTCTACAATCAATTCTATATGTCACCCAAACAAGTGACTATTGAGCATTCTGGTTTTATGTAAGGAAAGCTTTGTTGTATAATAAAACATCGTAATATACTTTATTTTCTAATTCCTCCCAATTTTCAAGACATCTGCTTGCTTTCAGTAAACTGAAACGTCATGATTACATCCAGAGTCCTGAAAAAAGTCCTAATCATATCGATCTGAAACAGGTACATGGCTCGTTAATTGCATCAGTGTGTTGTCTCTGCTTCCATAGGACTTAGAACAAGGTTTCAGCTGCTGGATATAAACTGGAATGCTTTTATTCCCTGACAGCAAACAAATCACTCTCCCTGGTGGCATTTTGTAAGAATCAGTCTGCTTTGAACTACTACTTTAAATGTTCTGGACACACATGCTATATATGTGGAGCATACAGGCCCTCTAGAATCAGTAGGAAGAAACCAGAGAACCCAGAAGAGAACATACAATCTCCATAAAGATGGTGCCCTTGGTGGCATTTGAACCCAGGACCCTGGTGCTGCACAGCAAACATGATATAGTCCCACCATAGTGTTCCAGATCTCAGGTTTAAATTTAACCTGGAACATTTTATGCTAGAAGTTCTGGTACCATGTCCTCTTGCAGTCTTCCAACTTTGCCACTTCTAATCCCATTGATATAACTACAATATTTTCTAAAGCCATTCACCCTGTGGCTCAGTCTCTTTAATCATTCACACTCACAATGTTTTTCTCTCACTATCTGCAGAGGATTTAACTGTGCTAATTCGGTGTAGGCCATGACTTTCCTCTTACACAATCAAGTTCTACCTAGCAGCACAGAGTGATGATAGATATTTTCATCCTTTTGGATAAGATATAGCAGAAAAAAATTTGACTATTGATATAGTATTTTCTCCCTAAAATAGAAACAAAATATAGGAAATTTGTCAGTTATATTTTAAAGTGAATTTCCAAAATCCAGCTGGACCCATTAACCCACCTTAATTAATCCTAACTTGCCTACAGTAGAAAGTTTACAATACACTTTCTGCTTAGAAGTTGTGTGGACCGGAGCTCTGGAAACCAGTCACTTGACACACCTCTCTATGACAATCCTACATCCCACAACCTCAAGTCCTTCAGAATGAATGCTAGTTTACCAGTCTGGTCCATGGACAGACACGTCACTTCTGCAGCCCAGGATGGTTGCGTTGCTGTGGATGAGGCCAGAACTATTTGTCTCCCTGGTGCATGGAGGTGGCTTCAGGAGTTTATGCATGCACCAGGGAGATTAATAGTTCTGGCCCTGTCTACAGCCCATCCTGGGCTGTGTAAGTGGCTTGCCTGTCCATGGAAAGACTACTGGATGTGATGTTGGCAGATGGAGGATTTCCAAAGAGAGGCACGTCACATGACCAGCTTCCAGAGCACCGATCCACAAAACTTCAAGACAATAAGCATATTGGAAACTGTCTTCTGCGGGCAAGTCACGATTAATTAATGCTTCATTCACACGTCAGTGTTTTGACAGTGATTTCCATCATTAATTGTGAGCCAAAACCAGGACTGGAGCTACACAGACATAAGGTATAAGGGAAAGATCTGCACCTGTTCTGTGTTTAGAGCCGCTCCTGGTTTTAACTCACAATCACTGATGGAAATCACTGACCGAACACTGACATGTGAATGAGGCTTAAGATAGGTTGATGCATCGCACTGAGTCCCAGATAACACTTTAAGGGTCCATTCACACGTCCGTTGTTTCTTACCTGATCTGTTCCGTTTTTTGCGGAACAGATCTGGACCAGTTCTGTACCCATTCATTTTCAATGGGTCCTGAAAAAAAATCAGACATTGAGCTGTCCGATTTTTTTCAGGACCCATTGAAAATGAATGGGTACAGAACTGGTCCAGATCTGTTCCGCAAAAAACGGAACAGATCAGGAAAGAAACAACGGACGTGTGAATGGACCCCAATAGTAAACTAAAGAATCCTTTCTATCATCATTATCTTCCTTCCTTCCTACCCTCCTTCCTCCAGCACCCCTACCTTCTTTCAGACTATGCACATTCCTTCCTCCAACAATCATTACTTCACTGCCTTCCTCCCATCCTTATTCTCTTCCTTTTTTCTTACTTTCTTCTTTATATCCCACCCTCTTTTCCTTCCTTGCTTCTGCCCTCACTTCCATCTATAACCTCTTGTTCTTATTCTTTGACTCTTATTCTCAGTGATTGAATATAGCAGGGGATCGGACAGATGAGTGAGGCTTCTTTTGTTATTTTTTGAATGCTCTCTGGTGTTTTGAGAGAATTGTGTTGATGTTCTATCATCTATCTATCTATGTCACATCTATCTATCTCTAACCCATATTTTTCTAATATCTTTCAATTTTATCTATCTATTTATCTATCTATCTAATATCCAGCTAGGTATGGTTTAAAGTTAAAAACTACTCTCATCTCTGTCCTTATAGTTCCTAATATGACTATTTCTACATATTCTTCTACTGTGCTCTTCTTGGCAAAATTGATAATCAAGTGGTATGAAGTTTATTGTAGAGAGAAATTGAATTTCACGCACAATGGGCTTTCAGTTGGCTTTGGATGAAATATCGAAGTTGAGCAGAGCATTTCGATCCATCACACTGAGACACCATGAGGTTTGTAAGCTGTATGGTAATTACCAAGTAAGTGCTCCATTAAGGCGACCAAAATCCCTATGTTTAAAGCATGCCTGTTTTATTATGGAGGGTCACCAGTAATCGTATGAATGACTGTTGCTGAAATGCTCCGGATTATAGGATTTCCCTCCATGACAAAGCCGTCATTTATAACCGTGTAGGATTTTCTGCACATGGGAAGGTGTGAGATATGGCTGCATGAATGGAAGTCTCTGTATATGACAAGCCCTTTAACACTCTCTCCTCCTGGTTTGTTCTATGGTTTGCTATGGATATCTACAGATATTGTCTGCATTGTAATAAAATTCATACTGTACACCTGAAGCTATGCAAATGGCTGTGAAAAAATTCAATAGGAAAACCAAGTAATGTAACCGCCTCATGATCTATTTTATCACTCCTCTATGATTTACAGTGCTCTGTATAAATGAGTACACCCCAACAGATGTGTCAGAAAACCTTTAGTTTCCTTTCAGAATCAACATTTCTATGGGAAACTATTCTACAAAATACTCCGACAAATGTGAGCCATTGATTGCAAACAAGAAAATTTGCACATACAAAAAGTAATTTTCCTAACAAATTCATTCAAGACCATGATGCAAAAATGAGTACACCATAATGAAAGTCTTAGCTAAAAAAAAAAAAAAGCTAAAGTTTAGACTACAAAATTCTAATTAACAAGAATCCAAACACAGTTGATTATAAAATGGCATTACTTAAAAGGGTTGGCCACTTTCTGGCTCTTTGTGACCAATGGGTATGTAAGATGTCAAAATGGCTATTGCTAATTAGAGAGGCGAACACAAAATTACGCAAATGTTCGCGAACGGGCGAACCGCCATAGACTTCAATAGGCAGGCGAATTTTAAAACCCACAGGGACTCTTTCTGGCCACAATAGCGATGGAAAAGTTGTTTCAAGGGGACTAACACCTGGACTGTGGCATGCCGGAGGGGGATCCATGGCAAAACTCCCATGGAAAATTACGTAGTTGACGCAGAGTCGGGTTTTAATCCATAAAGGGCATAACATTCCTAAATTGTTTGGAATAACGTGCTTTAAAACATCCAGTGTGTGTATACGATCAGGTATGATGTTGTATCGATCAGGTAGTGTAAGGGTTACGCCCGCTTCACAGTGACAGACCAAACTCTGACAGACCAAACTCCCCGTTTAACGCACCGCAAACAACCGCAAAGAGTTGTCAATAGTTGACACACTCATGACATAAATTTTATTCCTCTATGCGTCAATCTTGGTGTAGTGATGTAGTGGTGTAGCTCGTGCGCACATTCGGGAGATTGCAGGCGATGGCGGTTTTTCAAAGCCTATGGTCGTGCTGAGGTAGTTCAGTGACAGTTAAGTGACCCAGAAAACAATGATTCTGCAGTGTGGGCCCATTGTTGGCCTAGTAGGCTTTAATGATCACCTTAGATGATCACAAAGAAAATTAATGTTTTTTCTATGAAAAATTATCCAGCCGATCGCTTTTGGTCTGTTCACAATGAAGCAATGACCTTATCATCTGGGGTGTGCCAACATTGCCAACACACTCATATAGGCGATCGCTTCATTGTGATACGCAAGCCCCTTTACCACAACATGGTAACGATCACGAAGGGGAATTGACACATGTATGTGCCTTTTTTTTTGTTTTGTTTTTGCAGCCACAGTGCAGCACCAGAGGCCAGAAAAATTAGGCATGTACATATGCCTGAAAAATTTGGTATTGTTGCAGCCGCTGCTGTAGCAGCAGCCGGAAAAATTGATGTTTTCCAGGCAGAAAGTGCCCTAAAACATTGCGGCTTGAACCCTAGTTGGTGGCGGAGAAGTCACGCAAGTCATCCGGCATGCAGAGATTAAATACAGCAGCATGGGGACAATTTTTAGCCCAAGGCATCTCATCAGGCCTTTTTTAGTCAAATGCATCCCCCACTGTCAGTCCCTTCGAGATCCATGCCTCATTCCTCTTAATAAAGGTGAGGTAATCTAGACTTTTTTGACCTAGGCGACTGCTCTTCTCAGTGACAATACCTCCTGCTGTGCTGAAGGTCCTTTCTGACAGGACACTTGAAGCAGGGCAGGCCAGAAGTTCTATCGCAAATTGAGATAGCTCAGGCCACAGGTCAAGCCTGCACACCCAGTAGTCAAGGGGTTCATCGCTCCTCAGAGTGTCGATATCTGCAGTTAAGGCAAGGTAGTCTGCTACCTGTCGGTCGAGTCATTCTCTGAGGGTGGACCCCGAAGGGCTGTGGCGATGCGTAGGACTTAAAAAGCTCCGCATGTCCTCCATCAACAACACGTCTGTAAAGCGTCCTGTCCTTGCCGACGTGGTCGTGGTAGGAGGAGGATTACTTTCACCTCTTCCCCTGTTAGATTCCCGTTGTGCTGTGACATCACCCTTATACGCTGTGTAAAGCATACTTTTTAACTTGTTTTGGAACTGCTGCATCCTTTCCGACTTCCGGTAATTCGGTAACATTTCAGCCACTTTCTGCTTATACCGGGGTTCTAGTAGCGTGGCCACCCAGTACAGGTCGTTCTCCTTCAGCCTTTTTATACGAGAGTCCCTCAACAGGCATGACAGCATGAAAGACTCCATTTGCACAAGGTTGGATGCCGAGCTACTCATGTCCCGTTCCTCGTCCTCACTGATCTCATTGAAGGTCTGTTCTTCCCCCCAGCCACATACAACACCACGGGTCCCAGATAGGTGACAACGAGCATCCTGGGATGCCTGCTGTGGTTGGTCTTCCTCCTCATCAAAGCCACATTCCTCCTCTGACTCCTCTTCCAGCGTTGCCGCAGGTCCAGCAAGCGATGATGATGAGGCTGTTTCTGGTGGTGATGGTGACAACAACTCTTCCTCTTCCTCTTCACGTTCATCTACGGCCTGATCCAGCACTCTTCGCAGGGCACGCTCCAGGAAGAAAACAAATGGGATGATGTCGCTGATGGTGCCTTCAGTGCGACTGACTAGGTTTGTCACCTCCTCAAAAGGACGCATGAGCCTACAGGCATTGCGCATGAGCATCCAGTAACGTGGCAAAAAAATACCCAGCTCCGCAGAGGCTGTCCTAGCACCCCGGTCAATCAAATACTCGTTGACGGCTTTTTCTTGTTGGAGCAGGCGGTCGAACATTAGGAGTGTTGAATTCCAACGTGTCGGGCTGTCGCAAATCAAGCACCTCACTGGCATGTTGTTTCACCGCTGAATATCGGAAAAGTGCGCCATGGCCGTGTAGCAACGCCTGAAATGGCCACATACCTTCCTGGCCTGCTTGAGGACGTCCTGTAAGCCTGGGTACTTATACACAAAGCGTTGTACGATCAGATTCAACACATGTGCCATGCACGGCACATGTGTCAACTTGCCCAAATTCAATGCCGCCAACAGATTGCTTCCGTTGTCACACACCACTTTCTCCAGTTGGTGCGGGGTCAGCCACTGATCCACCTGTGTGTTCAGGGCGGACAGGAGTGCTGGTCCTGTGTGACTCACTGCTTTCAGGCAAGTCAAACCCAAGATGGCGTGACACTGTCGTATCCGGGATGTGGAATAGCCCCTGGGGAGCTGGGGGGGGGGGTGCAGTTGATGTGGAGCAAGACGCAGCAGCAGAAGAGGACTCAGCCGAGGAGGTTAGCGAAGAGGATGGAGTAGGAGGAGTAGAGGAGGTGGCAGCAGGCCTGCCTGCAAGTCGTGGCGGTGTCACCAACTCTGCTGCAGAGCGACGCATTCCATGCTTGGCAGCCGTCAGCAGGTTTACCCAATGCGCAGTGTATGTGATGTACCTGCCCTGACCGTGCTTTGCAGACCAGGTATCAGTGGTCAGATGGACCCTTGCCCCAACACTGTGTGCCAGACATGCCATGACTTCCTTTTCCACAATAAAGTACAGGTTGGGGATTGACTTTTGTGAAAAAAAATTTCGGCCAGGTACTTTCCACTGCGGTGTCCCAATAGCTACAAATTTTTTGAAGGCCTCAGACTCCACCAGCTTGTATGGTAAAAGCTGGCGGGCTAAGAGTTCCGACAAGCCAGCTGTCAGATGCCGGGCAAGGGGGTGACTCTGTGACATTGGCTTCTTACGCTCAAACATTTCCTTGACAGACACCTGACTGTGGGCAGATGAGCAGGAACTGCTGAAGGTGAGAGGCGGAGTGGCGGGTGGTTGAGAGGGGGCAAGGAGGACAGCAGTGGTTGACGTGGCTGAAGATGCTAGACCAGGAGGAGGATGGTGGCTTTGAGTTTGTGTGCTGCTTGTACTCAAGTGTTGATCCCATAGGCGTTTGTGATGTGAGATCATGTGCCTTCGCAAAGCAATTGTACCTAGGTGGGTGTTGGACTTCCCACGACTCAGTTTCTTTTGGCACAGGTTGCAAATGGCATCGCTGTTATCAGAGGCAGACACACAAAAAAAATGCCACACTGCTGAGTTTTGCAATGACGGCATTCTGGTGGTGGCAACAGCATGCGTTGATTGGCGTGCTGTCTGGCTGACCCCGGGTGCCGATACATGCTGTCTGACTGTGTCACTAGCTCCTTGCGACGACCTCCCCCTGCTTCCAACTCGTCTCCTCCTCCTCTCTGTCTCCCCATCTGAACTTTCCCCCTGTTCTTCTTCTCTTCGAGTGGGCACCCATGTGACATCCACGGACACATCGTCATCATCAACCGCTTCACTTGTATCTGACAACTCAGCAAAGGAAGCAGCAGCGGGTACAACATCATCATCATCACACCGTACGTCCATGTGTGTAATGCTGCCTGACTGAGACATATCCGTGTTATCTACATCCTCTGGCAATAATGGTTGCGCATCACTCATTTCTTCCAACTGATGTGTAAATAACTCCTCTGACAGATCAAGTGAAGCGGCTGTGGTGCTAGTGTTGGTGGTGGCGGCGGGCGGGCGAGTGGTAACTTGAGAGGTACCCGAAGCTGAGCTGGAGGAGGATGGTGCGTCAAGGTTCCGAGCGGAAGCTGTAGAAGATTGGGTGTCCTGTGTAAGCCAGTCAACTATGTCCTCAGAACTTTTCGAGTTCAGGGTACGTGGCCTCTGAACACTGGGCATTATTCTAGGGCCAAAGGAAATCACAGCACCACGACCATGACAACCCCTGCGGGGTGGCCTGCCTCTGCCTGTCATTTTTTTTTAGATTAGTGGTACTATGCGTGCAAGGTACTGTGCCACCTGATATGAGTGGTGGGCAGTGGGCACAGTACAGTCTGTGGGCCTGACACCCACTGGCAGGCAACTGCCATTATATTACAGAGAAAAAATTAAATGACTTTTTTTATCTGCAAGGTACTGTGCCACCCGATATGAGTGGTGGGCACTGGCAGTGGGCACAGTACAGTCTGTGGGCCTGACACACACTGGCAGGCAACTGCAATTATATTACAGAGAAAAGATTTAATGACTTTTTTATCTGCAAGGTACTGTGCCACCCGATATGAGTGGTGGGCACTGGCAGTGGGCACAGTACAGTCTGTGGGCCTGACACTCACTGGAAGGCAACTGCAATTATATTACAGAGAAAAAATTCAATTACTTTTTTATCTGCAAGGTACTGTGCCACCCGATATGAGTGGTGTGCACACAGTACAGTCTGTGGGCCTGTGGCCTCTCACACACAGCAGGCAAATGCAATATATATATAGAAAAGAAGAAAAAAAAAGCAGACTGATGTACCAGCCCGAAAAAGGACTTTTTGGGGTGCTGTCAGGACGCTGTCCTTACAGCAGATGAGTCTTTGAGGACTGGAGTGGACACAGAACACTGGCCTAGCTAACGATTTCCTATTAATTCAGCAGCAGCAGCAGCACTCTCCCTGCTCTAACTAACACTGCAGCTTCAGAATGAATCTAAGATGGATGCTGTCCTTGCTTTTTGATAGGAGGTGGGAGGGTCTGGGAGGGAGGGTATGCTGATTGGCTGGAATGTGTCTGCTGACTGTAAGGTACAGGGTCAAAGTTTGCTCAATGATGACGTATAGGGGGCGGACCGAACATCGCATATGTTCGCCCGCCGCGGCGAACAAGCGATGTTCGCCAGCGAATAGTTCGGGACATCTCTAATTCTGGGTATTTATGAAGCTTTGAGATTTGCTTCACATGAAGTTTCCTAACTATGATTGTGAACAAGCCTTAACTCTAACAGGCTATTTAAGGTCTGATACCTTGGTCAAAGTTATCTGAGCGCTCAATTCTCTTCCGGTTCTCATACTTTTGCAAGGTACTCACTGACATTGTTTAAAATGTTGAAAAGTGTTTCATCTTTAACTTTATGTCTTTTGGAGATAATTTTGTCTTAACTTGCTTAACAGTCATTTTGACCAGGGGTGCCAAAACGTTTACATTTCACTATATATTAATATCCACACAAGGTCAAGGACCGCCATCAAGAGGACTGCATTTGCAAGACCGAAGATATTAGATGTGATTAAACTGGTGTTAGAACAGCATTGTAAGTGGCAGACTTTAGATGTTAGACCGAACCCCCCACCCCCTCCCCGCCACACACACACACACACACACACACACACCTCATTCAAGGCTAGTTTCTCCAATTTAACATAAACAGCTTTTTCACATCTCCCTATCACTGCCCCTGTTGCTGTTTTGACATGCCCATGGACATAACGCCAAAAGGAAATAAGAAAGAGCTGCATGGACATGGAACAGGAGATAGGAGCAATAAAGGTAAAAGAAATACGCAATTACAGCTACCTTCATAAATGATTATTTTAGAGGATGATGATGCAAACTGGAATACCCCTTTAAGTCATATTTTATCATACTCGAGCAAATCATGCATACTTGCCTGATTTTTTTGTGTAAAAACAAACATTTTCTGAGTGATCTCAGGAGTCAGGTTTAAACGAGCCAATTTTATCATTCTAAATGTTGGTAAGTATGAATAATCTTGCAATATTGTTTATCCGGTTCTCTAACATAGTGCCTCCAAAGATGGAGATTCTCAATAGGTAAAACTGTATACTACAAGGTATTACTTGGTATTTATCTGCTTTCAATGCTCAGTTGTAATACATTTTCCTCCACCCATTACCTTAAATACAGTATCTGGACAAGTGCTCTGTAGCGCACCCCTCCCCCTTTTAATTTACTGTTGAAATGGAAAATATCTACAGTGAAATGAGAGAATATTTTGCTTAGAATACAGAAGGATTTCTAGACATATCACTGGCTGTTTTATATTGCAATTAAAACGGGGCTTTTATGCAAACTGCAAACAGACATAAACACTGTCACTCAAACGTAATAAAATGTCTTCTCGGCCAATGGCCACATCCTTGAAGCAGGCAATATACGGGAGAAATAAGAACAGGATTACAATGCAGATAAACATTATTCATGATTAGAGTACGATGTAATAAATTGGCACCGATCTCATGGGTTATTGCCAGTGGTTTTATTAAAACTTCTTGCCAGCACAATCTATAACTGTAAAGTCTCCGTCCTATGTTCTGTAACTGCTTAGCTGCACATGACATGAATCCAACAGCGTACTGCATTAAGCGAGCAATTAAACTCCTTGTAACGGGATCCGGCTCAGGAAGGCATTGGATTCAAGGTTAATTTGGAAAAAATATGAAGTGTTATCAAGTTATTTGTGAGACAAAGCAAACACCCCCGAATACATTTATCCTCATAACCGAGGTCAGATTTCATTACACGCCAGACATTCATTGTCTGCATACTCAAAGATGAGGAGCACAGTCAAGTGTCGGACAAAGCGATAGAACTGTCCTTGCTTGGTGGCATCTTCGCATTTCAAGTGGTCACATACTTAGTTAATATGACTAAATTATTATAGTTGTGTTCCCTTGTCCCCAAGATCCTAATGTATTGGCAGGGTGCAGAGTGGTTACAAAGAGCATCTCTTTCTCTGGAGGACCTGTCCTGTCCTACAGCACACAGACAATGGACATTGCTTAATTTCCCCTGTGGTGGCACTGCAGGCGAGTAGAAAACTTACTGCCACGGACTACATCTAGAGTCCCAACAGAGGTACACTTTGTAATCTTAGACTTATTGGCAAGAGACACTTCTGAAAAGCAGGGAATGCCCCTTTAAGAAATGGGTCCGGACACTACGGGCCTCACTTATCAAAACAGTTAAGCTGTCTTAGTTGCCCATGGCAACCAATCAGAGATCAACATTCAATTCCTCTGAAAAACTGAAAGCTGAGCTCTGATTGGTTGCTAAGGGCAACTAAAACTGATTTTACTGATAGGCAGTTTTGATAAATGAGGCCCTCTAACTTTGGGTTAACAATCTCACAACACTTAAGGTTTACACTTTAGCCATTGCATGTAGATTATGTTACCCTTTGTCAGCTGCACAGCATAATTTCATAACCAACAGCCACTGTACAGACATTGCTTAAAGATCGCCAATCCCCACCAATCTTTAGAATGAGGGAAGAGAATAATGCATATATCGCATTCTCTTTTCTCGCTGCTGAAGACAAGTTGGCCCCATAGATTACTTCGTGCAGCGAGTAGATATCTGCATGCTTCTCTCACCTCGTTGTAAAGATTATTGTAGGTGTCAGCACTCAGACCCCCACAGTTCTAAACTTTTGACATGACTCTATGACATATCAAACATTTTTGAAAAGTTAAGAGGGGCACTCTCTACATAAGGGATCACACATGGACCATGTGATTTGGTTATATTATATTAAATTTAATATCTTCACTGCATAATAACAACGAAAACAATTTGCAATCTGCACACAAAGTATTAAACCACATCAATCAGTAACACAATGTAGAAATGCAGTCAAACATGTGCCTTTCTTGTGAATGACAAATATCAAATGAGTCCACCGTTTGTATATATGTGTATATATATCATTCCTTTTCAGGAATATTTTGTGTCCTTGGGTACAGAATACAGCACTATATTTCAAGGAATGGTAGTTGATGTCCTGATTTCCTTAAAGTGCAACAATGCCGTTCGGGGTGCAGACGTTCAATGCAGCCCGATGTGTGGTAATCCAGTTTTGGTGGATTTTAATACTTTGTGTGCAGATATTTTATTATTTTAGTATTTTAGGGATTGCAAATTGTTTTCGTTGTTATTCTTGATATTAAATTGAATATAATATAACCAAATCACATGGTCCATGTGTGATCCCTTATGTAGAGAGTGCCCCTCTTAATTTTATACACATTGCTCTTTCTACACAGGCCTGGGGTGAGGCCTCTAGAGGTGAGCACCTCGTTCCAAAACCGATAGGTGGGTGTAGCCGCTGTTTGCTACGATTTTTGAAAAGTTAGTGACCCTTTAATGCACTTTTTTTGCATCCCACAAGGAGACTTTTATATAAAGTATATGTAATATAATAATTATTTTTTCATTGTAATGCATTCAAATACCTATTCAAATGAATTAGTGCATGTGCAGAGAGCCCCTGAGGTGCCGCAGCAGAGGATGGTAGTGGTAGTGGCCCTGAGGATGGTGTCGTTGTGTACTTCCTAAGGCCGTTGCTCCCTGGGGTAGGTGCAGTGAAGGAAGGGCACTCTGTGTTTCCTCAGGACACTCTCTGTAAATGTGGGCTCTCTGCCTGATAGTAGTTCGGGGGTGCCCATGGTGTTACCTTGGGTGCTAGTCAGGGCACGTGATGGAAATGCAATGCATGTGTTGTTAAGAGAGTTAGAGACCAGGCCAGATTGAAATGAACAAAAGTCTCTCTTCACTGTGTGCACAATAGGAGTTGAAGTACATCCAGCAGTTATCTGTCCACAGTGCAAATTCCCCCCAGATATCCAAGCATGAGCTGGTTATACCTTCTCTTGCTAAAGTCCCTGTTACTAGGATTTCTGGCTAGCAACTACAATCTGGCAGCTGTGGCTGTAGTGTCTGGGATTTCTGGCTAGCAACTACAATCTGGCTAGTGTCCACTAGTCTGGAGTGCATAGGGCCTGGAATGCTTTAAGCTGGGTTATCTTACTGACTCTCAAGCTGTGTCCATCAGATCTTCCTCTATTTCATCTCTTGGAGCACGTGGAGGTGCTGATTACTCCAGGGCCTTAACCTTGAGTCTGGAGAAGAGGAACACATTGAGACTGCTCCCTATCTCCTCTCTCTCTACAGCTAGAGTGACTGGAATCTTCTGGAATTAGGGTGAGGAGCCAGCCCACACCTTGAGCTCCAGAGAATTCTGGGCTAGGATAGTTAACTCTAGCCATGCCTGGGTCATGTTTAGACATACTGGATGTAAGGTGCATTACATTAGCTTTACAAAACATTGCATACCATTGCATTTCCAACCAAACAGGTCTGGGTATTGCCCATGTAAAATGTAAAGGCAGACGTTGGGACATAACTTAAGTGTACCCTAACAGGAATTAACACAGTGGGGCTCAGGCTCTTTGCTGATTGCGGCATCTGAGGCTACAATTTAGGCCTTTCAGAGGTTAATCAGGGTAAAAAAAGAAATAAAGAAATAAATACTCACCTTATCTATTTGCTCACGTCAAGGCCGTCTCGGCTATCTGGATTGAAGACACCGTGCGAAATCCCGTGTGGTGACGTGATGACATCAGCACATCATCACGCTGGCTGGGAGTGGTGACATCATCACTGATACGTGACCCCATGTGAGATTTTGCCTAATTTCTGCAATCAAGATGGCTGCAACGCCTTAAATGATAAAGGGAGTATGTTTTTTTATTATTATTTTTACCGCCATTTCAGGAAAAATTGATTTGTTACCTCGAAGTATGAGGAACTTCGGGTTCGCAGCGAATTTAATTTTTCCGGAAATTTGGATCGAAGTTAATTCGTTTGGCTTCAATTCGCTCAACGCTAGCCATTTTTTTAATGGCATTCACTGTGTAGTAAAAATTACTTGAAAACTTATTATGTGGGGCAGTATGATTACGGCAATACCAAATGTGTATAGTTTTTGTTATGTTTTGCTCCTTAAAAAAAAACTTTTTACTGGCGTTCACAATACGGGATAAATAACACAATATGCTAATAGCTTGGATATTTCCAGATTACCAATTACCGTATGTTTATTTTTTTCATTGTTTATATTTTTCCATAGGATAAAAGAGCGGACTGAGCCTTCTCCATATCTCCTCCTGGCATATTCTCCTTTGT
Source organism: Bufo bufo (assembly GCF_905171765.1). Taxonomy (NCBI): domain Eukaryota; kingdom Metazoa; phylum Chordata; class Amphibia; order Anura; family Bufonidae; genus Bufo; species Bufo bufo. The sequence goes on along the minus strand of NC_053394.1, from coordinate 321,614,793 downwards.
ACATACAGTCCTGATCAAAAGTTTAAGACCACTTGAAAAATGGCAAAAAATCATATTTAGCATGGCTGGATCTTAACAAGGTTCCAAGTAGAGCTTCAACATGCAACAAGAAGAAATGGGAGTGAGACAAAACATTTTTTGAGCATTCAATTTAATAAAAACAATGAATAAACTGAAACAGGCTGTTTTTCAGCTGATCAAGGACCACACCTCCAAAAAAAAAATAAACCCCCCCAAAACAGAAATCCAACTTCCAAACATGAACTCAGTAATGAGTAGCTCCACCATTATTGTTTATCACTTCCAAAATTAGTTTCGGCATGCTTGATGCAAGCTTTTTCCATAAGGTGAGTGGGAACATTTCTCCAAGTGGTGAAGACGGCCGCGCGAAGGCCATCTACTGTCTGGAACTGTTGTCCATTTATGTAAACTTCCCTTGCCATCCATCCCCAAAGGTTCTCAATTGGATTTAGATCAGGGGAACACGCAAGATGGGCCAAAAGAGTGATGTTATTCTCCTGGAAGAAGTCCCTTGTCCTGCGGGCATTGTGTACTGTAGCGTCCTGTTGAAAAACCCATTCGTTACCACACAGACGAGGGCCCTCAGTCATGAGGAATGTTCTCTGCAACATCTGGACATAGCCAGCGGCCGTTTGACGCCCCTGCACTTCCTGAAGCTCCATTGCTCCACTGAAGGAAAAAGCACCCCAGACCATTATGGCGCCCCCTCCACTGTGGCGCATAGAAAACATCTCAGGTGGGATCTGCTTGTCATGCCAGTAATGTTGGAAACCATCAGGACCATCAAGGTTAAATTTTTTCTCATCAGAGAATAAAACTTTCTTCCACCTTCGAATGTCCCATGTTTGGTGCTCTCTTGCAAAGTCCAAACGAGCAGTTCTGTGGCGTTCAAGGAGACGAGGTCTTTGAAGACGTTTTTTGTTTTTGAAGCCCTTCAGTCTCAGATGCCGTCTGATGGTTATGGGGCTGCAGTCAGCACCAGTAAAGGCCTTAATTTGGGTCGAGGATCGTCCAGTGTCTTGACGGACAGCCAACTGGATCCTCCGGCTCAGTGCTGATGAAAATTTTTTTGGGTCTTCCACTTTACTTTTTTGTTCCATAACCCTCAGGGTCATTTAAGAAATTCCAAATGACTGTCTCACTGCTTCCCACCTCAGCAGCGATGGCGCGCTGTGAGAGACCATGCTTATGCAGTTCAACAACCCGACCACGTTCAAAAAGGGAGAGTTTTTTTGCCTTTGCCATCACAACGTGTGACTACCTGACAGAAAATGACATTGAATCCACATCTTTGCACAGATTTGGCCTTTTAAAAGGCATGTGGTCCTAAAATTTGGATCAGCTGAAAAACAGCCTGTTTCAGGTTAATCGTTATTTTCAATTAATTGAATGCTCAAAAACTTTTTTGTCTCACTCTCATTTCTTCTTGTTGCATGTTGAAGCTCTACTTGGAACCTTGTTAAGATCCAACAATGTAAAATATGATTTTTTGCCATTTTTCAAGTGGTCTTAAACTTTTGATCAGGACTGTATAAGTCAAACCTTGAAGGGGATAATGGTGTTAGACTTTCATTCCATTGTTCTGGTTCCCTCACTCTCCATTTATACAGAATATATACAGGTCTTCTCTTAATTGCATGACTAACTGTAGTGTTATCATTAGGACATGGTCAGGTTTCTGCATACAGTTTTGGAAGCCAAAACCAGGAGTGACTTCAAAAAAGAAGATAAATCATATCTACCTTTTATACTTTCTCTCCTTTCCTGATCCACTCCCGATTTTGGCTTCCAAAACGAACATACGCCGCGGTCATGTCAAGCTTGTGAGACTCCCGAACTGCTATTGAGTATCGCGCCCCCATACAGGCCGCAGCAGGCTCTAATTAAATTAATCAAGACCACACTGTTTAGTCTGCATTGTTAAAGGGAGTCTTTCACCGAATATGACCATTACAGACCACTCAGATCAGGTTCTCCATTACTTTCCCCAGATTACTATGGTACCTTTGATATTGCAGTCCATCGCCGATTTGCTCCAAAAAACACAGTTAGATACGAATAGTACAGAGAGCAGGGCCCGGTGCAATAGAATACAATGACTGCACTGGGCCCCGCTGCCATTACAAAACTAGTTTAGATGCCAGCCCCCACCCCCTGTATTGGGGGTCATTCACATCACACAAGGACACTGTTATGGGGGGGGATCTGTGGATGACACATAGCATTAGATGCTATTTATCTGTCATCCACAGATCCCCCCCCCATAGCAGTGTCATGCCATCCACAGATGCCCCGCTGCCATTACAAAACTAGATGCCGGCCCCCAGCCCCTCCTCCCTCCTTGCTGATACACCTCCAACCGCGCTGTGCAGCATGCGGTCAGCGGTGTATCAGTGTAAACGGCAGCATTCGCCCCATAAGACGCACTGCCACTTTCCCCCCAAAAGTGGGAGGGAAATAGGGCATCTTATAGGGCGAAAAATACGGTAACTGGCTATGCAGCTATTATAGCTGTGTGGTTAAGTGCTTTGCCTCTAATGCTTAAGGTCGTGAGTTCGAATCCCAGCAGAAACTTTTCTGAAATACAGGCTAAATTAGATTTAAATACAGTGGGGTGTCCTCAAGCACTGACTCCATATATGGACATAGCTATATATGGAGTCAGAGCAGGGACTCCTAAGCCGTGGACTCACACTGAGGGATTCCCTTACTGTACAGCGATCTGCATAGAAATAGAGGCTAAATTAGATTTAAATACACTGATTCGAGCATTGCGCTCGAGCACACACTCCGCGATGTGCCGAGCATAGCAATGCTCGAGCCGAACTAGTGTTCGGCCGAGCATGCTCGCTCAACACTACATGTCAAATGTTTCTCAGGATTTTTAGTGAGGAGTTTACCCTTTGCAATGCAAAGATTGAGACTGGGGCAAATCTGCAACAAAATTTGCAAGTGGATTTTGGAAATGTAGAGAAATCCACACAAAAATCCACGAGGTAAATATAAGTTTGTAAGGGCTCATGAACACGAAACGTATTTTCTTTCCGCTACCGTTCCGTTTTTTTTTTAGGACCGTATGCGGAACCATTCACTTCAATGGGTCTGCAAATACAATGGAAGGTACTCCGTGTGCATTCCGTTTCCGTATTTCCGTTACGCAAAAAAGTAGTTCATGTCCTATTATTGTCCGCAAATCACGGTCCGAGGCCCCATTCAAGTCAATGGGTCTGCAGAAAATACAGAACGCACACGGAAAACATCCGTATGTCATCCGTATTTCATCCGTATTTTGCGGATCCATATTGTAGAAATGCCAGCCCATATTGCCCATGTGTTTGGTGAATAATTTACTGTTTCCATTTCCGATCCGCAAAAAACTTATCGCATACAGAAACCATATGGATATGTTTTGTGTAATAACAGAACGAAAGAGGACTTAAATCAGAGGGGAAAAAAACTCAGATACGGAACAACGGATCAGTGAAAAATGGACCGCAAGACAACAACGGTCGTGTGCATGTGCCCTAAGGCTGGGTTCACATCACCATATCGTTTTCTGTTTTTCTCATCCACCTGAAGAGCAGAAAACTAAAAAAAAAGGATCCTTTAAGCATCCGTTATGCACATTTGGCATCCGTTTTAGCCATTTCCATATGAGCTCTGTTATTTTAGATAGAAAAGTATTTTTTTTCTGTCTAAAACAACAGATCTGAGACAGGAATGGCTAAAAAGGATGCAAAATATGCATAACTGAGCATAATAGAAGAACTGAAAATGAAATGGTGATGTGAACCCAGCCTAAAAGCCACACCCGTGTGCAGGTAGCCTAAGTGCCTATTTGGCCAGAAGGATGTGACTTTGTATAAGTTAATAGCCATCAATTGAGTTTCTCTAAGTAGTCAAAATAAAATCAGGATGCTGAGTAAGTAGCGAAAGACTGGTTAAAATCTTGTCAATGCTGCCATCTAGTGGAGGAAAATATCACAGACAGGAGTGTTGCTTAAATCTTTTTCTGAGGTGATAATATTGCGGCAGACTTATTATTTCTGTCTAAAACTGAGCTTAAGGTCTCTTACACACGACCGTATGGTTTTTTTCAGTATTTTGCGGTCCGCAAAAAACGGATCCACAAAAAATACAGATGACTTCCGTGTGCATTCTGTTTTTTGGGGAACGGAACAGCTGGCCTCTGATAGAACAGTACTATCCTTGTCCGTTATGTGGACAATAATAGGACATGCTCTATCTTTGAACGGAAATACGGAATGAATATGGAGTACATTCCGTTTTTTTTGCAGACTCATTGAAATAATTGGTTCCGTATACAGAACGCAAAAAACGGAACGTAAATCGAAAAAAAAAATTGTGTGCATGAGGCCTAAACAAGATGCTCCAGTTTTATCCTAGTGGCTCACACTTACCGTATATATTCTCCACCTCTTACTTTGCAGCAATTTTGGTGCAATATGGCAAATGTCAAGACATGCCCCTTTTCTGGACACTTTTCACAAAGTGTCTAACATACAGTAAATCCAGAATTCTGGCCCCATTATACTTAGAAAATCTCTTCATTATTTATTATTTGTTAAAAAAATAATCAAATTATCAAGTTACCATACAATAAAAATGAACTTGTTCTTAGTCATCCAGTAGTCCAAAAGTTTAATTTTTACATTTTATACTATATTTTATATATTTATATATACTAGATTTTTAGATTTCGATTTACTAGATTTTTACTATTTGAGCCACTTAGACCTCTATACTACACCTAAACTAGAGTATCATATATATATATATATAGAGAGAGAGAGAGAGAGAGAGAGAGAGAGAGAGACAAGTTTTGAAAAATTTGATTAGGCAACTTTGCTAAAGTTAGTCAAGAAATTTGATTGGTTACAAATTAATTTGTCACGAATCACCATAAATGAGGCATACCCAGGCCACTCTGCCTTATAGGGTACGGCCACACAAAGCGGCCATGCTGCAGGCAGGTTGCGGCCATGCTGCAATGAAGAACCATGCAGCCAATTAGCCCGCAGCTGCCTTTCTTTCAATAATGAAGACCACATTGTATAGTGCTTCTTCATTGCTAATGGCCACGCGGCACCTTTAATGCCACTTTAAACAGGGGCTGTAACTGGTATGGGGTTTGGCTGGTTAGGTTGGGGGGACAATATACATATTATTGCTGTTCTTTCCTGCAATCTCCTGCAGGCAGTAAACACAGAATATTAATCAGCTCTGGTATACTCACTTCTCCAACCCCAGCTCTCTCCTGCCCTACAGGTTGGAGCCCTTCTTCTGCCATCTACTTTTCCTCCTTTTCCCCCTTATCTAATATTGATAAGAATATCTCATAAGGAACATCTAGCTCCTTCTTTCTCTGCATCTTGCTGATTTTTCTAGGACATGGAGACTTTGAAGAAGGATTTGGAAGAGGTAAAGCCAGCAAAAGAGGAGGATGGCCATCATTACGACCTGGCCCCACTAAGGAATACAAACTGGATGGTATTGGTTGGCTTAATGGCAGTGGAATAATAAAAGCTTCCATCTTATTGGTATTGAATTACATATGTTATTTTACGGCTGATGTAGGAATAAGTAAATGTAGAAATAAATAAAACTCATGCAGAATAAGTCTCCCTGCACTCAAAAATATCAAAATATATAAAACTAGTGACAAGAGTGACCACTGGCATAAAATGACATTAATATGTACTAAGTATGAACCATATTTTCAAAGAAGAAGTATTGATTTGAAATATGGGTACTATGGATTTGATAGAAATTTTATAGAAGATGATTATCCCGATCCAGATTGACAATGGTTTCCAAAGGGTGAGGTACTGTCCTTAAAACATGTTCCTGATTCCCAACTAGTGATCTGCTCTAGCCTAGACATTTGTGCAGTGATTTGGCCACAGGGTTTTGCGTGAGTGTGGGTGGTCTGATGAGTGTAGTAGTAGTTATACGGTTCTAAAGCTCACTTGGTCAGCATGCAATAATAAGAAGGGCGCACTGGTTGTTCCCTTTGGGGCAAACTCTAGTTCTTAAGATCCTCCTGACTGATGATGGTAGAGTTGCCATTATTGTTGATGGTTTTACGTTGCTAGGCATGGTGCCTGTTGTCGTGACAACCACCTTGCAGTGTATATGCAGTGCAGGAAGCAACGATAAGACAGTTGTGCAGCAGAACGGTTTCTATACAGAAGTATTCAATTTCAATTGCAGTGGACCGGTTGATGTTACACAGAATGCAGGATCCTCAGATGTTACAGATCTCACAGCTGCACAGGTAATCATAGGCCAAAAGGTGTTTTTAAAATAGTTGAAGAAATCTTTCTTACTCTGCACTTTGCTAACTGACTTGTACCTTACCATCCAGATGAGGGGTGGAATACTTCACTTTAAGCAATATTTCACAACCAATAAGGGCATTCCCATCCTCAGCAGGCATACACTTCTGCTACATCATTTGTACAGGTTGCTAATCCATTCGTCCACCTTGGAATGTGGAGATATATGCAGGTGGGACAAATTGTATGAGGTGTGCTCAGGCACCGGAGGCTTCTCCTGAACATGGGTGCTGTGGAGTCCATAAAGTCCTTTGTAAGACTGGTCACCTCTACAGGTCTTTCTCTACACCTGCCCTGCATCTGGTCTATTTTAGCTTCAGATTTTCTTATGTGCTTCCATATCCCAGCCCTTGCTAGGCTAGGCTCCAACCCCAATCTTAGACTCAACTTAGACTGACTGACTGGAATAGACTAACTTTAGAATTTTCTGCCCTCTTTTATATAGAAGGTGACACCAGTCCCATCTAATGGTTGCTATAGTATGGTCTTTGATTGCCATGTGCACGTACATACATATGCAGATATTACATCTTAAAGAATGTATACCCCTCTGCAGTTTGCAGTATATGGCTATACGATGCTGCATTTGGTGCACTCTATCTCACCTCACATCTCAGCAAGTAACATCTTTTGCTATATTCTTCTGATAGGGCATTTTATACCAGTGTGTTAAAGTTTTGTAAGCATTGGATTGTATTTTTATGCAGTGGGAAAATACATGACAGTTAGATAGTATTTTAGCCATTGTTGATGTCTTAAATAAAAAAAATTGTACCTTTTCCAAATAGATTCAGTAGTCAGGCTTGCGATAGGCAGTGTGTAACTGGAGACCATTGTATATTTTAGAGAGTGATCCCTTAGGTAACTCTGAGAATAAAAAGTAACTTTTGACCATCACATATCACATTTCCTATTCTGTAAGAAGAATATCTGAACTTGAAGTCAGAGGACCTGTCTTTATAATCTATGAGTGTGACCAGGCTGGGGACCTGATTTTTTTTAGTGAGTGTGAGTATTTTAGTAAGAATCAACCATGGTAACATAAATGGTTAGATGACCCATTTGTACTGTATATGCATATTGTAGACTTAGTGGCATTAGAGTAGAGGGGCAGCTACAGGGTATTTGGCTACTTCCATTGTACCTTTAATAGTCAAGTTGTGTATAGGGTGCTTTTTCGGGAAGGTGTTTAAATAGATGTTTAAGACCATCTTCGCCTAGGAATTGTCTTGTGAATGTGGGGAGAGTTCTCTTTCCAGTGTAAAGCAAACTACCTATCCAAATGATTAGCCCTGTAGTATGTAAGTATACAAAGAAGAGCATAGCCTCCTTGTCACCTATCTTGCATGAGTTGGAAATAGGAGGTTCACGGATGTGCACTATTAAAAATAAACTTTGATCCATAGGCTGAGCACTTTTGTGGCCATTGATAGAATTGCTGTGGGGGTCAGATGACAATTTTAAAGTAGAGAAGTGACCAACTAGAGTTCATTTCTCCTAGAGCAGCATTCCAAGTGCACTGTTCCAGCTAATGGTTTCTGAACTATGGTTTCTGAATATTCGCGATCAACACTATTCGTGAATACGAATATATAGCACTATATTCTAAATATTTGCGAATTCTTGAAGTGGCGATATTCGCAATTAAAATTCGTGATTCGAATATTCGCGCTCAACACTACTGGACAGAGGATTTTCCTTTGACCTCTATCATCATTTCTCAAGGTACATTCATTAAAGTAGCTTAAGGCAGTGTTCCTCAACTCATCCTCAGGGCCCACTTACTGGCCATGCCAGATTTGAGAATATCCCTGCTCGTAAGAGCTTACAATCTATGAGGAATTGGGGGTGACACATAAGGTAGTTGATTGTGATAAGTAATATTTAAGCCATTATTGAACTGAAAGCAGTGGTGAAGGCCGATCTGCTTCGGGTTTGGGACTGTTAGAGGATCAAGTTCAGGCCAGAGGAGTTGGTGGGGGAGGTTTACTCGGGGAATAGTAATTTTATGTAGCTTGATAAGCCTGCCTGAAAATATGTGTTTTTAAGGCACGTTTGAAGGTGGGGAAGTTGTGAATTGACCTAATATTCCCGGGGCAGAGTATTCCAGAGAGTAGGCGCAGCTCGAGAAAAGTCACGGGAGTGAGAGGTACGAATTATGGAGGATGTTAGTCTTAGGTCACTAACAAAACACAGAGAACAAGTAGGGTGGCAGACGAAAATGAGGGAGGAAATGTATGAAGGTGCAGCACTATGGAGAACTTTGTGGGTGAGGGTGAAAAGTTTGAACTGTATTCTGTGGTGGATGGGCAACCGGTGAAGTGACTGGCACAGGCTAGTAGCATCAGTGTAGTGGGTTGCAGCATTTAAGACAGACTGAAGGGGGGAGAGTTTATTGAGAGGGAGATCAATTAGTAATGAGTTGCAGTAGTGAAGGCGAGAATGAATCAAGGCAACAAAACGTGCAAGTGATTCAATATGTGGGTAACAAAGGAAAGATCTGAGTCAAACGTGGCCCCAAGAAAGCGAGCATGTTGCACAGGAGTTATGATAGTGCTGCAGACCGAAATTTAAATATCAAGTTTAGGTGGGTTAGTAGATGGGGGAAAGACAAGAAGTTCAGTTTTTGAGAGGTTCAGTTTTAGATACAAAGAGGACATAATGTTAGAGACAGCTGCAAGACAATTACTGGTGTTTTAGAGTAAAGCAGGGGTGATGTCAGGGGATGAAGTGTATAGTTGGATGTCATCAGCATAGAGATGGTAACGAAAGCCAAATCTACTGATAGTCTGTCCGATGGGGGCTGTGTAGAGGGAGAAGAGTAGAGGACCTAATACGGAGTCCTGAGGAACGCCACCATCGAGAGGAAGAGGAGAAGAAAAAGAGCCAGCGAATGATACATTAAATGAGCGGCCAGAGAGATAGGAAGAGAACCAAGAGAGAGCAGTGTCCTAAGGTCAAATGAGTGGAGCATGGTGAGGAGGAGTTTATGGTCTATGGTATTAAACGCTGCAGAGAGATCCAGAAGAATCAGAAGAGAATAATCACCATTTCTTTTTGCTGTCAGGAGATCATTAGACACTTTAGTAAGGGCAGTTTCTGTAGAGTAAATTGCCACTCACACTCATCAAAGACTTCTATTAAATACATTGGTGGCAGAATACCTGTAGAAATCAAGCATTACAATGGTGTCCAATTAAATTGATGAGCTGTCTATTTAATACATGCTAAGTTGAGACCTCCAGATATAAAATGATTCTTTGTAGTGGCTCTCTGCTTTGTTAATAGAAAGTACACGAATGAGCAGTAAATGTAACAGATGGGGTATGCCACAGACATAAAGAGGGTTCCAATGATTGTCCATCAATCCTACTGGCTCCAGGTTGCCCTGCCTCTCATCCTCATGCCATGACTAGTGTTGAGCAAAGCAAAGTATTTGAAGCAGAATTTGGTCCGAAGTTTAGGAAAACTTTGATTCATGGAAACAAACCAGGTTTTTCTAAAATTGCAGCTACACGTGTTACAAAGTGAAAACTAAATGTAGAAGAGACAAGCCTGGGAAGGCAAGATTACCCATAATGCTGTGCAGCCAGCCAATCTTCAGATAGCCATCCCATGCGATGTCACAGCCCTATAAAGCCCTCATCCCACGCGCGGTCTCTGCCATTGTCCTGTGAGCTGAGCACAGGGCTGGTGCAAGGATTTTTGCCACCCTAGGCAAAAGCTAATTTTGCCGCCCCCTTGACTCCGCCCATTGACCACACCCTTTTACCCGCCCCTTTTAAAAAGTAAAGTAACAGTCCGGTATTTAAAAAAAAAAAAAAAATTCTGAAAAGTTTCTCCTGGGATTCGAACTCATGGCAGAGTGCGCTCTACGCGGTGGCCTACTCTGCTTATGGGTGGCGCCGGCCCTGGCTGAGCATAGGGAAAGATGAGGCAAGCGCTAGGGACAGTGTTGCTGAAAACAAATATTAGAGAGGGAGAGTGCAGGGAGACTTATACTGCGTCAATTTTATTTATTTATTCCTACATTTACTTATTCCTACATGAGCTGTAAACTAAGATATGTATTTCAATACCAATAAGATAGAAGCCTTTATTATTTCAGTGCTAGCATGCCAACCAATAACATCCAGTCTGCACCCCTTAGGGAGGCCAGATGTTAGTGATGACCATCCTCATCTTTTGCTGGATTTACTTCTTCCAAATCATCTTTTAAAGTTTCCATAGCCTAGAAAAGTCAACGGGATGCAGAGGAGGGAGGAGCTGGATGTTCCTAATGACATATTCTCATTGATATTAGATGATGTGGAAAATGAGCAAAAGCAGATGGCAGAAGAAGGGCTCCAACTTGTAGGGCAGGAGAACGCTGGGGTTGGACAAGTCAGCACAGCCCCTGTTAAAAGGTGCATTAAAGGTGCAGCGCATCCATTAACAATGAAGACCAACTATACAGTGCCATATTAAATGAAAAGGCAGCTACGGGCCTAATTGGCCACGTGGTTCTTCACCGCACCATGGCCACAACCCGCCGCCTCGTGTGGCCGTACCCTAAGGCAGAGTGGCCTGGGTATACCTGATTTATAGCGATTTGTGACTAACTAATTGATAACAAATCGAATTTCTTGTGGAATCTAATTTTTCTAAACTTTGCTCATCTCTAGCCATGACTGTGTCTCAAAGCAGGAAATTGCTAAGCAACCTGAAGCACACCTCTCTACCTGGCTTTCCCTTTCAGTAACCTTGGGTTGCAATGTGCATGAAGATAAGATCATAGGTCGCATTTAAATCTAGTTTCTGCCTATAGACACTGCCTGAATATACAGTAGGTATTGCTTCAGCCACATTTGGCTCGATTCTGACTTTCACTTCTGGAGCTGACCTGGATTTGCCTCTGACATTCCTACTGCATTGCCCCTTAGACTTCTGCCTGGCATTTGTGGCTCCTCGGTTCTTACTTTGGTTTGATCTGGACTCTTTTCTCTATGCTCCTGTTTATCCTGCTGCTGTCTGTTTCTGGGCTAATTCTCTGTCTCTGCTACAATGCTACTAACAACCCAAAACTACTTCAAGGTAGCATAACTTGGGGATTTCCTGCGGAAAAGTCCATACCTCCTTGTCGGTTGTGGTAGGGTGAAGAGCATATAATCCCTTAGACAATATGCATTGGTTTATCCTGAGTTAGACCTCTTGCACACAAACGTTGTGCATCCGTTCTGTGCATTGGGGACTGCAATGCACGGGCAACGTCCGTGTGGCGGCCGGGATGGATCGAGACCTATGCAACTTGGTCCGTGATCTGTCCGCACCGCAAAAGTTCTATATTTCTGCGGTGCGGAGGCATCGACAGAAACACCACGGAAGCACTCCGTAGTGCTTCCGTGGGATTCCGATCCGTGCTTCTGTTCCGCATCTCCGTGATTGCGGACCCATTCAAGTGAATTGGTACTCATCTGTGATGCAGAGTGCACACGGGCACACAACGTTCATGTGCAAGAGGCCTTAGTCTGTTTGTGGCTTAGAGGATCCACTACTACACCCCATACCATAACACCTATGCCTCACCTGTCCACAAACTTCTTCCTTCAGGGAAAATATGAAACATATACATTGCTCCCCAGGGCAATGACTTTCTCTACAGTAGGTACACTACTGCATGTGTCCACTCCTACTAAATGACAGATGCAGCATTGGGTTTACTAGTCTCAGTTGCTTTGTTTTTCTCAGTTTACAACCAAGTCCAGCTCATCCTATAAAGAGTTTTGCAGACTCTCCAGCAAACGTAAGGTAGTGAAAGCCTCTTCCCTGCATTGTTCTGTTTGGTATAATGATAATGGTTGTTGCCTGCTGCATTTTTAATACCTGTTTTATTACTGATGACTTCTAAAAAACTGACTGTAAAATGAATCAGCATTCCAGTAACATGCTGTCCTTTAATTGCCTTCAAAATATCTTTCATAAACAGGTTGTTGTTTCGCTTGCAGGAATATTGTAGGATTAGCAGTTTTCTGCTTTCAGCATTGTCAATGGCAGTGATTGAATTTAACTCTCAAAATGGTCTTCTTGGCTTCATAAGATATCTTTTTACATTCCCGATTTTTATTTAACCCTTTAATGACCAGACATTTATTAGTAATTTAGCACATATTTAACGGTCCAAATTTTGTTTATTTTTAGGACTAGCAAAATTATTTTTGTGGTGTATACAGGGCTTTTTATTAATATGTTTTTAGAGAATTTTTTTCCCATTTTATTTGGCTGATTTATTTCAAACTACAGCCTCTTATTCTTTAACATGCATTCTGACACTAAAATAAATTATTAAATTGGGATCCATATTTTATTTCTAACTTTCATATATAACATCTATAGTTTTGGGTGAACAGGGAGATGGTTTTAGGTGGTGTGACAATTTATTTTTAATTTTTAAAAAAATATTTTTTACTCTTTTTTTCATATTCAAATTCTTTTGGTACATAAAATGTCCCCCAAAAGGTCATTAAAGACTTCTGGGGGACACTGACAATTTTTTCTTTTGTATTTTGCATTAAGGAGTCCCAGGAACAGAGCAAAATAGCCCCCATTGTACATAGCTGATCAGGGTCTGTAGACAGTACACAGTGTGCTGTCCGCATCTTTTGCGGCTCCATTAAAATTAATGGGTCTGCACCCGTTCCGCAAAATTGAGGAACGGATGCAGACTCATTCATGTGGTCGTGTGAATGTAGCCTAATTCAGTGAAGGATAGGTAATAGTAGGTGTACTAGGCTGATTGCACTACTTATTCCTCTCAGTAGGTGGCGATGTCAGAGTGCTATTGGGATACCAGGGAAATGTTTGATGAAAAATGGTTGTGTAGGAGTATCAGCCTCATACAGTATAAAACATGCTTCAGTGTCAGCTCCTCCGATTAAACACTAAGGCCCCCACACGGGCGCGTATTCTGCGTGGGTGCAATGCGTGACGTGAACGCATTGCACCCGCACTGAATCCTGACCCATTCATTTCAATGGGGCTGTGTACATGAGCGTTGTTTTTCACGCAGCACTTGTGCGTTGCGTGAAAATCGCAGCATGTTCTATATTCTGCGTTTTTCACGCAACGCAGGCCCCATAGAATTTAATGGGGCTGCGTGAAAATCGCATAGCATCCGCAAGCAAGTGCGGATGCGGTGCGATTTTCACGCATGGTTGCTAGGAGATGATGTTAGTAAATATGGATGAAGTCAATTCACTGTATTATTTTCCCTTCTAACATGGTTATAAGTGAAAATAATAGCATTCTTAATACAGAATGCTAACTAAAATGTCCATTGAGGGGTTAAAAAAATAAATAAAAATAAACTCACCTCATCCACTTGATCGCGCAGCTGGTATCGTCTTCTTTCTTCTTCCTGCAGGACCTGCAAAAGGACCTTCGATGACGTAATCGCACTCACCCCCTGGTGACGTCAGTGCAGGTCCTGCTGAATGAAGATGACGTCATCGAAGGTGCTTTTGCAGGTCCTGCAGGAAGAAGAAAGAAGACGATACCGGCTGTGCGATCAAGTGGATGAGGTGAGTTTATTATTATATTTTTATAACCCCTCAATGGACATTTTAGTTAGCATTCTGTATTAAGAGTGCTATTATTTTCCCTTATAACCATGTTAGAAGGGAAAATAATAAAATCAACAGAACACCTAACCCAAACCTGAACTTTAGTGAAGAAGTCCGGGTTCGGGTCTGGGTACCACCTTCAGTTTTTTATCACGCGCGTGCAAAACGCATTGCACTCATGCGGAAAAAACTGAACAACGGAACGCAATCACAGACAAAACTGACTGAAATTGCATGCCTACCGGTGCGGGTTTGCCGCAATGTACCCGCAACGCATCCAGAGAAAATCTGTGAGGCCCATGTGAAAGAGGCCTAAGGGTTGGTCTACATATCAGTATTACGATTGCCAACATAAATGTCAGAATCCAACAGACTGACAAAAATATCAGTGTGAAGAGTGGCATTCATACGCCTACGCTGCCCTGTCTTAAAGGGAATCCCCCCTTTACAGCAATACATATAAAATGTCGACTGACTTTGACATACATAATGCATTTTTTTCTCTATACAGCTCTAATACTACAGAGTGCATTGCATCCTGGGAACTCAGACTACACAGTTATATCTGTATTATAAATCTTTTCATAACCAGTTGGATGGCGCTGTGATACAGCACCTATAGTGTGTGTAATGCCCTATTCTACTCCGGATGCCTCCTATTTTAGGATTTTTCTGGTTGGATTCTGTATGTGAACTGGATAGTGTCAGACGGTAGGAACACACCCCTTAACCCATTCAAGACTGAGCGATTTTCCGTTTTTTCATTTTCTTTTCTAACTCCCAGCCTTCCCAAAGCCATAACTTTTTATTTTTCCCTTTACATAGCCATATGAGGATTTGTTTTTTGTGGGACTAGTTGTATTTTCTAATGGCACCATTTACTGTTGCATACAATGTAGTGGGAAGCGGGAAAAAATTCCAAATGGGGTGGAATTAGGGTGACCACGTGTCCCGGTTTGCCCGGGATCGTCCCGTAATTTACGTTTTTGTCCCGTGTCCCGGGAGCCTTCAAACCGGGACAATAGAGAGTCCCGGAATCAACTGCCTGCCAGTCTGCAACATTCACTGCCGCTGCTGCCGCAGTGCTGTTGTAATTAATTCATCCTAAATCACTGGTTGCTACGGCTGCCCCGCTTGGCGTGTAGCAACCAGTGACGTCACCATGTCCCGCTCTCTCTGCGGCTTCGACTCCACCCCCACCTCCCAGTGCAGCCCCTACAGATGCAGGTAGCTGTGCAGATAGGGAGTTGCAGTATAACGGGGGAATTGCCATGTGAGCCGTTCCCTCCTCACCCAGGCTGGAGAGGTATTTCAGCAGTCCACAGACTACATGAGGCGTTTACAGGCTGTCTGCTCCCGGCCCAGCGTCAGGCAGCGGTTACCAGGCCGGGCTGCTCTCACTGGCGGCCCCGGGTGATTACTTTCGAAAAGAACTTTTACTATTCGCCGCCTCTGGAGTTTGAATGGAATGCGCATGCGCAGTGCCGCCACTCTCCACACTGACGTTACAAGCAGCCCGGTTCTGTCACCCGACTCTGTCATCCACACTGCACGGCAGAAAGACGCTGCGGCCCCGAGGTAAGGACCTTGTGTTCTGATACTGAGCCCACCGAGAAGACAGTGCTGCTCCAGTGTCCTAATACTACCGGAGAGAAACTTCTATCTATAGACTCCATGTGCAGTGCCAGCAATGATACATGGACTCCAGCTGTTGTGGAACTACAACCCCCAGCAGGATGCGGGCTGTATTGGGCACACTGGCATTTGATGGCGCACAGTAGCGACAATTTATGGGCACACTAGCATTTGATGGGGCACAATAGCGACAATTCATGGGCACACTGGCAGCATCTGATGGGGGCACAGTAGCGACAATTCATGGGCACACTGGCATTTGATGGACTGTGCCCCATCAAATGCCAGTGTGCCCATGAATTGTCGCTACTGTGCCCCCATCAGATGCTGCCAGTGTGCCCATGAATTGTCGCAAACTGTGCCTCATCAGATGCTGCCAGTGTGCCTATCAATTGCCGCTACTGTGCCCATCAGATCAGATGCTGCCAGTGTGTCAATTAATTGTCACTACTGTGCCCCATCAAATGCTGCCAGTGTGCTAATGAATTGTCGCTACTGTGCCCCCATCAGATGCTGCCAGTGTTCCCATGAATTGTCGCTACTGTGCCCCATCAAATGCCAGTGTGCACGTAAATTGTCACTACTGTGCCCCATCAAATGCCAGTGTGCCCATGAATTGTCGCTACTGTGCCCCCCATCAGATGCTGCCAGTGTGCTAATGAATTGTCGCTACTGTGCCCCCATCAGATGCTGCCAGTGTTCCCATGAATTGTCGCTACTGTGCCCCATCAAATGCCAGTGTGCACGTAAATTGTCACTACTGTGCCCCATCAAATGCCAGTGTGCCCATGAATTGTTGCTACTGTGCCTAGCAACAATTTATGGGCACACTGGCATTTGATGGGGCACAGTAGCGACAATTCATGGGCACACTGGCAGCATCTGATGGGGGCACAGTAGCGACAATTCATTAGCACACTGGCAGCATTTGATGGGGCACAGTAGTGACAATTAATTGACACACTAGCAGCATCTGATCTGATGGGCACAGTAGCGGCAATTGATAGGCACACTGGCAGCATCTGATGAGGCACAGTTTGCGACAATTCATGGGCACACTGGCAGCATCTGATGGGGCACAGTAGCATCAATTGATCGGCACACTGGCAGCATCTGATGGGGCACAGTAGCATCAATTGATCGGCACACTGGCAGCATCTGATGGGGCACAGTAGCATCAATTGATCGGCACACTGGCAGCATCTGATGGGGCACAGTAGCATCAACTGATCACTAAGTGACTTAATTTTTTTAAAAAAGTATCAAAAATCATATTTTTTGGGGAGTGGACATGGGTGCGGGGGGGCCGGGGCGGGTGTCCCTGAATGGCAGTTTGGAAATGTGGTCACCCTAGGTGGAATTATAAAAACAAAAACACAATTCTGCCACAGTTTTAAGAGTTTTGTTTTTATGACGTTCCCTTTGTGGTAAAAATGACCTGATCCCTTCATTCTCTGGGTCAGTACAATTACAACAATACCACATATGTATAGTTTTTCTTGTGTTTTAATAATGGGGAAAAAAACTTTGGAAAAAGCTAATTTTTTTCTTTGCATAGCCTTATTCTGACCCCCATAACTTTTATTTGTATGGAGCTGTGTGAGGGTTTGTTTGCAGGGCAATCTGTACCTTTTATTGATACAAATTTGGGGTCTGTGTGACTTTCTGATCACTTTTTATTCATTGTTTTGTGGGCGGCGAAGCAAGCAAAAAACGGCAAAGGGATAAATATTTTTAGCTTATAATATTATGGGCGTTTTTTTTACACACACACCAATGCCCATGATGTTTTTTTTATTGTTTTTGCATTTTGATTTGGGGGAAAGGGGGGGAGATGATTTTAATAGTTCTTATAGGGAATCATAACAAGCAATCATCAGATTGCTTCTCTCATAGATTCCAATGCATTAGCATTGAAGTCTATCAGAAATACACTATGAAGCATATTTATCGAACTGGTGTAAAGTAGAAC
Organism: Bufo bufo; assembly: GCF_905171765.1. Lineage (NCBI taxonomy): Eukaryota > Metazoa > Chordata > Amphibia > Anura > Bufonidae > Bufo > Bufo bufo. The sequence continues at coordinate 321,597,208 of NC_053394.1, read as the reverse complement.
GGTCTTAGTTGCCCATAGCAACCAATCAAATTCCACCTTTCATCTTCCAAAGGAGCTGTCAAAAATGAAAGGTGGAATCTAATTGGTTGCTATGGGCAGTTCTACTTTACACCAGTTTTATAAAATGAACCCCATGTTCCTATGGAGCCCTGCTACAGGCAGACTCTCCATAGGAACTAATGTGCAGCAGCCTCTTGTCACTCAGGAGGACAGAGTCTGCAGCACACTGCATCCAGCTCCCATGATCCTCGACGCAGCATTTGAGGGGTTTAATTAATGTGTGCGATCAGCGTTATCGTCAGTGTGATGCTGAGTCCGGTTATGTAATTTTCATCCTCATACTCACTTGCATTCCTACGCTGTGCTTCCACAAACCAGCGGTAAAATGCTTTGGAAGGACTCCCCCTTGAGTCCTCTCCATTATGTGTGTGAGCGCAGCAGTCCTCTCAATGCATTTTACTGCTGATTTGTGGGAGCACAGCATCGGACTGCAAGTCAGTATTAGGATAAAAATTACTTAACTGGACTCAGCAACACTCGCTCTATGCGACACTTACTCTAGTCTGGGAGGTGTTTCGGAGCTCACAGATTCGAAAAGAAATGGTAACACCCCTTTGTCAATTTGCGCATACCTTTCCAGTAGGAATAACAGAGGAACAGTGCAGCTCCACAAGCAAATGCTCAAACATTGTTATGCTAAGGGAAATACAATACAATTACTATTCATTAATGGCATCCTGTTAGCAAGATTTCTGTCATTATGTGCCACCTCAAGCACATGTGCAGGGTGCAGTGCAGTGGTCGGGTTTGGGGTGGCCCCAATGCTATGCTGGGTCCCCTGGACACCATCAATGTGTCACCACGTGTTGCTGCTATCCAGAAAGGATGGTAAGGCGTGGTGCACCCCAATGGGAAATAAGTCCAGAGAGTCAGGGTCTGCAGTAAACCAGGGTGCTTCTATACAAGAGGAACTCAAGTGCAAAACAATACAGGCGAGGCACTGGCCTGGCTTTTCCAATCTCCTCCCTGGCAGAAGAAGGGTTTGATGCTGAGGAATGGCCTGAGCTAACTATCCCTCTCTCTCTCTCTCTCTCTCTCTCTCTCAGAAGGCTGATACCCTGGCCTCGGTAGTCTGGCTGGCTCCTTGGTCGCAGGTCTGGTGACCCATCTACTTTGGCTCAGTATCCCTATCTCAGCATCTTCTTCTGGTATGAGCAGTGTCGGACTGGGGTGCCTAGGGACCACCAGTGGAAATTATTGTAGGGGCCCACCCTACAGCTACCAAAAATAAATATTACTTGTTCATTTTTCAGGCTCATGTACATGAATATTTGCAGTTTAGCACACAATACAGTGTGCAGAACAGAACGGTATTGTGCACTGCTCTATATCAGATTGTTTCTCATTAAGAAGCTCATTGTATTTGACAACCTAATCTGTTATGGTCCCTTTACACAGGGCGACAGAGCAGGAGCTTGTTGGGAAGGAAGCGTTCCTTCCCGACAATTGCCTGCTCTTTAACCCTTTAAGGACCTTCGCCGTACATGTACGGCGGAAGTCCGGTCCCCAAACATGGCGCTCGCTCGCACGTGCAGCGGGCGCCATAGCCTCCGGGTTTCTTTTTTTTTAAAGAGCAGAGACCCGTGGCACATGTATGCAATCAGCCATAAAGCTGATCGCATACATTTTCCCTTTCAGATGCCGTGGTCAAATGTGACCACGGCATCTGCGCGGTCTGGAAGCGAAAGTCGCGCACTTCCGCTCCGGTAACAGCGTTCCCTGGCTGAGATCGGGGAACCTGTTACATTGATCTAATAGGCTGAATCCTCAAGCAGGCTTCTGTGCCTATTAGATGACTATACCAATACAGGCCACTAGGTGGCAGCATTGTATTGGTATAGTGCAAATGAAGTGTTCAATGGTGTCTATATAGACATCAATGAACACAATAGGCAATCTAATGATTGCCAGTAAGGGCTCATTCAGACGGCCGTATGCCGTCCGCAAAAATACTGAATGCTATCCGCAAAAAAAATGAAACATGTCCTATACTTGTCCGTGAAAATCAGGACATGGCCCCATTGAAGTCTATGGGTCCGCAAAAATACTGAATGCTATCCGTTTTTTTGCAGATCCGTTTTTTTGCGGATAGCATTCAGTATTTTTGCGGACAGCATACGGCCGTCTGAATGAGCCCTTATTGTCACCAAAGGTGACTTAAAAAAAGTTTTTTAAAAAGTTTTTGCAAATATAAACAAAAATAAAAGTTCTAATCATTCCCCTTTCCTTAAAATAAAAATAAAAATACTTAAACAATAAAAAAATAAACATCATGGGCATCACCGCGTGTGAAAATGCCCATACTATTAAAATATAACAATAATAATGGCATACGGAAAATGGCGTAACGGGAAAAAAAATAAACAGCCAATTTGCCATTTTTTGTCACTTCAACTACCCAATAATTTTTTTTCATAAAAAAAGATCAAAAAGTCGCACACACTTCAAATTGGTATCACTGAAAAGAACAGATCGTCCCGCAAAAAATGAGCTCACACAACCCCGTAAACAGAACTACAAAAAAGTTATAGGGGTCAGAATATGGTTATAAAAAATACAAAAATTTCCTCAAAGGTTTTAATTTTTTTTTCAGTATTAAAATGCAAGAAAAATTGTACAAGTGTGGTATTGTTGTAACCATACTGATCTGGAGAATGAAGATAACAGGTCAATTTTACAGCATAGAGTACAGTGTAAAAAAATTGAAATAAAAACCTTTATCAGAATTGCGTTTGCAAATTCTACCCCATTTGGAATTTTTTCCCCGCTTCCTACTACATGGTATGCAACCATAAATAATGCCATTAGAAAGTACAACTTGTCCCGCAAAAAAGAAGCCCTCATAAGGCTATGTGAATGGAAAAATAAAAAAGTTAGGACTATGGGAAGGCGGGGAGTAAAAAAAAAAAACACAAAAATCGAAAATCCCAGGGGTCCTTAAGGGGTTAATGGAGGAGAGCGCTGTATTTACATGCAGTGATCTCCATTGTATGGGGAGCAGTGATCACTACTGTCATTGTTCTTCCCCATACTGACTAGTTGTTTGCTGGCCGCAGATCGTGATTACACAGCACAATCTACTTCCAGTAAATGATCATTTTTATTTGCGCACAAACGATCGAATTACGGTACCCAATGAATGAGCGTTTGTTCGTTCACCAGGTAATCAGCCTACATGGCATCTACCGCAGCCAGTACGCCCAAGAGCTACTAAAGCGAGCAACACAGTTACCTGTGTCACAGTGAACTACACTGTGACAATATGTCTGTCTTTATTTAATTTTTTACATAATAAAGCATTTAAAAAAAAATCATGTTTCCATTTCTGAAAGCCATATATTTTTTATTTATATGATCTTGTGTAGGGGCTCCTTTTTTGCAGGAAGAGTTGACATATTAATTGTTGCATTTTTTTGGTGCATATTATTTTTTTGATCGTTCAATATTACACTTTTTTGGGGCAAGGGGACCAAAAAAAGGCAGTTTTTTTATGGCATTCACCTGAGGGGAAAGGTCATGTCATTTTTATAGAGCAGGTCGTTACAGATGCAGCGATACCTAATATGTCTATATATTTTTATTTATTTTAATGGATTTTCTCATCTCAGGCAATGGGGGCATATTGCTAGGATATGCCCCTATTGTCTTATAGGTGCGGGTCACACCTATGCTGGGACCCACACCTATATTGAGAACGAAGCCCTAAAAGTGGTAGAGGGCACACTGCGCATACGCAGCCACCCTCCATTCATTTTCTATAGGGCTACCACAAATAGCCGTGCGCTGGCTCGGCTATTTCCGTCGGGCCCATAGAAGTGAATGGTAGCGGTGGCCGGTCATGAGCCGTGCGTTCCCATTAACTTCTATGCGGAGACCGCTTGGTGGTGGCCAGACCGGAGTCCTCCAGCCACCACCTTGTGGGGCTCAGTTACTGATATAGATGGGACCCACATCTATAAGACAAGCCATATGCCCCCATTGTCTGAGATAAGACAATCCCTTTAAGTTTTACACAGTGAAAAATATCTTTTTGTGTTACCATTTTCTCAAAGCCATATTTTTTTAATTTTTATGGGCGATTGTCTTATACAGGAGCTTTCTTTTTTTTTCCTGTTATTTATAATTTTATAAGACTTTATTATGGGAAAGCAGCCTTTTTTTTTACTTGAAACCTAGGTATCCTACAGGTTAACACAAAAACAAACAAACTATGAAACAAAAAATACTGTATTTTTTTACATTTACGTCTTTGGAGCTGTGTGAGGACTCATTTTTTGAGCAGCCAATCTGTACTATATTGATACCGTATGTTGGAGTGTGTATGACTTTTTTTTAGCAATGTTTATTAAAAATTTTTGTAGTATGCAATCATAATTGTGATATAAAACTACAGCATGTTGCAAGAAAACTACAACTCCCAGCGGGTCCTGAAGGTTTGCATCTCACAGGGCATGCTAGGAGTTGTAATTTCCAGAGGGGAATGCAGTAAAATGTGAAATTATATTTTTATTAAACTATAGATTTACCTATATTTCATACTGTCTTGGGGGACTAGCGGCAGCCTGTGATGTCCACCACTGAGTCACAGGCAGCTTCTGTTTCATGGGGGAAACAGCAGCACCACCAGCACGTCTGCACACTCAGGAGCACAGTAAAAGCCCGCCAACGCGCTCTGCAGACTCTAGAATATGGGCGGGCTGAAGGGCTCTGTGAGGACACAGCGTGCGTGCAACGCAGGGAGTGAAAAGGAAGCGTAGGCAATGCACCACATGTATCAAGAGGCGGGTCCTGCCGCCCACTGAAAGATGGCAGCGCCAGACGCCAGCATCACTGCAGGGCAAGTTAAGTGGCGAGATGATCAAGATCATCTTGCCACCTTCTGTATGTCTGTGTAGCTCTGCTCTTCCTATTGAAGCTTGCCAGAAGAAAGCTGGGGCTGCCTGCCACTGCTGATTAATACGTAGACCAGAGGTCGCACTACATTTTTTCCAGAAGATTAAAAATACTCCTCTTAACAATTTTGAGGAGTATTCTTAGCCGAGGAGGAGTATAAATTTTGCGGTAATTCACATATATAATGCATAGGCCTATAATGCATAACGGCAGGGCCGGTGCTACCATAAGGCAGACCAAGCGGCCGCCTTAGGGCGCACCCTGGGGGAGGCCGGAAAAATTTACTTTCATTTTAAAAAAAAAATCACTTACCACTCACAGAGCGGCACGGGCCCGGCAGCATGGCAACACGGTCACGGGGTCAGGCCAGGGGGGTGTGACTGGCGAGTGGCACAGCGGCAGCAGGGACTGGAGCTAACTGTCTGTAAGTCTGACTCGCACACAGCCAGATTGCCGTAGCAGCAGGACAGGTGGTTACTGTAGGTGATCACTGATAAGCGCACTAGCGCCAGAGTGCACGGCATAAATGTGTTTTAAAAAAATTATTATACAAACAACAATCATAAATGGAGGGGGAGTTGTGACCGTGACATGATGGGAGGGGGGACAATGTCTGTAGTCTGTGACATGGGGATATGGCCAGGGCCGCCCGGGGGGGGATGATGTGCCATAGGGGGGGTTGAAATGTGACACAATAGGGGATAATGATGTGATCATGATGTGACACAAAGGGGGTGATGTGACAGGGTTTGGAGGGGGAGAAATGTGATATTGAGGGGGTGAAATGTGACAAGGAGGGGGAGAAATGTCACATGGAGGGCTGATGTGACATAGGCAATTTGACATGGAGGAGGCAAAATGTGACATCGAGGCCTTGAGGGGGAGAAATGTGACATGGAGGGGGAGAAATGTGACATGGGGGTGATGTGACAGAGGGCTGGTACCCTGGACAAAGGCTTGTGATCCAGGGTCTGTGGCAGAGAATCCCCGTCTCAGCGTCTTCTTCTGGTCACTCAATAGTCTGGCAGAGTTTCCTCTTCTAAGCACTGATCCCTAACTGCAGAACTCTAGGGGCAATGACTATTCCCCTTACATACAGTTTTTGGCAGAAATACAACCTTCTAGTGGAAGGGGTGGAGCGAAGAAACAAAACCCAAACAAATACAATGTTACAATTCTGTTTTTCCGGACAAACACAAGTTTTCAGACATAATAACATAGCTAAATCAGAAATCCAAAAGGTCTGTCTGGTTTTGATGGTAAACAAGTCTGGCTTTTTCCCTCCAAAACATGCTCTTCTTTAAACCTTATAAAAATTACTAGCTTCTCGTTATTAGCTAAAAAGTCCCAAAGGTCTCTCAGTATTCATTAACCCTTTCCACAGTGCTGCGCAAATGAGCAGGATATACACTGCCTGTCCAAAAAAAAAGTCGCCACCTGTATTTAACTAAGCAAATAGTTTTGAGCCTCCTATTGGAAAATTACTGCATGGGTGATTATCTTTCAGCTGGCAATAAGTTATTTAACCCAAACTGGTGCAATGAGTTGCTTCTCATTTCTTAAACAACCATGTCGAAAGACACATCTCGTGGTCGTGGAAAAGATGTTAGTCTGTTTGAGAAGGGTCAAATCATTGGCATGCATCAAGCTGAGAAAACATCTAAGGAGATTGCAGAAACTGCAAAAATTGGGTTAAGAACTGTCTAATGCATTATTAAAAACTGGAAGGATAGTGGGGACCCATCGTATTCCAGGAAGAAATGTGGCAGGAAAAAATCTAATCGAAGAAAAACAACAGTAGAACTCAGGGCTATGTTTAATAGTGAAAGTAAGAGCATTTCCACATGCACAATGCAAAGGGAACTCAAGGGATTGGGACTGAACAGCTGTGTAGCCATAAGAAAACCACTAATCAGTGAGGCAAACCAGAAAAAAAGGCTTTGATTTGCTAGGGAGCATAAAGATTGGACTCTGGAGCAATGGAAGAAGGTCATGTGGTCTGATGAGTCCAGATTTACCCTGTTCCAGAGTAATGGGCGCATCAGGGTAAGAAGATAGGCAGATGAAGTGATGCACCCATCATGCCTAGTGCCTACTGTACAAGCCTGTGGGGGTAGTGCTATGATCTGGGGTTGCTGCAGTTGGTCGGGTCTAGGTTCAGCAACAGTATGTGCTCCAAGAATGAGGTCAGCCGACTACCTGAACATACTGAATGACCAGGTTATTCCATCAATGGATTTTTTTCTTCACTGATGGCACGGCCATATTCAAAGATAACAATGCCAGGATTCATTGGGATCAAATTGTGAGAGTGGTTCAGGGAGCATGAGACATCATTTTCACACACGGATTGGCCACCACAGAGTCCAGACCTTAACCCCATTGAGAATCTTTGGGATGTGCGCAGCAGTCAGACACTACCATCATCAATGCAAGATCTTGGTGAAAAATGAATGCAACAATGGATGGAAATAAATCTTGTGACATTGCAGAAGCTTATCGAAACAATGCCACAGCAAATGCATGCCATAATCAAAGCTAAAGGCTTTTTTTTGGTGGCATCTTTTTTTTTGGACAGGCAGTGTGTATCACAACATACACTCACCTAAAGAATTATTAGGAACACCATACTAATACGGTGTTGGACCCCCTTTTGCCTTCAGAACTGCCTTAATTCTACGTGGCATTGATTCCACAAGGTGCTGATAGCATTCTTTAGAAATGTTGACCCATATTGATAGGATAGCATCTTGCAGTTGATGGAGATTTGAGGGATGCACATCCAGGGCATGAAGCTCCCGTTCCACCACATCCCAAAGATGCTCTATTGGGTTGAGATCTGGTGACTGTGGGGGCCATTTTAGTACAGTGAACTCATTGTCATGTTCAAGAAACCAATTTGAAATGATTCTAGCTTTGTGACATGGTGCATTATCCTGCTGGAAGTAGCCATCAGAGGATGGATACATGTTCTCATTCTGTTTACGCCAAATTCGGACTCTACCATTTGAATGTCTCAACAGAAATCGAGACTCATCAGACCAGGCAACATTTTTCCAGTCTTCAACAGTCCAATTTTGGTGAGCTCGTGCAAATTGTAGCCTCTTTTTCCTATTTGTAGTGGAGATGAGTGGTACCCGGTGGGGTCTTCTGCTGTTGTAGCCCATCCGCCCATCCGCCTCAAGGTTGTGCGTGTTGTGGCTTCACAAATGCTTTGCTGCATACCTCGGTGGTAACGAGTGATTATTTCAGTCAACGTTGCTCTTCTATCAGCTTGAATTAGTCGGCCCATTCTCCTCTGACCTCTAGCATCCACAAGGCATTTTCGCCCAAAGGACTGCCGCATACTGGATGTTTTTCCCTTTTCACACCATTCTTTGTAAACCCTAGAAATGGTTGTGCGTGAAAATCCCAGTAACTGAGCAGATTGTGAAATACTCAGACCAGTCCGTCTGGCACCAACAACCATGCCACGCTCAAAATTGCTTAAATCACCTTCTGACATTCAGTTTGGAATTCAGGAGATTGTCTTGACCAGGACCACCCCCCTAAATGCATTGAAGCAACTGCCATGTGATTGGTTGACTAGATAATTGCATTAATGAGAAATAGAACAGGTGTTCCTAATAATTCTTTAGGTGAGTGTATATATATAGAGGTCAAAAAGGATGGGCAGCACTCCAAGAAGTAAAAAAATACAAAAAATCTTTATTTACCCAAGCAGGACATGCAACGTTTTGGCTCTATGCTGGAGCCTTTCTCAAGCAGTGTATACAGACAAAGTGCCAAGTACATATAGCAATGTGCTAAATCATAGCACTTTGGATAAGATGTGTGTGTGCAATTCATAACAATTAACAAAAAATCGTATAAAATATAGTGCAACCACATAATAATAAAGTATAACTAAGACTATCAATATCCCATGATCATATTGTATATAACAATAATAAAAGTGCAATCACAATTACAACCTATATATGGAAAATCATACATGTATACATAATTGATATTAATGTCATCATCGGTGCCATGTGTAATTAATAATGTAAAGTGCCAAGTGCTTACTGGAGGGTATTGCAAACGGAGGGTGAAGGAGGAGTAAAGAGGCGAATGGCTGCCATCCATGGTATCACGTGCAGTCCGACGTGCCTGGAGCGCAACTGCACATGTCTGAATGACGTATGTTTCTCACTTCCGGATTCCACCGCCCCCGTCACTATGTAGCTGCGCACTGCGACTCTGACGTCGAGTCAACCATTTTGGGTGCGGGAATAACACATAGACTGACGGGCGCATGCGCGTTGATACAGGTCCCATCTCATACACACAGGATACAGGTAGTGTTTACACATATTCGTGCAATAAAATGAAGCAAGTGGCTATGTGGGATCAGATGAAGGCTACCACAACATAATAGAAGTGGAGCCTCCATCCGTGATCACCAATCAGTTGCGAGCCCACATGTTAGTGCAGGATCACACTGCATCCATGGTCCTGGCCCACCTATCACCACCATTTCAGAGGGTTCTCCTCAAGACCACCTTCCTGGAAAGCGCCTGACTGTATAGGGAGGGTGCTTAGGGACTGATGGTCCTCCCCCTCCCCCCCTTTCCCCTTAGGGGCATTTAGGAATCTGGCCCCGCTCAGTAATGGTTAAGTAGGTTGCAGATTAGGGTCATTGAGGGTTAATCACTGGGGAACCTCCTTAGACAGGATGGGGGCGGTGCAGGAAATCTTGAAGGTCACATATACCTCCTCTCTGTCCTGGTCACTTCCTCTTGCAAGTGGAAGCAGATTGGCATGGACATACCCCTTTGCTCTGTCCACATCAGGAGTCCACAGGTGGTTCTGCCCTTTGGCTGCTTCCTGGTGAGTTACATGAGGAGGGGAGGGTTAGCTGTGCTCTGTTAGAGCAGCTTGAGCTCTACCCTGCCATCCTCCTCCCCTGTGCCTGCTTCTGGGGCTTTGTGCAGCTGCTGCTGTGGTATACATGCAGCTCCAGCGCTTCAGCGAAGGTCCGGCGGTCTGCTCGCCGTTCCTCCTAACCCCCCCTGACTTTTATTATCCCCCAGCTTCCCGCGTGTGTGCGCCGTTTCTTTCGACCCATCCTGTGATGTCTGTGGTGCTGCGCTGTGTCAATGCCCCCCCCCCCCTCCCAGCTTCTGTTCCATGGCGTTAGGGCTAAGCAAGCCGGGCGGGATTGTTGGTCCCCCCGGTAATATAGGGCAATATGGGGTCCTCACCCCTCCCCCTGCTGCTTTGGACGGCCTCCGTTAGCTCCCATGGCGCAAGCTAGGTCGCTTCGCCTAACCCCCGCCCCCCTTCCCCTGCAGCGTTTACCGAGTCCCGTACTGGGCACCGCTGGGCAGGCGAGTTTTCATATGTGCTGCTTGTTTTAGCTTCCCCCAGTCTCCTGTCCAGTATTATAGATTAACCCCTCGTGCTTGCCATGTCCGATTTCGGTGCACCTGTGCCTATGGCTTCTAAGGGGTATTCCTACTGTCCCAGCTTTTCGATCAGAGCCCCTTCCGTACAATGAGACTCTCTGGGTCTTATTTGCAGCCATTATGGCGACACCCCCCCCCCCCTCCTTCCTCCCCTTCACGCAGGCACAGGTGCGTTTTTTTCTTCCCTTAGGTTGCCTGGAGGCATGGCCGTAATGGATTCCACATGCGCCAGTCCTGTCGCCGTTCCTGGGTTTCAGGGAGAAATGGGCGCTCCAGATCCTCAGGTGGCGCTTATCATCGTCTTTAGGACGGATGTCAGGCGCATCGGAGGAGTCTGGTTATACAATCACCGTATCGAGGCTGTTGCCTGACCATCACTCCAGGGCTCGGCCTGGTCGCTGCAGCCCGTACCCGCTCCTTTGGAGGTTCCGTCCCTCTCTGTGACTGGTGAGTACGGTTCTTGTGCAGAGTTAGAATCACTGGTAGAGGCGGTGTCCCTGCCTTAATAAATAAAAAATTAAAAAAAAAAAAAAAAAAAATAACAATCTCGATGGTCGCTTAATGGCTTCAGGGTGGATTTACAGAGCCTGTAGGTTACCCGCACATATTTTCCTGGAAATTGGGCAACTCAGGTGCAGCCCTGAGCAACGGGATATCATTAGCAGATATGGAGGTTTTTCTGTCTATACGTTTTAAAAAAATAAATAAATAAAGAAAATTACTAACCGAATTAATATATTATACGCATTAAAATATAAATAACAAATGACATATAACAAATACAAATGAATAACAAAGGGTATTATAAAAAAATAAATAAAAAAAAATAAAAAAAATAATGGAACTGAGTATATATATATATATATCTAGGTATTATAAAAAAAAAAAAAAAAAAATTAAAATAAAACGTGATTAAAAAGAATGAAATGATACTAATAATAAATGATTAAACAATATAATTTTATGGATAAAAAATAAAAAATGAATGGAATATATATATTGCGATAAAGGTATAAATTTTTTTAAAAAAAAATAAAATAAAAAAAGAATAAATACATATATAAATAAATAAACAGGTTTGATCGATGTATATATGTATGTTTATGTATGTTTATATTCTCCTGCATGAGAAGCCTTGCTTCTATCTTGTGTCTTGTTCATTGGCTGGCCTTTTTTGCGAATGTTTTTCAGGATAGATCAGTCCTGTTGGGTGTTCTCCCAATTTCCCTTTTAGCATGGAGTGTAGTATTTAAAAAAAAATAATAAAATAAAATAAAAAGTAGTACTGCCTGTTATGCTCCTATCTGCGGGCACTAGGCCATGTGTATATAAAAAAATAAATAATAATAAATAAAATATATAAGCGTTTTATTTGGCCTTTCAACAATGACATACAGGACATGGTTAGTACATATATACGGAGGCGAGACGCAGAAGTAGTAATCCCTCTAGCATTCAGCTCTATAGCCTGTGGCTATGGACCTTCCTTTAATGTAAATGGTTGTGAGTTCATATCATCACAGCCGCAATTACGGTTTTCTCTTTCTGCAGTCTACGGTACGGGTCACCGGCCCAAGGTTCCGTTGGTATGGTTGATACCTGGGCACTGCTGCTGAGCTTATAACATGTCTGTGCAGGCGGGCAGCTTGGTGGTGATGCACTTTCCTCATGTCCAGTGCTACAGGAGTTACAGTGCGGTGGGATCCAGTTGGGTCGCATCCAGGGGAGATGTACGCGATGTTAGCAGTTCATGAGACTTTCTTCTAGTCCAGCTGGATTGGTTGCCGTGAGGGCGGTATTAGTATACTGGTGCCACATGGTTTGTACGAAGCAGTGCTGCCCCTTGTTGAGTGGATATGGCGGAATCAGTAGTCGCAGGTATAACTAGATGGTAAGCCAGTAGCGGATAACCAGTTCCGTTCGTAGACATCGCTCAGGGGGAGCCTTGATATAACACCATTCATGGAGTTACACTGTTAAACTGCAGCCTTTCATTCCCCGTTCGGATCTAGGTTGTGATGCGGGTCAGACCCACTGACAGGTCCTCTTGACAGGACTTCACAGGTTGGCATGGTGACCCTCCAAGCATTATTTTCATGTATCGTTTCATTGTACGGTAGGCGATACCGGTATAGTTAGGGAGTATTTAGTCTGGATAGTCACGTCCCGTCTCCTTCAGCCTTCTGTTCTGGCTGATTGATATTTTCTCCAAGGTGTTTGTCTCTTCATTCAAGGCCGCACTGCGCGGGGGGTTGTTATTCCAGAATTTTTGTATGGGGTAATAGTACTCGGGATTGGGGTCCGTCTATACATGTCGATCCAGTTAATATATAGGGGTGGGTACTCCCTCCCCCCCCCCCCCCCCCCCCGCCTGCTTTCGATCCGGCTGGTCGGTTCGTTTGGTATTCTGTAATGACTTCACGCATGGTGGGGCTCCAATTGTTTTTCCCCAGGCGGTTTGACAATTTGTGGGGACTGGTTTGTTCGGGTACGGTAAAATAAAATAAATCTGGTTGCATTTACTATCTATGCCAGTCTGGATAGGCACAACCCTGTTCTCTATATAGAGCTTTGAGGATACAATTCTGATTACTCCTTCTGGACACAGCTTTTATCATCTCCACTGGGACTCACCCATATGATATGGGCTTATTACACTGGGACTTTAATTGTGAAGAAACATCTAGGTCTCCAGGAAAATTGATTATTCATCGATTAAGGATATTGTTTTGTTAGTTGCTTTTTAATTTTATGCATGTATCTTACCTTCTCCAGAGCAAGGGGGGGCTCTCTTCGTCCAGAGCACCTAGCGTGATCACTCACAGTGAGCCATCCGTTTACTCTTTCCAAGTGCACTATGGTTTGACAATTTACCTTGGTCTTTAAAAAAATAAATATAATAATAATAATAACAAAAAAGAAAATACTTTTTGGATGAAATATAACTATTCTGTGTCTAGTTGTGCGATCCTCTTTTGCGTGTTGTGGCTCGGGCTAATTGTTTTTTCTTTCAGATTTGGGGCGTTTAGCGGTTTGATGGCTGGCTTTCGTATACCTTCTGTGCGGTGCGGAGAGAGGAACAGAGGCTGGTGGGCGCTCTTTGGTTTTTCGAGAGGTGGAAGTCTTTTGGACGGGGATCCTGGAATTCTGGTGGTCATAACTCCATCCAGAGGTGGTTGGTATAGAGTTCCGCCGGAGGCGCGGTGATGCTGGTGACCCGCGCTGTGGTAATGCACCTTTGCTATTCCAGAGCTCTGGACCTCATGTGTCCTGACATATGATTATCCCTTTCTCATCCACCTCCTCAGGCAGAGTGTCTCACTGCTCTTACCGTAAATAATCCTCTTCTATGTTGTGAAAATACATTCTTACCTCCAGACACAGAGAATGTTCCCATTGTCACAGTCCTGGGGATAAATAGATGAGGGGAGTGATCTCTGTACTGACCCCTGATATATTTATACACAGTTATTAGATCTCGCCTTAGTCGTCTTTTTTCTACAGTGAATAAACCTTATTTTGCCAATCTTCCAGGGTACTGTAGTTGCCCCATTCCAGTCATTACTTTAGTTGCCCTCCTCTGAGCCCAGAGCTGTACACAGTACTCCATGTGTGGTCTGACTAGTGATTTGAAAAGTGGTTGGACTATGCTCTCATCACGGGCCTTATTGGCCTTGGTTTTTAATGGGACCTGATGGTGTCTTCCTTTTGGGTGTTAATTTCGACAATTCCTTTTCTGGCCTGTACGTGAGCTAAAACAGACTCGGTTATGCTGGGTGGTGGTCGGAGCCCCGTTGGGAGAACGGGCCTCCTCCGTGGTGGCATTTGAGTACAGCGGAGATATGGTGGTTGCAGATGGAGTAACTGCCCGCTGGGAGTCCAGCGGTTGGCAGACAGCTCTGATGATTACGGTTTAACTTGCCCGCTGGGAGTCCAGCCTTTGGCATACCGTTCCGATATTATGGTTTATTAAGGTTTGCCGCTTTAATAAAGAAGCTGTGGCCGATCACCATCCAGCAATAAAGTGATACAGTTGTCGTGTCTTTTGTTATGGGTCAAGGTTGGGTAAAGGGGCCAAGGGTGAGTTAAAGGTGGTATCCCCTCCCCCTGTTACCCTGGATACCAGCAGTCTGGAAAGCGCCTGACTGTATAGGGAGGGTGCTTAGGGACTGATGGTCCTCCCCCTCCCCCCTTTTCCCCTTAGGGGCATTTAGGAATCTGGCCCCGCTCAGTAATGGTTAAGTAGGTTGCAGATTAGGGTCATTGAGGGTTAATCACTGGGGAACCTCCTTAGACAGGATGGGGGCGGTGCAGGAAATCCTGAAGGTCACATATACCTCCTCTCTGTCCTGGTCACTTCCTCTTGCAAGTGGAAGCAGATTGGCCCTCCCTCCCTCCCTTTGCGGTTATTCTTGGGAGGTGGGTCGAGGTGCACGGTTCTGTTCAGTTATGGATACTTGGTTATTCTGTTTTGTTTTTCTATTTTTAAGAGACCCTGCTGGGAGTCCAGCGGTTTTGGATATTGCTCCGATGATTACGGCTTTGGAGAGCTGCGAATTTTGGTCGAGTTTATCAATAAAGTGAAAAAAAAAAAAAAAGAAGTCACAGCTGGCGGCATTTGAGTACAGCGGAGATATGGTGGTTGCAGATGGAGTAACTGCCCGCTGGGAGTCCAGCGGTTGGCAGACAGCTCTGATGATTACGGTTTAACTTGCCCGCTGGGAGTCCAGCCTTTGGCATACCGTTCCGATATTATGGTTTATTAAGGTTTGCCGCTTTAATAAAGAAGCTGTGGCCGATCACCATCCAGCAATAAAGTGATACAGTTGTCGTGTCTTTTGTTATGGGTCAAGGTTGGGTAAAGGGGCCAAGGGTGAGTTAAAGGTGGTATCCCCTCCCCCTGTTACCCTGGATACCAGCAGTCATGTGAATACCAGAATATGACCAAAAAAATTATTATTTTTTTTGGTCATATTCTGGTATTCACATGGAAGGTCCTATTCCTTATCCAATTACATAAGTTAGTTAGCTCATATATTTAAAGGGTTTCTACCACCACATTTTGACCTAATTAGCTGTCTGACACTAGCGATCTGATAGTGTCTGCTCTACCTAACCATGCTATTGTAATTCCTTTCTCTGCAGCGGTTACCCTAAAAAACGTAGTTTTATTGGTATGCAAATGAGCCTCTAGGTGCTATGGGGGCATCTTTTCAGCACCTAGAGGCTCCGTCCACTCACCATTTCTGCCGCCCAGCGCGCTCCAGCCCGCCCCTCTCCTCTAGATTGACAGCCTACTCACGCCTGCGCCGTGTGCTTCTGTATTCGGCACAGGCGCAGTGACTGTTGGACTGCTCCCTGTGCCATAATCGGCGCAGGCGCAGTGAAGATGCTGGCGCAGGGAGACAGTTACTGCGCCTGCGCCGAATACAGAAGCACACGGCGCAGGCGCGAGTAGGCTGTCAATTTAGAGGAGAGGGGCGGGCTGGAGCGCGCTGGGCGGCAGAAATGGTGAGTGGACGGAGCCTCTAGGTGCTGAAAAGACCCCCCTATAGCACCTAGAGGCTCATTTCACCTTAAGGACTTGGCCATTTTTTGCAAATCTGACCAGTGTCACTTTAAGTGCTGATTTAAAACGCTTGACTTATCCAGGCCATTCTGAGAATGTTTTTTCGTCACATATTGTACTTCATGACACTGGTAAAAAAAAAAAATTATTTATAAAGAAATACAAAATTTACCAAAATTTTCAAAAGAATTGCAAATTTCCAAGTTTCAATTTCTCTACTTCTATAATACATAGTAATACCTCCAAAAATAGTTATTACTTTACATTTGCCATATGTCTACTTCATGTTTGGATCATTTTGGGAATGATATTTTATTTTTTGGGGATGTTACAAGGCTTAGAAGTTTAGAAGCAAATCTTGAAATTTTTCAGAAATTTTCAAAAGCCCAATTTTTAGGGTCTGAAGTCACTTTGCGAGGCTTACATAATAGAAACCACCCAAAAATGACCCCATTCCATAAACTATACCCCTCAAGGTATTCAAAACTGATTTTACAATCTTTGTTAATCCTTTAGGTGTTCCACAAGAATTAATGGAAAATAGAGATACAATTTCAAAATTTCACTTTTTGGGCAGATTTTCCATTTTAATAATTTTTTTCCAGTTACAAAGCAAGGGTTAACAGCCAAACCAAACTCAATATTTATGGCCCTGATTCTGTAGTTTACAGAAACACCCCATATGTGGTCGTAAACCGCTGTACGGGCACACGGCAGGGCGCAGAAGGAAAGGAATGCCATACGGTTTTTGGAAGGCAGGTTTTGCTGGACTGTTTTTTTTACACCATGTCCCATTTGAAGCCCCCCTGATGCACCCCTAGAGTAGAAACTCCATAAAAGTTACCCCATCTAGGAAACTACACCCCTCAAGGTATTCAAAACTGATTTTACAAATGTCGTTAACCCTTTAGGTGTTCCACAAGAATTAATGGAAAATAGAGATACAATTTCAAAATTTCACTTTTTTTGGCAGATTTTCCATTTTAATAATTTTTTTCCAGTTACAAAGCAAGGGATAACTGCCAAACCAAACTCAATATTTATGGCCCTGATTCTGTAGTTTACAGAAACACCCTATATGTGGTCGTAAACCGTTGTACGGGCACACGGCAGGGCGCAGAAGGAAAGGAATGCCATACGGTTTTTTTGAGGCAGGTTTTGCTGGACTGTTTTTTTTGACACCATGTCCCATTTGAAGCCCCCCTGATGCACCCCTAGAGTAGAAACTCCATAAAAGTGACCCAATCTAAGAAACTACACCCATCAAGGTATTCCAAACTGATTTTACAAACATCGTTAACCCTTTAGGTGTTCCACAAGAATTAATGGAAAATAGAGATACAATTTCAAAATTTCACTTTTTTGGCAGAGTTTCCATTTTAATAATTTTTTTCCAGTTACAAAGCAAGGGTTAACAGCCAAACCAAACTCAATATTTATGGCCCTGATTCTGTAGTTTACAGAAACACCCTATATGTGGTCGTAAACCACTGTACGGGCACACGGCAGGGCGCAGAAGGAAAGGAATGCCATACGGTTTTTGGAAGGCAGGTTTTGCTGGACTGTTTTTTTTTTACACCATGTCCCATTTGAAGCCCCACTGATGCACCCCTAGAGTAGAAACTCCATAAAAGTGACCCCATCTAAGAAACTTCACCCCTCAAGGTATTCAAAACTGATTTTACAAACATCATTAACCCTTTAGGTGTTCCACAAGAATTAATGGAAAATAGAGATACAATTTCAAAATTTCACTTTTTTGGCAGATTTTCCATTTTAATAATTTTTTTCCAGTTACAAAGCAAGGGTTAACAGCCAAACAAAACTCAATATTTATGGCCCTGATTCTGTAGTTTACAAAAACACCCCATATGTGGTCGTAAACCACTGTACGGGCACACGGCAGGGCGCAGAAGGAAAGGAATGCCAAACGGTTTTTGGAAGGCAGGTTTTGCTGGACTGTTTTTTTTGACACCATGTCCCATTTAAAGCCCCCCTGATGCACCCCTAGAGTAGAAAATCCAAAAAAGTGACCCCATTTTAGAAACTACAGGATAGGGTGGCAGTATTGTTGGTACTAGTTTAGGGTACATATGATTTTTGGTTGCTCTATATTACACTTTTTGTGAGGCAAGGTAACAAGAAATAGCTGTTTTGGCACAGTTTTTATTTTTTGTTATTTACAACATTCGTCTGACAGGTTAGATCATGTGATATTTTTATAGACCAGGTTGTCACAAACGTTGCGATACCTAATATGTATACTTTTTTTTATTTATGTAAGTTTTACACAATGATTTCATTTTTGAAACAAAAAAAAATCATGTTTTAGTGTTTCCATAGTCTGAGAGCCATAATTTTTTCAGTTTTTGGGCGATTACCTTGGGTAGGGTACGATTTTTGCGGGATGAGATGACGGTTTTATTGGCACTATTTTGGGGTGCGTGTGACTTTTTGATCGCTTGCTATTACACTTTTTGTGATGTAAGGTGACAAAAAATGTCTTTTTTTACACCATTTTTATTTTTTATTTTTTACGGTATTTACCTGAGGGGTTAGGTCATGTGATATTTTTATAGAGCAAGTTATTTCGGACGCTGTGATACCTAATATGCATACTTTTTTTTATTTATGTAAGTTTTACACAATGATTTCATTTTGAAGCAAAAAAAATCATGTTTTAGTGTTTCCATAATCTGAGAGCCATAATTTATTCAGTTTTTGGGCGATTAACTTGGGTAGGGTATGATTTTTGCGTGATGAGATGAAAGGTTTGATTGGCACTATTTTGGGGTGCATATGACTTTTTGATCGCTTGCTATTACACTTTTTGTGATGTAAGGTGACAAAAAATGGTTTATTTAGCACAGTTTTAATTTTTTTTTTTTTACGGTGTTCATCTGAGGGGTTAGGTCATGTGATATTTTTATAGAGCCGATCGATACGGACGCGGCGAAACCTAATATGTATACTTTTTTTTATTTATATAAGTTTTACACAATAACAGCTTTTTTTAAAAAAAAAAAATGATGTTTTAGTGTCTCCATATTCTGAGCCATAGTTTTTTTATTTTTTGGGCGATTGTCTCAGGTAGGGGCTCATTTTTTGCGGGATGAGGTGACGGTTAGATTGGTACTATTTTGGTGGGCAAACGCCTTTTTGATCGTTTGCTGTTGTACTTTTTGTGATGTAAGGTGACAAAAAAATTGTTTATTTAGCAAAGTTTTTATTTTTTATTTTTTACGGTGTTCATCTGAGGGGTTAGGTCATGTGATATGTTTATAGAGCCGGTCGATGCGGACGGCGATACCTAATATGTATACTTTCTTTTTATTTATGTAAGTTTTACACAATAATACAATATTTTTTAACTTTATTTGGGGAAAATGACGTTTTTTTTACTTGAAACTTTTAATTTTTGGGGGGGGGAACTTTTTTTTTGTCACACTTTGGGACTTGAACTTTTGGGGGTGTAATCCCCTTTACAATGCATTCCAATACTTCTGTACTGGAATGCATTGGCTGTATGAGTAATACTGTGTGTATTACTCATACAGCTTCCGGCCTGTGAGATCCAGGGGGCTGGATCTCACAGGCTCGTCACCGAAAGGCAGCGCTGATGCCTAAGGAAGGCATCACGCTGCCTTCCATGCCATCGGGTCCCCCCCTACAGCCGCATGGGGACCCGATGGCACCGCTGATTGCCGCCGCAAACCTCAGGTAAAGCCGCAAACCGCAGGTCTGAATTGACCTGCGGTTTGCTGCGATCGCCGATGCGGAGAGGTCACATGACCCCCTTCCCCCCGGCGTTGTGACAGGACGCCCGCTGAATGATTTCAGCGGACATCCTGTTCCGATTAACCCCCGCCGTGCCGCAATGTATTTTTAAGGTTAGGACGTACCGATACGTCCTGGGTCCTTAAGGACTCGGCAAACATGGCGTAACGGTACGTCCTAAGTCCTTAAGGGGTTAAAGAATTTATTTGTCTTGCACTGCTGAACATAAGTATTTGAACCTGAGAAACAGCAATAATTCTGTCTCTCAAACCTGTTACTGTGCCTTAAAAAGTCCACCTCTACTCCACTCATTAATCTAACTTAGTAGCACCTGCCTGAGCTCTTTAAAGACACCTGTCCACCCCACAGTCAGTCAGACGCCAACTACTACCATGGGCAAGACCAAAGAGCTGTCAAAAGACACCAGAGACAAAATTGTGGACCTCCACAAGTCTTGAAAGGGCTACAGGGCAATTGCCAAGCAGCTTGGTGAAAATAGATCCACTGTTGGAGCAATTGTTAGAAAATGGAAGAGGCTAAAGATGACTGTCAGTCTCCCTCGGACTGGGCCTCCATGTAAGATCTCACCTCGTGGGGTATCACTGATGATAAAAAAGGTGAGGAATCAGCCCAGAACTACAAGGGAGGAGATGGTCAATGACATGAAGAGAGCTGGGACCACAGTTTTTAAAGGTCACTGTCGGTAGAACACTACGCCATAATGGTTTCAGATCATACATTGCACGGAAGGTTCTCCTGCTCAAGTCATCACATGTCCAGGCCCGTCTGAAGTTTGCCAATGACCATCTGGATGATCCAGAGGAGGCATGGGAGAAAGTCATGTGGTCAGATGAGACTAAGTAGAACTTTTTGGTCTAAACTTCACTCGTCGTGTTTGGAGGAAAAAGAAGGATGAGTTGCAGCCCAAGAACACCATCCCTACTGTGAAGCATGGGGGTGGTAACATCATGCTTTGGGGGTGCATTTCTGCGAAGGGGACAGGACGACTGCACTGTATTAAGGAGAGGATGAATGGGGCCATTTATTGTGAGATTTTGAGCAACAACCTCCTTCCCTCAGTCAGAGCATTGAAGATGGGTCGTGGCTGGGTCTTCCAACATGACAACGACCCAAAGCACACAGCCAGGATAACAAAGGAGTGGCTCCGTAAGAAGCATATCAAGGTTCTGGAGTGGCCTAGCCAGTCTCCAGACTTAAATTCATCTTTGGAGGGAGCTGAAACTTCGTGTTGATCAGCGACAGCCCCGAAACCTGACAGATCTAGAAGAGATCTGTGTGGAGGAGCCAAAATCCCTGTTGCAGTGTGTGCAAACCTGGTCAAGAACTACAAGAAACTTTTGACCTCTGTAATTGCAAACAAAGACTTCTGTACCAAATATTAACACTGATTTTCTCAGGTGTTCAAATACTTATGTTCAGCAGTGCAAGGCAAATAAATTCTTTAAAAATCATACAATGTGATTTTTTTTATTTATTCTGTCTCTCAGAGTGCACCTACAATGTGAATTTCAGACCCCTCCATGATTTCTAAGTTAGAGAACTTGCAAAATCGCAAGTTGTTCAAATACTTCTGTTCCTCACTGTGAATGTGGGCTCAGGAGGAATTAAAGAGTAACTGCATTTTTAATTAAGTTTTTGGTAAAGTGTCCTAAATGCCCTAATAATACTTTTTCAAATATACTTTATTAATGGATTTTTAATTTTTAATAGTGTTTTTCCTCCCTAAAGTGCACCTTTCCCTGTGCGCTTTAAATTCATTTTTCTGCAGCCGCTGACTTCTCAGCAGGCTACGGAGTACAGAGTTTACACTTTATGAATGGGGCCACTGCGCATGTTCCTGCCTGTGCACCCCCCCCCCCTCCCGAGGTTTACTACATCCTGACTTGTGCCTGCTTCATTAAGCTAAATGCTGACATGCTGGACACTTAGTTGGGGGGCACTTTCACAAAAGTATCTGAATATTGAAATGTAAAGGTCCAAAGAGCTGAACATGATATTTTATACAAATAATGATATTATATATAATTGTGTTTACAGTATATCGTGTATATATTGTATAAAGGGAAACCAAACCTTTTTGATTCCAGAGGGGAAGCAAACCAGGCTGGTGCAGTGAGCTGCATTTATATCAATATAAGCAGATATATAACGCGAGTTTGACCGCGACGCGTGGTTGATTAAGTGTGGTTGATTAAGTGTGTGACTTAAGATTAAGTGAGGGAGTATCTGAGAGCTAAATTATTTGTGGACATTGATAAGTGGCTGTGTTTGACTGTATTTTGTGCTGTGATAACACTTTTTTTTTTCTTTCTCCAGGGGTTGCACAGGTGAGCAATTAGGGTGTGGCTGTTTAATTAGGGTGTGGCTGTCTAATTAGGAGACTTTAAAAACTCAGCAGTAAGAACAGCACAGCCTTTTTGATTCCAGAGGGGAAGCAAACCAGGCTGGTGCAGTGAGCTGCATTTATATTAATATAAGCAGATATATAACGCGAGTTTGACCGCGACGCGTGGTTGATTAAGTGTGGTTGTGTAAGTGTGTGACTTTAGATTCAGGGACTTCGGAGGGGGACTGCAATTAGCCTGTATATTATTACTACATTGTATTGTATTTTTTTCTTTTGTGGTGTAATCCCCATTTAGTATGTGTTGCACAATTGACAACGCAGTCCAGTGCACATCTTGCATGATGTATGCAGTCCTGGAACAGCCGTTCCAGGGTGAATTTCTTTGTTCAAGATGTGAGCAAATTACCCGTTTGGAATCGCTAATCGAGTCTCTAAATGGGCAAGTTGCAACACTGAGAGGCATTGACAATTTGCAAAAAGTTTGCTTCTCACCGAGCAAGCACTCTTTGGGGTAGATGAGGGAGAGGGTGACAGAGAGGAGGCTGAGGAAAGTGAGGTAGCTAGCTGGGTAACATTTAGAAAGCGGGGTAGAGGGAAGAGTGCCAGGGAGGCTAGCCCTGATCTGACACACCCCAACAAGTTTGCACGTTTGGCAGATGAGGGGGATGTCAGTCCAGGGACGGCACTGCCGCAGCCGGACACTTCCTCTGCCAGTCAGGGGAATGTCAGCTCCGGTAAGCAGGGGACCAGGAGAGCAGGGCAGGCCAGACAGGTGCTGGTAGTGGGAGACTCAATTATTAGGGGAACAGATAGGGAAATCTGTCACAAAGACCGTGATCGCCGAACAGTGTGCTGTCTTCCTGGCGCTAGAGTTCGACATATCGCGGATCGGGTTGACAGATTACTGGGAGGGGCTGGAGAAGATCCAGCGGTCATGGTCCATATCGGAACCAATGACAAAGTTAGGGGTAGGTGGAGAGTCCTTAAAAATGATTTCAGGGATTTAGGGCAAAAGCTTAGGGCAAGGACCTCAAAGGTAGTATTTTCCGAAATACTACCGGTACCACGGGCCACACAAGAAAGGCAGCGGGAGATTAGGGAAATTAACAAGTGGCTCAAGAACTGGTGTAGGATGGAGGGGTTTGGGTTCCTGGAGAACTGGGCCGACTTCGCTGTCGGCTACAGCCTCTATCGTAGGGACGGGCTGCACCTCAATGGGGAAGGAGCAGCTGTGTTGGGGAAGAAGATGGCTAGAAGGTTGGAGGAGTGTTTAAACTAGGGACTGGGGGGGAGGGTAATTACACTATAGAAGGGGAAGATAGTGCAGATAGAGACCGGGGGCAAGGTAGTGGGACTGGGGGAGAAATGGAAGGAGGGACAAGAACAGTTCAGAAGGAAAGGTGTAGGGTAAAAAATATACATAAACCTCTCATATGTATGTATACTAATGCCAGAAGTCTGACTAATAAAACTGGTGAACTGGAATTAGTGATGTGTGAGGAGGACTATGACATAGTGGGAATAACTGAGACATGGCTGGATGATAGCTATGACTGGGCAGTTAATGTACAAGGTTACAGTCTGTTCAGAAAGGATCGTCAAAACCGGAGAGGTGGAGGGGTCTGCCTTTATGTAAAATCTTGTCTAAAGCCCACACTCCGTGAAGATATAAGTGAGGGACATGAACATGTGGAGTCACTGTGGGTAGAGATACATGGAGCTAAAAACAACAATAAATTACTAATAGGAGTCTACTATAAACCACCTAATATACCAGAGTCCACAGAAAATCTACTACTAAACGAGATAGACAAGGCGGCAAATCATAATGAGGTGGTTATTATGGGGGACTTCAACTACCCAGATATAGACTGGGAAACTGAAACTTGTATATCTCATAAAGGAAACAGATTCTTGGCAATAATCAAAGACCATTATCTCTCCCAACTGGTTCAGGACCCGACTAGAGGGACGGCCATACTGGACTTAATATTAACCAATAGACCTGACAGAACAACAGACGTGCAGGTTGGGGGACACCTGGGAAATAGTGACCATAAAGTAATAACCTTCCAATTATCATTCAAAAGAGCGTTTCTACAGGGAGAAACAAAAATACCAAACTTCAAAAAAGCTAAATTTAGCCAACTAAGAGAGGCCATAGGCCTAACTAACTGGGACAAAGTCCTCAAAAATAAAAATACAGCCAAAAAATGGGATATCTTTAAAAACATCCTAAAATCTCATTGTGAGAGGTACATACCGTATGGGAATAAAAGGTTAAGGAACAAAAAGAAACCAATGTGGATAAACAGAACTGTAAAGAAAGCAATAAATGACAAAAAGAAAGCATATAAAACCCTAAAACAGGAGGGTAGCACGGAAGCACTGAAAAACTATAAGGAAAAAAACAGAACATGTAAAAAACAAATAAAAGCGGCCAAACTAGAGACCGAGAGATTAATTGCCAAACAGAGTAAAACTAACCCTAAAATGTTCTTCAATTATATAAATGTTAAAAAGTATAAATCTGAAGGTGTCGGCCCTTTAAAGAGTAATGAGGGGGGAGTCGCAGAGAGCGACGAGGAGAAAGCAAAGCTGTTAAATATTTTTTTCTCCAATGTATTCACTGAGGAAAATAAACTGTCAGATGAAATGCTGAATGCTGAAATAAATTCGCCATTAAAAGTGTCCTGTCTGACCCAGGAAGAAGTACAACAGCGACTTAAAAAGATCAAAATAGACAAATCGCCAGGACCGGATGGCATACACCCCCGTATCCTAAGGGAATTAAGTAATGTCATAGCCAGACCCTTATTTCTGATATTTGCGGACTCTGTACTGACAGGGAATGTCCCACAGGATTGGCGCATGGCAAATGTGGTGCCAATATTCAAAAAGGGTCCAAAAACAGAGCCTGGAAACTATAGGCCGGTAAGTTTAACATCTGTTGTGGGTAAACTGTTTGAAGGTTTTCTGAGAGATGCTATGTTAGAGCATCTTATGGGAAATAAGCAAATAACGCCATATCAGCATGGCTTCGTGAGGGATCGGTCATGTCAAACTAATTTAATCAGTTTCTATGAGGAGGTAAGTACTAGACTTGACAGCGGCGAATCAATGGATGTCGTGTATCTGGACTTCTCCAAAGCATTTGACACTGTACCTCATAAAAGGTTAGTATATAAAATGAGAATGCTCGGACTCGGAGAAAACGTCTGTAAGTGGGTAAGTAACTGGCTCAATGATAGAAAACAGAGGGTGGTTATTAACGGTACATACTCAGATTGGGTCACTGTCACTAGTGGAGTACCTCAGGGGTCAGTATTGGGCCCTATTCTCTTCAATATATTTATTAATGATCTTGTAGAAGGCTTGCATAGTAAAATATCAATTTTCGCAGATGACACTAAACTGTGTAAAGTAATTAACACTGAAGAGGACAGTATACTACTACAGAGGGATCTGGATAGATTGGAGGCTTGGGCAGATAAGTGGCAGATGAGGTTTAACACTGAGAAATGTAAAGTTATGCACATGGGAAGGAATAATGCAAGTCACCCGTACATACTAAATGGTAAAACACTCGGTAACACTGACATGGAAAAGGATCTAGGAATTTTAATAAACAGCAAACTAAGCTGCAAAAAACAGTGTCAGGCAGCGGCTGCCAAGGCCAATAAGATAATGGGTTGCATCAAAAGGGGCATAGATGCCCGTGATGAGAACATATTCCTACTACTTTACAAATCACTGGTCAGACCACACATGGAGTACTGTGTACAGTTCTGGGCTCCTGTAAACAAGGCAGACATAGCAGAGCTGGAGAGGGTCCAGAGGAGGGCAACTAAAGTAATAACTGGAATGGGGCAACTACAGTACCCTGAAAGATTATCAAAATTAGGGTTATTCACGTTAGAAAAAAGACGACTGAGGGGAGATCTAATTACTATGTATAAATATATCAGGGGGCAGTACAGAGATCTATCCCATCATCTATTTATCCCCAGGACTGTGACTGTGACGAGGGGACATCCTCTGCGTTTGGAGGAAAGAAGGTTTGTACACAAACATAGAAAAGGGTTCTTTACGGTAAGAGCAGTGAGACTATAGAACTCTCTGCCTGAGGAGGTGGTGATGGTGAGTACAATAAAGGAATTCAAGAGGGGCCTGGATGTATTTCTGGAGTGTAATATTATTACAGGCTATAGCTACTAGAGAGGGGTCGTTGATCCAGGGAGTTATTCTGATTGCCTGATTGGAGTCGGGAAGGAATTTTTTATTCCCCTAAAGTGAGGAAAATTGGCTTCTACCTCACAGGGTTTTTTTTTGCCTTCCTCTGGATCAACTTGTAGGATGACAGGCCGAACTGGATGGACAAATGTCTTTTTTTCGGCCTTATGTACTATGTTACTATGTTACTATGTTACAAACAGAAAGGAAGCTGAAAGCAAAAAGCCATAGATGTGTGTCTGTGTAGAGGTAGAGGTAGTAGTAGCAGCAACATAGTATGGAAGATGGTGGACAAACTGGTATAATAATGTATAACATTTCTGTCTTCGAATTATGAATTATAACTGGGCAGATACAGGTAATATGAAATTGAGTACTATAGCTTTAAAGATTGCTGTGGCAGTATAGCACTCACTGCAGGTTTCTCTCTCTATCTATCTCTCTCTCGCACATATTCCCTCCTGGCTGAAGCAAGGTATTATGGGCAAGCCAACTGGCCATGTGATGCTCCTTCTTCATCTTCCCTTCACTGCAGTGCTTTTTTCTGATCTGTAAAATGGCCGATGCCATTTTGAACGGTTCATCCGAAACAAGTTTCAAAAGTTTCAGATTCGCTAGATTCTGAAAATTTGGGAAAATTCGTAACAAACTTTGTTTTATTAGAACTGATTTATGCATCTCTAGTCAAGGGTGGTATAGTGTTCAGTCATCAACAGCAGCAACAATTGTGGATGAGCTGTGACCTATTCTCTTCTCTGATGTAGTGCCTTAACAGGTAACAGGTGAGATCAGAGTGGTATCTGATTTTAACAATATCGGAGGTTGCCATCTAGTGGTGTCAGTATAGAGGGTATCAGGGTAGCAGTATTATAAAGTGCCTGGTGTCTGACATGACCCAAATGGCCATCTGTCAGTAGTACTATAAATGGCACATGATAGGTTGGGGTAAAGATTTTGCATCGGTGCCCAGTATGATGGTCAAAGTAGGAAGCTCCATACCAACAGCTGGGTGTTCTCAAAGGCCATATACTAAAAGGTAGGATATATAAAATTGTGGTTTAAGAAAAGAGTTGCACAGATTGAATGCACAAGGTGAAATAAATCTGTTCTGTATATACCAATTAGCTTAGGGTACTTAAGGGCCACCGACAGGTATTTCCAAGAGACTTCCGAGATGGTCCAGCTGTGACAAATTGGTATTAGAAGGATTAATTATGTTTCTAGATATTCTTATTTGATAACAAAAAAGTGCACAATAACACAAAAGATAATGAATAACGCGGTGCACGGCGGCACCTAAGATAACCAGTAGTCCTACAGTTTTCTTGGAGTCCTCCGGTTTTTGTAGATATTCAGTAGATGTGGTGTTACTGAGGGTAGATGTAACGATAGCATACACACACACACACACACAGGGGGGAGGGAAGTGACCACTGCGCTCCACCCTTACCCCTGGCCCTGCCTACTTGCCTCGCGAGTCCTAATGACAGGGGACAACTGGACGGCAATCCCTAGCTTGGAATAAGTGCAGGGATGACAGACAGACAGTCAACTGAATGTGAACGGACCGATTCAATACCAGGAAAGCTACAAAGTACAAATGGAGCAAGCAGAGAATTGTCAGGAGAAGCCGGGGTCATAAATAGCAGGAGAGTCGTGAAGTACCAAAGGAGTCAGCAGAGGATCGTCAGGAGGAGGCCGGGGTCAAAATACTAGGAGAGCAGCAAAGTACACAAGGAGCAGGCAGAGGATAGTCAGGAATTCAGCAGGAGGTAAGTACGCCAGGAAAGACAAAATCACAGGTGGAACCTAAATTAACAGGCAACCTGTGGCCAGCAGGCTGCCTGTATTTATAGTGGGGAGTGAGGGTCATGTGACGTGGCCAGCGTCACATGACTGACAGACCAACCAGTCGAGCACCGAGTGATCAGCTCGGCGCTCAAGGCAGACTTAGGAGCAGGGGGCCTCCCAGCTAGCAAAGCCGCCCTGGGAACGAGGTCAAACACAGATCCTCGCTCCAGAAGCTAAGCAGCAGATCTGCGGCTAATGGGAGACCAAGTGCACCTTCGGAACCCCGTTACAGTACCCCCCCTTTTATGAGGGGCCACCGGACTCAAGACTTCAGGCGATGGCTTTTCAGGGTGTTCTAAATCAAATTTTCGAACAAGTCTAGGAGCATGAACCTCCCTGGCAGGTACCCAAGATCTCTCTTCAGGTCCATAACCCTTCCAGTGAATCAGGTACTGCAAGGAATTACGCACCTTCCTGACATCCACTATTTTAGACACCACATACTCGACAGCATCATTAACAAGAACCGGCAGAGGCGAGGCTTTCGATGGTACTACCGGTTTAAAATATTTTTTAAGCAGAGATTTATGGAACACATTATGAATGTGGAATGACTCGGGCAGCTCCAACCTAAATGATACCGGGTTAATCACCTCAGTGATCTTATATGGTCCAATAAATCGAGGAGCAAACCTTTTAGAATCTACCTTAAGAGAGAGATTCTTGGAGGACAACCATACCTTATCCCCAATCTGAAAATTCACCCCCCTTGAACGTCTCCTATAGGCCTTGAGTTTCTGAGAACTTTTAGCCTTTTCTAAGTTCGATTGAACCCGGGCCCAAACTGTGCACAGTTCAGAGGAGAGCCTATCCGCCTCAGGGTTAGAGGAGGAGACGGATGACCTAGAATGAAAATGGGGATGGAAACCATGGTTACAAAAGAAAGGTGAAACCCCAGCAGAAGAATTGACACGGTTATTCAAAGCAAATTCAGCCAATGGAAGAAATTTCACCCATAATTGCTGGTCATCAGCAACATACAACCTCAAGAATTGTTCCACAGACTGATTAAGGCGTTCAGTCTGCCCATTACTCTCAGGGTGGTAGGCAGAGGAAAAAGACAATAAAATTTTACATTTTTGACAGAAGGCCCTCCAGAATTTGGACACAAACTGCACACCCCTGTCAGAAACAATATTTTCCGGGATACCATGCAATCGAACAATTTATTTCACAAAAATAGACGCCAGGGTTTTGGCATTCGGGAGTTTAGACAGGGGAATGAAATGGACCATCTTGCTAAACCTATTGACCACTACCCAAACTACAGTCTTACCCTCCGCCGGCGGTAGGTCAGTTATAAAGTCCATCGAGATATGGGACCAGGGTCTACTGGGAATGGGTAGGGGTCGTAGGTTACCAGCCGGGCGAGTCCTAGGTGTCTTGGACCTGGCACAAACCTCACAGGTTGACACGTAGGACTTGACATCCCTAGTTAGAGTGGGCCACCAATAAGATCTAGAAACCAGATCCTTAGTGCCCTCAACACCCGGATGTCCACAAAAGGCAGAATCATGACACTCACCCAACAGCTGGAGACTAAATTGTACGGGAACAAACAACTTATCTGTTGGGGTGGATACCGGTGCCAGATGTTGTTCAGACCTAATGCGAGCCGAGATATCCTGGGTTAGAGCTGCTATGAAGATTTTTGCTGGTAGGATGGATTCAGGTGGTACCTCAGTAGGTTGAAAAGCATGAAAGCTCAGAGATAATGCGTCCGCCTTCACATTATTACTTCCCGGCCTGAACGTAATGGAAAAATCAAAACGAGTAAAAAACAGAGCCTATCTGGCTTGACGGGGATTCAACCTCTTAGCAGACTCGAGAAACATCAGGTTTTTAAGGTCAGTGACAACAGTTACACAATGCCTTGCCCTCTCCAGAAAATGCCTCCACTCCTCAAATGCCCATTTAATGGCCAGCAGCTCCCTATTCCCTATGTCGTAGTTTCTCTCCGTGGGAGAGAATTTCCTGGAGAATAAGGCACATGGTCTCAGGTTAGTGAGGCTAGCAGGACCTTGTGAAAGGACTGCTCCTGCGCCATCCTCGGACGCATCCACCTCCACAATAAAAGGTTTCTCCTGATCAGGCTGGATCAGAATGGGAGCGCTACTGAATGCCTTTTTTAATTTTTCAAATTAAGAAATGGCCTCAGTAGACCAATTCTCCAAATCCGCCCCTTTCTTAGTAAGGTCGGTCAACGGTTTAGCAATTACGGAAAAATTCATAATAAATTTACGATAGTAATTGGCGAAACCTAGGAACCGTTGTAAGGTCTTTAAGGATGAAGGTCTTACCCATTCCTTAATTGCTAGTACCTTACCAGGATCCATCTTGAAGGCGTGAGGAGTCAGAACATGCCCTAGAAACAGAATCTCCTGTACACCAAAGACACATTTCTCTTGCTTAGCGGATAGCTGATTCTCCCTCAACACCTCTAATACTTGTTTAACATGAGACACATGGGATTCGAAGTCAGGAGAGAATATCAAAATGTCGTCAAGATAGACAATAACAAATTTAACTAAGAACTCCCTAAGAATGTCATTCATGAAGTTTTGGAACACAGCTGGGGCATTGCTGAGTCCAAAAGGCATCACCTGATATTCAAAGTGTCCTACCGGAGTATTGAACGCCGTCTTCCATTCGTCTCCCTCCTTGATTCGGATTAGATTGTATGCCCCTTTCAGGTCAATTTTGGAAAACCAGGTTGCCCCCAGAACCTGGTTAAATAAATCCGGAATCAATGGGAGGGAGTATCAATTCCGGACAGTGATTTTATTTAATCTCCGGTAATCGATACATGGCCTAAGACCACCATCTTTTTTCTTAACGAAGAAAAACCCCGCCCCCATAGGAGTGACAGAAGGTCTAATATGCCCTTTACCAAGGTTCTCCTTAATATAATCTTCCATGGCCTTGCGTTCGGGCTTAGAAAGATTATAAATTCGCCCCTTAGGAAACTTGGCCCCCTCTACTAGCTCTATAGTACAATCATAAGGTCTATGGGGGGGTAGAACCTCCGGGGTTGGTGATGAGAATACATCCGAATATTCCCTAACAACAGTGGGTAAAGTATCAGACTTTACTGAGACCCCAGCCTGTACCACGGACAAGCACGAGTCACACTTAGGCCCCCATCTCACCAACTCGCCATTGCACCAATCTATAGTGGGGTTATGTAGTCGGAGCCAAGGCAACCCTAGTACCACCTCAGCCGGTAGGTTCTCCAGGACTAAAAGGGAACATCTCTCGGAGTGGCACACACCCACAGTTAGAGAAATCTCCGAGGTACATGAGCTCACCGTACCACCAATAAGAGGAGTACCATCAATAGCCATGACATGGATAGGAGTTGGTAAAGCAACCATTGGAATACCCAATCTTACAGCATACTCAGAGTCAATAAAGCTGGCCGCTGAGCCAGAATCAATAAAGGCCTTACCCGGCCATTTATCTACTCCCAGAGAAATCGTAATGGGTACCAAAAGCTTACATTTAGAAAAATCATGGTGTACCTGGTCTTTAGGTTGCCTTGCCTTAGGAGACTTGACAGAGAGGACCTTCTTAGGACACTGGTTGATCCAATGGTCAGGATCTCCACAGTAAAAGCATTCTCCACGTCTGCGGCGAAGATTCCCTGGGGTCATGCCAACCTGCATGGGTTCCTCGGTGGAGACCTCAGCATTGTCTCTGGGATAGGCCTCTGGCTGGACCACCATCTGGGAAGAGAACTGTTGTTCCTGTCGTCTCTCTCTAACTCGTCGGTCAAGTCGGACAACAAGGGTCATCATCTCCTCTAAGGTCTCTGGAAGTTGATAACTGACCAGAAGATCCTTTAAATTATCAGACAGACCTGAATGAACTGACTCTTCAGGGCTGGTTCGTTCCATCCTGAGGGGACACACCACCTTCTGAATTGGGTGCAATAATCCTCTGCAGGTAGATTGCCCTGAACCAGTGCCTTTAGAGCCGTCTCGGCTACTAGAGCCCTGTCTGGTTCATCATAGAGGGTACCCAGGGCCTGAAAGAACCCCTCCACAGAAGATAAACAACTGGCGCCAGCAGGTAAAGAGAACGCCCAGTCCTGGGGATCACCCTGTAGTCGGGAAATGATAATGCCCACGCGTTGACTCTCGGGGCCAGAGGACGCAGGGCGCAAACGGAAGTAAAGTTTGCAATTCTCCTTAAAAGAGAGAAACTTCTTCCGGTCTCCAGAAAAGGGTTCTGGGAGCTTAATCTGGGGCTCAAAATGTGGACTGGATCCCTGAGGAGTGGAAGAACCTTGCCCTAACTCAAAAGAACAGAGTTTTTCCCCTAACTCCTGCACCATCTGCGTCAGATTAGAGACATGGTCAGTCACGGTCACCAGAGGATTCATTATACAGTGGTTATTGGGCCTGTTAATCTGTAACGGTAGCGTACACACACACACAGGAGGGAGGGAAGTGACCACTGCGCTCCACCCTTACCCCTGGCCCTGCCTACTTGCCTCGCGAGTCCTAATGACAGGGGACAACTGGACGGCAATCCCTAGCTTGGAATAAGTGCAGGGATGACAGACAGACAAACAACAGAATGTGAACGGACCGAGTCAATACCAGGAAAGCTACAAAGTACAAATGGAGCAAGCAGAGAATTGTCAGGAGAAGCCGGGGTCATAAATACCAGGAGAGTCGTGAAGTACCAAAGGAGTCAGCAGAGGATCGTCAGGAGGAGGCCGGGTTTAGAATACCAGGAGAGCAGCAAAGTACACAAGGAGCAGGCAGAGGATCGTCAGGAATTCAGCAGGAGGTAAGTACACCAGGAAAGACAAAATCACAGGTGGAACCTAAATTAACAGGCAACCTGTGGCCAGCAGGCTGCCTGTATTTATAGTGGGGAGTGAGGGTCATGTGACGTGGCCAGCGTCACATGACCGACAGACCAACCAGTCGAGCACCGAGTGATCAGCTCGGCGCTCAAGGCAGACTTAGGAGCAGGGGGCCTCCCAGCTAGTCAAACACAGATCCTTGCTCCAGAAGCTAAGCAGCAGGTCTGCGGCTAATGGGAGACCGATTGCACCTTCGGAACCCCGTTACAGTAGAGCAGTGAGCGCCGGACAGGTGTATTAGTGGGTTCTAGGTCCCTAGACAGCCCTAAGATGTGGGTGCTAGCGTGACCCTAGCGTCCTATTCACGGAGCACCCGTTCTAATAAGAACGACCCCGTCCGGAACCTTGCCCTTTTGCTACTTGGCCCTATTGTGCCCTAGTGCAGCTAATCCCTACACGCATGTTTCGTGTCAGAACTCATCAGGGAAATATTGAGCACATACAGAGGGGCAATACAATAACATATGGTGTTGGTACCCATGATTCAGTGATCAACACACACAGTTGTCAAGTATGACAAAAAAGACACATTGATACATTACAG
Source organism: Bufo bufo (assembly GCF_905171765.1). Lineage (NCBI taxonomy): Eukaryota > Metazoa > Chordata > Amphibia > Anura > Bufonidae > Bufo > Bufo bufo. Next base: position 321,563,587 of record NC_053394.1, on the reverse strand, counting down.
GTGGTAGCCCCTGTTCCAGGCTCCACACACGTATCGGGGCTCAGTACGTACCTAAAGATGAGAAGGCAGTGTTGAATGGGCGGTCTAGTGATAATAGGGTCCCTATTCATGAGCGCAGCAATGTGTCCTGAGGCCAAGTAGCAAAAGGGCAAGGTTCCGGACGGGGTCGTTCTTATTAGAACGGGTGCTCCGTGAATAGGACGCTAGGGTCACGCTAGCACCCACATCTTAGGGCTATCTAGGGACCTAGAACCCACTAAAACCCCCCCGTCCGGCGCTGACTGCTCTACCCTCAGTAACACCACATCTACTAAATATCTACAAAAACCGGAGGACTCCAAGAAAACTGTAGGACTACTGGTTATCTTAGGTGCCGCCGTGCACCGCATTATTCACTATCTTTTGTGTTATTGTGCAGTTTTTTGTTATCAAATAAGAATATCTAGGGAACCTTTTCTATCAAATGAATTAAAAGTTAAGTTTTAATAAGAATGACCATCCACACTCTGTCTGTGTACTCTCAATTATAGGTGAATAAGTCATCAATTAACATATAGCTTCTTTCTAGTTGGATTAATTATGTCCACCACGCTGGTAATTCAGTCAGATAAAAAAGGAAGTGCTGAGCTTTTGTGGTCACCGTTGCTGAGGAGATGACTTCCTGTCAGTGCTTATGTTTAGCGTGTCGTAATATTAAGTCGCCTTAGAGGAACATCTCATATGAAACAATGGGTTTTACTGACAACTAAGGATGTGATTGCTCTTTTTAAATGAGATTGATGTTAAGGCAAGAAATCAGGTCCCCCAGATACACCTCTACAAAACACATATCACTATTAATATAGGTTCAAATCTGTGTTAGTGGCTCCGCTAGTCACTTTCATTGGACCTAGACCCTTTAACTCCTTAGATGCTGCAATCAATGCTGACTGTGCATCTAAATGGTTTACAGAGGAAGGGGTTTCTCTGTACCTCATCGGCCCATCGCGGTGATAGTTTCTACGGCGGCTGGAGGACTTAGAAAGGCTTCTTGGTCTGCCATGTACAGAAATCTAATAGTCCCACTAATAAGCAGACTGTCAGTGTAAAGGCTCATGCACAGGAACGTGTGCCGGCCAGGCCCGTGCTGTGGACTGCAAATTGCGGTCTGCGATGCACGGGCACCGACTGTGTGTCCACCGCCTGCGGATACGGACCCATTCACTTGAATGGTGTCCACACATTGCAAAAAAAGTAGTGCCCTTTAATTTCTTTATCTTGCTAAAGTCTCTCTCAATAGAATCTATGGCAGGCAATAGTACTCTGGCAATGTCGTACTCTGGCAATGGTGGCTATAGTGTCCACTGCAGGATACAGGGTTTTGAAGGCATGTCTGGCAGGGATATGCCCAAGTGTTAAAGAGTCTTAACAGTGTCCCTCCACTGCAGTAAGGTCTGAATGTCTGTAGTAGCAGATTACCTTACTGACTCCAAGTTCTCCTTTCTCTCTCCTTTTTCTTTCTGACTTTCTCTTTCTGTAGATCTTGCAGAGATCTGTAGCTCTCTGTCGCTCTCTTGGGCCTGAAAAGAGGGAGAACATGGACTTCTTCCTCTCTGAACTCTCCCTAGAACTCTCTAGAGCTAGGGGTGGAGCAGGCCACTTAGCAACCCCTGCAAATGGCTGAGCCAGGATTAGTAAACTCTGTCACTACCATACAGAGCTAATCAGAGCTATGCTGGAAATATACAAGGGATTACAATGGATAACATAACAATATATAACATAACATTAAAGAACAAATTTACAGTATATGCAGATACCCCTTGCACTGGGGTATTGGATGTGTAGTGATGGGAAGGGGACATCTTTTCTTCCTTTTGAGGCACTCCCTGACTTTGGGGCTTCTAGGTGGTGTTGCATGGGCTGCCTTTGGTATAGATGGGTTGGAGGCAGGAGAACTTGAGGAAGGCAGTTTTTCAGTCGAAGTGCGTCAGAAAGTCACTGTGAAGATTTTTTTATTATTTTATATTGGAATAATGCATCAGATTTCATTTAGCACATTTCTTCCTATTTATGGATTTCCTTGATGTGGACACACAATGGATTCATGCTGTGTACTGTTGGAATAGCTCATACGGGAGTTCTCCCTACTACAAAGGAGGAGAGCAAGATGATAGGCACTGTCAATGGATGGAGTCAATGACCAGGCTGGTTACGTTGAAATACATACAGTCTCTATTGATAGGAGTAGTAGTACAAATAAAAGCAGTAGGCACAGTTCTGAGGTATATTATAGAGTAGAACAATAGGTGTGTATAGGCAGTAGCAATGAGGGTAGTAATCCTCCCGATACTTTCTCTAGATACAGTACATTTTTTAGTTCTCATAACTCTTTCTGCATCATCCAGGCTGTAGGGTGCAGATCTCAGTTCCAGGTGGCCCATCTGTCTCCAAAGAGTGACCGACGCAATATACTTTTTCTACAAGCAGTAAAGTCTTTTGCCATAAACGAGTGATTACCTTACTGTCTTTCCAGCACGGCCTTGTAAATGGTTCTCAAACATCTTTAAAATGTCTGATCTCTCCCTGTTCTCTGAATAGTCTTTAAGTTCAGTTGCTTTCCTGGCAGGTTTCAGTCTCAGGTCCCCTGAACTAGGCCTAGTTCTCGGCCCGAACACATTGCTATATTCGTGTGCTCGGCCGAGCGCCTGAGTATAATGGATGTCAATGTGAGACAACCAGGCACCCCCTGCTCTGAAGAGGAAAGGGTGAGTGGTCCATTGGAAAAGGTCAGAAAGTGACAAACACCACCAAAATGGATCGGGAACACCATGGGGACGATGTCTGGATGCATCTTGGACTCCCAGGTCGCTGCTGGGAACCATGTTGTCCGAGTTGTACGCCACTTTTACAGACTGACAAAAATATGCACAAAACCCCCCCAAAAATCTATTTTACAGGAAAAAAAATTATATTCAATTGTATATAAAGTGCAAGCGCTGCAATAAAATTACAAGCAAGAGCACTCCGAAACAGCCTGTATATCACATAAAGGAGGGCCTCATTCACATTGTGGTACAATTGTTCAGGTAGTGAGACTCCTACACTCATAAAGCCAATGCACTAAGTGAAAGGGCTGCAAAAAATTACAAGGAACTGGCAAACCAAAACACCCTTCGTTACACATAAAGGAGGGCATCATACACACCCTTGAAAAATTATGATTGATGGCCTGCTGGTGACCCTCAAAAACATTTGGAGCAAGGGCCTGCTTTACTGACCATATAAAACCTTAGGGGCGAGGGCCTGCTGCTGCATTGGTGACTCTAGATAATTTCTGCCTGATCGCACGTCCCCGTGACGTCCACGATCCATTTGGATATCTTCCCTATCAACTTTCGATGTTCTTTTATGCGCCTACCATGGTGACCCAACTAGATTTTGATGGCTGCATTAATCTGCAGGTGACCGTTATACAGCTCTACAGATTTGTTTCTATCTGCATCTTTCTAAACAATCTGTGGCCTTAGTCTTTTATCCAGACTCAGTCATTGTGCCACTATGTGGCCTCCTCATGCTGCCATCTCCACACCATGTCACCTTGACACTCATTTTTATCACCATGCTGCTGCTAATGCTGCTTAAAAGGCCTTAAACTGATCACCAGGCCAACAATTTAATTAAGGTTTTGTAATCGATAAACCCAACTTGCTTTTATGGGCTGCATCAGTGGCGTAGCTAGAATTGACTGGGCCCCACAACAAATTTTTTAATGGGGCCCCCCTCCCCAGTAATTTTTTAGCGATCCCTTCCTTTCATGCCGCCCCCCATTCCTGTGGCTAGTAAAAGATCGCTCTCTAAGACCAGGGCGGCAGCTGTTCCATCCGTTTTATACACAGTCTATACTGTCACTGTATCTAATTTCATTGTGTAATACTGTTAAGGGGGCCCTGACCAAATCCTTTAGTCCTCCACCTCCTGGATGGGTCCCTTCTGGGTCAGGGCCCCAAAGCTGCAGCTTCCCCTGCTTCCCCTATAGCTACGGCCCTGGTCTGCAAAAATCTGCTGGTGACCGTGATACAGCTCTACAGATTTGTTTCCATCTGCATCTTTCTAAGCAATCTGTGGTCTTTTTTCCAGACTCAGTCATTGTGCCACTATGTGGCCTTCTCATGCTGCCATCCCCACACCATGTCAGCTTGCCACTCATTTTTATCACCATGCTGCAGCTGATGCAGCTTAAAAGGCCTTAAAAGGGCCTCTAAGGTTTTACGCACAAAACCAAAGTAAAAAAATAGATTTTATAGGAAAAAGTTATTGAAAACACTCTTTCCTGTATATTTACTTGTATATAAAGTGCTGCTAAAAATTACAATTAAGAGGCACTCCGATACAACCTGTATATCACATAAAGGAGGGCCTCATTCACATTGAGTTGCGGACCTGCAGGTGAGCTGACCCTGTAAAAGATTTTAGGTTTGGGCCTGCAGGTGAGCTGACCCTGTAAAAGATTTGAGTTGCGGGCCTGCAGGTGAGCTGACCAAGTAAAAGATTTTAGGTGTGGGCCTGCTGGTGAGCTGACCCTGTAAAACATTATATGCGAGGGCCTGCTGCTGAGCTGACACTCTAAAACATTATAGGCGAGGGCCTGCTGCTGAGCTGATGCTCTAAAACATTAGGGGCGAGGGCCTGCTGCTGAACTGACCCTCTAAAACATTATATGCAAGGGCCTGCTGCTGAACTGACCCTCTAAAACATTAGGGGCGAGGGCTTGCTGCTGAACTGACCCTCTAAAACATTAGGGGCGAGGGCCAGCTGCTGAACTGACCCTCTAAAACATTAGGGGGCGAGGGCCTGCTGCTGAGCTGACCCTCTAAAACATTGGGGGCGAGGGCCCTGCTGCTGAACTGACGCTCTAAAACATTAGGCACGAGGCCTGCTGCTGAGCTGACCCTATAAATAAAATTAGAGTGGAGGGAATATACAATCTGGATAAGGAGAAGGAGGAGGAGAAAACAAGAATTAACCATATACTCTTTTTTTTTGTGGTGGAAAAGGTGCATGGGAATACACTACAGTAGATTGAGTACATTATAAATGATATATTGAAATTGCCTTTATGTTCATCATTAACTCAGCACAGTCAACCTGTCAGCATTGCCAGTGGACAAGCGGATACACTTATTCTGTTATAATGCCACCAGCAGTACTAAATACACGCTCAGACAAAACGTTGGCAGAAGGGCAGACCAGCACCTCCAAGTCGTAGAGCGCAAGTTCGTGCCAAGTGTCCAGCTTGGGCACCCAGTAGTTGTAAGGCACTGAGGGATCATTTAGGACGCTGACACGGTCTGCTATGTATTCCTTCACCATCTTCCAAAGCTTTTCCCTCCTTGGCTGCGCTCAGGGTGAGGTTGCTGGCGGGGTGTCATGAAATTTTCCCATGCCTAAGAAAGTACGGACTCTGCCGCCAGCGTTGTCAGATGGAAAATTTTGGAGCAATCTCTCAACAAGTACCTTCTGGTATTGCACCATTTTGCTCTTCCTCTTCACCACAAAAAATAAGAGATGAGAAGTTCTCATTGTAGCGGGGGTCGAGAAGGGTGAACACCCAATAATCCGTGTTATCTAAAATGCGTATAACACGAGGGTCGCTGGAAAGGCAGCCTAACATGAAGTCAGCCATGTGTGCCAGAGTACCAACAGGCAAGACGTCGATGTCGACATCAGGATGACACTCCATCTCCTTATCCTCCTCCTCTTCTGCCCATCCATGCTGAACAGATGGAATTAAAGTTCCATGGGTACTACCCTCTGTAGCAGAGGCAACTGTCTCCAGCTCCTCCTCCTCCTCTTCATGGTCCAATTCGCGCTGAGAAGACGAACTGAGGGTGGGCTGGCTATCACCCTGTGTAATGTCCTCCCCCATTTCCTCGTCTGCCACATTCAGAGCGTCGTCCTTAATTGTGAGCAGCGATCGTTTGAGCAGACACAGCAGTGGGATGGTTACGCTGATAATAGCATTATCACCACTAACCATATGTGTGAATTCATTAAAGTTTTTTAAAATCTGACATCAATGCCCACTCCGCGCTTGTGAATAGTGGCAGTTGACTCGAAAGGCGATGACCATGTTGCAGCTGGTCTTCCACAACAAGAGCACACCAAATGCTTCAAATAACTTCTTTATTTTATTTTTTTTATTTATATTTTTATTGTAAATTTTCAATAGAAAACATGGGGGTAACAGGATACCAAGGTATAGGCACGCAGGCCGAGCTGATATATTAATAAGTACATTGCGAGTGTAAATCGAATACATAATTGGAGCAAAGTTGATACAAAGTCATTACGTGTTAGGTTTGGGGAAGACAGACAGATAGGAGGATAAGTGGATCAAACGACTGGGGGTAGCAATACTGGGAGAATACAGTGGAAGCTTATATTACTTAAGGATGATAGAGTGCAGTGCTTCAAGTTGCTTGGCCATATGCCAGAAAATGAGAACCTATGGATGGTAGTCTTTTCTCTGTCCTCTGGCTATGGCCAGGGGAGGGATAAGTACTATATGAAGAATTTGGAGCCAGGCTGCGCTGCTGTTATTCAGGCGCCAGCTTAAGATAGGAGAATGTGCAATGTTTCTTTGGGGGTCCCTGTATTTTGACCACAGGAGCCATTTTTTGAGGAATGTCACATGAGTACGCGTTTCCCAGGAGGATAACTCTTCGAACCTATGTAGCTGGTCCATTTTCTGGAACCATTGTTCCATTGGTGGGGCTATGGGTTGCAACCATAATTTAGGAAGGAGGAGGCGAGCAGCTAACAGCATTTGTAAGAAGACGTAGGGTAGTGGAGTGTGGCTATTTTCTTGGAGGAGAGATAGAAGGGCAAGCTGCGGGGAAGGCTGGATGAAGGTATGGCAAATCTTGTTGGGTAAAGAGAAAATACCTAGTACATATTTTATCGTTAAAAGTGGAGAGGGGAATGGTATGGAGAAATGGGAGGTGGAGAGCCATTTAAATAACTTCTTTATTAACTTCAACTTTGTTTCATATATAACACTGCTGCCTCCGCAGCAGATAGTCCATGTACATAACACGTGTTGAAAAGATATCACAAAATGGCAGTATGCATAAGATGGTGGTTCAACTGTTCAATCTTGTCATTCAACATAAAATGGTGGATATATTTCTCTCTTGAGTATCTGTACTCTCACTTTAAGTTATTTAACCCCTTAAGGACTTAGGACGTACCGGTACGCCATGTTTCCCATCGGGTCCCCATGCGGCTGTGGGGGGACCTGATGGCATGGAAGGCAGCGCGATGTCTAAGGAAGGCATTGCGCTGCCTTCCGGTGACGAGCCTGTGAGATCCAGCCCCCTGGATCTCACAGGCAGGAAGCTGTATGAGTAATACACACAGTATCACTCATACAGCCAATGCATTCCAATACAGAAGTATTGGAATGCATTGTAAAGGATTAGACCCCCAAAAGTTCAAGTCCCAAGTGGGACAAAAATAAAGTGAAAAAAAAAGTTGAAAAAATTAAGTTTTCCCCCCAAAAAATTTAAAGTTTCAAGTAAAAATAAACAAAAACGTCATTAAGTATCGCCGCATCCGTATCGACCGGCTCTATAAACATATCACATGACCCTAACACCGTAAAAAAAAAGAAAAAAAAAACTGTGCTAAATAAAACCATTTTTTTGGTCACCTTACATCACAAAAAGTACAACAGCAAGCGATCAAAAAGGCGTTTGCCCACCAAAATAGTACCAATCTAACCGTCACCTCATCCCGCAAAAAATGAGACTCTACCTGATATAATCGCCCAAAAACTGAAAAAACTATGGCTCTCAGAATATGGAGACACTAAAACATGATTTTTTTTTTTGTTTAAAAAATTCTATTATTGTGTAAAACTTACATAAATAAAGAAAAAATATACACATTAGGTATCACCGCGTACGTATCGACCGGATCTATAAAAATATCACATGACCTAACCCCTCAGATAAAAAAAATTATAATAAAAAAACTGTGCTAAATAAACAATTTTTTGTCACCTTACATCACAAAAAGTGTAATAGCAAGCGATCAAAAAGTCACACACACCCCAGAATAGTGCCAATAAAACCGTCATCTCATCCCGCAAAAAATCATACCCTACCCAAGGTAATCGCCCAAAAAACAGAAAAAAATTAGGGCTCTCAGACTATGGAAACACTAAAACATGATTTTTTTTTATTAAAAAAAGAAATCATTGTGTAAAACTTGCATAAATAAAAAAAAGTATGCATATTAGGTATCGCCGCATCCGTGACAACCTGGACTATAAAGATATCACATGATCTAACCTGTCAGATGAATGTTGTAAATAACAAAAAAAACGGTGCCAAAACAGCTATTTCTTGTTATCTTGCCTCACAAAAAGTGTAATATGGAGCAACCAAAAATCATATGTACCCTAAACTAGTACCAACAATACTGACACCCTATCCCGTAGTTTCTAAAATGGGGCCACTTTTTTGGAGTTTCTACTCTAGGGGTGCATCAGGGGGGCTTCAAATGGGACATGGTGTCAAAAAAAACAGTCCAGCAAAACCTGCCTCCAAAAAACCGTATGGCATTCCGTTCCTTCTGCGCCCTGCCGTGTGCCCGTACAGCTGTTTACGACCACATATGGGGTGTTTCTGTAAACTACAGAATCAGGGCCATAAATATTGAGTTTTGTTTGGCTGTTACCCTTGCTTTGTTACTGGAAAAAATGATAAAAATGGAAAATTTGCCCAAAAATTTAAATTCTGAAATTTCATCTCCATTTGCCAATAACTCTTGTGGAACAACTAAAGGGTTAACGACGTTTGTAAAATCTGTTTTGAATACCTTGAGGGGTGTAGTTTCTTAGATGGGGTCACTTTTATGGAGTTTCTACTCTAGGGTTGCATCAGGGGGGCTTCAAATTGGACATGGTGTCAAAAAAAACGGTCCAGCAAATCTGCCTTCCAAAACCGTATGGCATTCCTTTCTTCTGCGCCCTGGTCGTGTGCCCATACAGCTGTTTACGACCACATATGGGGTGTTTCTGTAAACTACAGAATCAGGGCCATAAATATTGAGTTTTGTTTGGCTGTTAACCTTGCTTTGTTACTGGGAAAAAATAGATTAAAATGGAAAATTTGCCCAAAAAATTTAAATTCTGAAATTTCATCTCCATTTGCCAATAACTCTTGTGGAACACCTAAAGGGTTAACGACGTTTGTAAAATCTGTTTTGAATACCTTGAGGGGTGTAGTTTCTTAGATTGGGTCACTTTTATGGAGTGACGCCCAGAATTGCGAGCCCTACATCCATCAGGGTCTCCGCCAGCAGCTATATTACTGGCTCCAACCCCCAATTCTCCTCCTCCACCGCCTCCTTCTCTATTTCCACCTCCAGCAGCAGCCAGCTATCAGTCGCTAGCTGGAAGCAGTGTAGCACTGCTGTGGGTAAGCGTGAACAGGCCGTGCTGAAGTTGTTCTGTTTAGGGGACAAACAGCACACCGCCGCAGAGCTGTGGCAGGGTATAAGGGACCAAACCGAGCTGTAGCTCTTGCCACTCAACCTACAACCAGGCATGGTTGTGTCTGACAATGTAACTTGGTGGCGGCTTTGGAGCTCGGCAACCTGACACACATCCCATGCCTAGCCCACGTCTTAAACTTTGTGGTTCAGCGGTTTATCAAAACCTACCCCAATTTGCCAGAGCTACTAGTAAAGGCGCGCCGCGTGTGTGCCCATTTCCGCAAGTCATCCACAGCTTCAGCCAGTCTGTCAACGCTGCAGCACGCGCTTGCGGCTTTCAGCTCACCGACTGTTGTGTGACAAGAGCACGCGCTGGAAATCTACGTTCTACATGTTGGCCAGGCTTTGTGAGCAGCAGAGGGAAGTTGTGGAATACCAGCTGCAACATGGTTGTCACCTTTCCAGTCAACTGCCACTATTCACAAGCGAGGAGTGGGCATTGATGTCGACCTCTGTGAGATTTTAAAAAACTTTGATGAATCCACACAGATGGTTAGTGGCGATAACGCTATTATCAGAGTAACCATCCCACTACTGTGTCTACTCAAACGATCGCGGCTCACAATTAAGGACGACGCTCTGAATGTGGCAGACGAGGAAATGGGGGAGGACATTACACAGGACATTCTCAGCGCAAATTGGACCATGAAGAGGAGGAGGAGAAGGAGGAGCTGGAGACAGTTGCCTCTGTGAAATTAAAGAGAAGCGCCGTAATCTCGCACTGGCAGAGGCATCGAAGTGCACATGCATCAACTTCCTGGCCTCTGCCAGTGCACCTGTGCGAGATTACGGCGCTTCTCTTCAATTTCACAGAGGCAAGTGCAGTGAATAAATTAGCTAGGAAGCGGCTCTGGGTGGGGAGGAGTTCTGTGGATGACACTGAGGGGATATTGTGGATGACACTGAGGGGGATATCTGTGGATGACACTGAGGGGGGGATCTGTGGATGACACTGAGGGGGGGGATCTGTGGATGACACTGAGGGGGGATCTGTGGATGACACTTACGGGGGGATCTTGTGGATGACAGGGGGATCTAGGGAGGGGTGTGGGGATGTTGCGTTGGGAGGTCCTAAAGGGGTGTTAAGGTGGGAGCTCTGGAAGGGGTGGGAGGTCCGATAGGTATGTGGGGGTGGGAGATCCGGGAGAGGGGTCCCATAACATTTTTTGCTATGGGGCCCAGTCATTTCTAGCTACGCCCCTGATTGGTAAGATTGGGCGGGCACTGGAGCGATAGAGCGGCCTGCTGTAGGAGAAGCCGGCGGGAGATGAAAGGAGGAAGGACCAGCTCCTGGTGGTGTCGGGCACACGGTGCAAGCATGGCGGTGGAGGATCTGACTGAAGCCTAAAGACCAGACATCAAGGTAGACCTGCAGAAGAAGGTGACAGCGCAGTATGTGATGTATACATGTGTGTAATGTATGTAGTGCAGTGTGTGATCATCACATACTGCACTACATACATTACACACATGTATACATCACATGCCCCCCTCACAGTAATAATGCCAAGATATGTGCCCTCTTCACAGTAGTAATGCTCACACATGTCCCCTCACAGTAGTTATGCCCAGATATGTGCCCCCTCACAGTAATAATGCCAAGATATGTGCCCTCTTCACAGACGTAATGCTCACACATGCCCCCTCACAGTAGTTATGCCCAGATATGTGCCCCCTCACAGTAATAATGCCAAGATATGTGCCCTCTTCACGTAATGCTCACACATGCCCCCACACAGTAGTTATGCCCAGATATGTGCCCCCTCACAGTAGTTATGCCCAAATATGTGCCCCCTCACAGTAGTTATGCCCAGATATGTGCCCTCTTCACAGTAGTTATGCCCTGATATGTGCCCTCCTCACAGTAGTTATACCCTGATATGTGCCCCTCACAGTAGTTATGCCCAGATATGTGCCCCCTCACAGTAGTTATGCCCAGATATGTGCCCCCTCACAGTAGTTATGCCCAGATATGTGCCCTCTTCACAGTAGTAATGCTCACTTGAGCACCCTCACAGTAGTTATGCCCTGATATGTGCCCCCTCACAGTAGTTATGCCCAGATATGTGCCCCCTCACAGTAGTTATGCCAGATATGTGCCCTCTTCACAGTAGTAATGCTCATTTGTGCGCCCTCACAGTAGTGATGCCCTGATATGTGCCCTCTTCACAGTAGTTATGCCCTGATATGTGCCCTCCTCACAGTAGTTATACCCTGATATGTGCCCCCTCACAGTAGTTATGCCCAGATATGTGCCCCCTCACAGTAGTTATGCCAGATATGTGCCCTCTTCACAGTAGTAATGCTCACACGTGCCCCCTCACAGCGTTTCCATTTCTTTCTGGCAAAGCTACCTGGTTCCGGCCCGCGAAATTTATACCAAGTCTAGTGCGGCCCTCAGACGAAAAATGGTTGGGCACCACTGTTTTAGAGGGTCAGCTCAGCAGCAGGGCCTCGCATATAATGTTTTACAGGGTCAGTTCAGCAGCAGGGCCTCGCATATAATGTTTTACAGGGTCAGTTCAGCAGCAGGCCCTCGCCCAAAATGTTTTAGAGGGTCAGCTCAGCAGCAGGCCCTCGCCCATCCAGGAGGAGGAGGACTAAAGGATTTGGTCAGGGCCCCCTTAACAGTATTACACAATGAAATTAGATACAGTGACAGTATAGACAGTGTATAAAACTGATGAAACAGCTGCCGCCCTGGTCTGAGAGAGCGATCTTTACTAGCCACAGGAATGGGGGCGGCATGAAAGGAAGGGATCGCTAAAAAATTACTGTGGGATGCAGCCCCATTAAAAAATTTGCTGTGGGGCCCAGTCAATTCTAGCTACGCCACTGATGCAGCCCATAAAAGCAAGTTGGGTTTATCGATTCCAAAACCTTAATTTAATTGTGGGCCTGGCGATAAGTTTAAGACCCTTTAAGCAGCAGCAGCATGGTGATAAAAATGAGTGTCAAGGTGACATGGTGTGGGGATGGCAGCATGAGGAGGCCACATAGTGGCACAATGACTGGAGTCTGGATAAAAGACTAAGGCCACAGATTGCTTAGAAAGATACAGATGGAAACAATCTGTAGAGCTGTATCGTCACCTGCAGATTAATGCAGCCATCAGATTCAAGTTGGGTTTGTCGGTTCCACCTCAGCTCACCAGCAGGCCCGCACCTAAAATCTTTTTGGAGGGTCAGCTCACATGCAGGCCTGCAACTTAAATCTTTTTAGAGGGTCAGCTCACATGCAGGCATGCAACTTATGCTGCCTTGCTTTGAAGTAGTAGCCGTAGCAGTTTATCATTCTCCCTCTCCAAAATCAAACTATTATTCCTCGTTATTGGTGATCACCATGGTAGGCGCATAAAAGAACATCGAAAGTTGATAAGAAAGATATCCAAATGGATTGTGGACGTCACAGGGATGTGCGACCAGGCAGAAATTATCTAGAGTCAACAAAGCAGCAGCAGTGCCTCTCCTGTATAACGTTTCCTCATCCAAAATACCGCAGTGACATTTCCTGTAATTTTGTATTACTCATTCCAATAACAGGGCATCTTAAAGAGTCCTGTATTGTTATTTATCGTCACTACCTCCCTGAGGCCTGCTGCCTTCCTTGGATGTTTCTGCTTTAATAACTTGACCCACCCTCTCCACCCAATCACATTTCCGCCATTGACCTCCCTTGGATGTGGTATCCCTTTCTCAAGCTCCCTATCCAGCATCAAACCCTGATTCCCTATGACTTAAAGGATGGAAGATACTCAGGCAATAAACCACCCGTCTACCTTACCGCCCCTTCCTGTTCCCCAATTAACACACAGAGACATCTTCTTGGGAAAAGAGCCTTCTCGGCCAATTTATTCAACAACATTAATTATCACTTCACAGAAAATACGTAATAACACGCATAACATATCAATTACCATAACAATTATCATAACATCTGAACCATTGAATAGGATCCTAGAAGGCAACAGGTAAGCTGTGTTCTCCACCATTCACCTCCACTTGTAATATCGCCTTACCCTCGGCCGCGGTCACCGACCCGAGAGCACCGAATACTCCAACTGTAATTAGTCTCCCCTGTAGGCCCATCTGCCCAACAGGAGCCCAATGCACAAGCTTACCGAACCTCCTGAGATGCACACTCCACCTTGGTATGCACCTCTTAAACCTATCATTGCCTTCCAGGACCCTCCATTACCACGCCACAACAAACCCTTTCAACCCCCTGCCGATATACCGGGCGGGCGGGAAAAACCTTCCTGCTTCTTCACAAGCGCCTGTCTGATAAACTCCGCCCCCCATTCCCTTCATATACTGCCCGGGAAAATAGCTGACCAAGACCCCTCCCCACGACCTAACCTTAACCCTCAGCTGCCTGAACTTCCCCCCAAGTCAAAGAGCACCATGCCCAGGCTGCGCCTAGCTCCGTTGCTCCCATGACTTAAAGGATGGAAGATACTCAGGCAATAAACCACCCGTCTACCTTACCGCCCCTTCCTGTTCCCCAATTAACACACAGAGACATCTTCTTGGGAAAAGAGCCTTCTCGGCCAATTTATTCAACAACATTAATTATCACTTCACAGAAAATACGTAATAACACGCATAACATATCAATTACCATAACAATTATCATAACATCTGAACCATTGAATAGGATCCTAGAAGGCAACAGGTAAGCTGTGTTCTCCACCATTCACCTCCACTTGTAATATCGCCTTACCCTCGGCCGCGGTCACCGACCCGAGAGCACCGAATACTCCAACTGTAATTAGTCTCCCCTGTAGGCCCATCTGCCCAACAGGAGCCCCATGCACAAGCTTACCGAACCTCCTGAGATGCACACTCCACCTTGGCATGCACCTCTTAAACCTATCATTGCCTTCCAGGACCCTCCATTACCACGCCACGAACGACCATAGGAGAAACCTCACCTATGGGAGTCCTGCCACACCCAAAAAGCCGTCTCCAGACCCTCCTGAATCCCTAAGGCCCACATGTCAATACCCACCTCATTCAGGTGAACACCATCAGACCTAAGGAACTGAGGCGATGCCGCCTCCAGCTCCCGGTGCCGCACCACAATTCCACCATGGCGCCTCACAAAACGTCCAACCTCCCTATTAAGTTTAGCCCGGGCCTTATTAAGCCGGTCAACCGACCTCGCAAAACGCCAGACTCTCCGAGCCACAACCTCGGACCAAACCACCAACACACCCGGAACATCCGACCACAAACGCAAAAGATCCAGCTTCATATCACGAATCACCTCCCTAGTACTGCGAACACTTCAGCTGTAAGATAGTCGAGGTACGTGGATATGCGCCCATCCACCTTTGGGGTGTTCGCATAGGCTGAGCAGTCAGGGAGAGTGGCAGGTCTCATGCAGGGGTCTCCCTTTTGTTCCTTAGTTGTGGATCCAGTGACTCATAGATTATATTGTATTGTCTTGTTTCCCTGTACACCATCCGTGACATTATAAGCCGCCAAAACCGTCTCAAGCATGGATCCGGTTTCACTTTTGGCTGAACGCTTCCAGGGTCTTTCATTGGAGGTAGCTGATCTCCGTAAGAATTTTTCTCAGTTTCAAGTGACCGGTTCAGCTTGCGTTCATGGAGTTTGTTCTGAGCCTAAGATCTCGCTCCCGGATACGTTCTCCGGGGGTAGTGAGAATTTTGTGCGTTTTAGAGAGGCTTGCAAACTCCATTTTCGCCTTCTTCCCCATTCCTCTGGTGATGAGGAACGGAGGGTGGGGATCATTATATCGCTGCTCGGGGGTAACGCTCAGTCCTGGGCCTTTTTGCTGCCGGAGGGGGCACGGCCCCTCCGTTCAGTGGATAAATTCTTTTTAGCCCTGGGTCAGATATATGATGATCCGGATCGTATTGCTCTGGCTGAGTCTAGACTACGTCTGTTATGCCAGGGTAAACAATCCACAGAGATATACTGCTCAGAATTTCGGAGATGGGCAGCTGATACTGGTTGGAATGATGCTGCACTCCGAAGTCAATTTTGCCATGGTCTTTCAGAGGATTGAAAGATGCATTTGCCTTTCATGAGAGACCTACCTCCTTGGATTCTGCTATGTCTCAGGCCGTTCGTATTGACAGGCGTCTTAGAGAGAGAGGAGAGATCTCTCCTTCCTGTCATGCTCAGTCCCGGGACAGTGCAGCGGTCCCATTCTGTGCGCAGGGGTCTCAGTCGCTGTCAGCCCCTTCTGAGCAGGAGCCCATGCAGCTGGGGTTGATTGCCTCAGACAATAGAAGATTCAGCCCGCATGGGAGGGTTTGTTTTTGTTGTGGAGGTATAAATCATTTGGCAAATGTGTGTCCCTCTAGGAGATTCAGGCAGTTTTCTGAGAGTAATAAAGAAACAAAAAGGAAAAAATCTTTTAAAAATGTTCCGTCTGTTACTATTGGCAGGGTTGAGGCGGAAATTGAAGGTTTTCCGTTTTCTTGTAGTTCCCGTTTTGTCCTGCCTGCTAGGGTGGCGCTAGAGAGCAAGAGCATTTTTTGTGAGATTTTTGTGGATAGTGGAGCAGCTGTCAATCTCATTGATCATCAATTTGCAATAACTTATGGTTTCCAGGTATGCACTTTGGGAAAGGATATTCCTGTTTTTGCTATTGATTCCGCTCCACTTTCTCAGAAATCATTAAAGGGCATAGTTCACAATATCCGTTTAATTGTGAGTGATGCTCATGTTGAGGATGTGTCATGTTTTGTCCTTAGCGGTTTGCCTACTCCTCTAGTGTTGGGGCTACCCTGGCTCACTAAACATAACCCCACCATTGATTGGCAAGCGAGGCAAATAAATGGTTGGAGTGACTTTTGCAGAGAGAATTGCCTCATGACATCTGTTTCTGAGGTTTCTACTAAGACTGTTCCACCTTTCCTCTCTGAATTTTCGGATGTCTTCTCTGAGAGTGGAGTTCAGGATTTGCCTCCGCACAGGGAGTACGATTGCCCTATTAATCTCATCCCAGGCGCCAAGCTGCCTAAATCTCGTTTATACAATCTTTCCCAACCTGAGAGGGTCGCTATGCGTGCTTATATCTCTGAGAGTCTGAGAAAAGGACACATACGACCCTCGAAGTCACCTGTTGCCGCTGGTTTTTTTCTTTGTTAAGAAAAAAGATGGTTCTTTAAGACCTTGTCTGGATTTCAGGGAGCTGAACAGTATCACTATTCGTGACCCTTATCCGCTTCCTCTGATTCTGGACCTGTTTAACCAGGTTGTTGGGGCTAAAGTCTTTTCCAAATTAGACCTAAGAGGGGCATACAACCTGGTCAGGGTCAGAGAAGGAGACGAATGGAAGACGGCTTTCAATACCCCTGAGGGCCATTTTGAGAATTTGGTTATGCCTTTTGGTTTGATGAATGCCCCAGCCGTTTTTCAGCATTTCGTGAACAGCATTTTTTATCATTTAATGGGAAAATTTGTATTAGTGTATTTGGATGACATTTTGATTTTTTCTCCTGATTTCAAGACTCATAAGGAACACTTACGTCAGGTCTTGCTCATCCTGCGGGAGAATAAATTATACGCGAAACTGGAAAAATGTGTGTTTGCGGTTCCAGAAATTCAATTTCTGGGGTTTCTTCTCTCCGCTTCTGGTTTTCGCATGGACCCCGAGAAGGTCCGCGCTGTGCTTGAGTGGGAGCTTCCTGAGAATCAGAAGGCGCTGATGCGTTTTTTGGGCTTTGCCAATTATTACAGGAAATTTATTTTGAATTATTCCTCTGTTGTTAAACCACTCACTGATATGACCAGAAAGGGGGGAGATTTTTCTTCCTGGTCGGTAGAGGCGCGTAAGGCCTTTTCTAATATCAAGGAGAGTTTCGCTTCCGCTCCCATCCTGGTAAAACCTGATATTTCTTTACCCTTCATAGTTGAGGTTGATGCTTCTGAGGTGGGTGTGGGTGCGGTCTTGTCTCAGGGTTCCTCTCCTGCCAAATGGCGACCGTGTGCCTTTTTCTCGAAGAAACTCTCCTCCCCAGAGAGAAATTACGATGTGGGAGATAGGGAGCTGTTGGCCATCAAGTTAGCTTTTGAGGAATGGCGCCATTGGCTAGAGGGAGCCAGACACCCTATTACCGTGTTTACTGACCATAAGAATCTGGCCTACTTGGAGTCAGCCAAGCGTCTAAACCCGAGACAGGCCAGATGGTCTTTGTTCTTTTCAAGGTTTAATTTTGTTGTCACGTTCCGCCCTGGGGTTAAGAATGTGAAGGCAGATGCCCTGTCACGTTGTTTTCCGGGAGGTGGGAATTTTGAAGACCCGGGTCCCATTTTGGCTGAAGGTGTGGTGGTCTCTGCTCTTTTTCCTGAATTGGAGGCAGAGGTGCAGGCAGCCCAGTCGGAGGCTCCTGATCTTTGTCCTCCTGGGAGGTTGTTGTCACTTTAAGACACAAGATTTTTAAGGAACACCACGATACGGTCCTTGCTGGGCACCCGGGGGCAAGAGCCACACTGGATCTCATCGCTCGGAGATTCTGGTGGCCTGCGCTTCGTAAGTCGGTTGAGGGTTTTGTGGCGGCCTGCGAGACTTGCGCTCGTGCCAAAGTCCCTCATTCACGGCCATCAGGTCCTCTCCTTCCCTTACCCATTCCTTCCCGTCCTTGGACACATCTGTCCATGGACTTCATAACGGACCTGCCTCGTTCCTCGGGGAAGACTGTGATTCTGGTGGTGGTGGACCGCTTTAGCAAAATGGTGCATTTCATCCCTTTTCCTGGTTTGCCCAATGCTAAGACGCTGGCGCAGGCATTTATTGACCACATTGTCAAATTGCATGGTATCCCTTCGGACATGGTCTCTAAAAGGGGCACGCAGTTTGTTTCCAGATTCTGGAAGGCTTTCTGTTCTCGCTTGGGGGTTCGGTTGTCATTCCCTTCTGCTTTCCACCTGCAGTCGAATGGCCAGACGGAGCGCGTCAATCAGAATCTGGAGACATATCTGCACTGTTTTGTGGCGGAGAATCAGGAGGATTGGTGTTCATTTTTGTCCCTTGCTGAGTTTGCTTTAAATAACCGTCGTCAGGAGTCCTCTGATAAGTCACCATTTTTTGGTGCATATGGGTTTCATCCGCAGTTTGGGACTTTCTCGGGAGAGGGGTCTTCTGGTTTACCTGATGAGGACAGATTCTCCTCGTCTTTGTCATCTATTTGGCAAAAGATTCAGGATAATCTAAAGAGCATGAGTGAGAGATATAAGCGTGTGGCGGATAAGAGACGTGTGCCTGGTCCGGACCTGAATGTTGGTGATCTGGTGTGGTTGTCTACCAAGAATATCAAATTGAAGGTTCCCTCCTGGAAGTTGGGTCCTAGGTTTATTGGGCCTTACAAGATCCTGTCTGTCATCAATCCTGTTGCCTACCGTCTTGATCTTCCTCAGACTTGGAAGATCCATAATGTTTTTCATAAGTCCTTATTGAAACCTTATGTTCAACCTATTGTACCCTCGCCTTTGCCTCCTCCTCCGATTATGGTTGATGGAAATCTTGAATTTCAGGTCTCTAGGATTGTGGATTCTCGTCTTGTCCTCGGTTCCCTCCAGTACCTCGTTCATTGGGAGGGTTATGGTCCTGAGGAGAGGATGTGGGTCCCAGTGACGGACATTAAGGCCACTCGTCTCATCAGGGCTTTCCATAGGTCCCATCCTGAGAAGGTGGGCTCTGAGTGTCCGGAGTCCACTCGTAGAGGGAGGGGTACTGTCACAACCAGACAGCTGAGAAGCTCTGACAGGAGCTGTCCAGAACCTCCTCCTTGAGTTTCTTTGTTTTGATTTCAGTTCCTCATCTCGTTAGCCTATCTCAGCTGTCATGCAGTTGGACTGATTGCTTCCCTTTAAGTTCCTCCCCATGATGCATTAGGTTGCGGCTTATACAACTTCCTGGAGTGTGTGTGCATGCCTTTCCTAGTTCCCAGTCGTCTGCAAGATAAGTACTGTTTATGTATTTGTGATTTTCTGTTTGCTGGATCCAGGTGACCCTGGCTCCCTCCGTGTCTGTGTAGGGGGCCGGTGGTCTTGTCCCCTCACTATTGTAGGGTCTTCAGCTGTAAGATAGTCGAGGTACGTGGATATGCGCCCATCCACCTTTTGGGTGTTCGCATAGGCTGAGCAGTCAGGGAGAGTGGCAGGTCTCATGCAGGGGTCTCCCTTTTGTTCCTTAGTTGTGGATCCAGTGACTCATAGATTATATTGTATTGTCTTGTTTCCCTGTACACCATCCGTGACACACCGGCCAATACGTTTAATGGCCTCCTCCCCCAGGCCCCATCTGGCCGCATCCGTTGCCGCCCCAATCCTAAAAGAATGGGACGCAAAGTCCTGAGCCGGGTAACCCGCTGCAACCAAACACTTCCGAAAAACTGCAAAAAACTAATACCTTGACAATGCCGACCCATCTGCATGAATCAACAACGAACCCACCTCATCCGGCCTAACCACCAACAACTCCTCCACACACCTGACCGGACACAAGACCGACCCAACCAAAGGGCGCAGTATAATAACCACCCCTTTGCCCTCCTGATCCGTCTTAGACTTACGCAATACGCAACGCAAACCTCCCCCAGAAAAACACACATCCTGCCGCAACAAACCTCCCCCACACAACCGATTTCCCGACACCAATTCCGACACCCTGAATGCCCCGAAAAAGGCCAAGGAAAAAGCAGCCCTAAACAAACAAACCGCATAAGGCGTCAAACACACCACACCAACCATCTCCCACAACGACTGCAACACTGCCCACGAAACCGGCCTACGTGTGTCTGGCCGCGCGGCACTACGCCTATAACCCTTCAAAGCTTGCCTAACCAGAAAGCTGTTAGACACATCCATGAGACCCCGCAACCGCAACCAAAAATTGACGGCCGCCACTCGCTTGGAAACCACCGCAACAGACACCCCCAAACTATACGACAAACCTATAAAATATACCAACAACATCTGAAAATCCTCCACTACCTCACAACCCCCCACCTGATCCAACAACTGCTCCCACTGGGACCACACCGAAGAATACGCCAACCACGTACTCCTACTCACGGACCGGCGAATCAACTCAGAGGAGACCCCAAGGCCACGTTCCAGAGCCACTGAGGACATGATAGACCCGTCTCGTCCGCATCCGGCACCAGCCCGCGAAAATGATCCCACTGAAAGCGAGAAAGTGAATCAGCAATGTCGTTATCAACACCCGGAACATGCACAGCCACAAAACAGGCATTCAACCGCAAGCCACTAAGCACTAAATGGCGAAGCAAGCGCACCACCGGGGGCGAATTAGCAGACTGACTGTTAATCGCCTGAACCACCCCCATGTTGTCACAGCAAAATCTCACTCTTTTATTCCTGACTCCTGAGCACGTCCCCCCACAACTCAACAGACAAAATGATCGGAAACAATTCCAACAAAACCAGATTCCTCAAAAAACCTGCCTCCACCCAAACCTCCGGCCAGGCACCAGCGCTCCACTGCCCCCCGCAAAAGGCCCCGTAACCACAAGACACCGATGCATCCGTACACAACTCCAACTCAAAACTGGACACAGGCGCCCCCATCCACACCGAACGCCCATTAAATTCCTCCAGAAAACGCTCCCACACCAGCAGGTCATCCCGAACCTCAGATGATAACCGCAAAAAATGGAAGGGCCTCCGCACCCCAGCCGTCACCATGGCCAAGCGCCTGCAGAACACCCAGCCCATTGGCAGAATTCTGCATGCAAAATTCAACTTCCCTAGAACCGACTGCACATGCCGCAACTGCATCTTTTTCGCCCTCCTTAAAAAAGCAATATCATCACGCAAGTCCGCCACCTTCTCCTCCGGCAACCGACACTCCATGGCCACACTATCTATCACTATACCCAAAAATTTAACAGATGTCGCCGGGCCCTCCGTCTTTTCCGGTGCCAACGGGACACCCAAACGAGCAGCTATGCTCTCCATCGTGTGAAGTAACACCGAACAAACTCGCGACCCAGCAGGTCCCAGAAACAAAAAGTCGTCAAGATAATGTAATACAGAAGTCCAACCCGCCTCCTGCTTCACCACCCACTCCAAAAAGGAAGCAAACTTCTCAAACAAAGAACATGAAATTGCACAACCCATCGGCAGACAACAATCAACATAAAAACTGCCTTCCCACTTAAACCCCAACAAATGCAAACTGTCCGGATGAATGGGTAACAAACGAAAAGCGGCCTCTATATCCGTCTTCGCCAACAAAGCCCCTTTTCCAAAACGACGCACCCACCGAACCGCCTCATCAAATGAAGTATACGAAACCGAACAAAGCTCCTCAGCAATACCATCATTAACAGAACTACCCTCAGGAAACGACAAGTGGTGTATGAGCCTAAACTTGCCCGCCTCCTTTTTTGGGACCAAACCCAACGGTGACACCCACAAACCTGACAACGGGGATTCCGCAAATGGGCCAGCGACCCGCCCCGCCGCGATCTCCTTACCAATCTTCTCCGCTACCACGTCCAGCCTACGCAAAGCCGACGTCAAGTTACGGGAAGCCACAACCGGGCTGACCGAAAAACACGGGATCCGAAAACCATCCCTGAAACCAACAAACAACAAAGCCGCTGCAGCCCTATCTGGGTACCTCTCTAACCATGGCAACATCTCTTCCACCCCTCTTCTGCGCCCCATCAACTCCTTTTCCTCGCCCCCGCTTGAAACACTGTGACAGACTGTGCGCCCCACCACATCCGGAACACTCGTGCTTGAACCGACAGTCGGCGAGGTATCTGCAATAACCCTCATTGAACTGCCAACAGCAACCCTTCTTTTGCCCAACACCAGGCTCGGACGCCGAGGGACCCCCGGCTGCCCCACGAAAGGACTGATGCCCCACCTTCGGAGCCGCCATAAGCCGCATCCAAAGACCGATATCTTTGTGATCCCAGCAAATACTCGCCCGGACTGCCTTCCGCTGACGAAATTGCTCGTCATACCTCAACCATGCCACACCCCCATACCCCCATACGTCCTATAGGCCTCACCAATGGCATCCATGCAACAGAAAAGCGCGGAACAGTGCTCCGGCGCTTTTTCTCCCACCACACTTGCCAAAATGGCAAAAGCCTGTAGCCAATTTAAATACGTCCGTGGTATCAACCGGTACCGACGCTTCTCCTCTTCCTCCTTTTTGGACTCATCAGGCCTAACCCTATCCAAACTAAACTTCTCCAACTGAAGCAAAGAGAATATCTCCACATACTCGTCCTTCCAGATCTTCTCTTTAGCCTCCGCCTTCAAATGAGCCCCCAGCGGCCCCTCAAAACAGACGTAGACCTCGCCCTTAGCTGCGTCCGCCAACCGCACCTCGTCCCCGACTTTTCCTTTTTCCCCAACACCGACCGACACATCCCCAGTCCCCGGCGCCGCCACATCCGCCCCAACGCTACTCGAGCCAACCCCGCCAGACTGACAACTCGTAACACCGGACACCACTGGAGCCCATACCGCCGCAGGTGACTCCCGCACACCCGACCCCAACCTAGACAAAAGCGACACCATCCCCTCTAGCAATTCCTGCGCCAACCCCTGGCCCTGCAAAACACCCCCCCCCCCACCGATTGCTCAACAGGAGCCCGTTGCTGACCCGAAGGCCCCTCACCTGACCGGCCCTGAGGTATCCGCCCAGCAGCCACGGTCCGCCCGGACACTTCCGCCATCGATGGTCCGCTCAGCTGCGCCGCCGCCGGACCGGCTCCATCCTCGTCCATCCGCCCGTCGTCAGCTCCCGAGTCGTCCTGGCTTAACTCGCAGTCCTCCACTTCCGCCAGCTGTCCAGGCCCGCCGACAGGCGGCCGCCGTCTCTCGTCGCCCCCGGCAACCGATGTAAACCGACTCCGTCCAGGCTCACCGGCAGGGGAACCGGCAGCCGCATCCGAAATACCTCCATCACTGCAGTCGTCCAGTACTGCAGCATCTCCTAGTCCAGCTCCCACAGCAACCTCAGCTTCCTGAACAAATCCAGCTGCAGTACCGGGGACAGCCACCAGTGTCGCTGCCGCGCTCCGCCCGCTCCTCTGCAGTCTCACAGAAGAACGCCGCCGGCCCTGCGACAAGGGCTGCGGCGCAACACGCACCACTGCTGACCTCACTCCAGGATCCAGGCCCCCACCGGAAGGCTGTGGGGCCGCACGCTCCTCTCCCCGCCGTGGCCGACTCGCCACCCGCTCCTCAGGTAAGGGCCGACGCCTGGCTCGCTCCCCATCCGACAAGGCCTCAAGGGGAGATGCCGCACCTACATAGCTCCTCCCACGCCGTGAATAGGACGAGGCGACGGGCGCAGCCCGGTCCTCTCCCGCTGGCGCCGACCAGGATTCCTCCCGCTGCAGCGGCGAGGCGCAGGGCTCACAGCCCTCACCGCCCGCAACGAAGGGTCCCTGCTGGGGTAGCCTCAGGGCTCAGCCTCTCTGGGGGCACAGACCTCCTAGCCCTAGGCCTAGCAGCAGGGGCGGCCGGTGTGGGAACCGGACCCGCCAATACAGCTTGCAGACTCTGCTGCAACCAATCGGCCCCATGTCTCTCCGCCGCTGCCTTCACCGCATTCAATAAAACGTCCATAGACTCCATAACTCCCAGCAAAAATCCTTCCAAACCTTAAAAACCTTCCTGCTTCTTCACAAGCGCCTGTCTGATAAACTCCGCCCCCCCATTCCCTTCATATACTGCCCGGGAAAATAGCTGACCAAGACCCCTCCCCACGACCTAACCTTAACCCTCAGCTGCCTGAACTTCCCCCCAAGTCAAAGAGCACTATGCCCAGGCTGCGCCTAGCTCCGTTGCTCCCATTACCCATGATCACCATGGTAGGCGCAGAAAAGAACATCAAAAGTTGATAGGGCAGACATCCAAGTGCAATCGCCCAGAGGTTATCTAGAGCCACCAATGCGGCAGCAGGCCCTCGCCCCTAAGATTTTAGATGGTCAGATCAGCAGACCCTTGCTCCAAATATTTTTCAGGGTCACCAGCAGGCCATCAATCATAATTTTTCAAGGATGTTTATGATGCCCTCCTTTATGTGTAATAAAGGGTGTATTGGAGTGCCGGTTCCTTGTAATTTTTGGCAGCCCTTTCACTTAGTGCATAGGCTTTATCAGTGTAGGAGTCCCACTACCTTTTCGGAGTGCCTCTTGCGTGTAATTTTATTGCACCACTTGCACTTTATATATGATTGAATATACAGGAAAGAATGTTTCCTAACAATTTTTCCTGTAAAATAGATTTTTTTTGGGGGGGTTTTGTGCGTATTTTTGTCAGTCTGTAAAAGTGCCGTACAACTCGGACAACATGGTTTCCAGCAGCGACCTGGGAGTCCAAGATGCATCCAGACATCGTCCCCATGGTGTTCCCGATCCCTTTCGGTGGTGTTTCTGTCACTTTCTGACCTTTTCCAATGGACCTTGCACCCTCCTCTCTTCAGAGCAGGGGGTGCCTGGTTGTCTCCCGAACACTTTGGTGCTCGATCATCACTAGTCCTTTCCTAAGCGCAGCTCTCCCTGACTCGCAATGAGTCGAACCCGCGTCATCGGGTGCTATATAGCACCCGATGACGCGTTCCGGACAGCCAATCACTGTAATGCCAGCAGCCAACATGGCTACTGGCATTACAGTGATGGCAGTACTTACCTGCACGTTTATTGGCTGCTTAGCAGCCGCGAAACGTGCGGGGAGGAGACTCGAGCATGGCGCTCGAGCACATGTGGTACTCGGCCGAGTACCGCCATGTGCCGAGCATAGTGTTGCTCGAGCCGAACAAGTATTCGGCCGAGCATGCTCGCTCATCACTAATCATTAACTTTTTAGCTGTGATTCACTACAAAATTAACTTAAGCAGTGATCCACTGGGTCACTGCACTATGATTTTGTCACGGTCTTTCCTGTGGCAGGGGTCAGAAGATCTAAGAGAGTGCTGCACGTGATGTGATCTGAAAGCCTCTCTGGTTTCACTTGTTTCTGTATTGTTGCTAGGTAGGACCACACCTCTGGTCTCAGGTGTAGCTTAAGTGGTCATTCCAACTCCTCTATTTAGTCTGGCCTCACCCATCATGCTATGCGGTTGATAGCTCCTTTATGGTTGTGAAGAGCTGGTGTCTGGTTCTCCTGAGTTCCTGCTCATCTGCGTACCTTGGAGTTAAGTGTCTTTTTCCTATTTCTTATTCGTTGTATTCCTCTACCTTTTGGTATTAGGCCTGAGGGAGTCTCCTGTTCCTTCAGCTGGGAAGGAACAGGTTATCTATTGTCCTGACACTATTTTCAGGGCCTTTTAGGGTCAGATAGGGCTCTAGGTTCCAGCGTATTGAACATTCCTACCATCAAGGTCTGTTCATACTTATAGTAGTCAGAGCTCTGGTTAGGGATTCACTGGGTGGTGACAATTTTCCCTTTTCCCTAGTTTCCAGGCCTAGTACCTTTTCCCTTCCCTCTTGTGTTCGGTGTGGAGTTATCTATCCACACCGTTCAGTGACAGATTTAAACAGCACCATTTTCTCTCCGCTATATGAATGGAAAAGTCCTTCACAACAATATAACATCTAGTCTAATAACACAGCGGGAATGTGCAGAGGACCTACAGGTGGATGACATTCTTCACATGTAAATTATTATAAATCTTTAATTGATCCAATCTCTGCTCCATGCGTCCGGATAAAAGCAAGGAACAGAAATAGAGCAAAACAGGTGGTCAGATAGTGTATTGCTACGTCAGCCTGGATCTGTAAACAAGCAGCAGGAAATAATAGACATCAGCATGAACATAATGAACAGGAAGTGCAAAATACAAACACAAGGCGCAAATACCAACCAAGGAATAGGGAGTATGACAACAGGTCATGAAGAGAGGAACCAAGACATTTTTAAAGGGAGTCAGCAGTTTTGCATGGCCAACACTTCCAACAGACTCCCTTTAAAATTATTAGAGACAGTTGAAAAACAGGGAAACACCTTTATTGATACATTTTTAGGGGCATTACCATAAAAAGGAACACCCACAAGTGCCTGATCCCTCAGGCTGAAATGCTTTCTGGAGTGAGATGCTTTAAATCTCCTCCCCTCTGCTTTGAATGATGGCTGTATTGTCCAGCCAGGAGATTGCTACAGCCGTCACTTTGAGGGGTGGGGTGCAGACCTCCGTTTGGGACACTTACGGGAATTCTTTTTCACAGTCCTGTTACTAATGAATGCACCAGTAAAGGTATGCTTCCCCAACTCTTCATGGCCCATACCTAGCTCTGTCAGCAGTTTTGCAGGATCAAAACTTCTGACAGGTTCCCTCGAAGAAATTGTAGACTGGATATGAACTAAGTAGGTGTAAGCATTCTAGAGGGATTATTGTACACTAGCAGAAGGACCTGGCTTTGCATGGGTATATTTCATCTATTTCATTTAATGTTTGTGTGTGTCATTAAAGGATATCAACAGTATCCACTATAACAGTGACATCTACAGTACCACGCCCCCTTAACAGTGACCTCCATAGCCCCCACCCCTTAACACTGACCCCCCCCAAAGTGCCCCATCTCATTAAAATTGGACCCCCACAGCAGCCCACCCCCTGAACTTTGACCTTTACGGCAGCCCACCCACTTAACAGTGACCTCTACAGCACCCCCTCCTTAACACTGACCATAGGTTACAGTCCACTTAACTGACCTCCACCATTCCCGGCCCCCTTAACAGAGACCTCCACAGCAACTGCCCCTTAAACAGTGACTGCCACTACCTACCCCCACTGGGTTCATCTCATGCTTCACAGGTTATACGTATGTGCCGTTTTAGTGTTTGCCTTTGTTCTACTGATCCAAGGTTTTTTGCTTGTAACATGTGTGCTTAATATTTTCTGTGTTAATCAGAGACAAAAGACAGACAAATTGTCACTTCTGTATGTTTATTATCTTGTTGAACTACTTTAATAAACAGACAATTATAAAAAATTAAAAAAAAACTGTGACTGCCACAGTATCCCGCTTAATGACCTCCCTTAACAGTGACCTCTTAGTACCCCGCTTCCTTTACAGGGACCTTACAGTACCCCGCTGCCCCTTCAATAGTGGTCTCCACAGTCCCCTTCTCCTTTAACAGTGACCTCCACAGTGCCCACCCCTTTAACAGTGACCTCCACAGCGACCTGCCCCCTTAACAGTAACATCCACAGTGCCCTCCCCATTAAACAGTGACCTCCTCAGCATCCGCTCCTTTATTAGTAACCTCCACAGTACCCCGTCTCATTAACAGTGATTTCCACAATAACCCGCCCCCTTAAAGAGGACCTTTCATGGTTTTTATTTATTCTAGATAAATACCTTTACTTGCTGATGCTGCCACCCCGCCTGTTTTTATAAATACCGCTCATACGTCCCGCTGTGCCCCCCTGTAGTTTTCCCACTCAGTATGTTAATATTGAGCATCGGTACAGGGAGGAGGAGACGCCAGGGTTTCTCAATGGGCGTCTCCTTCTCCCTGGCTGTGCCGCGATCCAATCACAGCGGAGAGCATAACAGCCAGGGAGAAGGTGAGTTTTTTTTTTCCCTGCCGTATAGCGGTTGTACTTTGTATTGTATTGCAGCTCAATCCAATTCACTTTAATAGGACTGAGCTGATAAAAGGTCATGTGACTGACAGATATTAATTTTATCCATGTTACTCACTTATATAGCGCTGACATATTCTGCAACACTTTACAGACATTGTCATCACTTGCTGTTCCCAGTGGGGCTCACATTCTAAATTCCCTATCAGTATGTCTTTGTAGGGTGAGAGGAAACCAGAGAACCCAGAGGAAACTCACACAAACACAGGGAGAACATACAAACTCCATGTACATGTCCTTGGTTGGATTTCGGTACCAGTCTAGGACCTCAGCAATGCAATGCACCAGTTCTAACCACTGAGCCACTGTGCTACCCATGACATCACAGCTGAGGAAGAGACCACAGCACTTTCCAAAGCGTTACAGCTTTCTCCACCAGCTGATCCACTGGGTTGATGGGGGTCGGACCCCCACCAATCTGATATTGATGACCTACATCTGCATCAGGCAGAAATATGAAGGAAGGGTCCTTTGTCTTTACTAGAGACAGAGCAGTGAGGGACATTTCCTTTCGCAGCCAGTAGTCTTATATGCAGACACGGGATTGTGAGAAGTTAGGGGAAAATGGCTTTTTGAGGAACATATAAGAGAATCAGATTCCTATAGTCAGTTTCTCAGTGTAGGTCAAGCAATACAAAGTAGAGGTATGATTGGCTCCCAGGGGTATCTCCTACACTTTTGGTCTGCACTAGTTTTTATGCATGAGGTCCATAAAGCTGTGCCGTGATTTTACAGACTTATATAATCAGTTCCAAAACCCCTATAGGAAAGTTGACTTTTGCAGCTGGATACAAGGCTTCTATTCACAGCTTCAAAGTGTTTCTGACACATAGTTTTTCAGTCATAAAACAGTTTGTTAATTTGAAATCCTGGAACATTTGCCGTCTGATTGTTCTGGGCAACTCTGTAATACGTGGAGGACGTATCCGAAAAAATGTTGGCGTCTTTGTGATTTTTTTTTTTTTATATCGTTACTTGAAGCCAATGAATGTTGGTGAATTATAAATGTAATAAAACTGAACTTCAATAGTCCTGCTTCTTTTGTAACTTACCAACTTGACCTGAAAAAAACTGTACAGTAGTATGCAAAAGTTTGGGCACCCCTGGTCAAAATTGCTGTTACTGTGACAGGGGAGGGGGCAGGGAAGGGGGCGCGGTTACCTTGACTTGAAGCAAAGAGGCCACTGCCCCCTTGACTTCAAGCCTGACTGGAAAATAGCATGGACGGAGGATAAAAGATCGTTTTTCATAATTCTGCCTCATCAGAATGCAGTAAGAAAATAATCATTCGAAACTCACTGCCGGCTACTTGAAGGTACTGCTGGCGGTTTGGGATGGGTTTTGCCGCTGACAGGTTCCCTTTAAAGATGAAACATATTTTTCAACATTTTAAGCAATATCAGTGTATTATTTTGATTTTGTACAATTTTAGAGTGAAAAAGGAAAGGAGTACTTTACAAAAGTATTGGAACCCAAGGAGAACTTAATCAAGGTCTCAGACCTCATATAGCCTGTTAGGGTTAAGGTTTGTTCACAATCCCCGTCAGAAGAGGCCAGGTAATACAAAATTCAAAACTTTGTAAATACCCAGACACCTCTAACCTTGTCCCAAAAAACAGCAGCCATGGGTTCTTCTAAGCAACTGTCTAACACTGAAAATGAAAACAGTTGAGGCCCACAAAGCAGGAGAAGGCTATAGGAAGATAGCAAAGTGTTTTCAGGTTGCCATTTCCTCAGTTCAAAATGTAATTAAGAAATGGCAGCTAACAGGAACAGTGGAGGTCAAGAGAAGGTCTGGAAGAGAAAGAAAAATTTCAGAGATGCTGCTCATAGGATTGCAATGAAAGGCAAATCTGAACCCCCACTTGACGGCAAAGACCTTCAGGAAGATTTAACAGACTCTGGAGTGTGGTACTGTTTTATAGAGTTATTTTCCCCCAGATATCAATACCTATGGAATTGTATAATAGGGCAACCAGTGATATGTCTTTTTATGAAATGTGAGGATTAAGAATGTACAAAAAGGTCCCATAGAAGTCTCAGAGAGAAAGTTGGGTGTATGGCTGCTGAACCAGACTACACAGAGTTTGTTGGCTGTTGCCATGTAGACAAATAGATCTACAGGAGCTGTAGACACACAAAACAACATGGCATTTATAATTCAGACCAATTTCCAAGTTGTTTTTTTATTTATTTTAGATACATTGAAGCAATGATGAAAAATAAACTAGTTGCAGACATTAGCCTACAAGTTACCAGCCAGAGCCAGGTGATTCTTTTTTGTAAGTGCCATATTGTCACCCATGGTTTGCTGTAGTACATGTTGCAAAACTCTAGTTATCTTTGGAAAGCAAATACTCATTTTAACATGATAATGGGGACAGTTATTGCTAAATTCCCTGCTCTATTTTGTTGCCTCTCCCACAATTTTGGCAACTTGCTGCAGATCTTATTGTTATCATCTGTTTGTCTTGGCTTTATTATTTTCTTATTTATATTTGGATAACCTTTTTTGAGAAGCACATCATTCTAAAAACGGTGTAGGCATTTCTTACTTCTGCCAAAGCAGTGCTGTTTCTGGCATAGTGTGGACTGCAGCCTAGGAGAAATATTGTAGAGGAGCATTGTGTGTCACTACAACCTCGCAACCTTGCTTCATGCAAGTGTCTATAAAATAAGATTCTTGTTTAGGAAAGACTCACCCAGCACATATGGGACTTATTATGGACTTTCACAATCCGTTGCACCTGGAGTATAAATTAAAGGTTTTTTTTCCAACTATAGGAAGTGATGTCATATTGCTTGGATATACCATTATTATTACCAAAAATTAAAGTTATACAGTACATTAGATGTCCAACAAAAAAACAAAAAAACAAAGCCTCATATGATTTGGCTATGTCAATGTAAAATTTAAAAAATTCTGCCTTTTAAAATGCGGAGATGATAAAACAAAAAAAATAATTGCTGCTTCCTGAAGTCCAACATAAGCAATCTCCTGAATGGATTATTCCCATTCCCGTCTTTACTGTGGTTTTTCCCATCTAAGCCATTAAAGGCCAAGATGAAAATGTTCAAAAACTTGTTTTAAATCTGCCCCCCAACCATTGGCACCTGCGGACAAATCAAGACTCACCCTGTCCCCACCACTTGGTTGTGACTCCCTGCCTGTCTTCACTGGATTTTCAGTCCTTGCACAGACAGGGTCCAGTCAGTGGCGGATCCAGAGTCTGGTCTTAGGAGGGGCACTTCCCTGGGAAATAGGAGATTATGGGGCCCCTGGGTCCCTGCCCACCTCAAGCCACACCCACACACAGCCCCACCCATATATCGCGCCCATACCTCTTACATCCAGTGACGTCTCCTTTGATGTAGATGTTCTCTTTCTTCATCTTCTCCATTCAGACCAGACCACCATGATGATTTCTTTCAGCCATCCCTCATCTCTGCAGAGTTTGACAGACCGACATCTTAGTTTTCTACTTTTTCTCCCACCTTCTCAACATCCCATTATGCACCCCCAATACTGAGACGCTGTGCCCCCCAAAACTATACTGTAGAAACAGATAAACCCCTGAAAATACTAGTTACACACAGATAGCGCCCCCGTCAATAATTATTGAAACACAATGCCCTAAAAAATAACTTCACCCAGCAAATAGTGTTCCCTGACACTTATAGTGTAACCATAATGTCCCCCAAAAATAACTGTGCTAAGCTGATACTGTGCCAGGTGCCCCCACAGTAATAGTGCTCCCCAAAATCCCAACAATAGTAATAATTCTGTGCCAGAGTGGACTTAGTAGTAATAGTGCTCCTACAGTGCCCCCAACAGTAATTGTGTCCAGAAGTAATAATGCTCCATAGTCCCCCAGTTGTAATAAAGCGCCCTTATAATGTGCGCCAGTGCAAAAAAATGCTCTGTTGTGTGGCAGTAAAAAATATATTAAATACCTCCTCTTATTTTCTCCAGTCAATGTCCCCTCATGAGTTCCAATGACCCGTACTGTGTACTACTTAGTGACCCCAGTTGAGCTAAGGTGCTCCTAGTGCCCCTAAAATTTGTGCCAGTATAAAATACTCCTATATAGTGCCCCCAGAAGATGCCCCATAGTGCTCCTCCCCCATCCCCATAGTGCCCTTCATAATGTGGCAGTATATAATGCCCCTATAGACTGCCCACATAGATGCCCCCATAATGCTTCTCTCCCCCCTTCACCATAGTGGCACCAAAATGGGTGCCAGTATTAAACGCCCCTATATAATGCCCCCATAGTGCTCTTTTCCCCTACTTCTCCATAGTGCCCCCTATAATGTGCCAGTATATAGGGCCCGCATTAGATGCCCCCATAGTGCTCCTCCCCCCCTCTCCATAGTGTTCCCCCCATAATGTGCCAGTATATAGGGCCCCAATTAGATGCCCCCATAGTGCCCCCCTCTCCATAGTGCTCCCCCCATAATGTGCAAGTATATAGGGCCCCACCCCCCTTCTTGTCATACTGTACTAATAATAATTAAAACAATAAACACTTATACTTACCTCCATGACACTGCAATGGGATGCAGGCCTCTTCCGGCCTGTGTCCCGCTCTGTATGGCTTCAGTTGACGTATTGAATTAAACTGTATAAATACATAATGTCTCCTGTACAAGTGCTAGGTTGCAGAGCTGCATTCATAATTCTGGTGGTTGCTATTGGAAACAGTCAACAAGCTCATTGACAAACACACCGAACTGCTAAGATGAGCTCCTGTAATGCAGTGGGACAATTTTCCTACACAGTCTATGAAGAAGAAGCACAATATATTTTTTTTTATATCACCTACTTCTGAATTGAACCCAAAAATGCTATGGTAGGACCAGAGTCCTGTTTTTTTCCATGTCCAACTTACAGTGGCATGCAAAAGTTTGGACACCCCTGGCTATTGGGTGGTGAGATCCTGTACAGGACTCCACTCTCCACAGAACCCACAATAGTCAAAGAGATGGGGAGTTGGCTCAAGGCTAATGGAAGGAGGGTGGAAGAGGACACAAACACCAGGCCCTTTTGCCATGGGTAGTAAAATCTGGCACTACAATGGGGGGGCTCTTAGATCTTTGCTATGCAGACTCTCACTTTCTATGTCAGCCACTGCGTCATGGTATTGCTTATGGGAGGTTCCTGAAATCAGACTCCAAACAGTAAAACATTGAGGCTTATCTTAAGCATAGGCCATCAAGGTTATTTCCCAGGCGGACCCCTATACTACTGTATTATATGCTGTTTAATATTACAATTTCTTAAAAACCACATGATGTGACTGTAATAAGGAAAATTTTGCAGATACTTTTTTACATCCTGGTAGAATTATTATGAGTAGGTTTATGCAATAGTTTTATTATGGGCCTCTAGATTATCTCTAAGTGAATATTTTGGGTATAAAATGACTAAACCAAACTCATATAAAACATAGAACAGATACTTCATATTTTAAGCCTTTTTTGCTATTTGAATATTCTTTCCGGCTTAACACTATTCAATCCATAATCTGTACTGTGGCCTTTTGACAGCTTGGCAGAATGTAATCAGAGTTTTTTATAAGGTTATGTCATTTTCCTTCTATGAGCTTTCAAGAAGTTTCAGATGCAGATTATTATAGCCTTACAGTAATTTTCCTAATCTATAAAATTGTAGGTTGGAATTCATTTATTGCATGAATTTTTCCTGTTACAGACTTTATGAATCTCTTCTTGATTCAAGTTACACTGTCTCACTATTTCATATCATACATATTTCATGTCATATACTGCTTTTAGGAATAGCTATGTTCCTGACAATTTCCATACAGTGTTTTCTGTATTATTGTTCATTGTTTAGTTTTTTCTTTACATTACAATCCTGAATTAAAATGTTTTTTTTTGGTGGGTCTACTATTTGGCTTACACAATATGTCTACAACTTTAACCCTTTCAGTATACGTCCTATTTTTATTTTTTCATTTTCATTTTTTCTTCTTTCTTTTCAAGAGCTATCATATTTTTCTGCTCATATGGGGCTTGTTTTATTTTTGTGAGACAAATAAAAAAAAATTATGGCATCATTTATTTACCATAATTTACATTGGAAATGGGAAAACAATTATTTGTGGGGTGAATTGGAAAAAAAAAACAATTCCAACAATGTTTTTCGTTTTGTTTATCTGTTACTCTAAAAATGACATGACATCCTTATCTTCAGGTCAGTATGCTTACTGCATTATGAAATTTTTATAGTGTTTGTCAAATTTTATAAATAAAAGACTTTGGGGAAAAAAATCTTTTCTTCGGCAATACCATATTCTGACATCCATAACTTTTATTTATTTCTGTCTACATGAGCTGAGTGAGGGCATGTTTTTTGCAGGGGTGAGCTATAGTTTTTATTGGTACTTTTTTAACATTTTTATGTTTTTTAAAGTTTAAAAAAACATTTTTTTTATACTTTTTAATTGTAGTGTTTAGTCCCTACTTTAGGGCGACTTGTATATGCAATCTTCTGATTGCTCGTACCACAGAATCAACAGAATACTATTGCAGTCTATGGGCTGCCTGACAGGCTGTGCCTTGGGCAATGCTTAGCAGGCAGCTGACTATGACAGCACTGGGAGCCTTCACAGGCCCCAGGGCTGTTATGGCAATCGATCAGAGCCCGTCAATTTTGCCTGGGGGCTCCATTCAGGGACCTTTGGGGGAACATACAGTTGCAAGAAAAAGTATGTGAACCCTTTGGAATGATATGGATTTCTGCATAAATTAGTCATAAAATGTGATCTGATCTTCATCATTCACAACAATAGACAATCACAGTCTGATTAAACTAATAACACACAAATAATTAAATGTTACCATGTTTTTATTGAACACACCATGTAAACATTCACAGTGCAGGTGGAAAAAGTATGTGAACCCCCTAGACTAATGACATCTCCAAGAGCTAATTGTAAAGAGGTGTCAGCCAACTGGAGTCCAAATCAATGAGATGAGATTGGAGGTGTTGTTACAGCTGCCCTGCCCAATATAAAACACACACCAGTTCTGGGTTTGCTTTTCACAAGAAGCATTGCCTGATTTGAATGATGTCTCGCACAAAAGAGCTCTCAGAAGACCTACGATTAAGAATTGTTGACTGGCATAAAGCTGGAAAGGGTTTATAAAGTATCTAACAAAAGCTTGCTGTTCATCAGTCCACGGTATGACAAATTGGTCTATAAATGGAGAAAGTTCAGCACCGCTGCTACTGCCCGTAGGAGTGGCCGTCCCTGTAAAGATGACTGCAAGACACAGCGCAGACTGCTCAATGAGGTGAAGAAGAATCCTAGAGTGTCAACTAAAGACTTACAAAAAGTCCCTGGCATATGCTAACATCCCTGTTAGCGACTCTACGATACGTAAAAACACTAAACAAGAATGGATTTCATGGGAGGATACCACAGAGGAAGCCACTGCTGTCCAAAAAAAACATTGCTGCACGTTTACAGTTTGCACAAGAGCAGCTGAATGTTCCACAGCAGTACTGGCAAAATATTCTGTGAACAGATGAAACCAAAGTTGAGTTTTTTGGAAGAAACACACTATGTGTGGAGAAAAAGAGGCACAGCACACCAACATCAAAACCTCATTCCAACTGTAAAGTATCGTGGTGGGGGCATCATGGTTTTGGGGCTGCTTTTCTGCGTCAGGGCCTGTACGGATTTGCTATCATCGAAGGAAAAATGAATTCCAAGTTTATAAAGACATTTTGCAGGAGAACTTAAGGCCATCTGTCCACCAGCTGAAGCTCAACAGAAGATGGGTGTTGCAACAGGACAAAGACCCAAAAAGCATAGAAGTAAATCAACAACAGAATGGCTTAAACAGAAGAAAATACGCCTTTCTAGAGTGGCCCAGTCAGAGTCCTGACCTCAACCTGATTGAGATGCTGTGGCATGACCTCAAGAAAGCGAGTCACACCAGACATCCCAAGAATATTGCTGAACTGAAACAGTTCTGTAAAGAGGAATGGTCAAGAATTACTCCTGACCGTTGTGCACGTCTGATCTGCAACTACAGGAAACGTTGATTGAAGTTATTGCTGCCAAAGAAGGTTCAACCAGTTAATAAATCCAAAGGTTCACATACTTTTTTCCACCTGCACTGTGAATGTTTACATGGTGTGTTCAATAAAAACATGGAACATTTAATTATTTGTGTGTTATTAGTTTAAGCAGACTGTGTATTGTTGTGACTTAGATGAAGATCAGATCACATTTCATGACCAATTTGTGCAGAAATCCATATTATTCCAAAGGGTTCACATACTTTTTCCTGCAACTGTATTCCACAAAGCAAGTGATTCTGAAGTTAAAGAGGTTATGCCATGAAGTATGTGAATACGGTACAGGACAATCTCTTTCTAAACAAAGCTAGAGCCAGCTCTGTACCTCACATAGAACCAAGAGATCTCCCCATTTATTGCTCCAGTTTCTCTGCTAGATTCTAATAAGACTGGCAGGGGTGTGACTTTCTCTGGGGTGGATTCTTTCTGATGTAGCTTTTTCCCTTTAAC
The DNA here is from genome assembly GCF_905171765.1 of Bufo bufo. NCBI lineage: Eukaryota > Metazoa > Chordata > Amphibia > Anura > Bufonidae > Bufo > Bufo bufo. The sequence continues at coordinate 321,526,857 of NC_053394.1, read as the reverse complement.
TGCCAGAGCTTCTAACAGAAGATATGACTGTGGCAATTGAAAATTTTAACTGAGCACAAGCGACCACCTCAGTGAGGTGGACAGAGAAATAAGGAAAGAAAAACAGCAGATGGTTTTATACAGATACATTTATTGGATAACTCAGTACTTTTAATTATATGCAGTTATAAAAGTATTCAGATCCAGGTGCTTTTAAAAAAATAAATTGAATATTTTTCATAGCACAACCCCTTTAAATGTTTGGACCATACCTTTATTTTTTTTTTATTTTTTATTATGAATTTATTATTTTGCTTTTTACATTTCCAGTCATATACAAACATCTCTCCATTTACAAAGATCATCTTTTAGTGTCAATAGCAATAACAAAAAAAATGGAGGATCTACCCTACATGCCTTTAAAAGAATACAAACTTTAAATGAATACCCATCCCTCCCTAGTCCCCTCTAGTTTTAGCCTCGCTGCCTCCGGAGCCTAGCGGAGTCGCGGGGAAACATGCTGAGCTTTACGACATTATCATATAACCAAGTAAATGTTAAACATCATATGTTGCGTGGGAACGACACCGGCCCGGGTCCTCCAGATTATGTCCAGTTTGCCCATGACTTTTCCCATCGTGCTAGCTGTTTTTTAGATAGACATGCAATTTTTTTCATAGATCTTAGTCTTATCCATCAGAAGAGCCCCATTTTCTTGCAATTATAACTCTGGCTAATAACATGCCTTTCAGCCAGGCTATAAACTCATATCTATTGGCGTTATCAGCTCCCAGAGTTCCCAATATCGCAAACTCAATTCCCATTTCAGGTCTGTTACCTAGTTTGCTAGCCAATAAGTCATAGATCTCTAGCCAGTACTGCTGTATTTGGGCAGCTCCAAATCATATGCTTAAAATCGGGCCTGCCCGCATTGGCATTTTGGGCACAAAGATTCAGTTTTTCCCCTCATCCTTGCAATTTATTGTGGAGCATAGTACAGCCGGTGTACTATTTTAAATTGTATAAGTCTAAAATTGGCAGAGGTAGTTACCCAGTTTATGTTTTTATATACCCTCACCCAGTTAATGCTAGTGTCATTACCATCTCTAATTCCCCACTTCTTTTCACTTTTAAACTGTGTAATGTTAACTAATCCATCTATAATTTGTTAAAATCTGAGATATGGAAGTTTTTATATCTTTCCCCGGTGAAACAGTAGTCCGTAAAGCTATAATCTGCTACATTTAAGAAGTGCTTATTCTTGATACTTGTGAATGCGTGCTGTAATTGTGTATACCTAAACCAAAAAATGCTATCTAGTTGAGAGTCGGGGAGAATTTCTTTTGGGGACCTAATATTCCCGGATCAGCTATGTGCGAACTAACACTATTCCCCCCGTTTTTGCCAATATGTGCTATCTTCTATTTTCAAAAATTCCTTTAGGTTAATAGTTGTGCCAAAGTAGGGTGAAACTTAACACCCTGTGAGATCCTAGTACTTTTTTAAATTTTATACAATACCAATTGTAGCATTCTTTCCCTCGCGTGGCTAGGTACCCAGTTTCTAATATACTAAAGATGTCTCGCTGGGACCCTCTACAGTCTCTTATAAGATATTGCGCAAGGCCGTTATCTTTTGCACCATGCACCATTGAATTTGTGCAGCCAAATAATATTCCTGGATATATGGAAGGGATATTTCCCCCCTCTCCTCCGCCAACCACAGGAACTTCTGCTTAATCCGAACTCTTTTTCTGCCCATTATCAGGTCATTAAAAAGCTTTTCAATACGGTTGAAATAAGAATCATTAATCCAGATCGGGCAAGCGGAGATGGTATATAGAATTTGAGGAAGCAACACCATTTTTAATGAGTGCTATTCTATCTGCTTTGCCCAAGGGGCAGTTTCTGCCTAACTCTAACTTTGTTTTTACTTTATCGACCAACGGGGCCAGGTTAGTTTGTCAAGTTCTGTGCTAGTGCCCTAATCTTTACCCCCAAGATATACTATCTCTGTGGCAGCAGGCAGTTCTCCATGTCCTTCTATTATTTCTCCATTCCGCTGTTCTATTGGGAGAAATACTGACTTCGCCCAGTTGATCCCGAGACCGGAAAGATAGCCAAATTCATTAATTACCTTCATAACGTGAGGAGTGGTTACTCCTCATCTTTCAAGAAAATAAGGATATCATCAGCGTAAAGGCTTATTTTATCCTGAGGTCACCTCACTCCGAACCCAGAAATACGCTCATCCTGCCTAATTAGGCAAGCGAGGGGTTCTAAGAATAGTGCGAAAAGAAGAGGAGAGAGGGGGCATTCCTGTCTGGTACCTCGCTGAAGCTCGAAAGGGGGTGACCAAGACCCATCAATGCTTATTCTCGGTGTCGGGGAGCTGTACAACAACTGTGTCCAATTAATAAACTCTCTCCCCAAATTCATCTCAGCCATCACTCTCCAGAGGAAGTTCCACTCCACCCTGTCAAAGGCCTTAGCGGCGTCCAGTGACAGGATGGAGCGGTCCTCACCTGCCCCACCTAGATATTAGCCATACGAATATTGGTGTGGAAGTGTCTATTAGGCATGAAACCAGTTTGATCTGGGTGAATCAGTTTTTCTATCACTTTTTTCAAACAGATTGCGAATATTTTTGCACATATTTTTAAAGGATAACTGTCACACTTAGACCCTAATTTCAATTTTCATATATGTAGTTACTAATAACATGATATTACAGAATCAGTTACTATTAGACTGACTCACCCCATATTTAATAAGATTCAGCCCTTAGCAACCAGTCTGCACAAAACTGCAATTTCACTATTCAGTTAAGATGGCCGCCACTGCCCTCACCCTGAGGCTAATCCCGCCTGCCCTCACTAGCCAGTAACAATAGCCCCCCAAAAGTGTCAGTAACCAGATCCCTCCCCCTCAAGGGTTAATCTCATGCAGCACAAAGGGGTCCTCTTACAACATGTTGCTTTCATTTATTACACTGAGCAGACAGCAGATCTCCCTTCCCTGGTCTGCGCTGCTCCAACTCTGCATTCTCCAGCTCTGCTGAGTGAGGGAGCGTCTGCCAAGCGCAGGGACAGGGAGAAGTGCACACAGCCAGGCACTGTGATCAGCTGCTGGGGAGGACCTGGCTTTAGTCATTTACTTACAGTCCCTGGCTGTCTCTAATCTGACCTTGCCCGCAGCCTGCTTCTGCGCTCCTCCGTCCTTCAACACATAGACGGACATCTGCATAGCAACCTGATTTTAAGCACAGGTAAAAATAGGCAGAACAGGGAAAAAACTGTGGAATTAAGGTGTAATTGAGTACACAGTGAAAAGTTGAAATAGGGCCACCAAGGAGATATTAATCACCACAATCCAATACTCCAAAAAAAATATATATGAACAGTTATACTTTAAGTCTGTATTCAGCAAAGAGATTGGGCGATAAGAGCTTAGGTTCATTTAGGTCTTTATCTTTTTTTGGGATAAGAAACAATGATGGCTTTCTGCTAATGAGGGTGGGAAGAGCCTACGGTACGGGAGTCATTGAGGACTCGCAGGAGGAACAGGAAGAGAACCTCCCCGTGTTTCGCTGTAGATCTCGAACGGAAGCCCATCTGAGCCAGGTACAGAATTTCCCTGAATGAAGCAGAGGGCCTCATTAGTTCACCTATCTGAATTGGAGCATTTAGGTAGTCCTTATTCCTTTTCCAACAGAACTGGGAATATCTAGGTTCTCAAAGAATAATCAGAGGTATATAGTGCAAAAAAAAAATTCCATGAATCCCCTCTCTATTCCTTTGATTGTCAGTCAATATCTGACCATTGACTCAGTTTCTCCAGATTCACAGAATATTTCTGGACCATTAAAGAAAATCTTCTGTTGGGCTTTATTGGATAAGTAGTTTCTGTGTTCCTCCCAAGCTTTATTAGTTCTTGCAGCTTTTTTATTAGTATATTCATAGTTATCTCTATTTCCTAACTCTCTTACACTGTTTTCTAACAGTTTTTCCGTTTTAGGCGAATATGGCTTTTCTCCTCTTTATGTGTCCCACATACACACCTCGGGTGAATGCCTTAAGTGCATCCCACACAAAGTGGTATATATGAGGAACCAAGATTAAAGTTCCAAAATTCCGCTATCTCATGAGAAATTTTCTCCTGTTCACCAATCAGACTTATCCAGTGGGGGTTCAACCTGAAACTCCTTATCTGCTAAGTTGGATTGTGTGCCTAATTACCAGAAGTATGGGGGAGTGATCCGTGACCCCACATAGTTCATATTTCATGCGTTCTACCCTGTCTATAAATCAGGAGTGGTAAAGGCTATGGTCAATCCGTGACATTGCCTCGCAAGAACGCTGTAACACGAGAACACTCTTTTTTCCCATACAGCTATCGCCAAATATCAATTAATGCTAATTAGTGACAGGCTTTAAATTGAAGAGTGTACTCTCCCCGCCGCTTCTTCTGACCGATGGAAATCGAGAATCTATCTAAATCTGGGTGCATCACAATGTTAAAATCCCCTCAGGTATAACGGGCATATATCCCTACTGCTAGTGAAATCAGCTAAAGATGAGATACTATATAGTGCGAATGGGGGGGGGGAATATATATGAAAGCAAGAATCAGGTGATCCCATTCCATTGAGCATGTATGAATAGAAATCTTCCCTTCTCTGTCAATTCTATGCTCAAGTGGATAAAATCCACCTTTTTGTGAACATATACGCTTACTCCCCATGAGCTGGCAGTGAAGCTAAGTGGTACTCCTATTTTGCCCAATTCCTTCTCAGCGTTTCTTTTTTTTATCCAGGGTACCATGTGTTTTCGATCAGTGCAGCTAGCTATTGCTGGTAAATGTCGGCAAACTACATCAAACACTATACACCTTTTTGTTCTATCCGCCAACCCTTGCACGTTCCAGACTACACCCTATGTGCCATGACCTAAACATACATAAGAAACCATCACAGGCCGGCCTGGCCCCCCCCTCTTCCTTGGACCATACTTATTAAGATTTTTCATAGCAAAGTCGTAAATACATATGCAGAAGAAGTACAGCGGCTCACCTCCTCAGTATATGGAAAAGGTGCTCACCCCCAGGTCCCACCCTCAGGACCGAGTGAGAAATTGAATGTAAAAAGACAGGTGTGGGGGGCACACTACAAAAGGAACACCAAACAACAAATTAATAGTACACTTTATTCCACTGAATTGTGGTAAAATCCTAAAAACATACCCCTAAATTACAAATAAAATATAGACCTATACAAATCTATAAAAATGCACACAAGGAATGACACGGTTAAATACCCCAAATAGCAGCTAATGAACTTGAGCGGCACACCCAATATTGTCCACAGTCGCAAAATGTCCCGTAGGTATCCAAATCTAGTGGATTAGTGTAACACAGTTCTTACTGGGTTACCCCCAATTCAAGCCTGTGGGGCCCAATAGTTTGCTGGGTATGGCCTATGATAAACGGCTCACTACCGCTGCCACAATACCTGCACGTACTGTCTCTGCTCAGACTCAGCTCGGTCTTACCGGTCTTCACTGCTAATCCTGCAGCGGTGGTATGGAAGGCCGCACACCCGCAGCGTCCCACGAGGTGTGCTTCCGCCTGCACGTATCGTCCACGTGACCGGGTATCCAAGGAGACCGGATGCTTTGCTACTTGTGACGTCAGTATTGTGCGACAGCTTTCACAGCGGCGCTGTTCAGTTCACTTTATCTTCTTTTCTTTGCCGGCTTTGTTTTCTTTGGTATGCGGTGGATCAACGCTCACTCTAACTAGCCCCATTGTACTACTGGCGGTAGTTTAGAGTGAGCGTTGATCCACCGCATAACCAAAGAAAACAAAGCGGCAAAGAAAAGAAGATAAAGTGAACTGAACAGCGCCGCTGTGAAAGCTGTCGCACAATACTGACGTCACAGTAGCAAAGGCATCCGGTCTCCTTGGATACCCGGTCACGTGGGACGATACGTGCAGGCGGAAGCACACCTCGTGGGACGCTGCGGGTGTGCGGCCTTCCATACCACCGCTGCAGGATTAGCAGTGAAGACGGTAAGACCGAGCTGAGTCTGAGCAGAGACAGTACGTGCAGGTATTGTGGCAGCGGTAGTGAGCCGTTTATCATAGGCCATACCCAGCAAACTATTGGGCCCACAGGCTTGAATTGGGGGTAACCCAGTAAGAACTGTGTTACACTAATCCACTAGATTTGGATACCTACGGGACATTTTGCGACTGTGGACAATATGGTGTGCCGCTCAAGTTCATTAGCTGCTATTTGGGTATTTAACCGTGTCATTCCCTTGTGTGCATTTTTATAGATTTGTATATGGTCTATATTTTATTTGTATTTTAGGGGTATGTTTTTAGGATTTTACCACAATTCAGTGGAATAAAGTGTACTATTAATTTGTGTTTGGTGTTCCCTTTTGTAGTGTGCCCCCCCACACCTGTCTTTTTACAGTAAATACATATGCACTCACAACTTTTGAGTTTTTAGAGATTTTATTTTTAAACTAGTTAATTTTTTCATTGAACTGCAACAATTTAGATAATTGTGTAAAGTTCCTTTCATAAATTCTAAACTAAGATGTATTTTAATTCCAAGGAAAAATATCAAAAGGTTGAATTTTAACAAAGCACTCTACCTCCCAGTAAGCAACTGTGCTTATATTATATATTGCATAATTAATGCATTATGTCATAATGGTGTCCCATGATCTCAGAATTAATGTGCTATAATGTTATAATAGTGTCCTGAAATGTCATAATTAATGAACTGTAATGTTAAATTGGTGTTCTATGATGTTATAATTAATTCATTGTGATGTCATAATATTGTGATTTCATAATAACTTCTCATGATGTCATAATGATGTCCTATGTTGTAATAACATAATAATGAATTCATTGTGATGTCGCATTTGTGTCTTGTGATGTCATAATTAGTGATGGACGAACATCGGCCAGGACAGTTCGCGATCAAATGTTCGCGAACAGCAAGTTCGAGGTGGGCCCCATTCACTTTAATGGCAGGCGTACCTGAAAAAACCTTCAGCTCATATTTGCAGCCACCAAATACTTGGTAGAAGTGTACAAATAGTCCCACAACAGGATAGTGACATACTAGAGGGGGATCAATGACAAAAATTCCAACAAAAAATATGCATCTTAATTAGAGATGGGACGAATCCAATTTTTTAAAAATCCGAATCCGAAAAGGTTCTCGAATATATCGAATCTTTCAAATCTCGAATCCTACGAATCGTGTACATAAGAATTGTGTGAACGGTATAAGGCCCCTTTCACACGGGCGTTGCGGGAAAATGTGCGGGTGCGTTGCGGGAACACCCGCGATTTTTCTCACGCGAGTGCAAAACATTGTAATGCATTTTTGCACTCGCGTGAGAAAAAATCGCGCGTGTTTGGTACCCAAAACCCGAACTTCTTCACAGAAGTTCGGGCTTGGGATCGGTGTTCATTAAATAGTATTATTTTCCCTTATAACATGTGATGACCGGAGTGACGTCATCCCAGGTCCTTGAACTATAGTTAATGCTCACCACAGGTCCTATACAGTAAAAGAGACAGACGGAGATGCCGGGCCGCGATCAAGTGGATTAAGGTGAGTTAAATGATTTTTTATTTTTTTTTAACCCCTCCAGCCCCATTGTACCAAGCATTCTGTATTCAGAATGCTATTATTTTCCCTTATAACCATGTTATAAGGGAAAATAATAATGATCGGGTCTCCATCCCGATCGTCTCCTAGTAACCGTGCGTGAAAATCGCACCGCATCCGCACTTGCTTGCGGATGCTTGCGATTTTCACGCAACCCCATTCATTTCTATGGGGCCTGCGTTACGTGAAAAACGCACAAAGAGGAGCATGCTGCGATTTTCACGCAACGCAAAAGTGATGTGTGAAAATCACTGCTCGTGTGCACAGCCCCATAGAAATGAATAGGTCGGTATTCAGTGCGGGTGCAATGCGTTCACCTCCCGCATCGCATCCGCGCGGAATACTCGCTCGTGTGAAAGGGGCCTAAGAAACAAAGTGATCTGTGCATGACACACTATTATGGGGGATCTGTGGATGACACGGTTATGGTGGATCTGTGGATGGCGCTGTTATGGGGGATCTGTGGATGACACTGTTATGGGGGATCTGTGGATGACACTGTTATGGGGGATCTGTGGATGGCATTGTTATGGAGGGGATCTGTGGATGGCACTGTTATGGGAGGGGGATCTGTGGATGGCGCTGTTATGGAGGGGATCTGTGGATGGCACTGTTATGGGGAGGGGGATCTGTGGATGACACTGTTATGGAGGGGATCTGTGGATAACCATGCTATGGGGGGATCTATGGATAGCACTAACAGCGCCATCCACAGATCCCCCTCCCCATAACATCACCATCCACAGATCCCCCCCATGACAGCGCCATCCACAGATCCCCCATAACAGTGCCGTCCACAGATCCCCTCCCCATAACATCCCCGGACCAGCAGTAACTTTTACTTTAACTTTAAATCAGGTACAGCGCATCTTTATTACCTTACAATGAAGCTCCAGTAACAGGCAGAACGGGCGGCGACATAACGTCACTCACTCACGTGACGCGCCTGCTCCGCCCACTTTATGAATAAAGCAGGCGGAGCAGGCGCGTCACGTGAGTGAGTGACGTTATGTCGCCGCCCGTTCTGCCTGTTACTGGAGCTTCATTGTAAACTAATAACAAGGACAGGTGCACTCTGCGATCTTACTAAGCCCTCAAACTGGTGTTAAAATTGAGAGATTAGCCAACATGTCCTACTATGAGGACATGTCTGAGCCCGAGCACCGCGCCAAGGTTTCTCAAGTATTGCCCATACGGCTCAGGTAGGTGAGTGTTAGGACCCAAACTACTTGAGAAACCTTGGCGCGGTGCTCAGGATCAGACATGTCCTCATAGTATATAGTTATAACCTACAACAACCCAAAATTGCAATACCTAACTCCTCAACCTACAATGTGATTCTCCACATTGTAGAGCCCCACAGAGGCTCAGTCTTCATGTCCTGTCTCTTTTGACTTTACTTGTATCGATTATGTAATTGATTTGAATAAAATGAGATTTTTTTATCGCTATATATCCTTGCTCTTTTTTGTATAATATGTCCTCATAGTATGACATGTTGGCTAATCTCTAAATTTTAACACCAGTTTGAGAGCTTAGTAAGATCGCAGAGTGCACCTGTCCTTGTTATTAGATTGTTATACTGTTTATCATATCCACACAATTGCTATCTTGTGTAGGATGTCTCTTGTGGTACTTGTGGTCCACTGCAGGCATCCTCCACTGTATGCATTTTTGCTGGGGATCGCCATTAGCAACAGGCCACAAGTGCAGGATTTGCTCCCCTGTATATATGTGCATAACTGCATGTGGGTTTGAGAACTTCCTGCCTGTTTAACACCATGCTATTCTTGTTAGTTTGCTTGTATATGGAGGTGTATAAACTCCAATTTAAATGTGCCTGTTTTCCATCTACAGGCTACATTTAGGTGCACCTGCGAGGCCTGGACCATACCAGCTAGTCTTGAGTGGGACTTGCAGACTTCTCCCTCCTCCCATTGCTGGCATGGTAGATGCTGGAGGTAACTGGTGAGTGGTCTGTGAGTTGGTCCTCACACTCCTGTAATTCGTCCACTGGCCCCTGATATTGCCCATACGGCTCAGGTAGGTGAGTGTTAGGACCCGAGCTAATTGAGAAACCTTGGCGCGGTGCTCGGGCTCAGATATGTCCTCATAGTAGGACATGTTGGCTAATCTCTCAATTTTAACACCAATTTGAGGGCTTAGTAAGATCGCAGAGTGCACCTGTCCTTGTTATTAGATTGTTATACTGTTTATCACATCCACACAATTGCTATCTTGTGTAGGATGTCTCTTGTGGTACTTGTGGTCCGCTACGGGCATCCTCCACTGTATGCATTTTTGCTGGGGATCACCATTATCAACGGGCTACAAGTGCAGGATTTGCTCCCCTGTATATATGTGCATAACTGCATGTGGGTTTGAGCACTTCCTGCCTGTTTAACACCATGCTATTTCTGTTAGTGAGCTTCATTGTAAGGTAATAAATATGCGCTGATTTAAAGTTAAAGTAAACCGCCCGCTCCTGCCCGCATAGCAACGAATCGGCCGATTATTCGATAACGGGATTCGTCGACAACGAATCCCGTTATCGAACGTCAGGATTCAAGTCCACGAATCCCACAAATCCAGCAAGATTCGATGAATTTGTGTATTCGACAGATTCGTCGTCCCACCTCTAATCTTAATCAGGGGACATTTTTATGCGTCTTAAAGGGAACTTCTCTGAAATGTGCCCTGTTGGAGCCTAGAAAAATTTTAAAAAAATTAGACATTCACCTGATTATGTGGCTCGAGGTACTTTATGCGGTCACTGAATAACAATTTTACTGTAGACCACTTTTGTTTTCACTTTTTTTTTGGGGGGGGGGGGGGGCAACTGGCATATCACACCAGTATAAATTATTTGTTCCAATGGCGTTTGTCACTATCTGTAGCTGAGGTAACGCAGCAAAACCGCAAACAAATGCTGCACTACCTAAATGCACTATATAGAAAGTATATAATTGGTATATAATACCCCTGTTTCAATAAAAAAATTTGGAGGGGCAACTGGTACATCACACCAGTAGAAATTATTTGTTCCAATGGCGTTTGTCACTCTGTGTAGCTGAGCTGACGCAGAAAAAACCGCAAACAAATGCTGCACTGCCTAAATGCACTATATAGAAAGTATATTATTGGTATATAACACCCCTGCCTCAATCAGGTTTTTTGGGGAGGCAACTGGTATATCACACCAGTAGAAATTATTTGTTCCAATGGCGTTTGGCACTCGGTGTAGCTGCAGTATCTCAGCAGAACCGCACACAACTGCTGCACAATACAAATGCACTATAATATACTTTCTATGTTAGAAAGTATAAGTATTTCACACCCCTCAGTAAGTCACACCTATCGATAGCACACCTATACCAGTTCTTAAAAGGACTTTTGTGGCCCTATTAGCTAGCGTTTGGTGTCCCTAACAGTCTGTCCCTGCCCCACACAGCAACCTCTCCCTACACTGGCAAAAGACTGAATGTAAAATGGCGGCCAGATCGGGTTTATTTATAAGGTAGGGGGTATGTCCATGTGCTGAAACGTGTCAATTGGCTGTCCTGTACCACCTGATGGATGTTTCATGGGTCAAAGTTCTTCACAAACTGGTGAATATGGCGCTGGCGGACATCGATATATGTTCGCCCGTTCAGAGAAATCGAGAATGAGCAAAGTTCGCTGCGAAACAACCGCCAGTCATAATCATTTATAGTGTCATAATTTATGCACTGAAAATGTCATAACAGTGTCTTATGATGTCATAATTAATTCATTATGAAGTTGTAGTGGTCCCTAGTGATGTTGTAGTGGTCCCAAATGCATTATGGTGTTATAAAGGTTTATTATTATGCAATAATGAATGCGTTATCTTAATGGTCTCCTATGAAGTCATAATTAATAAATTTTGACATAAAATAGGTGTCTTATGATATAGCTTAATGTATTATGATGCCATAAAGTCTTATGATGTGATCTTGGTGTATATCATGTTATGACATCATAATAATGGCTTATGATGTTATAATTAATGCATAGTGATGTCATATTGATTTCCTATCATGTATAGGAGAAAGAAAGCAGATATGGGTGCGCAGTAGTTTATTACTCTAATAAATGCAGGTTAACCCCTAAAGGACTTAGGACGTACCGGTACGCCATGTTTGCCGAGTCCTTAAGGACCCAGGAGGTACCGGTACGTCCTAACTTTAAAACTACATTGCGGCGCGGTGGGGGCTAATCGGAACAGGATGTCCGCTGAAATCATTCAGCGGGCATCCTGTCACAACGCGGGGGAGGGGTCATGTGATCCCCCCCACATCGGCGATCGCAGCAAACCGCAGGTAAATTCAGACCTGCGATTTGTGGCTTTTACTTGCGGTTGCGGCGGCGGGTGGTGCCATCGGGTCCCCATGCGGCTGTAGGGGGGACCCGATGGCATCAGCGCTGCCTTCCAGTGACGAGCCTGTGAGATCCAGCCCCCTGGATCTCACAGGCCGGAAGCTGTATGAGTAATTGTCACGATCATGGTCAAGGTCGTGACTCCTGTATCCGCATGCTGTTGCCTGCGGTCTGGTTTGGTTGTTCGACCACAGGTGAGGGCCGCTAGTATGTTGCCTCACTTGTGGTTGCCGCTGGCAACATGTAGTTAATTCGCAGTTTAGCAGCCTGAGCTGGTGCTGGGCAGCTTGCTGCAATGTGCATGCGGTTGCACCTGGCAACCTATCTTTGTTAGGTGTGTCTTTTGTATGTCTGGTGTGCACAGGATTTAGTTATGTGTGCACTTTCTCCTTTAAGTGGTTGTCTTCCCTTCCCTGGTGTGAGAAGGGTTAATTCCCTTCTGTGTGTGTGAACACTGGGTGTGTCTGTGTGGGTGTGGCTACTTTGGGCTATATAGCCTCAGTTGAGACCTGATGTCTGAGGGGTACTCCAGCCTTGTTTGTAAGCTGGAGGCACCCTCCTTGTCCTTATACCCGCTGCCAGTGAGGGCCACCCTTGTGGCCATAAATGTTGTTATGTGATGTTAAGTTTATGTGTATGTGGTGTCTGTTATTAGTGCAGCTATGGTTCTGGCTTCCTGTGTGTTTATGTGTGCTGTGTCCTTTTATGTCTGTGTGTGGACTTCAGCACTTGTGTCCAGGGATCCAGTCAGTGTGTCTGTGGCAGGTAGGAGTGGAAGTCTTTCACTCTCCTGCCATATCCAGTCTGTTTATGTTTTTTATCCCCTTGCAGCTCGGCCAGTTTAGACTCCTGTTTCTCCGCATCCAGGAGGAACAGGTGGTCTACCCTGCTCCTAGTTCAGGGATCGGCGGAGGGTGAGTAGGGATCCGAGGTTCCTGAGCATGAGCCATCCTACCTTCAAGGTCGGCTCATGCAGCTTGGAGTCAGGGTCAGATTAGGGATGCGTTAGGAGGTGACCTGCTCCTTTATTCTGTTGTCCTGGCCGAGCAGCAACTAACATCTCGTGGCATCGCACGGCTGAGGGTTTTCCCCATCCTCAGCCGTGACAGTAATACACACAGTATTACTCATACAGCCAATGCATTTCAACACAGCAGTAAAGGGGATTAGACCCCCAAAAGTTCAAGTCCCAAAGTGGGACAAAAAATAAAGTGAAAAAATATAGTTTTCCCCCCAAAAAATTTAAAGTTTCAAGTAAAAATAAACAAAAATGTTATTTTCCCCAAATAAAGTTAAAACAAAAATTGGTAAAAAATAGGGGGGGAAGTATACATATTAGGTATCGCCGTGTCCGTATCGACCGGCTCTATAAACATATCACATGACCTAACCCCTCAGATGAACACCGTAAAAAATAAAGTACAACAGCAAGCGATCAAAAAGGCGTTTGCCCACCAAAATAGTACCAATCTAACCGTCACCTCATCCCGAAAAAAATTAGCCCCTACCTGAGACAATCGCCCAAAAAATAAAAAAAACTATGGCTCAGAATATGGAGACACTAAAACATCATTTTTTTGTTTTAAAAAAGCTGTTATTGTGTAAAACTTACATAAAAAAAAAAATGTATACATGTTAGGTATCGCCGCATCCGTATAGACCATCTCATCCTGCAAACAATGAGACCCTACCTAAGATAATCGCCCAAAAACTGTAAAAACTATGGCTCTCAGAATATGGAGACACTAAAACATGATTTTTTTTTTGTTTCAAAAATGATATTATTGTGTAAAACTTACATAAATAAAAATAAAAGTATGCATATTAGGTATCGCCGCGTCCGTATAGACTGGCTCTATAAAAATATCACATGACCTAACCCCTCAGATGAACACCGTAAAAAATAAAAAATAAAAACTGTGCTAAATAAACAAACAATTTTTTGTCACCTTACATCACAAAAAGTGTAATAGCAAGCGATCAAAAAGTCACACGCACCCCAAATAGTGCCAATAAAACCGTCATCTCATCCCGCAAAAATCATACCCTACCCAAGGTAATCGCCCAAAAACTGAAAAAATTATGGCTCTCAGACTATGGAAACACTAAAACATGTTTTTTTTGCTTCAAAAATAAAATCATTGTGTAAAACTTATATAAATAAAAAGAAAGTATACATATCAGGTATCGCAGCGTCCGTAATAACTTGCTCTATAAAAATATCACATGACCTAACCCCTCAGGTGAATACCGTAAAAAAATAAAAATAAAAGCGGTGTAAAAAAAGCCATTTTTTGTCACCTTACATCACAAAAAGTGTAATAGCAAGCGATCAAAAAGTCACATGCACCCCAAAATAGTGCCAATAAAACCATCATCTCATCCCGCAAAAATCATACCCTACCCAAGGTAATCGCTCAAAAACTGAAAAAATTATGGCTCTCAGACTATGGAAACACTAAAACATGATTTATGGCACATCCAACAGTAATAAGTAAAAAGTGCAGTTTATGGCACCAGATAAGGAGGGATGGTGGCAGTTTGGATGGCAATTTAATGGCACTTGCAGGCACTTGTGAATATACAGTTGCAAGAAAAAGTATGTGAACCCTTTGGAATGATATGGATTTCTGCACAAATTGGTCATAAAATGTGATCTGATCTTCATCTAAGTCACAACAATAGACAATCACAGTCTGCTTAAACTAATAACACACAAATAATTAAATGTTACCATATTTTTATTGAACACACCATGTAAACATTAACAGTGCAGGTGGAAAAAGTCTGTGAACCCCTAGACTAATGACATCTCCAAGAGCTAATTGGAGTGAGGTGTCAGCCAACTGGAGTCCAATCAAGATGAGATTGGAGGTGTTGGTTACAGCTGCCCTATAAAAAACACACAACAGGTCTGGGTTTGCTTTTCGCAAGAAGCATTGCCTGATGTGAATGAAGCCTCACACAAAAGAGCTCTCAGAAGACCTACGATTAAGAAGTGTTGACTTGCATAAAGCTGGAAAGGGTTATAAAAGTATCTCCAAAAGCCTTGCTGTTCATCAGTCCACGGTAAGACAAATTGTCTATAAATGGAGAAAGTTCAGCACTGGTGCTACTCACCCTAGGAGTGGCCATCCTGTAAAGATGACTGCAAGAGCACAGCGCAGACTGCTCAATGAGGTGAAGAAGAATCCTAGTGTCAGCAAAAGACTTACAAAAGTCTCTGGCATATGCTAACATCCCTGTTAGCGAATATACGATACGTAAAACACTAAACAAGAATGGATTTCATGGGAGGATACCACAGAGGAAGCTACTGCTGTCCAAAAAAAACATTGCTGCACGGTTAGCACAAGAGCACCTGGATGTTCTACAGCAGTACTGGCAAAATATTCTGTGGACAGATGAAACCAAAGTTGAGTTGTTTGGAAGAAACACACAAAACTATGTGTGGAGAAAAAGAGGCACAGCACACCAACATCAAAACTTCATCCCAACTGTGAAGCATGGTGGGGGCATCATGGTTTGGGGCTGCTTTGCTGCGTCAGGGCCTGGACGGATTGCTATCATCGAAGGAAAAATGAATTCCCAAGTTTATCAAGACATTTTGCAGGAGAACCTAAGGCCACCTGCCCACCAGCTGAAGCTCAACAGAAGATGAGTGTTGCAACAGGACAACGACCCAAAGCATAAAAGTAAATCAACAACAGAATGGCTTAAACAGAAGAAAATACGCCTTCTGGGGTGGCCCAGTCAGAGTCCTGACCTCAACCCAATTGAGATGCTATGGCATGACCTCAAGAAAGTGATTCACACCAGACATCCCAAGAATATTGCTGAACTGAAACAGTTCTGTAAAGAGGAATGGTCAAGAATTACTCCTGACCGTTGTGCACGTCTGATCTGCAACTACAGTAAATGTTTGGTTGAAGTTATTGCTGCTAAAAGAGGTTCAACCAGTTATTAAATCCAAGGGTTCACATACTTTTTCCACCTGCACTGTGAATGTTTACATGGTGTGTTCAATAAAAATATGGTAACATTTAATTCTTTGTGTGTTATTAGTTTAAGCAGACTGTGATTGTCTATTGTTGTGACTTAGATGAAGATCAGATCACATGTTATGACCAATTTGTGTAGAAATCCATATCATTCCAAAGGGTTCACATACTTTTTATTGCAACTGTAGATGTAATACAAGATTGATATTTGTCTGGCCTGCTGGTTGTTTAGGTAGGTGATGGTGTCTGAGCTGGAATCCTTCACCTTGCAGCAGTGTCTATAAAGCATATTTCGCCGATCATACTGCTGTCTTGTCACACTGATGCTTTCTTAAACAGGTTTTCTTGAGTTTCTTGATCTCTCTGTGTTGGTCTCACAGGAAAACTGAATCTGGTTCCTAATTATCCCTCTGGAGTGTTGGTCTCACAGGGGAATTAGATATGGTTCCTAGGAGTAGCAGCATTGCATGTGCTTCCTCACTCCCCCACTATCTGAACAGGAACATCCTCTCCTGGCAGGGACTAGGATTGGCCCACTCCCACCAAGAGGGGAGGACCAGCGTGGTTAGCCCTGTTTCTGCCAACCATACCTTCCCTAGCTGGAATGAATGGACAAAACATTAAGATACATAACAATACATATAAAACATACACTCCTCACAAAAAGTTAGAAATATTTGGCTTGTGAGTGAAATTTCAGGATGGACCTAAAATGCACTCTAACCTTTACATATGAACTTAATGTTACATTCTCTAAACATTTGAATGCACATATCCAACTGATTAATGTTTGAGTACTTTTTGCACAACTTGCTGTTCTCTAACAAGCAGCTTAACGGCAAAATTCACAACAGGTGTTTGATCCATAAATCGCCCAATAAATTTCCTGTTTTAATTACAATTGTTATTTAAACAGTCCTCTTCATCATGCTGTTCACATTTGGACATCATGAGACCAAGACAACACCTAACAATTGATTAACAGTATTGATTAACAGTACCTTGCCATTGCGAGGCTTCAAGTAGGATGTTCTCAGACGGAAGCTTAGAGTGTCATCAACAGGTTGCAACAGAGATACAGAGAGACTGAAAGAGTCACAGAAAGGCATAGAAGTGATCTTCCTTTGGCTGCATCCCACACTGATGACCACTTTATTGTGAACAATGCCCTGCAGAACCGGATGATGAATGCCACACAACTACAGGCATATTTAAGGGAGGTGAGAGGCACCCAAGTGTCATGTCAGACCATTTGAAACCATTACATCAGTGTGATCTGCGGGCTAGATGACCTGCAAGGGTACCTGACCACACCACCAGGCACAGGTGTCATCCTCTTGCATGGGCGAGGAACATCTACACTGGACAAGAGACCAGTAGGCCTTAGTGCTATTCACTGATCAAAGCTGATTCACGCTAAGCAGAAATTATGGCCACCAACGATGTTGGACTTGTCAAGGAGAGTGCTATGCATAAACCACTGTTGTCACCACACGAGCCTTTGGTGGTGGTGGTGTTACAGAGTGGGCAGGTGTGTCTAGTCAATACAGAACTGCCCTACACTTTGTGAATGGTACAATGACAAGCCCATACTACTTGAATAACATTGAATAACAGGCCTAATTTTATCTTCATGGACGACAATGCACCAGCTCATCGAAGTAGCATCATTAGGGAACGGCTGCTGAAGACTGGGGTACCTAAAATGGAGTGGCCTGCACTTTCTCCGGATGTGAATCTCTGGGATCAGCTGAGTCGTCGTGTAGAGGCTTGTAACTCTGTACCGCAGGACCTCAATGAACTGAAGGCCGCCCTTCAAGAAGAGTGGGATGCCATGCCTCAGCAGACAATAAGTCGACTTGTGAACAGCATGAGACGTTGTCAAGCTGTAATTGATGCTCAAGGCCACATGACAAGTTTTTGAGATATTGAAATTTTTTGTGGGGGTATACCCACCACTGGTGTTGGCTTTCATTTCAATAACTTGTTTGAGATGAGGAAATCACCATTGCTGCTTCTACTTAAATGACCTACTTTCATGATATACTGTATGTAGTGTGAACTTTTTATATTTTCCATAAATTTCACCAGAAGGCCAAATATCCCTAACTTTTTGTGAGTAGTGTAATTGCAAATACCCACTCTGGGGTATTGGATATGTATTACACATGCAGCCACTTGTGTAACCATGTAGTGACCAAGCACGACAAGTGAATTACAATACCGGTACTTGCTGCTGGATCATAGCTGATAGCTGAGGATTCCAGCAGCTGGACAGCTTGTGATCAGTTTTTTGTCGGGGGACCATTCTAACAAAAGAAGATTGTCCAAAATGAACTACTTGATGTATGTTTTCTATTTATTTTTTTGATAACAGTGGTTGCTTTTAGAAAGTTATATCCACACGACAGAAGGATGACACTTGGATTCCTGCCATGGATTAGCAGTTTGTACTGACTGAAGTCTGTTTGTGTAATGAAATGCGGATTTCAGTGTGAAATTACACCCCAAAATCTTAATGAAAAAAATGATGTGTGAACAAACGCTTTGGCAGGCTTTACTATGGTGGTTTGTTTTATATTTACTACATACTGTACAAGACAGAATACAGAATCAGCAATGAGATCAGCATTTGAGCATAAAACCATTTTATTCCTGGGGTGTAAATTTAGCTACAGTAAATAAACCGTGAAATCTGTGCTGAGGTGCCACAGACATATGTAAGAAAATGGAGGTCTATTTAAAATTCTACCGGGATCCTTGAAAAAATCAAGCTACAGTACTATAGCCTATGATTAACAATTAGGCCTTACTGCAGAGGACAAGAAAAGTTCTACTGCTACTTCTAGAACTGCAGAGAAGTCTCTGGAACATGTTTTATGGGCCACGGTTCATCTGTAAACCGTGGCTGATAAATTACACATTGGCAGCTACACCCACTGTAGGTACAGTTTGAGGATATCTTGGATTGCACCATAGCGTCGGCTATTCTAAGGCTACTTTCGCATCTGCGTTTTGCTGTACGGTTTTGAGATCCGTCATAGGAAATGCTGCAGTTTTCTCCCCATTCATTTTCAATGGGGACCAAACTGAACAAACGTGAACAGAGTGCAACAGAATGCACCCCGATCTGTCTCGTTGCATACCATGCCGCACACAAAAACACTGCAAGCAGCTTTTTATTTTTTACGGCATGGGATACTGAGCAAGACAGATCCGGCGTGAAACACAATGTAAGTCAATGTGGCCAGATGCATTTTTTAGGACACGAAAAAAACCACCCAGATTAGGCTACTTTCACACCTGTGTTTTTGCTGGATCCATCAGAGGATCGGCAAAAACGAATCCGTTCAATAATACAACCGTCTGCATCTGTTCCGAACGAATGTGTGAATAACACCACTGATTACAATGGGTTGTGTATTCTGTCCTAGTCATGCTGACTGGTACGGCATACAGAAGGAGATGGGGCATGACTCTGCATCTGTAGAGCCTTAGGGCACTGCCACACTGTGTTTTTGTCATGGTGCTTTTTCCTTCACCCAAAAAAACACATACAAAAACACTATAGTTGTGCAGCATTTTTTAGGCATATTTTGTAGAATTTTTGCCCATATAATATGTTTGAGCATGTGACATTTTCAATGCCATTGGGTCATCAGTATCTGATCGTGGGGGTCTGACGTTTGGCACCCACAGGATCAGCTTTTTGAAGTGGCTGTGGTGCACTGGTGAGTGCCTTGGCCTCCGCGTAGCTTACAGTGCCATCTATTGGATAGCACCAGCAGCATATTGCAGACCAGCCCCATTCACTTAAATGCAACTTGAGCCTAGGACATGTGACTGATGAACATGATTTCATAGGCCAAGGAATAGGCAAACTGCCACGGTCTCTCCAAACAGCTGATCAGCAGGGGTGCTGGGAATCGGACCCTCACCGATCAGATACTAATGATTTATCCTGAGGGTAGGTCTTCAGTATTCGGCTATCACTGCAGTAATTATGAGGTTTTGAAAAGTAAAAATAATACCATATATATATAAATAATAATCAAGAACAATGTCAGATATTTAGACAAAGCCTTACTTAGGACGTGTCCAGAATAGTACAATCCGATAAAACAAAAATACGGCAACTTACAGTTTGGAGACCGTGGACCTGGCCAAAGGATAAACGAGAGGTGAAGTCAGGACAGTGGGAGGGGGGAAAAAATCCCTAATGTGTCCCTCAATGCTTCCCCTGCCTACAAGCGGAGCACCCGCCCCGAAAGGGGCGACCCCACCTCTCGGTGGCTAAACCCTCACTGTTGCCTACTTCAACCCTGCCAATGGAATTTCAGGTTCGACATGAATACTGGCGTGCGCGCAACTTTCGGTCTTTGGAACGCACGCGATGTGCGTGGAACGCACATGTGATTCCAAAACCGGAAGTGCATCAGCGCTACTGTCCCTGACACTTCCTGCCTATGGAACGCATGCAGGAGTGTGAGGAGATAAACTAGGAGGAGCCGAAGGTGTCGGCTGCGTTACCTTGAGGGGGAGGGAGTGGTTAAGGTATAAATAATGACTGAAACAGGCTAATACATAGTGTAACAAATATACACTGCTCAAAAAAATAAAGGGAACACTTAAACAACACAATGTAACTCCAAGTCAATCACACTTCTGTGAAATCAAACTGTCCACTTAGGAAGCAACACTGAGTGACAATCAATTTCACATGCTGTTGTGAAAATGGGATAGACAACAGGTGGAAATTATAGGCAATTAGCAAGACACCCCCAATAAAGAAGTGGTTCTGCAGGTGGTGATCACAGACCACTTCTCAGTTCCTATGCTTCCTGGCTGATGTTTTGGTCACTTTTGAATGCTGGCGGTGCTTTCACTCTAGTGGTAGCATGAGACGGAGTCTACAACCCACACAAGTGGCTCAGGTAGTGCAGCTTATCCAGGATGGCACATCAATGCGAGCTGTGGCAAGAAGGTTTGCTGTGTCTGTCAGCATAGTGTCCAGAGCATGGAGGCGCTACCAGTACATCAGGAGACGTGGAGGAGGCCGTAGGAGGGCAACAACCCAGCAGCAGGACCACTACCTCCGCCTTTGTGCAAGGAGGAACAGGAGGAGCACTGCCAGAGCCCTGCAAAATGACCTCCAGCAGGCCACAAATGTGCATGTGTCTGCGTAAACGGTCAGAAACAGACTCCATGAGGGTGATATGAGGGCCCGACGTCCAGAGGTGGGGGTTGTGCTTACAGCCCAACACCGTGCAGGACGTTTGGCATTTGCCAGAGAACACCAAGATTGGCAAATTCGCCACTGGCGCCCTGTGCTCTTCACAGATGAAAGCAGGTTCACACTGAGCACATGTGACAGACGTGACAGAGTCTGGAGACGCCGTGGAGAACGTTCTGCTGCCTGCAACATCCTCCAGCATGATCGGTTTGGCATTGGGTCAGTAATGGTGTGGGGTGGCATTTCTTTGGAGGGCCGCACAGCCCTCCATGTGCTCGCCAGAGGTAGCCTGACTGCCATTAGGTACCGAGATGAGATCCTCAGACCCCTTGTGAGACCATATGCTGGTGCGGTTGGCCCTGGGTTCCTCCTAATGCAAGACAATGCTAGACCTCATGTGGCTGAAGTGTGTCAGCAGTTCATGCAAGACGAAGGCATTGATCCTATGGACTGGCCAGCCCGTTCCCCAGACCTGAATCCAATTGAGCACATCTGGGACATCATGTCTCGCTCTATCCACCAACGTCACATTGTACCACAGACTGTCCAGGAGTTTGCTTTAGTCCAGGTCTGGGAGGAGATCCCTCAGGAGACCGTCCGCCACCTCATCAGGAGCATGCACAGGCGTTGTAGGGAGGTCATACAGGCAAGTGGAGGCCACACACACTACTGAGCCTCATTTTGACTTGTTTTAAGGACATTACATCAAAGTTGGATCAGCCTGTAGTGTGTTTTTCCACTTTAATTTTGAGTGTGACTCCAAATCCAGACCTCCATGGGTTGAAAAATTTGATTTCCATTTTTAATTTTTGTGTGATTTTGTTGTCAGCACATTCAACTATGTAAAGAACAAAGTATTTCAGAAGAATATTTAATTAATTCAGATCTAGGATGTGTTATTTTTGTGTTCCCTTTATTTTTTTGAGCAGTGTACATCCCTTCACATAGGTGCACCATAATCATAACTAAGTCCATTATACTTATGAAGAGGTTTTTTGAGGATATGGACAAATGGACTGTGGGGACAATGAAATAATGTCCCAGACAGGTCCCCATGAAATGATGTACTACAAAGAACCAATCCAGATTCGATAGTATGCAGATAAATCTAAGCTCACAATTTATAGTGAGCAGATCGCCATAGAGTACGGTTACTATAAGAAAGAGAGAGAAAAATTCCATTGGAAGGGTTGAAGTAGGCGACAGTGAGGGCTTAGCCACAGAGAGGTGGGGTCGCCCTTTTCGGGGCGGTTACTCCGCCTGTAGGCAGGGGTAACATTGAGGGACACATTAGGGATTTTTCCCCACTCCCCCTGTCCTGACATCACCTCTCGTTTATCCTCTGGCCAGGTCCATGGTCTCCAAACTGTAAGTTGCCGTATTTTTGTTTTATCGGATTGTACTATCCTGGACATGTACTAAGTAAGGCTTTGTCTAAATATCTGACATTGTTCTTGATTATTATTTATATATACAGTACAGACCAAAAGTTTGGACACACCTTCTCATTCAAAGAGTTTTCTTTATTTTCATGACTATGAAAATTGTAGATTCACACAGAAGGCATCAAAACTATGAATTAACACATGTGGAATTATATACATAACAAACAAGTGTGAAACAACTGAAAATATGTCATATTCTAGGTTCTTCAAAGTAGCCACCTTTTGCTTTGATTACTGCTTTGCACACTCTTGGCATTCTCTTGATGAGCTTCAAGAGGTAGTCCCCTGAAATGGTTTTCACTTCACAGGTGTGCCCTGTCAGGTTTAATAAGTGGGATTTCTTGCCTTATAATTGGGGTTGGGACCATCAGTGGCATTGAGGAGAAGTCAGGTGGATACACAGCTGATAGTCCTACTGAATAGACTAGAATTTGTATTATGGCAAGAAAAAAGCAGCTAAGTAAAGAAAAACTAGTGGCCATCATTACTTTAAGAAAGGAAGGTCAGTCAGTCAGCCGAAAAATTGGGAAAACTTTGAAAGTAAGGGCTATTTGACCATAAAGGAGAGTGATGGGGTGCTGCGCTAGATGACCTGGCCTCCACAGTCACCGGACCTGAACCCAATCGAGATGGTTTGGGGTGAGCTGGACCGCAGAGTGAAGGCAAAAGGGCCAACAAGTGCTAAGCATCTCTGGGAACTCCTTCAAGACTGTTGGAAGACCATTTCAGGGGACTACCTCTTGAAGCTCATCAAGAGAATGCAAAGCAGTAATCAAAGCAAAATGTGGCTACTTTGAAGAACCTAGAATATGACATATTTTCAGTTGTTTCACACTTGTTTGTTATGTATATAATTCCACATGTTTTAATTCATAGTTTTGATGCCTTCAGTCATGAAAATAAAAAACTCTTTGAATGAGAAGGTGTGTCCAAACTTTTGGTCTGTACTGTATATGGGGTATTATTTTAACAGATAGTAAAAGTTAAGTTTTATATGAAAAGTCATTTTTCACTGTGATATTTTAGGTCTTCAGTATTAAATACTCTGAAAACCCTTAAGTTAGGGTCTTGGACTTATTCTTGTAAATTCCTTCAGTTAGAAAGGTTTCACATTCATGTGTATCCTAAGCCTCATAGAAGTGAATGGGGCTGCGTGAAAATCGCAAGAATCCGCAAGCAAGTGCGGATGCGGTGCGATTTTCACGCATGGTTGCTAGGAGATGTTATAAGGGAAAATAATAGCATTCTTAATACAGAATGCTAAGTAAAGTAGTGATGGAGGGGTTAAAAATTAAAATTAAACTCACCTTAAAGGGACACTGACAGGCGAAATCAGCATATATAGTTAGATATATCACATTACAGGTCTTATAGAGTCTTTTAAAAGCATATAACTATCCCCCCTGTCCACCTTATAAAGAGCGAAATATAAAGTTTTATAACCTGCATCTGCGGTCAGCAATCTGCCCAAGGGGCGGCGTTTCATGTGAAAATGCGCCCAGCCAGCCTTCCCAACTGCCGTTCTTAAGCCCCGCCCAGCTCATCATTATTCACTTCGCTGGGCGGGGCTAGAACTCTCCCCAGTCCCGATCCTGCGCCTGCGCAATTCAATCCTCCGGGCATCGTTCATGCCCAATCTTCTGCGCCTGCGCCCCGCCGTGCCGTCGGACGCACTATAATTAACCCCTTATATGATGTGAGTGAGCAGCGCTCTGAAGCGCTGCTCTGAACAGTGCATGGCTGAGGCTGCAGCTGCCTCAGCCATGCACTGTTCAGAGCAGCGCTTCAGAGCGCTGCTCACTCACATCATATAAGGGGTTAATTATAGTGCGTCCGACGGCACGGCGGGGCGCAGGCGCAGAAGATTGGGCAAGAACGATGCCCGGAGGATTGAATTGCGCAGGCGCAGGATCGGGACTGGGGAGAGTTCTAGCCCCGCCCAGCGAAGTGAATAATGATGAGCTGGGCGGGGCTTAAGAACGGCAGTTGGGAAGGCTGGCTGGGCGCATTTTCACATGAAACGCTGCCCCTTGGGCAGATTGCTGACCGCAGATGCAGGTTATAAAACTTTATATTTCGCTCTTTATAAGGTGGACAGGGGGGATAGTTATATGCTTTTAAAAGACTCTATAAGACCTGTAATGTGATATATCTAACTATATATGCTGATTTCGCCTGTCAGTGTCCCTTTAATCCACTTGTTCGCGCAGCTCGGCTTCTCTTCTTTCTTCTTCTTTGAGGAAAAGGACCTTTGGTGACGTCACTGCGCTCATCACATCGTCAATCACATGATCTATCACCATGGTCACCAAAGGTCCTTTTTCTCAAAGAAGAAGAAAGAAGAAAAGCCGGGCTGCGCGAACAAGTGGATTAAGGTGAGTTTAATTTGAATTTCTATTTTTTAACCCCTCCATCACTATTTTACTAAGCATTCTGTACTAAGAATGCTATTATTTTCCCTTATAACCATGTTATAAGGGAAAATAATAAAACTTACACAACACCTAGCCCAAACCCGAACTTCTGTGAAGAAGTCCGGGTTCGGGTCTGGGTACAAAACATGCCGATTTTTCTCACGCGCGTGCAAAACGCATTAAAATGCTTTGCACTCGCGCAGAAAAATCGCGCATTTTCCCGCGATGCACCCGCTTCCTATCCGGCCCTCACACGCGACGCCCGTGTGAAAGAGGCCTAAGGCTTCAGTTACTGTAACATCATTATGTGAGGTTACAATGTTCTCCTCTAAGTAAATCATATCACATATATGACAACACACACTTATGACATCATCGACTCTGATAACTAATTATTACATCACAGTGTTGGCCGCGAATTCGAATCGTGAATTTTAATCGCGAATATCGCGACTTCGAGAATTCACGAAGATTTAGAATATAGTGCTATATATTCGTATTCACGAATATTCTAGATTTTATTTTCATCAGTAACCTCCCTTCTTGCTTGTGGGCCAATGAGAAGGCTGCCTACCCCTTTACTATATAAGAACCTCCCCAGCAGCCATTTTCTGTAGTTTTATGGAGTTCTGAGAGAGACAGCAGTGTCATTGCTGTGCTCGGTGCTTTACTGTTTAATTACATTAGATAGATAGATAGTTAGTTAGTTAGCTTATATATATAATACAGATAGTCAGTGTAGGTTAGATAGTGATATACACTGCGTGCAGAATTATTAGGCAAATGAGTATTTTGACCACATCATCCTCTTTATGCATGTTGTCTTACTCCAAGCTGTATAGGCTCGAAAGCCTACTACCAATTAAGCATATTAGGTGATGTGCATCTCTGTAATGAGAAGGGTGTGGTCTAATGACATCAACACCCTATATTAGGTGTGCATAATTATTAGGCAACTTCCTTTCCTTTGGCAAAATGGGTCAAAAGAAGGACTTGACAGGCTCAGAAAAGTCAAAAATAGTGAGATATCTTGCAGAGGGATGCAGCACTCTTAAAATTGCAAAGCTTCTGAAGCGTGATCATCGAACAATCAAGCGTTTCATTCAAAATAGTCAACAGGGTCGCAAGAAGCGTGTGGAAAAACCAAGGCGCAAAATAACTGCCCATGAACTGAGAAAAGTCAAGCGTGCAGCTGCCAAGATGCCACTTGCCACCAGTTTGGCCATATTTCAGAGCTGCAACATCACTGGAGTGCCCAAAAGCACAAGGTGTGCAATACTCACAGACATGGCCAAGGTAAGAAAGGCTGAAAGACGACCACCACTGAACAAGATACACAAGCTGAAACGTCAAGACTGGGTCAAGAAATATCTCAAGACTGATTTTTCTAAGGTTTTATGGACTGATGAAATGAGAGTGAGTCTTGATGGGCCAGATGGATGGGCCCGTGGCTGGATTGGTAAAGGGCAAAGAGCTCCAGTCCGACTCAGACGCCAGCAAGGTGGAGGTGGAGTACTGGTTTGGGCTGGTATCATCAAAGATGAGCTTGTGGGGCCTTTTCAGGTTGAGGATGGAGTCAAGCTCAACTCCCAGTCCTACTGCCAGTTTCTGGAAGACACCTTCTTCAAGCAGTGGTACAGGAAGAAGTCTGCATCCTTCAAGAAAAACATGATTTTCATGCAGGACAATGCTCCATCACACGCGTCCAAGTACTCCACAGCGTGGCTGGCAAGAAAGGGTATAGAAGAAGAAAATCTAATGACATGGCCTCCTTGTTCACCTGATCTGAACCCCATTGAGAACCTGTGGTCCATCATCAAATGTGAGATTTACAAGGAGGGAAAACAGTACACCTCTCTGAACAGTGTCTGGGAGGCTGTGGTTGCTGCTGCACGCAATGTTGATGGTGAACAGATCAAAACACTGACAGAATCCATGGATGGCAGGCTTTTGAGTGTCCTTGCAAAGAAAGGTGGCTATATTGGTCACTGATTTGTTTTTGTTTTGTTTTTGAATGTCAGAAATGTATATTTGTGAATGTTGAGATGTTATATTGGTTTCACTGGTAAAAATAAATAATTGAAATGGGTATATATTTGTTTTTTGTTAAGTTGCCTAATAATTATGCACAGTAATAGTCACCTGCACACACAGATATCCCCCTAAAATAGCTAAAACTAAAAACAAACTAAAAACTACTTCCAAAAATATTCAGCTTTGATATTAATGAGTTTTTTGGGTTCATTGAGAACATGGTTGTTGTTCAATAATAAAATTAATCCTCAAAAATACAACTTGCCTAATAATTCTGCACTCCCTGTAGTGTAGCTGATAGGTTCTGCCCTCCATACAAACATGCTACAGCAGGCATGCTCAACCTGCGTCCCTCCAGCTGTTGCAAAACTACAACTCCCACAATGCCCTGTTGTAGGCTGATAGCTGTAGGCTGTTCAGGCATGCTGGGAGTTGTAGTTTTGCAACAGCTAGAGGGCCGCAGGTTGAGCATGCCCGTGCTACAGACATAGTGCTGTGATGTCAAAAGTTCACAACAATACTGAGTGCACCAATCAGTAATATGTAGTCAGACCTGCTAAAATGTGAAGTTTCACATATTGCGCCAAAATATTCGCATCATTAGTGCCGATTAGTGCAATTGCGAATATATTGGAGCACTCTATCTGCATATAAAGCCATTTTTAATGTACTGCTGTGCCAACCATTTTCTCCAGTCTCAGGAAACTTCTAGCAGCTTGAAAAATGTAGCAACAGTGATCCACGTCTGTATTGCGCGTGCAATACGCGCATA
Source organism: Bufo bufo (assembly GCF_905171765.1). NCBI lineage: Eukaryota > Metazoa > Chordata > Amphibia > Anura > Bufonidae > Bufo > Bufo bufo. The sequence continues at coordinate 321,498,883 of NC_053394.1, read as the reverse complement.
TTACATTGCCAATTTTTGCAATCAAGAAAATAATTGCGAATTCGCGAATATATGACAAATAGTCCCCCAAATATTCGCGAAATATCGTGAATTCGAATATTGTCCCTGCCCCTCATTACTAATCACAGTGATTTCTGGTTATCATTGATCACGTGTAGAAAGCTGAGGTCCACAAGTTTTACAGCCCTTCAGTAGGTCTAAAATTGTGATATTTCATACGTCTCTTCCACCCACAATGAAATACATCTGTCTGTCCCTTACTAATGAAAAATGACCTTTTTTACCAGCTTGCTGACAGTAAGTCCACCATTCTCCATTATGTGGGCACTGTATCAATCAGTAGTGATACATGAATATGCATTACATCATCTCTTAAACATTTCTATCTTAGCAGCTAATGCAGTGGAGCATCATGTAAGAGATGAAATGGATTGTGGAAAGCTATTACTGACTGTAAGAACCTTGCTTCTTTTATTACCTTCCATATTCCATATTCAACTTTTAAAGTGAGCGATCCAATCTCCTTAAGGCCTCATGCACATGGCCGTTGTGCGGTAATTCCTTGCATTGGGGACCGCAATTTGCGGTCCACAATGCACGGGCAACATCCGCGCGGCGGCCGGGACGGATCCAGACCCATACAACTTGAATGGGTCCGTGATCCGTCCGCACCGTAAAAAAATAGAACATGTTCTATTTTTTTCAGTGCGGAGGCACGGACAGAAACACCACGGAAGTACTTCGTAGAGCTTCAGTGGGCTTCCGATCCGTGCTTCTGTTCCGCACCGCATCTCCCGGATTGTGGACCCATTCAAGTGAATGGGTCCGCATCCGTGATGCGGGGTGCACATGGCCAGTGCCCGTGAATTGCGGACCCGCTGTATGCGGGCCTCAATACGGCCACGGCCGGGCAACGGTCGTGTGCATGAGCCCTAAAGGGGTTGTATGAGATTAGAAACATATGATTGCTTCGGGTGATGTCTGGCATTGCAGCTCAGCTCTGTCCACTCTCTTTTGGATGCAAGTGGTTTGATTTACATTTTTTATTGGAAGCAAGAAGCCATGAAATTTTAATCTTATGCAAGGGTTTTTCCAGGAGTTCCTGATAGGCCATCAATATCTGATTGGTAGAGGTCTGACACCGCCTAATCGCTTCTGCCGCTGATCAAATGTTTGAAGAGGCTGAGCACAGTAAGGTCAAGTTCATTAGTCACATAGCCTATTAACAGTTCAGTCCCATTCAAGTGAATAGGCATGAGCTGCAATACCAAGTACAGCCAGTAAACAATGTGCGGCGCTGTGCTTCGTATGCTGTGAGGATGCCGCAGCACTCACAGCCTCTTCAAACTGCTGGGAGTTGGATCCCCTGGGATCAAATATTGATGACCTATCCTGAGCCATCAATATTGAAGTCCTGGAAAACCCCTTCAAGATTGGCACATACATTCAAATGATGATCACAGGTATCAATTTCAAGCTTTCTTCAAGGGTCTGACAGACCAACTGTTCTGAGCATGGGTATTCAGTCTTGGAGCTGACATTGAGGGAACTTGCTAATAATCTCTGATCACAAGAGGTGTAACTTAGAACGGAGCCCGCAAAGCGCTGGAGGGCAGCTATTTTTGGAAGTCCCATTCAAATGAATGGGAGACACACAGAGTAACTTCCGTTTTATTTGTGGACCCATTGAAGTGATTGGTTCCGCATAGGGTCCGCAAGAAAACCGGAACGGACACGGAAAGAAAATAAGTTTAATGTATTTTCTTTCTGTTTCTGTTTGTTTGTTTTTTGCAGACTGTATGCGTAACCATTCATTTCAATGTGTCTGCAAAACAAAAAAAGGAAGTTACTCCGTGTGCATTCCATTTCTGTATGTCCAAATGTCCGTTCCGCCAAAAAATAGAACATGTGCTATTATTGTTCGCATTATGGACAAAGACAGTACTGTTCTATTAGGGGCCAGCTGTTCCGTTCCACAAAATACGGAATGCACACGGACGTCATCCGTATTTTTTTGCGGATCCGTTTTTTGCGAACTGTACACTGAAAACACATACAGTCGTGTGCATGAGCCCTTATACCATTCTTTTAGACAAAGTGCCCTTTGAGCCCCTTCAGGTACCTGGGCTCAGATATGACTGCTACCTCTATACCTCCTATAGCTATGCCCTTAATAACACACACAGATTTCTACAGTATTGTACTGTTAAGATAATGGCGAGCTATTCCATATAACTTTTAACCCTAGATTTCCTTCATAGTCTCAACCAGAAGAATCCAGGCGAGAGTATTTGACTGAGCTACATCTTCTGAAAGAGATGGTATGACCATCTGGTGGAGATCCGTAAAGCTGGCCATAGATATAGGACCATCAATCCACCTTTTCTGATCTTAGATCTGTCGAAAAAACATCAACGCAATATCGCAAAAACTGCCTGTGCCCTCTTTTCTCCAGAGGAATGCTCAGACAATTAAACACATTACATTTTTAGATCTGACAAGGTCATAAATCTTTTGGGACACAAGTAATGTTCACAACAAGGTTTATATAATGGTTGTGGTTGGTTGGGTATAGGGTTAACATAGCAGTTACTAAAAAGCACTGCTATAGTAAGAATATAATAAACCAGGGATTAGCAACCTCTAGCACTTCAGATGTTCTGAAACTACAACTCCTAGAATGCTTCATTCACTTCTATGGGAGTTATGAGGACAGCCGAGCATGTTTGCATGCTGGAAGTTGTAGTTTCACAGAAGCTGGAATGCCGAAGGTTGCTGATCCCTGTAATAGACAGTTCTGCATGGTGTTCTTCCTCTGTTATTCCTCCTTTAAATGTATGAATACATTGACAGCAGGTTATTTCTATTGCTCTCCTGTGTCCAGGTGTCAATTTAATCATATATTTCCAGGAGGAATAACAAAGGAACAGCACAATGCAGCATTCAAAGAAAAAACTCCAGCACTGCCATTTCATGGGGAATATAAGTATATTTTTTATTCAGTATATGTGAGTAGAAAGTAATGAATTGTCCTGTCTCTGGAGGTGAGATATTCTCTTCCATAAACAGAAGATAAAGTAAGCAGCGAGGGTGGATTGCCCATAGACCCTAGAGGGAAATTTTTTGGTGGGCCTCCTCCTCACAGCTGCCGGCCACATAACTATCTGATGCTCTCAGTGTTAATGCTAGGAGCATCAGGTACCTATGTATCTGGCCAATGGCTGCAGGTGCCCTCCCAAACTCTACTGTATCACTGTCAGGAAGTTCATACAGTTGAATACTGTGGTGAAGGCAGAAGTATTTTGTGCTGCACTGTGGCATTTGGTTCTGCTGGGGCGATATTTTGTGCTGCACTGTGGTATTACAAGTGTCGCCTACTTCTGTTTTCCCTGCCTACTTGTGTTGGCCTTGCCTTCTTGTGTTGCCCCTGCCTACTTGTGTTGCTCTGCCTTCTTGTGTTGTTCCTGCCTACTTGTGTTGATCTGCCTTCTTCTGTTAGTCCTGCATCTTGTGTTGGTCCTGCCTACTTGTGTTGGCCTTGCCTTCTTGTGTTGGTCCTGCCTACTTGTGTTGGCCTTGCCTTCTTGTGTTGGCCCTTCCTACTTCTGTTGTCCCTGCCTTCTTGTTTTGGCCCTGCCTGCCTACTTGTGTTGGCCTTGCCTTCTTGTGTTGGCCCTGCCTACTTGTGTTGCTCTGCCTTCTGCCAATTTGGACCCACGAACAACAGGGGACCATTTTAGTTGTTTTGTTCCAGAGCTACTTTAATTTCCCAGTCTGCCCCTGGTAAGCAGGCAAGCATTAGTATACAATTTAATTTCCCATGGCCTCAATGTGTGCAATGCTAAACAGTAGGAGCTTGTCAGTGAATGGAACAACTGGAGATTTGTTTTATATTTCATAATGGTAAAAGTCTTAAATTACATTTCCTACTTTCTAAAAATGTTGAAATTTCAGACTTCTCACATTTGTATGCATGTATCAGTTACTTTAGGATATTTCACCCTAGGGGTAGAGCAGCATGGTCAGGTTTCCTGATGCAGTTTTGGAAGCCAAAATCAGGAGTGGGTCATAAACAGAGAGAAAGTATAAAGGACGGTTATGACTCCTCTTTTTTTTTTTATTGACTCCTGGTTTTTGTATCCCAAACTGCATGCAGAAACCTGACTGTGTCGCCGTACCCTAAGGGCGCATTTATATGACCATAGTGTTTTGCGGATCCGCAAAGCACGTATACCGGCCATGTGCGTTCCGCACATGGCCGCAACTATATTAGCAAATGCCTATTCTTGTCCGCGATTGCGGACAAGAATAGGACATGCTCTACCTTTTTTTTGCAGGGCCATAGAACGGATCCACAGATGCAGACAGCACACTGTGTGCTGTCCGCATCTTTTGTGGCCCTGTTGAAATGAATGGGACCACAAATTCATTTTTATGGGGCTGAGCTGCGCTTAGGCCACTTGACCGATGAATGTGTTGTCACTCAGCCTAAAAAAAGCAGCTCGAACAGCCAATCGGCGAAGGTCCCAGATGTCGGACCCCCACCAATCAGATGATAATGACCTATCCAGAGTATAGGTCATCAGTATTAACATCTTGGAAAACCCCTTTAAGTACAGATGTAGCAGGGTTGACACACAAACTCTTAACTCAAATTTCTTAACTTATCTCGTTATCTTGAAACAAAAGCCATTCAAAAGCAATTGAAGGTGTTTGCTTAACGCATTTAGTTTAGATAACACATCTCATAAAGCATGTGTGTTAACTGTACAGTCGTGGCCAAAAGTTTTGAGAATTAGATAAATATTGTAAATTGGAATAGTTGCTGCTTAAGTTTTTATAATAGCAATTTGCATATACTCCAGAATGTTATGAAGAGTGATCAGATGAATTGCATAGTCCTTCTTTGCCATGAAAATTAACTTAATCCCAAAAAAACCTTTCCACTGCATTTCATTGCTGTCATTAAAGGACCTGCTGAGATCATTTCAGTAATCGTTAACTCAGGTGAGAATGTTGACGAGCACAAGGCTGGAGATCATTATGTCAGGCTGATTGGGTTAAAATGGCAGACTTGACATGTTAAAAGGAGGGTGATGCTTGAAATCATTGTTCTTCCATTGTTAACCATGGTGACCTGCAAAGAAACGCGTGCAGCCATCATTGCGTTGCATAAAAATGGGTTCACAGGCAAGAATATTGTGGCTACTAAGATTGCACCTCAATCAACAATTTATAGGATCATCAAGAACTTCAAGGAAAGAGGTTCAATTCTTGTTAAGAAGGCTTCAGGGCGTACAAGAAAGTCCAGCAAGCGCCAGGATCGTCTCCTAAAGAAGATTCAGCTGCGGGATCGGAGTGCCACCAGTGCAGAGCTTGCTCAGGAATGGCAGCAGGCAGGTGTGAGCGCATCTGCACGCACAGTGAGGCGAAGACTTTTGGAAGATGGCCTGGTGTCAAGAAGGGCAGCAAAGAAGCCACTTCTCTCCAAAAAAAACATCAGGGACAGAAAGAATGGTAAATGGACTGCTGAGGACTGGGGCAAAGTCATATTCTCCGATGAAGCCTCTTTCCGATTGTTTGGGGCATCTGGAAAAAGGCTTGTCCGGAGAAGAAAAGGTGAGCGCTACCATCAGTCCTGTGTCATGCCAACAGTAAAGCATCCTGAGACCATTCATGTGTGGGGTTGCTTATCATCCAAGGGAGTGGGCTCACTCACAGTTTTGCCCAAAAACACAGCCATGAATAAAGAATGGTACCAAAACACCCTCCAACAGCAACTTCTTCCAACAATCCAACAACAGTTTGGTGAAGAACAATGCATTTTCCAGCACGATGGAGCACTGTGCCATAAGGCAAAAGTGATAACTAAGTGGCTCGGGGACCAAAACATTGACATTTTGGGTCCATGGCCTGGAAACTCCCCAGATCTTAATCTCATTGAGAACTTGTGGTCAATCCTCAAGAGGCGGGTGGACAAACAAAAACCCACTAATTCTGACAAACTCCAAGAAGTGATTATGAAAGAATGGGTTGCTATCAGTCAGGAATTGGCCCAGAAGTTGATTGAGAGCATGCCCAGTCGAATTGCAGAGGTCCTGAAAAAGAAGGGCCAACACTGCAAATACTGACTCTTTGCATAAATGTCATGTAATTGTTGATAAAAGCCTTTGAAACGTATGAAGTGCGTGTAATTATATTTCACTACATCACAGAAACAACTGAAGCAAAGATCTAAAAGCAGTTTAGCAGCAAACTTTGTGAAAACTAATATTTGTGTCATTCTCAAAACTTTTGGCCATGACTGTACTACATCCGTACATTTAAGTAATAATGCTGGTGTTATTGTTCAGTGTGGTCTTGCTCCATACACAGCGGATGCAGACTGTCTTGTGGGAGAAGTTTCCCTCTGTCCTCCGATCGCCCACTTACCCTTTAAATGCACAATACACAACAATACAGAAGTAATGAGATGAAGCGATCACATGCCCATCCCCTAGGGAAGAATGTTTAAAAAGTAATTAAAGGGTAATGTTTAACAAAAACAAGAAAAAACACAATTAGAAATAAAAAAAAGTTACCCATTTATCATATAAAAATATTTTAAGAAAGATCATTGGTATCACCACATTCAAAAATGTCCAACATCTTTCCATATCATTTATCTTATTTGTCGTAAATACATAGCCGTGGGCAATAGGTCAGCCTGTGTACACTATATAAACCTATAATGTTGTTAAAGAACAAACAAAAGAATCCCCAAAATATTCCAAAAATATAATTTATTTAATTGTAATAAACATATCATGATTTATAAAATATTAGAAAAAATAAAAAATTTAAGAACCAGCAGGAAACCGGATGCCGGATTGTCTGTCTTTACAGATAGTGCCTCCAAATATATGGATTTCAGAAAACGTGATAAGACCTGGGCTACACAACTCGGGTCAATATTTGGGGAATCAGCGGCGGCTGGGGTCGAGTCCAGTAATGTAAAGGATTTGAAACTCAAGATAAAAGATTTACTAAAAAAACTTATAAAGGTGTGGTGGAATAAAGTCTCACTAGAGCAGTACCTCCAGAAAGAAATTATTCCACGTGGTCTACGATTGCAGTTATTTCCTGCATTTGAGGTGGATGACCCATCATTTGTAGGAAAGTGGGAGGATACCCTCACTCGATGCTCCCGTACTGATTGAGCTCCTGATTGGGGCAGATTGTAAATCACTTGAAGCGGTGGAGAAAGATATTGATAATATACGTGAACAGATTCAGCGGGCAGTACCAGTTGAGGCCTGTGAGTCTTTTGATGGTGAGTTGGAGGAGGACCTCTTGAGGTGGGAGAAAGAGATCCAAGGTCTAAAGGTGAAAAAATTCCAGAGAGACTTGGTGGATTTTCAAAATAACAAGGTCTATCGCTGGCAAATGACAAGAGGCCGCTCACGTAATACATCTCTCTCTCTGTCCACATCTTCCACCAATAGTCAAGGATGTGGGGAGCATTTTTTAGAGGAGTGCAGGGGATCCGGAGAAGGAGGTGGCGAGAAAAATTTGACCTCCCGCCTAAGAACACCATCCACAAAACGAAAAACGAGGCAGAACTACTCTCTGGGGAAACGAGCAAAGAAGTATTAAAGGTAATTAACCTTTCAAACATCACTCTCACACAACCCCAATTATCTGTCTTGCGGAGGGGTCTGACTTTTTCTCCGACAGGGAAATTTGATTTTTTCCTGTCGGTGAAGGACTTGGAACTGTTTGCGAAAATTTTTTTTTTTGTAGGGGCGATGGTCAATCTGACCTCTCCCCTCTGGAATTACAAACTCTCAATGATCTCCAATCCCTATTAGACGAACAGGAATCGGATACATCCAGATTCCCCATACATCTGCACCGCCGGTCCCAACATTGGCCCCCTACGACATCTTGTCCAGCAGTTGACATATTTGTCAAGCTGGTTAAATAAGATCTTGAGAAATTATGTGATACTAGATCTCATGATAATTTAAGCAAGGATTTGCGACTTGCATTAAAAGAACTTAAAAATATGAAAGATGTCATTATAAAACCTGCGGATAAGGGGGGAAATGTTGTGGTCTGGCCAGTGCAGATGTATGAAAAGGAGGCTTTTCGCCAACTGGGTGATGGGTCATGCTATCGTAAATTGGACTGTAACCCTATGGTACAATATAAATTAGAATTGGATGGGATACTCAGGAGAGCATATAAGAGCGGCATAATTAGAGCTAAGATGTGGGAGGGCCTGGTTACGAACTTTCCGGTCCTTCCCACATTTTATCTACTTCCTAAGGTACATAAAGACCCCAGATCACCACCAGGGAGACCTATAGTATCTGGAATTGGGGTTTTGTGTGAGACAGTCTGCTGCTTTGTAGATTTTTATCTACAGAGATATGTAGAAACCTTACTCTCTTTTGTCCGCGATACCACTGATGTTCTTAAGAGACTTAATGGGATACATTTGGATGGCGACATGCTTCTTGTTACGTGCGACGTCGAGTCCCTGTACACGTCCATTTACCACGACCACGGGCTGCGGGCGTTGAGATTCTTTTTAGAAACAACTGATCTTGACAGGGATCTAATTGATCTGATCATGACATTATTAGAATTTGCATTGACACACAATGCATTCACATTTAAAGATCCTTACTCCCTGCAGCTCCGGGGAACGGCTATGGGGGCGACTTGTGCGCCTTCATATGCTAATTTGTTCCTGAGACTGTGGGAAAGAGAGATAGTGATAAATTTGGAGGGTCACGACGCTGTAGTCTTGTGGTCGAAGGTATATTGATGACGTTCTGTTCATCTGGCAGGGCTCGACGTCGCACCTGGAGGGGTTTTTACATGGCCTTAATGTGATTAATCAGAATATTAAACTTACGTGGAACTACAGTAGGGACCACGTTGATTTTTTGGACCTTGCGATCACCGTGGAGAGTGGGGGCTTCTTAGGTTTTGATATACATAGGAAGCCCACTGCCACCAACTCCCTGCTGTTCTCCTCCTCCTCACACCATCCATGGGTCTCTCGTGCTATATCTATTGGTCAATTTTGTAGAGCTAGGCGGATATGCTCCAATCAGGCTAGTTTTGAGCGAGAGGCAATGGACCTGTCAAGAAGGTTCTTGGAGAAGGGTTACAGCAAGAAAGTGACCAGGAAAGGATATGTTAGGGCCAATAACTCCTCTAGGGAAAACTTGTTAAACTATCCCCCCGCCAAAAAAAAAGAAAGATTATGGTTTCCCTAGATTTATCACTAATTTTAACGCTCAATGGAGACAACTGCAGGATATTCTTCAAAGACATTGGCAGGTCCTTCGAACTGATAGAGACTTAAAGAAAGTGATCTCGGAGAGACCACTTGTTACCTGGAAGAGGGCAAAAAATTGAAAGGACATGGTGACTAGGAGCCATTATGTGGCTCCGAAAAAAGGTGGTCTCCTTGGTGACAAGGGCCCACAATGGGGATTTTTTTCCATGTGGTGACTGTACTGCATGTCAGTATATGGTGAGGACAGACAAATTCACTAATACAAGCAGGGAGAAGGAATACAAATTCGTACATCATATCTCCTGCAAAACAGAGGCAGTAGTCTATCACACAGAGTGCCCTTGTGGTCTGATCTATATAGGGATGACCACAAGGGCACTCAAGACAAGAGTTTTGGAGCATGTCCGTGATATCAAGGCGGCAGCTGAGATCATTGAATGTGATAAACTCAAGAAATTGAAACCAGTGGCGAAGCATTTTAGGGAAACCCATAATTGCAACCCTAGAGGTATTTCTTTTAGAGGGATAGACCGCGTAAGATTAGGGATTAGGGGGGGGGAGACATAAAACATGTCTCCTCCAAAAAGAAACAAAATGGATGGTTCTGCTCAACACTGTAACTCCTCATGGATTGAATGAGGCTCTGAGTTTCAAATACTTTCTTTAGATAAGTTTTTATGTGGATTTTTTGTGATTTTAGATTTTTTTCTATTCATACAGTTTCCTTTGTAGCCATATGACCTGATTACTTGGTAGGTGCGACGAGAGAGATGATCCATATGGAATGTGAACATGAAGATGGATCATTATAGCGATATTATGATGGACTTTTATATATAAAATTCATGTCTGATGTATTTTTGGCAACTTTTGTTTATTTTTGGATGTATTATATATCACTAGGTTCTGTGATGCCAGTAACAGTTTATATATGTATTGGCTCCAACATAGCACATTAACACTGCCTATATTAATGTTGACATTGTTTTTTGTGATGTCAGCACTTGCAATCATTGTTTGGGTACACACAATACACTATGTTAATTTTGATTGATGTATTCTTTTATAATTTGTCCTGCAGCTTTAATCACATTAGTGATATTTGTGTTGCCATGGCTTGGATTATAGTAATCAGCGACCTTTTTGCACAGTGATTATGTATGATCACCTCTTTAATATTTTTGTTTTTTACTATGCACATTGCACTTTATATTAGATAGTCTGTGTTACCGACCTATGATTTGGGTTGGTCGCAGGACTATCCTTATTTGTCTTTATTTTATTTCATATTAGGGTTTAATCATGTAGTCTAATTATGCTGTTCATACTATTTATTATTATATACTTTGTATCATGTATTCCTTATTCCTATACATCAGATTCTTATTATATATTTTTTATTATGAGCAAAATAACACAGAAAAAAATGGTGGCTCACTCACTGTTCCACGTTTGGAAGGTGCACTGCCCCACAGCACTCCCAAATGCTGGTAAGAGTGATTAGGTAAATTGTAAGGGGATTTGGGGGTCACTCAATATATGGCAAATAATGGACAGGTGTATAAAAATTTATCAAAGGATACTTTATCAAATATTCTCACTAAACATGATTAAAAATGATTAAGAAACATAGTTGATAGTAAAACCATGATCAATGGTAAAAAACATAGTCATGATAGACGTCTAATAACATATGGTGAGAAAACGTTCAAATTGGCAAGATAGCAGCAAATTCGACTGATTGGTGAATTGGATAGTTGTTCACCACAGTCTCAATAGGCTCCTATCTGAGGAGACAAGTCAATTGGATGCATACAATGTGTGTATCACAGTGGTATCCACACAATAGGACTCAGTTTTGGAATCTCTCTTAGGATTCTACCACATATGCTGGATGAGGAAAGGCCAATTATCAGACAGTATTCTTATTGGTACGGTGCAGTACTTTACCGCTCTCGACGTCCGCTTTTGGCGATCCACTTGTACAGGGTGAAGTTAATCTTCGCTGTAGCCTGCAAGGACCTGTGTGGTGTCCCATGTCGTTCTCAAGCAGCTCATGTGATCAAGAGTTCAGGAGGAGCTTTATTCCATATTTGGATACAAAGGTCTTTTTCAAATATATTCATGCGAACCAGAGCGCTCTTTCTTGGTAGCTCTTCCTTGATATTCCCTCACTGTTATTTACCAAACACGTTTCGGTAAAGAGACCACTGAGGAAGGTGTCTCTCTACTTGCAGTTTCTATTTGCAGTCATTTGCTGGGCTCCTCTATATCCTTTATTATAAGCTGTTATGCATTATTATCTTCTGAGGGTCTAACCTCTCCCTCCATTGCTAGATTCTAGCGTCTGGTTTATTTTTCCTTAACTGCATTTTGAGTTGAGCTTCGCCTAGTGGTTATGTGCCAGGGTGATGACCATATGCTTTCTACTTAACAATAGCAGCATCATTAGTGCTACTTCATGTGGAATCACCCTGATATACACCATCGGCATACTTGACATGTCCTCCATCTTTTGGTGGGTAGCAGCGGCATAGGCCAGTGGATTGCAGCATCCGGTTTCCTGCTGGTTCTAAAAAAAATTGTTATTTCTAATAGTTTATAAATCATGATATGTTTATTACAATTAAATAAATTATATTTTTGGAATATTTTTGGCATTCTTTTGTTGTTTGTTCTTTAACAACATTTTAGGTTTATATGGTTTCTTATCCCTTGCCCTGACTAATACCGTAGTTCTTTTTGTTTCCAGCCTGTGTACACTGCCTCTGTGCTCTGCTTCTAGTGGAAAATATACCTGCATAACACAGCACTCAGTGAAGTGTGACTTGATTTTTTCTGACAGATTTATACATATGAAATTTAATCTACACAGTGGTGCAGAATGGGTCCACTTATTTCTAAGGGTATCATATTAGGAAGCCTTACAGGGTAGATCCATAATATAGTCATGTGCAAGAGCCATAATGTCTGGTGGTCATATTTTGGGCTTTTATTAGAGACATAGCCAACATTTCTTTTTCCTAGGGATTCTAAAGATACTACTAGTAACTTGTACTAGTACTACTACTGACTACTACCTCTATTATTTACAAAGGTCTCACTCGTGGTATTGCATGCCAGGTGTGGTGTACTATCGTTGAGAAGGCATCCCTAGAAAAAAGTCTTGGTATTTCTAAGTTTATTAAAAAGTTATTGTAGTGAGGTGGGGTCGGGGTATAATACAATTGGTAGGGATTGACTCTTCTTAGGACATTTTTGGCATAAGTAAGTCCACAGCAGAGTGGGTGTCTGCATCACAGATCATTAATCAACCCCTCTGCATGTAAACACTTTCTTAAAACAGGAAAATGTGAACTTTGGTAGGGAAATTGTAGAAGGCAATCACCAATCGGGTGATCGAGGACTTCCCAGTGGCAATATGCTTTCTTCTGTTGTAGCCACCAAAACTTCCAATTCAGGACAATATATTGCGTTCTCTAGATTCAGCAGATTGGCATTACATACTGTAATTTAGTTTTTCATGGCTAGATCAGTAGAATGTAGACCACTCTCATTTTAGGTTGGAATCCACAATTATTATTTTTTTAAACAGTAATGGCCCAAGCAAAGATCGTTGAGAAAGGCCAACTGTATCCTTTCTGTATTCCAAGTTAACATACGACCTTGTAATAATTGATGTGTGTGTACATCAGCTTTTGTTAGCATCTCTCTGCTCTACAAGATAGAATGGAGTCCCCAGCTGAGGACCTCCTCTATGACATCTATATGCCCTAATAGGAGATGGAAGGGCTTCAAAACTGTGAAAACGCAGTAAGCTAAAATAGTTTCCGTGTATATAAAACAAAGTAAAAAAAAAAATATAGATATATATATATAGATATATATATATATATCTATATATATATATATATATATATATATATTATGCAGCAGTGAATGAACTTGACAGGAGATATTAGAATTCAATTTTCCGAAATAAATTTCTTAGACTTTATGCTATTACAGTGAATTCCATTGTAAGTTAATGAAGTGATATATTCCAATGGAATGCTGCAAGTATTAATATTTACTCTTGGGATCAAAATGAGGAATTCAATGGTGTAATGATCCTACATAATTGGCAGACACAACAAAGCGTGTTTTCAGGAAACGGGAATGAAACTTCAGTAAACGTAAAAGTAAAAAAAATGGCAGTTCTGTACTGAGATATATAAATGTGTGTGACTAAAATAGACATTAATGAGTACACAGCTTCTTAAAAGCTGGTTTTAACCCCTCTTCACATTTTAGACTTGGCCTGAGAGAGCTTTGTGGTGCTATTATGGTTTTAGGGGTGTCTCTGGTAGGGATTCTCAGGGTTCATGTGTCTCAGATATTGGCTGATGCGGGTGGGTACACTAGCAAGGTATTCTGCAAAGGCTATGGTATGAATTTCTGCTCCATGTCAGCTTTTATGAACCCTCTTTCCTTATGGCTTGAGAGCTCAAAGTGATTGCTCAGTTTTAATCCTTGAAGACATCCCTGGATTAATGGTCAAGCTTAAGTTAATATACTGGTTAGAATATCAGAAGGAGAACTGTTAAAAAACCCTGAAAGATCCTGTTTTATTAACCTGTCAAAAAATATTTCAGTTGGATCAGATCTCCATAGCTCCTTCCCTAGTGTTCCCAATCCTAGGGAATCCAAGATTCTCAACTGGTTCCTCAACTGTCCTATACAAATCTTATAGCTGGGAAGTTCTGGGCGGTTTACTTTAGAACATCGGGTTTTTCTAGATGGAACTACGGAATTCCTGTGACCTCTGCCCATTAGGCCCTTAGAGAGCTACACAGTTGTCCTATTTTTTGTCCGCCTTCCCTTTACAGACCGCCTATGATAGGTCTCTAACTCTGTTTGAAAAAGCCTGTTCTGGCTTCAGGCCTCTCTGGCATTCCCTGTTGGACTTCTCTGAGTTATTAATAACACCTCCCTCGGGTTTAAGACTGTCATATACCAACAATTGGGCAACTGACCTCACTATCTCCCAGGATCAGTGCACAAGATTGTTTGCTATTGTTCATAAGTCCTACATAGCTAGCAAGCACCAAGAAGCTGGCTATAAGTTGCTGACTAGATGGTATTATGTCCCTTTCAGATTGCAAGAGATCTTTCCCGCATCTTCACCATTATGTTGACATTGTAAATCTACAGAGGGAACAATTCTCCCTATTTTCATCATAACTTGACCAAGATCTTTCCTGTTTCCCTACCCACCATGCTTGAGTTCTGTTTGCTTCATCTTTCAGATCTCCTAGCCAGGCTTTATTGCAAATCTATTTTGAAACATTCAGTGAAAGCTTCTCTATCTTTCATCTCTGTCCTGTAGACATCCACTTCCCTCCCTCCCTTAAGGGGTTGTCCGGGTTTAGAGCTGAACCCGGACATACCTCTATTTTCACCCAGGCAGTCCCCCTGACTTGAACTGCTCCCATGCTCTCCTTTGCCCTGCGCTAAATCGCGCAGGTCAAAGGCATTTTCAGGAGTTCCAGTGATGAACCGTGCTCTCCATAGGGCTGCCAGGAAGCCGATGACGTCACTGGCACTGATAGGTGGGCTTTAGCGCTGCCCTAGCCAGTAAAATGGCTAGGGCAGTGCTAAAGCATGTCCATCAGAGACGGTGACGTCACCGAACACACTGAAGCCTCCGCCTGGCAGTGTGTTATTGTAAACAAAAGAGCCTGTGCCCTGCGCGATCTAGTGCAGGGCAAGGGAGAGCTGCTAACATCAGGGGTGCTGCCTGGGTGAAAATATGGGTATGTCCGGGAACACCCCTTTAACCCACTGGGTCCGTAAGGTTGAAGACATTCTTAGAATGGAGGAGTTCACCGCAACCCTCCGGAATATGCAGGAGGCTTTTATCTCAACCTGGACCCCTTAGATGCTCTTTCAGGGTACACAAGATTATCAAACTTTGATTGAAGTAACCAGTTTTCCCTGTCTATCAGTAGCGAGCCTGAAAAAAGAGAATTCCCTCAAAACCTCTCCTTACCTCTCTCCCCCAATTTTTTAATATTTCCATCACTTCCTTTTCCTCTACGCACCTCCATCTGTCTTTTTCTGTCCTTCCTCCTTCATGCATTGAGGGCTGTCATTCAGCCTCTCTAACATGAGCATTGGAGATGCCCTCCCTTGCCCTTCACTGTATCTTATTTTTACACTGCTAGGCGAAGGCTTCCGCCCAGCAGTGCTCCCGGTGATGTCACCGGCACTGATGGGTGGGCTTTACCGCTATTCTAGCCATTTTAAAGGCTGGGGCAGTGCTAAAGCCCGCCCATTAGTGCCGATGACATCACCAGGCGCACAAATAGGTGTCAGAAGGGCTGAGTAAGGGGAAAAAGGGGATAGAACCCGGACAACCCCTTTAAGTCAAAGCAGATCCTGGGGCTCCTTTCTTTGCTTTAACATTTTTTCATGGGACTATCCTGCCATAGGCTGTGACCTTTGTGTTAACAGACAGAGTCCCCCAGCCTTGGTTCTCTGCTTGTCTTATTAGTGTTCAAAAAATACGAATGATGGTTATGCAAGCACCATATTTATGAAGTCAATCATCACTTCCTCTTACACCAAAATGGAGCTGGGGCTTTTGGTCATATTGGGCACTTTTCTATACTGCATTGCATTCCTCATTATATAGTGTTTTTTATGTTTTTATTTGTATTATTTGCTTTTTTATGTACTGTGTGGCAATGTGAACATTGAGGTGTTGTTTCCCCAGGTTCCAGTCTGGGACTTGAGGCATGCTCATGTCCAGGGATCCTATTTAATCCTGCTACTGGATCTTCGGTGTGTCTCACTCTGGAGTGTCTTGAGTCCTGGTGAGGCTCTGTGTGAGTGGCCTTAGTCGGGTGGGCTGAGGGGCCACGAGGCTAGGCGATAGCCTGAACTTTGGGGGACGCGGTGACGAGGTCAGAGTCGGGAGGACTACTGGGCCACAATCACTCTAAAGGTATTAAAGTGTCACAGCCAGGAGGTTGCTGGACTGAATGGCTGAGGAAAGCCGCATTTGTGTTCCATGTGTGAACAGGGCTCTCTAGGTGAGTCAGGGATACACTTATGTGTTTAGTTAGAGGCTAGCCGGGCAAGGGTTTGTTATTTTGTGTGGATGTCACATGTGATAAGTTGAAGCTGCGACTTCTTATCCTGTGCTTTGCTAAAGTGTCTGAAATAAAGCAAGAGTTTGGACATTATAATCGTGTCTGCGAAGATATCTGTGAGTGTGACCCCCTGAAAAGAGACGATCCCCTACAATTGGTGGAGAATGCGGGCAAGTTGTCCATGAGAGAAGGGCAACGGTCGGTTGCTAGGGGCTACGCTGAGACTGCAGGTGCTGCTAAAAGCTGTTTTTTTGCTGTGTGTGGAGTTAAAGGGCCGGAAGCTTTTTTTTTTGTTCAGTGGAGCAGGTGCTGCTCATAAGAGTGTGGACTATTTTGCTGTGGTGCAAGTAAAACTGCAGTGAATTAAAGGGCCAGTAGCCCAGCAAAAGTGGACTTGTGGCTGAAAGTTTTTCCTGCTACCATGGGTCTCAGGGAAGAGTACGTCCGGCGGCGCTGGTGCATACAGCAGGCAGAAGAAATGGCCATAGCAATTGGCTACACTAAAAATGAATTGGCGAAATTTGATGCAGAGCGAGAGGCTTTGGAGGCACAGTTGCAGCTGGCCTTGAGAAATGGGTTCTCAACACTGTATGGACCCTGTACAAAGTTCCAAGAGGTTGGTGGTGTGCCGGGACTATCGGGGGAAAAGCAAAGATATGACATTGCCAAGGGCAACCGCCGGGAAGATAAAGAGGGGGAGAGTGGTTCAGCTCTCAGGAGGTCGAGTGTTCCCTACCAGTGGAGACAGATTCCGAGAGAGGATGTGCCGAGGATCTGCAAGGCTGTTGCTAAGGGCAACAAACCACAACAGCGTGCGGCTGCCCAGCAGTTATGGAGCAGAGCAAGTGGCTCATATTCTGTGGCTGGAGATCCCAAGGACAGGTCTCCCGAGAGTTTGACTCCCCATCTGGAAGGAGGATGGAGTCACGGCATTTCTCGTAGCAACCACTGCAGTCAGGAGGCTGCAGGTGATTTTGTAATGAAGGATCCTGGAGTATCCTTGGATTCTGGGACTGCCAAACCCGTGACATCGCTGGGTAAGATCGCTCCTGTTATTAATTATGTGACAGACCCAGTGACAGTGATCCGGCGGCAGGGGATACCTGCTGGGACGGTGAGTGATCAATCACGAGGCGAGGAACTGTCTCAGACCTGTGTGACATTGAAGAAAACGCAGGGTCTAAACAGACGGGTAAGCCTGTTGCGGTTGTTCCCTTGCAGGATTTTGCGGGGGAGAAGGTTGTTGTGTTGCCCAAAATGCCCGTGACCAAGGCTAGGCATGGGGTGGAGAAAATTAGAGACCCTATGATGGCCCGGGTAAGAGGTAGAACAATATGGAAACCTGAGATAAATAAAGTGATAAATATGCTGGACAGACATGCGGTTAATGAGGACTGTCAGGTAGTTCTCACTGAGTGTGAGGCTATAGTGACAGCTGGGACTGATGGACTTGCTGCCGTAAATTCGCCCGTACATGAGAGAAGGTTGTTCCGTGATTTGTGGTGTAGAAACACTTCTGCGGTCGATCACGTAACTCCCGCAGAACTGGTACCTAGCCCATTAAATGAAGTGACCATTAGAAACAGTGGAGCTGATAAGGTGCAAAGTGATAGTACCATGTTTGCCAAAATGCATAATGAAAACAGTGATGTAGTTGAAGTAAAAAAATGAAAATGTGAGGTCATGTGAAGTATATGATGATGACATGCCTTTTCCCTTTCAGGATGTGATCAGGAGAGAAGTGCCCCCTCCTGGTAAAAATATATATGATACAAAAATGCTGGTTAATGTTGTGAGCCCAGAGGCTGTACCACACGTACCAGAGGTGGATATGCAGTACCCACAGGGTTTTTTGGTGGCTGCGGAAGTGTCCAATGTGGGGACTAGCGCATCGGTGCCCCTAGAGGTCAGAACTGAAAATGACACAAGTAATATAAGTGACGCATGTGCCGTGGCCGATAGCAACTCAGAGAGAGAGGCTGCCATGTCGAGTTCTTGCAAATTGACATAGTTCCGGGTAGCAACCAGACGATAGTTGTACCTGATGTGACTAGAGTTGAGTGGGGAGACGTCAGCCTAGTGTCTGAGACCCATATTCAGGCAGCGGTAGATGACCTGACCTGTCAGTACAGCTGCAATCATGAAGATGATTTCTCTCTCTCCACACGGTCCCTAGATACGATAGAGAAGGGACTAGTTGTCATCATAAAGACATTGAAGAAGGCTGCAGAAGGGTCAAAAGAAGAGACCCTGGAAAAGATGAGTGAACTGAAGGATCTACTGCCTGGTGTCCCGGAGAAGAGGAAAGACTCCAGAAAGACACGGAAGTCTGTAGTCGACATCGACAATGGGCTTGTATAGTCCCTGGGTGGAAATCCCACAAAGTTTCTAAAGGAGAAGGGTGGTACTCCTTCGGCTGATGCGGCAGCAGAACAGAGTAAAGAGCCGCTGGAACAGGAGGCCCAAGAGTGGGGCGCTTCCAACAAGCTAGTGCGAAAAACTAATAAGGAACAGAAGTTTGGCCAGCTCCTGGCTGCAGAGAAATACATATCGGCTCGGTATGCCGAAGAACGTGACCGAGCGGAGGCTGATGCTCGGGAGAAAGAGTCCAAGGCCCACTCCTTGGCTAGAGCCCTTGAAGAAGTGTTTGAGGAGCGAAATGAATTAGAGAGGCTGAACAAGCAACTCAGAGCAGAGATGGAAGCTCTCATGAGCTCAAAAGATGCCATCTATGAGTTGGAGAAGCCTAAGCGTGCTCCTGCACAGCAGGTGGAAGAAAATGAGAAACCGGAAGAAGAAGATCCTCTGGAAGGTGCCAAGAAGTCAGAGCCTGTTAAGAATGGGACTGGAGATGGTGGCGCCGTGGTGGCGGCCGAGGCAGAGAAAAAGATAGAAGATGTATCTGCTGAACCAGTTGATGGGGCTGATGTGGAAGAAGCAGAAGACTCTGATACTGAAGCCAAACCTGAGGTAACCCCTGTGGGGACTAAAGAAAAAAGAGAAGTGCTATCTGGTGATAGAATAAAGAAACAAAGTGAGTGGGAACACCAGGCGACATTAGAGCGGCAGAAGGGTGGTTTAAAACTGACCAGCCGGATCTCCAACAAAAGGAGGAGGCGGGAGCTCCCCGTGGAAAACACGGCTGTAAAGGTTGCGGAAGTTAAAGGTTGTGGGCCTAAGAAGAAATCTAGAAAAGAAGCAAGCCAGAAAGCTAAGTTCTCCAGTGAAGAGGAGACGGAGGAGGCCCTTAGACACTGTAGTCTACAGTCGTGGCCAAAGGTTTTGAGAATTACATAAATATTGGAAATTGGAAAAGTTGCTGCTTAAGTTTTTATAATAGCAATTTGCATATACTCCAGAATGTTATGAAGAGTGATCAGATGAATTGCATAGTCATTCTTTGCCATGAAAATTAACTTAATCCCAAAAAAACCTTTCCACTGCATTTCATTGCTGTCATTAAAGGACCTGCTGAGATCATTTCAGTAATCGTCTTGTTAACTCAGGTGAGAATGTTGACGAGCACAAGGCTGGAGATCATTATGTCAGGCTGATTGGGTTAAAATGGCAGACTTGACATGTTAAAAGGAGGGTTATGCTTGAAATCATTGTTATTCCATTGTTAACCATGGTGACCTGCAAAGAAATGCATGCAGCCATCATTGCGTTGCATAAAAATGGCTTCACAGGCAAGGATATTGTGGCTACTAAGATTGCACCTCAATCAACAATTTATAGGATCATCAAGAACTTCAAGGAAAGAGTTTCAATTCTTGTTAAGAAGGCTTCAGGGCGTCCAAGAAAGTCCAGCAAGCACCAGGATCGTCTCCTAAAGAGGATTCAGCTGCGGGATCGGAGTGCCACCAGTGCAGAGCTTTCTCAAGAATGGCAGCAGGCAGGTGTGAGCGCATCTGCACGCACAGTGAGGCGAAGACTTTTGGAAGATGGCCTGGTGTCAAGAAGGGCAGCAAAGAAGCCACTTCTCTCCAAAAAAAACATCAGGGACAGATTTATCTTCTGCAGAAAGTATGGTGAATGGACTGCTGAGGACTGGGGCAAAGTCATATTCTCCGATGAAGCCTCTTTCCGATTGTTTGGGGCATCTGGAAAAAGGCTTATCCGGAGAAGAAAATGTGAGCGCTACCGTCAGTCCTGTGTCATGCCAACAGTAAAGCATCCTGAGACCATTCATGTGTGGGGTTGCTTCTCATCCAAGGGAGTGGGCTCACTCACAATTTTGCCCAAAAACACAGCCATAAATAAAGAATGGTACCAAAACACCCTCCAACAGCAACTTCTTCCAACAATCCAACAACAGTTTGGTGAAGAACAAAGCATTTTCCAGCACGATGGAGCACCGTGCCATAAGGCAAAAGTGATAACTAAGTGGCTCGGGGACCAAAACATTGACATTTTGGGTCCATGGCCTGGAAACTCCCCAGATCTTAATCCCATTGAGAACTTGTGGTCAATCCTCAAGAGGCGGGTGGACAAACAAAAACCCACTAATTCTGACAAACTCCAAGAAGTGATTATGAAAGAATGGGTTGCTATCAGTCAGGAATTGGCCCAGAAGTTGATTGAGAGCATGCCCAGTCGAATTGCAGAGGTCCTGAAAAAGAAGGGCCAACACTGCAAATACTGACTCTTTGCATAAATGTCATTTAATTGTCGATAAAAGCCTTTGAAACGTATGAAGTGCGTGTAATTATATTTCACTACATCACAGAAACAACTGAAACAAAGATCTTTCAAACTTTGTGAAAACTAATATTTGTATCATTCTCAAAACTTTTGGCCACGACTGTAGGTAGGAAGGCAGTGTTTATGACAAACCAAGCTCTGATGGCCTGGGTCTGGCAAAATAAAGGGAAGCCTGTGACGCTGGCCATCTCTTCCAGGGAGAACGTTGAGCCGGAAGATGGCAGTATAATGCGGATGCCCTGTCACGAGCATCCAGTTGGTACATGTGTTCACCCCCACAGGTTTGAACAGGGGGGGGGGGGGAAATATGTGGCAATGTGAACATTGAGGTGTTGTTTCCCCAGGTTCCAGTCCGGGACTTGAGGCATACTCATGTCCAGGGATCCTATTTAATCCTGCTACTGGATCTTGGGTGTGTCTCACTGTGTCTGGAGTGTCTTGTGAAGCAGAGTCCTGGTGAGGCTCTGTGTGAGTGGTCTCAGCCGGGTGGGCTGAGGGGCCACGAGGCTAGGCGATAGCCTGAACTTTGGGGGACGCGGTGACGCCTGTGAAACAAGGATCACGAGGCCAGAGTCGGGAGGACTACTGGGCCACAATCCCCCAAAAGGTATTGAAGTGTCACAGCCTGGAGGTTGCTGGACTGAATGGCTGAGGAAAGCCGCATTTGTGTTCCATGTGTGAACAGGGCTCTCTAGGTGATTTAGGGATACACTTATGTGTTTAGTTAGAGGCTAGCCGGGCAAGGGTTTGTTATTTTGTGTGGATGTCACACGTGATAAGTTGAAGCTGCGACTTAACCTGTGCTTTTGCTAAAGTGTCTGAAATAAAGCAAGAGTTTGGACATTATAATCGTGTCTGCGAAGATATCTGTGAGTGTGACCCCCTGAAAAGAGACGATCCCCTACAACTGTTTTGCTTCTTGACATTTTCTATTATTTCCCTCTATTCTCTATCATCCGGTAATCTGGCTAGAGTCCATAAATTCCACACTTCATTCTCTGAACCACTGCACCACTGCTGTCACAGACTTCCTACAATGACTTGTCCTGTCCTTGTATCCTTTTCCTGATGTAGTGGTGCAGTCTGATCTATGTAGTTACATTTCCCATGATCACCACGTGTCAACAATACAAATGTCAATGCAGTCAGTGGAATATTTTCTGCGCAGTGTTTGTCAGACAGAGAGAGAGGAAGGGTCTTCAGCCCCGTATATAATAAACTAAGCTGGGGTTATTCTTAACAGTCGTGTATGGAACATTATCCACCAAAAATTATTTAGACTTGATTGTGAAATACTTCTCATTGTATACAAAGGAGACTATCTCAGGTTCTCCAGTGTGCACTCCGTGCTGACTTGATCCACAAGATGTGGCAAAAGATATAACATGTCCTATCTTTTGCAGAGTGGAGGCATGGATCGGAAGCTCACGGAAACACTTAGAAGTGCTTCCGTGGGCTTTCAGGTCTGTGCTTCCGCACTGCAAAACATGTCTTATGTTTTGCTATATCTTGCAGATCGTGGACCCATTCAAGTCAATGGGTTTGCATCGCAATACCGGAGTCACGCGAACGGGCACGCACACCTTATATTCATGTGAATGGGGCCTAAAGGACCTTTTACATGGGACGACTGAACAGGCAATCATTGAGACCACACCATTTACATGCAGCAATCATCTCCTCCGTTTGGGGACAAATAATTGCCCATAGAGAATCACTGCTCTGATTCCACTTTAAATAGATCTGATTCTGGCAACTGATGATTTAGGGTATGTTCAGATGACGGATTTCTCCAGCATAAAATCTACGGCGTATCCCAACCACAGCTGTTTCTGTTGTTAGTTTTCCTTTTATATGGCACAGACCCACTCTCGGTTTAGCTTCACTGAATGGAGCTAACCTGCGATCCGGCTGCTGCTGAGGCTTTGCACGACCTCCCTTTGAAACCAATGGTAAACAGTTTTAGCACAGATTCAACCTAGTTTTCGGCACCAAATATGCGCTCTACCACATGCCCAAAAACTCTGTATGGCTACTTTCACACCCGCTGGACCAGCCTGCCAGATCCATGCTAGGGCTAGCCCACTGTGCCGCTGGAAGTCCGCTCCGGCCCCATTGACTATAATGGGGCAGGCCGGACGTCCAGCGGCAGCACCACAACCAAGCCAAGAGGAGGCTGGACAAAAACCAAAGCGTGCTGTAGTCTTTGTCCTGCCGCCTCTTGGCATGTTTGCCGTGCTGTGGCCGGACTTCAGCCCACCCCATTATAGTCAATGGGGCCAGAGCGGACTTCCGTCGGCACGGTGGGCTAGCGTTAGCACGAATCTGGCGGGCAAGTGTGATAGTAGCCTATGAACATACCCTTAATGTGTCAAATGTGATTGTCTGATAAACGAGTGTTTGCTTCATCAGGTGATCATTGGCATATTTATACAGGGCAATTATCCAAAACAAGCATTCATAGGAATGTTGGTCCCTGATAATTGCCCGATCGTCAGTCCATGTAACAGGATCTTAGCTGTTGACACAACTTTGCATACATCAATAGTAGGGGCAAACATAAGATATTTTATACTGTATCTTTAAATCTTTATTCTCCAGTTACCAGCAGTTTATCACCCCCTTCCTAAATTAACATTCTCTCTGAAGTCTGTGATAATTCTGTTTTGTGAAACCAAGATGGGCTCACTGAAAAATCAAATTACATCATCTGATAGAAATCTATGGAGAGGGGTGGAGGCAGGAACAATGAGCAGCGCAATGAGACAGAGAGACAGGAATAATTCAGCAGATTCAGAAACTACTAGTAAGTGTTATATCTCATCCCAAGTGTTTTATTCATATCTATACTGCTCAGTACTCCTCCATAATCGTAATTCTGAGTGATTAATAGAGAAAAACATAAACTGCTGTCTCCATATGCAGATTGTGGAAGCCATATTAACTGCTATTCCCACCATACACACCAGTTCAGGGACAACTGACATTATAGATATAGCATGCAGAGACACAACTCATATAATGGTCCGATATAGTGTTATCACTCATCTGTACACGTATAGCAGCTTATTCTCAAAAATTATCAGAAGTGTAGGTACGTTTTAAATACATTTTGACTTATTGAATTTTTGCAAAGTAATGGCATGAACATTTTTGATGGTTGCAGACAGTGCAGGAACACACTCTCTGGTGGCTGGTAGCACCCATTTGTCAATTTACTTATAAATTTCTAGGAGGAATAACAGAGGATCAGTACAATGCAGAATTATAAAAAAAAAAAGATGCGGCTGCATTGTTATATTATGGAGCCCTTATATTCATGATCTCCCAGCTGTCCCAGGTCCCCTGCTCCTGATTGCAATCAGCATCATGGGGACAGTGAGAGCCAGGGGAGCTAATTAATATGTGGTTCTCTGACGCGCTCTGTGTATTGAACGGCTCCAGCGCTGCAGCTGTGCAACAGATTCTAGCAGAACGGCCAGGTGAAAAAGTAAGCGACTCAGCATTTCGTTCAAGGTCTCTGTCACTAGTTTATACAGTCCTCAGAAAGAACAGCATAAAAATGGTGACAGATCCCCTTTAATACTGAAAGACATGATGAGTGTTGTAGGAGTATCAGACAACTTTTGAACTTTATACACTTTGCAGTATTGTTCCAGCCACATCATCTGTGTACAAAGCGCGTGTTACCTGATTCTTTACCTAATCTATATAAATGTCCTGTGCGGCCTTCATTAGTGGTGACAAGGGTCAAACTGTGCTCTGCCATGAAGCTCCACATCACCATGGTAACCAGAAGGAAACAAACACAGCTCTGTGACGTCACCACACCGTGAGTCACTAGGAGCACAGTCACCTGATGTCTCCCTATATTTCATCAGCTCCATTGTATGGCCGGCTTCTACTGTTATCTGAGGCTTAATGGCTTCTATAGCTACGTCCCTGCAACTTACGATGGGTCAGAAAAAAAACCACTGTATGTTGAAAATATTGTATCCTGAGGACATTGTATCCTGATGGAGCACTGTGTGTATATATATATATATATAGTATTTTACAAAACTGAGTACACCCCTGTCACGGAACCATGAACCAGACGTACAACAAGAGATAAGTGAAAAATAAGAAGGCTTTATTGAAAATAAAGCTGTAAAGCAAAAGTCCAAACGGATGGTGAAACCGAAGCAGAGTCTTTGAGAGGCCAGGGGTCAGGAACCAGAAGGGTAGTCAGACGAAGCCAGGATCAGGAACCAGCAGGGTAGTCAGACGAAGCCAGGATCAGGAACCAGCAGGGTAGTCAGACGAAGCCAGGATCAGGAACCAGAAGCAGCAGCAGTCTTAGAAGCATGTGAACACAGGAGGACCAAGCAAGGAACTGAAGCCACAGACCTCCTATATATATGAGCTAGGCATCCAGCTCCTCCCAGTGGGAAGGAGGAGCCGCAGGGTGGAAGGCTACAAGAAACCCAGAAACCAAGATGGCCGCCAGCACATGTCAAACGAAGGAGAACAGCAAGAAGGTAAGACCATGACAGTACCTCCCCCTCAAGGGCCCCTCCTCCGCGGAGCAAAAAACGGTTTCTGAGGGAAGCGTGCGTGGAAGGCTCGGAGCAAGGCAGGAGCATGGACATCTGCGGAGGGAACCCAGGAACGCTCCTCTGGACCATAACCACGCCAATGGACCAAAAACTGCACCCGACCGCGGACCAGGCGTGAGTCCAGGATATTGCTCACCTCATACTCCTCACGATTGCCCACTCGGACCGGACGAGGCCGAGGAACCGAGGAAGTGAAACGATTACACACCAGTGGCTTCAACAGGGAGACATGAAACACGTTAGAGATCCGCATGCCAGGAGGAAGCGCAAGGGCATAGGCTACCGGGTTTACCCTGCAAAGCACTCGGAAGGGACCAACAAAGCGAGGCGCCAGCTTGGGAGTGGGCACTCGAAGGTTGAGGTTGCGGGTGGACAACCATACACGGTCTCCGACCTGGTAGGAAGGAGCAGGCGCTCGTCTGCGATCAGCCTGGAGTCTCTGGCGCTGTGCAGAGGCCTCAAGGGACTTCTGGATCTGTACCCAAGAAGCACGTAGGAGGGAAAGGTGATCCTCCACAGCCGGAATATCTTGGGGAGAGAATACCTCCGGTAACACGGCAGGTTGGAACCCATAATTGGCCATGAAGGGAGACGTCCCAGAGGAAGAGTTCACCGCCGTGTTCCTGGCAAACTCAGCCCAAGGCAGGAGGTCAACCCAATTGTCTTGGTGATCGGAGACATAGCAACGAAGGAATTGCTCCAAGGCCTGATTGGATCGTTCTGCGGCCCCATTGGACTGAGGGTGGTAGGCCGAGGAGAAGGAGAGATGAATCCCCAACTGGGAGCAAAAGGCGC
The DNA here is from genome assembly GCF_905171765.1 of Bufo bufo. Lineage (NCBI taxonomy): Eukaryota > Metazoa > Chordata > Amphibia > Anura > Bufonidae > Bufo > Bufo bufo. The sequence goes on along the minus strand of NC_053394.1, from coordinate 321,472,355 downwards.
GCCAGAACCTGGACACAAACTGACTCCCCCGATCCGACACAATCTCCTTGGGCAAACCGTGCAACCGGAAGACCTCCCTGGCAAAAATCGTGGCCAACTCTTGTGCAGAGGGTAACTTCTTGAGAGGAACACAGTGGCACATTTTGGAAAACCGATCCACAATCATGACAATGACCGTATGGCCTCGGGATGCAGGGAGGTCCACAATGAAATCCATCCCCAGGTGTGACCATGGGCGCTCCCCGGTGGCTATGGGTTGCAGAAGGCCCAACGGAAGGTGCCGAGGGGACTTACTCTGGGCACAAACGGAGCATGCCGCTACATATGCGGCGATGTCGGAACGTAGGGAAGGCCACCAGAACAGATGTGAAACAGCCCAGGACAGCTGATTCTTTCCAGGATGCCCCGCGGTCTTGGAGTTATGGTAGGTTCGCAACAACCGAGTGCGCAACTCCTCAGGCACAAAACATCTGCCGTTGGGTCTCTCAGAGGGAGCACCAGATTGAGCCGCCAAAATCTGCTCACCCAGAGGAGAGGTCAGGCTGGTGCGAATGGCGGCCAGGATCTGATTCGGAGGTATGACCGAAGTCGGAATCGACTCCTCCCTGGACAGCTCGGAGTACTGCCGTGATAGGGCATCCGCCCTGATGTTCTTGGAACCGGGTAGGTAGGAGACCACGTAATTAAAACGTGACAAGAACAGAGCCCATCTGGCCTGACGTGGTGTCAATCTCTTGGCCTCAGAAAGGTAGGTCAGATTCTTATGGTCCGTCAGGATGAGAACCGGAACCACCGAACCCTCGAGCAAGTGCCTCCATTCTTTAAGGGCCTGCACGATGGCCAATAACTCCCTGTCACCAATCTGATAGTTGCACTCCGCGGAAGACAGTTTCCGGGAGTAAAACCCACAAGGAAGCAGAGGACCCTCTGGTGTTCTACGCTGAGACAGAAGGGCGCCTACTCCCGTCTCAGACGCGTCCACCTCGAGGACAAAGGGCAACCCAGGGTTGGGATGCGACAGAATCGGAGCCGACACAAAAGCGGACTTTAGGGCCTCAAAAGCTCGGATGGCCTCGAGCGGCCAGACCTGGGAATTACTGCCCTTCCTGGTCAGATCCGTGAGAGGCTTGGCCAGCATGGAAAAGTCCCTGATGAACTTCCGATAATAATTGGCGAAGCCCAAAAAGCGCTGCAGGGAACGAAGACCACTGGGCTGGGGCCACTGTAAGACAGCCGAAACCTTCTCAGGATCCATGGAGAACCCCTCAGCGGAAATGATGTAACCTAAGAAGGTTACCTGGGATCGGTGAAATTCGCATTTCTCAAGCTTACCGAACAGCTTGTTCTCTCGTAACCGTTGCAACACTCGTCTGACATCCAGAATGTGGGCCTCCATGGATTCAGAATATACCAAGATGTCATCCAAATAGACCACCACACACTGCTGCAACAGGTCACGGAAAACATCGTTGATGAATTCCTGAAAGACTGCGGGCGCATTGCACAACCCAAAGGGCATAACCAAGGATTCATAATGACCGGTCCTGGTGTTAAACGCGGTCTTCCACTCATCGCCCGCCTTGATCCTTACCAGGTTATATGCCGCCCTCAGGTCGAGTTTGGTAAAGACCGTGGCCCCTTTAAGGCGATCGAACAGCTCGGAAATCAAGGGTATCGGGTAAGCGTTCTTGATCGTGATGCGATTGAGACCCCTGTAATCGATGCAAGGCCTCAACTCACCGCCCTTCTTTTTCACAAAGAAAAATCCAGCCCCTGCCGGGGACGAGGATTTGCGAATGTGTCCGCGTAAAAGCGCCTCCCTCACGTACTCCTCCATGGCCTCATTCTCCGCTACCGACAGTGGATAGACTTTGCCACGAGGAGGAACGGCACCAGGTTGTAACTCTATGGCACAATCGTATGGGCGGTGCGGAGGTAGGGCAACCGCGCGCACCTTATCGAATACATCCCGGTACTCCTCGTATTCAGGAGGCAACAGAGAGTCCGAGGAAGTACACAGCAACTTGACAGACCCATGGATGCAACTAGCCCCACACTGCGGTGACCACGAGAGGATCTCGGCCGATCTCCAATCGAAAGTCGGATTATGCTTCTGGAGCCAGGGGTACCCCAAGACCACCGAGTAGTGTGGAGACGAAATAACCTGGAGGCAGACCGACTCTCTGTGAACGGCACCAATGGCTATCCCCACTGGAAGGGTCTCATGAGTCACGTGTGGCGGCAGAAGGGGTCTGCCGCCTATCGCCTCAAGAGCCAGTGGGGAACCTCGAGCCTGCAGAGGAATGGAATTGGCGGCAGCGAACACACTATCAATGAACAAACCACCAGCACCAGAGTCCACCAACGCCTGGGTCGTCACCGAGCCCCCGACCCAGGAGAGGACAACAGTGATCAGTGGTTTGTCAACACGGGAAACCGGGGACGAGGAGACTCCACCCAAGATCTGCCCCCGACAGGATCTCAGGTGCAAGCGTTTTCCCGGACGGTTCAGACATGCCAACCGAAAATGCCCACCGAGACCACAGTACATGCATCGGCCTTCGCGTCTCCGGAGAACCCTCTCCCCCTCGGACAGGCGAGCAAACCCCAGCTGCAGGGGTTCACCCCCAGACAAGTCATCCCCAGGAGGCGTGGGAGGAGAGGGAGGCACGGGTGGGACAGCAAACGTAGGCGCCAATCTGTTAGAAGACCTCCGCAGGCTCTCCTTAAAGGAAGGTCTCTCCCTGAGTCTGGTGTCAATCAAAATCAGGAAAGAAATAAGAGACTCGAGCTCCACTGGTAGGTCCTTAGCTGCAACCTCATCCTTCAAGGCATCCGAGAGACCATGAGAGAAAGCAGCGACCAGAGCCTCATTATTCCAGCCCACCTCTGCTGCCAGGGTACGAAACTCAATGGCGTATTCAGCCACGGAACGTGAACCCTGTCTGATGGACATAAGGAGCTTCGCAGCAGAGGCAGCACGAGCCGGCACATCGAATACCTTCCGAAGAGAAGCAACAAAACCGGAAAACTCGGCAACCACCAGATTGTTGTTCTCCCATAAAGGGCTGGCCCAGGCCAAGGCCTTGTCCGAGAGCAGCGAGATCAAGAAGCCCACCTTTGATCTCTCAGTAGGAAAGGCATGTGGCAGCAACTCGAAATAAATGCCCACCTGGTTAAGGAAACCTCGGCACTGAGTTGGCTCTCCCCCAAAGCGCTGTGGAAGAGGGGCAGAACCGGTCATACCCCGAAACACCGCAGGCGCAACAACAGGTGTCGGGGTAGACTCTGGCGCAACAACCGGAGCGGCAGTAGGAGCGACAACCGACCCATCGGCAACGGGAGCGAAATGAGCCGTGCGTTCAAGCAGGGTTAGCAACGCCACAGCAAACCGACCCAACAGGTGATCCTGCTGATCAAGTCTGGCAACCAGCATGGGTAGCGAGGATGGCCCTGTACCGTCAGAATTCATGGCTTGGTCCTAATGTCACGGAACCATGAACCAGACGTACAACAAGAGATAAGTGAAAAATAAGAAGGCTTTATTGAAAATAAAGCTGTAAAGCAAAAGTCCAAACGGATGGTGAAACCGAAGCAGAGTCTTTGAGAGGCCAGGGGTCAGGAACCAGAAGGGTAGTCAGACGAAGCCAGGATCAGGAACCAGCAGGGTAGTCAGACGAAGCCAGGATCAGGAACCAGCAGGGTAGTCAGACGAAGCCAGGATCAGGAACCAGAAGCAGCAGCAGTCTTAGAAGCATGTGAACACAGGAGGACCAAGCAAGGAACTGAAGCCACAGACCTCCTATATATATGAGCTAGGCATCCAGCTCCTCCCAGTGGGAAGGAGGAGCCGCAGGGTGGAAGGCTACAAGAAACCCAGAAACCAAGATGGCCGCCAGCACATGTCAAACGAAGGAGAACAGCAAGAAGGTAAGACCATGACAACCCCTCACATTTTTGTAAATATTTTATTCTATCTTTTCATAGGACAACAATAAAGATGACACAATGTAAAGTAGTCATTGTAAAGAGGGTAAATGTGCTGGACTGGCCAAGCATGTCTCCAGACCTAAAACCTATCGAGCATCTGTGGGGTATCCTCAAATGGAAGGTGGAGGAGCGCAAGGTCTCTAACATCCACCAGCTCTGTGATGTCATCATGGAGGAGTGGAAGAGGATTCCAGTGGCAACCTGTGAAGCTCTAGTGAACTCCATGTGCAATGAGCAGGATATGGGGTAACGCTGATGCCACTTATGCAGTGGGCCAGGATACAGGTGGATTATAGTCTATATTTGTTTGTGACGCCAATTGCAGCATGCGCAGGGTACTACCCCAGGGCCCTTCCAAGGTGTTATAACGCACGTCCCAGATTAGGAATGCCAGAGTGGTGTAATGGCCTATAATGTCTCTATAGGGTGGTGATAATTGTGTCAACGGTGTCTCCTACCTGGGTACGGCTGGACTCCTGGCTCACTTGCAATAAATTTGAGTGTAGTGATAGTAGGAGTAATAGAGGAATTTTGCAGCAGAAATGATGTCCAGACCTTTAGATGAAGTTCAAACGTTTCTTTACTGAAGATAACTTGTAGCCAAGCAGTATACAGCTTTGGTCTCTGGTCCCAGCAGGTTTTAGCAATCATTGGCAGGAATAAATACGTCTGCTTTAAATATGAGCTTGCAGGATAATTCGTCTGCTTAGTAGCTTTGTAATTGTGACAGGAATTAATCTTCTGCACTTTTCTGTAGCTTCTGCTTTGTCGTGACAGACTAGCTGAGGAGGAATGGCTTCTCCTAGGTCTCTGGACTTATCTCTCAGATGATTTCTCAGGGGATGCTTTCTTCCTGGAACTCTGGAGGTTGTCTGTGTTTTCTGCTTTGTTCATCCAGCTGAGGCTGAAGTTGCTCAGGCTGGGTATATGATCAGGTCTCAGCCGAGACAAGATCCTTGCTATCTTCCCTATGCAGGGGATCTCCTCACACAGCCTTCCCCAACAGGGGTGAGGCTACACACTGACTCTAACTTCCTTCTCCACCCATGCTGCAGGATGTGGGAACAGTCCACACCTCCACAGAGTGGGAGCTAAGCTGGAATAAACCATTCCAGCTTAGATACACTAAACTAGGACTTGTACCTGGCCAATGCATTGCTGCCACCTGCTGGTGAACCTGGAAAATTACAAGAAACAATTACATTTAACATGGTTTTATATGCACATTTGTAAAGACATAATGTAAATTACATCAGATGACAATATACAGGCTCTTAGACAGTAGCGGGGAAGAGGCGTGTAGTAACAACTCTGGGGTGTTAAATTCCCCCTTACTTTGAGTTAAGTCGACCTCGGCTTGTGCTTAGGTTAAGAGGATTAAGCTCTGGGGTACCCAATTTAATACAAAGTGCGGCATGTAGTACACATAAAGACATGCAAAGACAAACATGAAACGGCTACCCTAAGGTTCCTGCCCGCATGAGTAGGGTGTCCTAATGAACAGTTTCCCTCTCGGTATACCCAGTGAACAAAAGGTCTGCACTAAGAAATCACTACTGACTAACTAACTTTGAAGTGTTCTGAGCTCCGAAAACACCAAAGGAAGCATGGGGGTGTCTTTACTCTGTAATCCCACCATTATGTAATGAAATGCCCGCAAATGGAAGGGTGGCTTTATCCTGTATTCCCTTCTCTGCACCAAAGTCTGAAAATAAGGCTTATCGCACGATCACTATGGTGACTAAGGGTAGCAAAAAGGCAAAGGCACAGAAGGGGGAGGTATCAGCTTCTTCATGAGCTTCTGGCAGTCACAGAAGGAGGGTTGCTTAATCTGTAAACATTAGTGCAAAAACATAATATTAGTGCAATCAATACTCAATAATACGCTCAAATATGACTTGAGTCCTTTTTCTTTGAAGTGCTTTAAGATTGGAATCCTCTGGAAACACATAAAAGTCACTTGTAATCCACGGAAACAATAGAGTTAATTGTAATCTAAGGATGGTATAAAATGTTATATAAAACACATAAAATAGCAGCAAAAATGAGAACCGTAGTTCCATGAGGCTCTCAAGTAACCTGAGAAAGGGGGTAAACAATGTAAAACTTGGTTGTAAACAGTTAAAGTAGTTGGCGGGGAGTCCTGACAAACCATGTCCATCCAGGTGAAGAACGAACAAGGGCAACACTCACGGAACAAATGGTCAACAGATCTTCACCCATCAAGTGCAGTCCATGTTGTGGCTCCCAGTAGTCTTTATTTTAAGCTGAAAATACATTTAGAGAAGGACTTGCAGGTCCTCCTCACTGCTGGAGCTGCTAAAGCTCATTAGAGGGCGCGCCTGTCTTTGGTAGCTCAACTTAGCAGCTGTAGTGGTGCGCCACTGCCCTCTTGTGGTGTTTTTAGGTACTGACTGAGCAGTTAACTTAGAGAATGCAGCTGCAACATGCTGCAAAAAGGGATCCCTAGCCGGTTGAGAGGTGGACAAAACCTCTGGCTGGAGAGGCTCTGGAAGGCAAACTGGGGGTGCCTGTAGGAGCTTCCAGGGCAGGATGTATGGTTGCACCCTGGTGTTGAAGGTCAACACTAAGTTATTTATTTGGCCCACCCGTAGTGTTGGGGGTGCAGCCAAGTCAGGGATGAGTGGTTCTGGTTCTGGTTGTGCTTGTTCCCTGAACCGCAACTTGCCATTCGTGGTCTCCTGTAAACATTTGACCCTCCCTGCAGAGCCTGGGTCCTCTTGCCAGGTTTCAGGGGTAAATGCAGGGGATAGTGGTTTGGCCAAAAGGGTCCCCCCTACGGCAAAGGGACTTTGAATGGACCGCATGGGGGTATATTCCACCTGGTCGCCCCACATACAGGTTGTGTCGGGCCTGAGGCAGGTAGGTCCGCTTAACAGAGCGGCGGCCTACAAACAATTCCTCCCCACTATGATTGTCCTGCAGAAATCCAACCCCTCTCTCTACAGAGAACCATAGGACAGTCCCGCTGCGTCGGATGAGTTTGGGATCACCGGGCCGGGGGTCATCCAGGACCTGCTTAACCCACTCTTCCACTGCGGTCTTATACTCTGATTGGCTTTGGGCGTGACCAGTTATTTCGAGTGGGACCTCGGGATTAAGGTGGCTTGGCCTGGGGCTGTCTTTCCTGGGCGACGGAGTGGAAATTCCTGCCGCCTCCGCTACGCCAGCGGGTGTGTGGAGCGGGGCCTCTATGGGCCTAGTAGTAGTGATGGGGACCACCGGGCGTGGGGCAGGGGCAGCTACGGGCTGGACCGGGGCCTCAGGGAGTGAGATTGATCCAACTGATGTTGCGGCCGGGTGGCTGGTTCCGGTGCCTCCTGCTGGTGCTTGGGGACCTCCGTGGTAAGTGATATAGTCGCGGCTGTCTCCGAAGCTGAAGTTGACTCTGCGGGGGTCGTGGCCTGCTTCTGGGCCAGGACGTCAGTCACTATTGCAGGCGGTGAGGTTGTAGATGCAGTCATCTCCTCTGATGCCTTGACAGTGGTGGCAGCTGCCTCCGCGGGAGCGGGCTGTATGTTGGCGGCCATCTTTGAGGACATCTGGGTCGCTGACTCGGAAGACGCGGAGGGATCCACTGCCTCCGGGATCGTGGCAAACGCCGAGGGGTTGCTCCTCTCAACCAATTGTGAGACTCTGATCTCCGGTGGGTACTTGTCGAAGACCGATTCCCCGTTGACAGTCATTTCTCCCCACTTGGGTTGTGGGAGTGCCATCTTCTTCGGCTGCTCTGTCACGATCAGTGCAGGAAAAACAGGAAGTTAGGGTGGAGCCCAGAGGGAGGAGTCTTCACTCCCTTGGCTCACATTGCGGAGTTCTTGGTGGGCAGTCTTTAGTTTTCCCGCTTCTATGGAGGGCGTAGTCATCATTTTCACGCTCTTGGAGGCCATGAAGACACTGGGCCATGAGGGAAAAATTGCGGATTAACCCTTGTACTGCTGACGCGCACAATGTGGCGTTTTCTGCTCTCGCAACAAAAGTAATAAAGTCAATTTTCAGGGGTTTTTGGCACAATTCTCAGATCTTGCAGTACTGTTAGACATACAATTCGATCCTGTTGTAGCAGTGTTAGGCACAAAATTGGATCCTGTTCGGCACACAATTCGATCCTGTTCATGATGCCAAAAATGCAACGAACAATGTTCGTGATGCCAATTGCAGCGTGCGCAGGGTACTACCCAAGGGCCCTTCCAAGGTGGTATAACGCACGTCCCAGATTAGGAATGCCAGAGTGGTGTAATGGCCTATAATGTCTCTATAGGGTGGTGATAATTGTGTCAACGGTGTCTCCTACCTGGGTACGGCTGGACTCCTGGCTCCTGGCTCACTTGCAATAAATTTGAGTGTAGTGATAGTAGGAGTAATAGAGGAATTTTGCAGCAGAAATGATGTCCAGACCTTTAGATGAAGTTCAAACGTTTCTTTACTGAAGATAACTTGTAGCCAAGCAGTATACAGCTTTGGTCTATGGTCCCAGCAGGTTTTAGCAATCATTCGCAAGAATAAATACGTCTGCTTTAAATGTGAGCTTGCAGGATAATTCGTCTGCTTAGTAGCTTTGTAATTGTGACAGGAATTAATCTTCTGCACTTTTCTGTAGCTTCTGCTTTGTCGGGACAGACTAGCTGCGGAGGAATAGCTTCTCCTAGGTCTCTGGACTTATCTCTCAGATGATTTCTCAGGGGATGCTTTCTTCCTGGAACTCTGGAGGTTCTCTGTGGTTTTTGCTTTGTTTATCCAGCTGAGGCTGAAGTTGCTCAGGCTGGGTATATGATCAGGTCTCAGCCCAGACAAGATCCTTGCTGTCTTCCCTATGCAGGGGATCTCCTGAACGCTATCACACAGCCTTCTCCAACAGGGGTGAGGCTACACACTGACTCTAACTTCCTTCTCCACCCATGCTGCAGGATGTGGGAAACGTCCACACCACCACAGAGGGGGAGCTAAGCTGGAATAAACCATTCAAGCTTAGATACACTAAACTAGGACTTGTACCTGGCCAATGCATTGCTGCCACCTGCTGGTGAACCTGGAAATTACAAGAAACAATTACATTTAACATGGTTTTATATGCACATTTGTGAAGACATAATGTAAATTACATCAGATAACAATATACAGGCTCTTAGAAGACAGTAGCGGGGAAGAGGCGTGTAGTAACACAACTCTGCTTTGCTCAAGAGAGTTAAGGCAGTGCTGGAAAATAATGGTGGTCACACAAAATATTGACACTTTGGGCAGAATTTGGCCATTTTCACTTAGGGTGTACTCACTTTTGTTGCCAGTGGTTTAGACATTAATGTCTGTGTTGAGTTATTTTGAGGGCACACCAAATTTTTACTGTTATACAAGCTGTGCACTGACTATTTTACATTGTGTCATATCAGTGTCATATCTCCAGTGTTGTCCCATGAAAAGATAGAATACAATATTTACAAAAATGTGAGGGGTGTACTCACTTTTGGGAGATACTGTATACAGGAAAGTATAGAATGAATAATAGATCAACCCTTTCAGTACTGATTTTCTTTTTTTATGGTAAAATGGTTTTCTCAGATTTGGTGATCAGTATCTGATTGGTGGGGGTTCGAGACCCAGGCCCCGGGGACCCCCGTCGATCAGCTGTTTGAGAAGGCATCGGTGCTTGTAGTAGTGCCAAATCCTTCTCTCAGCTTTCCCTAGACCATTGATGACACGTTCATCGGTCACGTGGCCTAGGCACAATTCAGCCCCATAGAAGTAAATGGGGATGAGCTATGATACCAAGCAAAGCCACCATACAATGTACGGTGCTGTGCTTGGTGAGTAGTGATGAGCAGCATAGTCAATATTCGAATTCGCAATATTTTGCTAATTTTTGGCCGAATATCTGCCATAAATTCACAAATTCGAGAATTCGTGATCTCCAGTCATTGTTTTTCTTGATTGCGAAAATCGGCAAATTAATATATTTGCGATAAAATTAGCGATTAAAATATTCGCGATCAACACTAAGGGGTAGGCAACTTTCCTATTGGTTGCTAGGGATGTTGCTAAGTGCCGATATTCGCAAATAGAAATAGAAATAGAATATTCGCAATCAACACTATTGCAAATATGAATATATAGCACTATATTCTAAATATTCGTGAATTCTCAAAGTGGCAATATTAGCGATTAAAATTCGCGATTCGAATATCCGCGCTCAACTCTATTAGGGACCCATTAAGCTACATTTACTTGGAGCAATCACTCCTTCTGCATGGGGATAAATGATCATTACTAAGGTTTATAGATTTGTTGCTTGTCGGAAGCACATACATGAAGCAATGATTACATATGCTGTATAAATGATCGGGTTACAGGTGCTACATAAACAATCAAGCTTGTCTGGTGATGAGCAGAACAATTACACAGGCCAATTATCAGGATCGATTGGCCCGATATATGGGATGCCGTTGAAAGCACTCATCTCTCTGTCCTGCAGCCTAACTGATTTCTTTGTATAAGGGCCAGTTCACACGACTAATTTTGAAAAACGCGCTTAAAAAAAATCTGCATTTTTTTAACCAATTGGTTCAATACAGTACAAAGCTGAATTTTCAGCTTTAGGTTTTAGAAGCAGATCTGCACTGAAAACACACACAAAATACATGAACCTGCTGCCTCCCGTTGAAATTAGGCCTTTTTTGCAGCCGATTTTGAGGCAGAAACGCTCCAAAATCAGTGCCAAAAAACTCTGTGTGAAGTGGCCCTTAGGGCTCAGGCACACGACCGTGGTTTTTGTCTGCATTCGATCTGCACTTTTTGTGGGTCGGATGCGGACAAATTCACTTCGATGGGGCTACAAAAGATGCAGACAGCACACCGTGTGCTGTCCAGCATTCGTTTGTCTGTTCCGTGGCCCGCAAAAAAATAGAGCATGTCCTATTCTTGTTCATTTTACAGACAAGGACAGGACTGTTCTATAGAGGGCAGGACGCACATGGCCGGTATCTGTGTTTTTGCGGATCCACAATTTGTGGACATCAAAAATGGCATCGGTTGTGTGCATGAGCCGTAACCATAAGTTATCCAGCTCTGCCATATGGATGGAGTCCACTGGAGTACATTGTCTGCCTCCCTATGGCACCATACTATGAAGGTTATGAAGGTCGGTCACTATTTTTCTGATGGCTCTATATGGGACCATGTCAGAGGGATATAATAAAGGGTCCAATGGAGCAGCATAACATGATTCACATATATGAGGCTAGAGACGGTACAGTAGGACCTCATAGTCCTCTGTAAGAGCCATGGTGTGTGAACAAAGACTATACTACTGAGTTTGGGGGGTACCATCTCTCCTTGGGGAGAGAGCACCTTAATCGGCGTGAGGAGACTTATAGGCCATACATGCTCCTCTGGATTTCTGGGAAGAAAGGGATGCCAGTGAGCTGTTAACAAGCTCTGCCTCTAATGCCACCAGATGTAAGGTAGCTATCCTATAAGTCAGGCATCCTCAAACTGCGGCCCTCCAGCTGTTGCAGAACTACAACTCCCATGTCTCAAGGCCTATTTAAAGGTTTGAACATTGACTTATAGTATAAGTCAATGTTCAAACCTTTAAATAGGCCTTGAGACATGACTCGTATATTAAATAAGCCAGCACCAGCTGTTTCAGGGTGATTGTCTCTCAGAATTCTCATGCCGATTTAAGGCGCTCTCTCCCCAAGGAATAATAGTATCCCCCAAATCCTGACTTAGACTTTCACCCAGTTAAGCCAGTACTCTCTGCATTGCACTGATGAGGGGTAATCATCCCAAAACAGCTGTCTGCAGATGAGATGCTGGCTTATTTAACATCCAAGTCATGTCTCAAGGCTTATTCAAAGGGTTGAACACTGACTTATAGGATGGCTGCCTTACATCTGGTGGCATCAGAGGCAGAGCTTGTTCAGAGCTCATTTGCCTTCCTTTCTATACTACGGAGTATCATCCAAGGCACTCTACTGCCATGGTCCTAGGTAGAGGGTCAGGACCCAGACTGATTATATCACACGTAGAGACTAGCCGCAGGTCATGGCAGAGACAGCTCTGCTTGCAGTCAGAAATAAACACCATATATTATGGCCTCCTGGAAAATAAATCTAAAGCCTTAGTATAAAATCCTTGTCAGGACTCCAAGCAATAACTCCACCTATTCTTCAAAATGCATTCTAGTTTTGTATAAACTAAGCCAATTTTGTCATGAGGCAAGGCTGTGACAAGCCTTTGGCTTAGGCAAGAGGAAGAAGGCCAATTTGACAGTGGAAATACAGCCCATGTCCTTGTTTTAGAAGGCAGTAGTGAGTCTTGGCATCTAGACAGTGAATCTAGTTATTGTACTGAGAAACTTGGCACCTCACGGTATGATGGATTGCGAGCCTGGAATGTTGCTTCCCTGCAAGACGAAGACTTTCCCAGTGTTTTACTGTCATGAAATAAATATAGCGTGCCATATACAGCTCAATAAAAGAAAAATCTTCAAAAACATTTTCACATGCTTTGATTTTATTATAGTGGCGTAATTATCTTAAAATAGTTATTACATGAAAAATATTCGACATTTTTCAAACCAGCACCTGGCTCTGAATCCTTTTGTAATTGCATGTAATTAAAATTTTAGTATAGTCAGTGAGTTATTCAATAACATGTATCTGTATAGCGCCACCTGCTGTTTGTTCTGTTCCTTATATCTCTGTCCATGCTCATGCATTCTTTTACTCCAGCAGCCAGCCCATATCTATAGTTATAAACTGCGACAGTTAGGCTACATGTACACGACTGTATCCATTTTGCGGCCCACAAACCACGTATCTGCAAAATTTGGAAATCGGCCATGTGCATGCTGGTTTTTTTTTGTTTTTTTTTTGTTTTTACTAGAACTAGCTATTTTTGTCTACAAAATGGACAAGAATAGGACATGTTCTATATTTTGCGAAACGGCTAAACGGATGTGGATGACATCCATGTGCTGTCCCCATTTTTTTGCAGACCCATAGAATTTATATAATTTTTTTTTGCGCACTGAAAATACGGTTGTGTGCATGTAACCCAAGGGAGAGAGTTGCAGCAGAAGGGAGTCACCCTCTGAGAAAAGGACATGCCCACTGAATTGTCAGCCTGAAATAAATCTAGCAGAACAATTGGAGCAGTGAATAGGGAGCTCTCTGGATTCATGTGAGGACCACGGCTAGTTCTAGCTTTGTTAGAAAGGGACTGTCATGATTAGGGTTGAGCGAATCGAACGCCACAAAAGTGGAGGGAAAATTCGATTCGCCGTAAAGCCGAATTACCTTAACAAAAAATTTGTTATCTAATATCTAAATAACCAAAGTTAAAAGTGAAAGAAATTGCATCATTAAAGGGGTTCCCCAGGATTTTACCAGCAATGGCCTGTCCTCAGCATAGTCCATCAGTATCTAATCAGCGGGCGACCAAAGTCCTGCACCTCTGCACCTCGGCTGTTCTGCAGCAGCTCTGGCACCAGACGTTGACTTTTTAACTACAGAGCTCCATCAATTGTGTAGAGGACGGAGCTGGTTACTGCAGTGCTGCTCCCATTGAAATGAATGGGAGCAGAAGTGCAGTAACCAGGTCCGTCCACTACACAGTGGGTGGAGCTGTGTTGTTTCAATGTACCAGACACAGCCACACATATTGATGTTGCCAGGTCCAGCATGTCACTGCCCTTTTGTCTTTCTGATTGAAATGTTTCCAGGGGTGGGACCCCCAGCAATTAGAAACTGCAGATCTATCATGGAAAACTTATCTAACAAAGGAATCTGTCTTAAAACGGCCTATTGATCTTTTCATACACCAGACCTTTCTGATGCTTTCATTGGATGAATATAAGAATCATTTTAGTTTCATGGTTTCCAACTATCACTTTTTGCTAATGGTCGCATATAAAGAACTAGCCTCCGCTCTGCTGCCAATAACATGCCACTTTTTCTCCACCAAATCATTATAATGACAGCAGTACAGTCATTAACATTAGCAAGCCTTGCAGCACCGGAGTTTGACCTCGAATAGAGTAGCTGTTTGGGTCAGAAACTTGTTTTTAACAGCGGAACTTTTAAAGCCTGACATAAGCATATTATTGCGGGATAATATCCCCTTTCCATACTAGAAGTGTTTCAGGCCCTTTTTAATTTGAGTATTATTGGTCTGGATGGCAGAAGGCAGATCACTGTGGACATTTATTATCTTTATACCTCGTTTCAGTATTTAACACTTTAATGCAATTTCTTTGGATATCCGTCCGCTCGTGTAACTACATCGTAAAAATGTTTAAAAGAATAGCTCCATTATTTTAATTCTCTCCCATTCTTAGTAAAGTGTCACCAGTCATCAGCTAAAAAAAAGATTTGCTAATATGTTTACTCTTCTGGGAGTGGGACTAAAGCCTGTATTACATGGATGCTCGTTAGCGATCATCTGGCAGTGTACTACTGACGCAGATTGCCTGATGAATGAGCAAACACTCGCTCATTGGGCAATCCTATTAGCGCATAGTTTGTAGATACACATAAGGATCTGACTGCTGTGACGTGCAATCGGTAGACCTGTCCCTACTGTGCTGATTTGTCTATCATTGAATCCTTTTTCTGAGCTGCCATATGGTTGGCCGTTGACAATGAGGGGGCATTCATCTAGTCTTCAAAGAAAGTTGAGAGGAGCCTCTAACATTTGGCATTTGGGCCTAGATTAATTTTGAAAGTAAGGGTGAAGGGTTGTCTTACAGTGATTGGGTGGCAGAGTGAACTGGCAAAGGAGTAGGGTTGAACCTCTAAATACAAGATCACAAAGAGCTGTAGCATGCAGTATCTATCACAGGGATCAGCTACCTCCGACACTCCAGCTGTTCGGAAACTACAACTCCCAGAATCCTCCTTTCACATTTTTGAGAGTTACAAGAACAGCCGAATAGGTGTGCATGCTGGGAGTTGTAGTTTCATATCAGCAGGAGTGACGAAGGTTGCTGATCCCTGATCTATCATGTGATTGTATGCATTGACTTCACACTGTGGTAAAACTTTAAAAGGCCCCACACAAATACTAACTAGTGGCATATTGTTAGGATTTTTCTTGAAATAGAAATCACACACTTTATAGTACTGCTGTTCTCCTGTGTGGCAGAAGAACTTTAGGCCTCTTATGCCACCAGGACCTGTAGAAACTGCACCCTAATGTTATATCCTAAGCCCCATGAGAATAAGTGATCACTGACTTTATTTCTGGTATGAAAACCCTAAGGTAAGAGATGCATTGAGCCCAGAACTTGCATCTATGTTCCCAATCCCTTGTTGAAAAAAGGATAGCATTTAGTGATTTCTTCTAGTCACTTTATAAAACCCAAGAGGAGGATACAGGGGGTAACCTTTACGCTTCCTTTTAAGTTCCTTCAAAGTGTGGACTAGTCAGCTAGGCTAATAGCATATCAATAAATAGGTGTCAACAGTAGGTGCCAGTGAAATTATAGCCTCTATAATAAAGCAATACAAGGAGCAACCTGGACAAGATACACACACCACCTCATTTACATTCAATTTCCTAAACCTTTATACAAACATATCAGTCCCTCACCCTTGTTCAGTTCCCATACACTTTATACCCTCATACATTACACTGGCCCATCTTCCTCCACGGTGCAGCATAAAAAACACCAATATAAATCTTTCAACCACTTGCTGTCTCTTTCTGTTCTCCTGCTACTAGCTGCAGGGGATATTTCACCAAATCCTGGCCCTCCCTCTGTTGCTAACATCTCCTCTGCCACACACATAAACTCCAAAACTCTTATTAATGTTCACTGCACATAACTGCGCACTCTAGAATGCACGGTCGGTTCGTAACAAACTACCCACAATCCAAGTTTTCTTCCTCTCACACTCTCTGAATTTGCTAGCCCTTACAGAAACCTGGCTTCAACCCTCTGACACTGCTTCCCCTGCTGCCCTATCCTATGGTGGACTTCACTTCTCCCATACCCCCAGACCTGATGACAGGCACGGTGGAGGAGTAGGCATACTACTTTCTCCACAGTGCACATTTCAGGTCATTCCCTCTGTAGCCTCTCTCCCATTCCCCTCTTTTGAGGTTCACACCATTAGACTCTTCCATCCATTCTCCCTGAGAGTTGCAGTTGTCTATCGTCCTCCAGGCTCCCCCCACCAATTTATGAATCACTTTGCAGCTTGGCTTCCTCACTTCCTATCTTCTGAATCACCAACTCTTATTATGGGTGATTTTAATATCCCCATTGATGATCCTACCTGACCATCAGCCTCTCACTTTCTTTCTTTAACCTCCTCTCTTGGCCTATCACAACTTACTTCCTCTGCCACGCATGAACAGGGCAATATACTTGATCTAGTCTTCTTCCGTCACTGCTCAGTCTCAAACTTTAGTAACTTATCTTTCCCACTTTCTGACCACAATCTTCTTTCATTTACCACAAAGACCTCTCACTTTTCTCATTTACAGAAACCTACACACCATTAACTGCCAGCAACCTATTAACACCCTACAACTAGCTCTTACCCCAATCACTTCCCTCCCCTGTCCAGACTTGGCTGCCAATCATTACAACCAGACCCTCAAAACCACCCTAGATGAAGTTCCTCCAATATCAATCTGACCCTCTCGACACAGAACACGGATACCAAGGCACACACCTGAAACACATTTTCTACACATATCGTGAATATTAGCAGACTTCGTCTATTATAAATTTATGCTCAAACCATACAATTTAGCTCTCAACATTGCCAAACAAAGGTAGTTCACCTCTCTCATCTCCTCACTCTTAAATAACCCAAAACGACTCTTTGACACTTTTCATTCCCTTCTAAGCCCTAAAGTTCCAGGACCTGTCACTGACCTCTGCGCTGATGGCATGGCCACTTACTTCAGAGACAAGATTGGCAGTATCAAGCAGGAAATAATCTCCCAGTCCCCAAATAATTTCAATCCTCCTCCCTCCAATTCCTCCACATGCTCTCTCCTCTTTTGACCCTATAACAGAGGAGGAAGTCTCCAGTCTTCTCTCTTCTTCTCGACCCACAACCTGTCTTGTAGCAGTGATCCTATTCTATCACACCTCCTCCAGTCCCTCTCCCCGGCTGTCATCACTCACCTAACTACAATTTTTAACCTCTCTATCTCTTATGGTATCTTTCCCTCCTCTTTCAAACACTCTATTATAACCCCACTACTATAGAAACCATCTCTTGACCCGACCTGTGCTGCTAACTAACGACCTGTTTCTAACCTCCCCTTCATCTCTAAACTCCCTGAACGTCTTGTGTACTCTCTCTTAATAAGCTATCTCTCTGCAAACTCTCTTCTTGACCCCTTACAATCTGCCTTTCGCCCTCTTCACTCTACAGAAACTGCCCTTACTAAAGTGTCTAACGATCTAACAGCAAAAAGAAATGGTGACTATTCTCTACTGATTCTGCTGGATCTCTCTGCAGCATTTGATACCATAGACCATAAACTCCTCCTCACCATGCTCCACTCAATTGGCCTTAAGGACAATGCTCTCTCTTGGTTCTCTTCCTATCTCTCTGGCCGCACCTTTAGTGTATCATTCGCTGGCTCTTCTTTTTCTCCTCTTCCTCTTGATGTCGGCGTTCCTCAGGGCTCAGTACTAGGTCTTCTACTCTTCTCCCTCTATACAGCCCCCATCAGACAGACTATAAGTAGATTTGGCTTTCGATACCATCTCTATGCTGACGACACACAACTATACACTCCATCCCCTGACATCACCCCTGCTTTACTCCAAAACACCATTAATTGTCTAGCATCTGTCTCTAAAATCATGTCCTTTCTGTATCTACAACTGAACCTCTCAAAAACTGAACTTCTTGTCTTTCCCCCATCTACTAACTCACCTAAACTTGATATTTCAATTTCGGTCTGCAGCACTGTATTAACTCCTGTGCAACATGCCCGCTGTCTTAGGGCCACATTTGTCTCTGATCTTTCCTTTGTTCAATCACTTACACGCTCTTGTCGCCTGCACTTCAAGAATATGGCCAGAATCATCCCTTTTCTGACGATGAAAATGACAAAAACTCTTGTTGCCTTGATTCATTCTCGTCTTGACTACTGCAAAGCATTACTAATCGGTCTCCCTCTCACTAAACTCCCCCCCCCCTTCAGTCTGTTATAAATGCTGCAGCCAGGCTCATCTATCCATCCAACCGCTACACTGATGCTACTAGTCTGTGTCAGTCACTTCACTGGTTGCCCATCCACAACAGAATACAGTTCAAACTTCTCACCCTCACACACAAAAGTCTCCACAGTGCTGCACCTCCATATATCTCCTTCCTCATCTCCGACTACCACCCTACTCGTGCTCTCCGTTCTGTTAGCGACCTAAGATTATTAACCTCCATAATTCGTACCTCTGGCTCCCGTCTTCAAGACTTTTCTCGAGCTGCACCTACTCTCTGGAATACTCTGCCCTTGAATACTAGGTCAATTCATAACTTCTCCACCTTCCAACGTGCCTTAAAAACACATCTTTTCAGGCAGGCTTATCAAGCTACCTAAAATGACTTTTGCCAGACTAAACCTTTCCCCCAGCAACTCCTCTGACCTAAACTCGATCCTCTAGTAGTCCCAACCCGAAGCAGATCGGTCGGCACCACTCCTGTCAGTTCAATAAAGGCTCAAATCCTACTTATCACAATCAACTACCGTATGTGTCACTCCCAATTCCTCATAGATTGAAAGCGCCTGACTCCTAGTGTTTCAGTTGCATATTAGCCAGTTACTTTTGTTTTGTACATGAACCCTATAAATTTGTAATGAATTTGTAAATATGGTAACGCTATATAAATAAATGTTATTATTATTATTATTATTATTATTACATGTTAGTAAAAATATTTGGAGGACACTTGATATAGTCTACTTCATTCTACTTGACCTAAACTTTAGTATTTCTGCCTTTGTTCTGCACAAGAAAACCTACCTCAAACAACTTCAACACTAATTAAAGAATTTCTTGGCCACCAGTACAACAATTTTTAAAATTCCATATCCAATTTGTTAAAAATGTAAGTATGTACTGTATGTATTTGAGCAAGGACATCCTCTGGTACATTCAACCTCTGCGGTCTTACAGAGACTTGTTTTAATTTACATGCATATGGTGAGAAGTAGACCTGGTGGAACATATAATTTTAGGATGAAGGTAGGTGGATGAATAATAGTATATATGCTATCCTTGGCTGCTAGAGCTCCACTCACTAATCTTAGTGAAGGAGCTTCAGATGTCCAAGCTTCACATCATTTTTGTCTACACACAGCCATTACTGGTCTAAAAAGCCATCTAGATACAAAGGATATTTAATGACTTCTTATAGTTTGTAGTCCCTTGAATGACTGTAATCTGCTGGCAGATTTTTAGGGGAATATCTTTAATTTTATTGCAAGTGAGATAATATTATATTTGGGGGATTACGATGAAAGAGATTCCATTATGTATTCTGGTGGCCTTTACAAAGATCAACATATTATAACTAGTAGCGATGTATGCAGTGACCCAGTGGATCAATGCAAAGGGTTCATTTAATGCTAGAGACATGATAAGGAGTAAAATATTGTGATTTAATGTTATAGTACTCTTTTTGTGTACTATGTATATCCCAAATGATTATGCATGGGCAACAAATAGTTAACACTGGCAGTCTTAGTTAGGTTACTGGG
This sequence comes from Bufo bufo, assembly GCF_905171765.1. Classification (NCBI taxonomy): domain Eukaryota; kingdom Metazoa; phylum Chordata; class Amphibia; order Anura; family Bufonidae; genus Bufo; species Bufo bufo. The sequence goes on along the minus strand of NC_053394.1, from coordinate 321,452,612 downwards.
AGATGGGCTGGACCTGCCCCCTGGCTAGAGTAGAGGAAGTGTGTAGTCATCAGAGCTAGAGGCAAGACATACATGTGTTAGCTCCTGAGATGTAGGCCTGGAGAGAAGCATGGTCCAGAGAATCTTCATACCTGAGGCTGAAAGCTGCCAGAGAACAACTTAACTGAGAAAGGGCCCCTGAGGGAAAGAAAACAGAAATTTTTCTGATGGTTGAGAATGACTCCTAAGGCCACGCCTGAAACAACAGTGAGGATAGTCGCAGGGCCATTTTGCATCAGTGTGTGCTTTCATTTCTGGTTGTCTTTCCAACTTTAACGGCTGTTTTGCATCTGTGTTAACTGCCATCAAAAATCCCCATTAAAAACAAATTATTTTAATTCGTTTTCAACATCCCAACCGCTGCAGTGCTCTGAGTATACACATTACCACACCATAGTGCCCCCATGGGCATCAAATGGCCCCTATATGTCCCTCAGTCCCTGAAAAATGGCTCCTGGGGCACTTTTGAGCAATGATCGCACCACTGGTTCCAGGACCAAATCAATGTGACTCCAACCTGTTAGTGTGCCTGAAATGAAGACTAGAGGGGTCCAGCTAGCCTACATTAAGCCACCCCACACGATAATACTGGAACTAGGACCGTTGTGGTTACCTTGTGAAGGACTCTTAATGATGTTGCCCACATGGTCTTCAGACCAATCTCTGGCTATCACTGTGTCCGAGACAAAAGCAGGACTCATTGCTGAAGAGAATAGACCTCCATTCCAGCCTACATTGCCATCTTGCTGTGCACCATGATAGCCTTTGAGAACGGTCATGTGTGGTCAATGAAGCACCTGGACGTAGGGTTCATAGCCCAATGTTGTGCAAACGCCTTCTAATGGTTTGTGTACACTTACTGTTTGCCACCCTAGGCTTCGGATGTGAAGTCCAATTTCACTTGCAGTACAAAATGGATCACTATCCGTCCGTGCAGAGGTTTGCCTCTGTGGACCTCTTGCTGTCATTCCAGTTTGTCATAGTTCTTCCAACCACCGGGCCACAAAACGTTGAACTGTGCTGACATCTCGGCCTAGGCCTGTAGTGATCTGCAGGAGTAATAAACCAAGGTCTCTCAATTCAGGATTCTGTCCCACTCAGTTTGCGACAATTGGCGATAATTAGTACATCGATGAAACTTTGCTTTCAATCTGGCTTTTATGTCCCTCCCACATACCACAGATTGAAGCTAGTTGCTTGAAAAAAATGATCATTTGCAGATGTTAATGACACCTACTACTAACCTTACAGCTTGTCCTTCTTAGGCTACTTTCACATTAGCGTTTTTCTTTTCCAGCATAGAGATCCGTCACAGGGGCTCTATACCGGAAAAGAACTGATCAGGCATATTCCCATGCATTCTGAATGGAGAGTAATCCGTTCAGGATGCATCAGGATGTCTTCAGTTCAGTCATTTTGACTGATCAGGCAAAAGAGAAAACCGTAGCATGCTACGGTTTTATCTCCGGCGAAAAAAACGGAAGACTTGCCTGAATGCCGGATCCGGCATTTTTTTCCATAGGAATGTATTAAATACCGAAATTCTGGATCCGTCCTTCTGGTCTGCGCATGCGCAGACCTCTAAAAATTAGAAAAAAATAAATACCTGATCCATTTTGCCTGATGACACCGGAAAAACGGATCCGGTATTGCAATGCATTTTTCAGACTGATCAGGATCCTGATCAGTCAGAAAAAATGACATACGTTTGCATACGCAGGCAGTTCAGGCAAGGGAACTGCCTGCCGGAATCAAACAACGCAAGTGTGAAAGTACCCTAAGTACTGCAGTAGCAATGTTGAGGGGTGTCTTATGGAGTATTCCCCAAAACAGACATTTCAGCATAGAGGACAGGTCCTCTTTACAGACTATTGTTACGTATTCTTAGAAATTATATTAAAATGTAAGCAGATGTAGATTATGGAATGCTTCCTTGGCCCTGCACTGTGGGGACACAGACAAATGGCTCCCAAATGACAAATAATTACAGACGGAAGAGAGGATATGCATGAAAATGATGAAGGGATTGGGCTATATCATTACATGTATTGATTTAATTTTACACGCAGCATCATTTTCAGGAACTGATCGTGAGTCATCCCGGGTTCATTTGGTCACATGACTAATAAACTACGATTCCATGTGGCTTCATATTCTCTTACAATGAGCCTTACCGCTATCATGAGTGTGCAAAACAGTTAATTATTAAGCAGCCTCCGGAGAACCGATTGCAATTGCGTTATGCTCTCTAATGCAGAAAGAAGTGGCTCCATCTTAGTTTTAATATGGACGTTTTCTACTCTCCATTGTTGCAGAAAAAAACAATACTAGAGCTGGCTGTGATCTTTACTGGCCTTGACTACTTCTACTGGTTAGTGTCTTGATCCAAAGGAGAAAATGTCAACTTCAAGCTCTTTGGCCTAAAAAGGATGTTCTAATATTCAATTGAAGTTGAAAAATCCCAGGAACTTGATTATCCCCACTGCACAACCCGTTTCAGCACAGGTTATTACTGATAAGGACCCATGCACTTAATCATATTACAGAATCATGCATCACAGATCCCCAATACAGAATCCGTAGAAATCTATGAGTCCATACTGTTACTCTGTATGCCTCCAACTTAATGTGGGGGTAAAATAGTCATAGCATATATTTTCTCCATCTACTAACCTACCTAAGCCTGATGTTTCCCTCTCAATGTGGGGCGCCACCAGAACTCCTAAGCCGCACGCCCACTGTCTCAGTATCATGTTTGACACTGATCTTTCCTTCAGACCTTATACTCAATCACTTGCCCGCTCATGACATCTGCACCTCGGAGACATCTTCAGAATCCACCCTTTTCTTATTATGCACGGAAGAAAAACTCTCATTGTTGCCCTGATCCAATATCGACTTGATTACTGTAACTCATTGATAATTGGTCTTCACCTTTCTAAACTCATCTAGCCTCATCTATCTGTCCAGTCGCTACCCTGATGCCTCCACCCTGTGCCAGTCAATGAACTCGATGCTCATACAGTATGGAATTCAATTTAAAGGGAACCTGTCACCATGAAAATGCAGTGTCATCTGCAGGCAGCATGTAATACCCATGAAAAAGCAACCCGCCTCCAGAGTTAGTATGACAAGATGAACGAGCAAGTGGATAGTTTTTTTTAATTACCAAAAAGTCACAAAATATGCTCAAAGTGGTCCCTGTTCACATCTATGCACCTTTGGGTACATCCGATTATGTTGGCTGATACTGCTTTTTTTGGTGTGTTGTCGTTTGAGCACTGCTTTCTCTTCAAACAGCTGATCGGCGGGGGTGCCGGGTGTCCGCCCTCCCGCCAATCTGATATTGATGACCTATCCTGAGCATAGCTCATCAACATGATAAAGCGGACAACCCCGTTAAAGACTTTAGCATACATCTGCTACATAAAAAAGGTAGAGGGTCACACTTAGTGTTGAGCGAATCGAAGCCAAACAAATTGACTTTGATCCGAATTTCAGGAAAAATTTGATTTGCCACAAAGCCAAATTTTGTCGCTCTTCATGGTAACGAATCAATTTTCCTGAAATACTCACCTCCATTTGCACGCGAAGAGGCCACCGCAGCCTTCTTGATTGAAGATGCCCTGCAAGATTTTGCGCGGTGTCTTCAATTCAGATGGCCATGGCAGCCTCTATGCGATTAAATGGATAAGGTGAGTATTTTTTTTTACAGGATTAACCCCTGAAATCTCTCACTATTCCTGTCAGATGCTGCGATCACCCATGAACGTGGCATCTGAGGGGTTCAGTGATGGGGGGTGGCGCGATCACTGCTCCCCGTCATTGTGCCCGCCACATACAAAGAAATGCGCTTTGTGACTAAGGAATTCGGCATGAAGCAAATATCTTTGTGAAATTCCCCAAAGCAGCCGAATCAAATTTTTTGAAACTTCGCTCAACACTAGTCACAATGATGTAAAAAAATAAAAATAAAAAAACAATACAAATCTTGTATAACGCATTTCTAGGGATGTTTCACAGTAATTGGTAAAATATCTAATAATTTGGTTCTGATAAATGAATCAATGCCAGATGATAACATAGAAATAAAGTAGAAACAGATTGCAGGATCAGGGTGCTAGGAAGGGTGCTGTACACATCAGGTACTAGAGCGTAATAAACTATCAGCCCAGATCTGTTATTACTGCTCGTGTGACTTGTAAAGGCAAGAGGCAACATTTCAGCCAAACATCTGGGGAAGGGTGTGGACTGATCCTTAAGCTCTTAATGCCATAAACATTTCATAAATGATTAAGAACAGACACACAGAGGCTCCGGATAATCACATGCGTGATAATGGCGACTATGATTTAGGGAAAGGTGCTCTTTTTAAATGTTCCTACTGATAATGATAAACCCAAATATTCCTGGCTAACCACCAGTTCTGTAGAAGCAGTGCCTTACTCTGCCGCTCACCAGTTAATGTTAGGAAATTATTGCTGCTATTATTATTCTAGAAGTCAAAACTAGAAACAGATTAAAGGATGAGACAGCGTATCGTCTCATGCTGTACTAAATTCCATAAATTGTCACTGAAATCAGTGAATGTAAAATCTTAAAAATACAGAGGAGGAGTTTTGCTAAGCCTTTTATGCCACAAACGTGGCATTAAAAAGCTGCAAATTATGGCGCATGCCATATTTGTGCTAAAATTTGCAACTTTTGCCCTTCGGATTTGTAATGCCTGGGAGCAAGGGTACTTTGTGCTACGGACATTTGTGGACATGTGTCCTTATTGCTGCTATACAAAGTCTTCCACGCCCTACCTACTTTATTGTACTGTGAAGGGTTAACTTGCACTGTGATTTATGCTGTTGTGTGCACTGATACTGTTTCATATTGTTGAACTGCATTTATATGTTTAATATATCCTGTTTATTTGCTCTGTTTTTACACTATAGCTGCACTGCGGAAAGAGTTAATGCACAGCCAGCAAATACCGAGAGACATTATGACTTTCTACCTATGCAAAGTTGTGGAAGAGAAAAAACAGACGCACTGACCTGACAATGGTCCCATCTGTTAGAAGCCTAGTCACTGGTAGATGGGCCTGACATATTCTTCATCAACAATGTGTGCGAAAAGCTTCTAATTAACAAGGACTACAAGTAGCAGCATACTGCTTTATGCACAAAGACGCATGAAACATTGAAGACATGAATAAATAGAAGCTGCATTACTGTTATACTTGCTATATGAAAATTAGAAGCTTTTCGCACACATTGTTGATGAAGAATATGTCAGGCCCATCTACCAGTGACTAGGCTTCTAACAGATGGGACAGACACTAAGGCCCCTTTCACACGAGCGAGTATTCCGCGCGGATGCGATGCGGGAGGTGAACGCATTGCACCCGCACTGAATACCGACCCATTCATTTCTATGGGGCTGTGCACACGAGCGGTGATTTTCACGCATCACTTTTGCGTTGCGTGAAAATCGCAGCATGCTCTATATTGTGCGTTTTTCACGTAACGCAGGCCCCATAGAAATGAATGGGGTTGCGTGAAAATCGCGAGCATCCGCAAGCAAGTGCGGATGCGGTGCGATTTTCACGCACGGTTGCTAGGAGACGATCGGGATGGAGACCCGAACCTTATTATTTTCCCTTATAACATGGTTATAAGGGAAAATAATAGCATTCTGAATACAGAATGCTAAGTAAAACAGGGCTGGAGGGGTTAAAAAAAAATAAAAAATCATTTAACTCACCTTAATCCACTTGCTCGCGATGCCCGGCATCTCCGTCTGACTCTTTTACTGTATAGGACCTGTGGAGAGCATTAACTATAGTTTAAGGACCTGGGATGACGTCACTCCGGTCATCACATGGTACGTCACATGATCTTTTACCATGGTGATTCACCATGGTAAAAGATCATGTGACGTACCATGTGATGACCAGAGTGACGTCATCCCAGGTCCTTAAACTATAGTTAATGCTCACCACAGGTCCTAGACAGTAAAAGAGTCAGACGGAGATGCCGGGCATCGCGAGCAAGTGGATTAAGGTGAGTTAAATGATTTATTTATTTTTTTAACCCCTCCAGCGCTGTTTTACTATGCATTCTGTATTCAGAATGCTATTATTTTCCCTTATAACCATGTTATAAGGGAAAATAATACTATTTACAGAACACCGATTCCAAGCCCGAACTTCTGTGAAGAAGTTCGGGTTTGGGTACCAAACACGAGCGATTTTTCTCACGCGAGTGCAAAACGAATTACAATGTTTTGCACTCGCGCGGAAAAATCACGGGTGTTCCCGCAACGCACCCGCACATTTTTCCGCAACGCCCGTGTGAAAGAGGCCTAACAGACTTGCCTCTCTTGGGCAGCAGTGTGCTGCTACTTATAGTCCTTGTTATCTTTTGCACTGCAGCCATGGTAGCGTGCATCTGAACTCCCTTTTATATATAGTTTGGAAGTGCTGGTCTCTCTATTGCATTTTACGTGAGTCGCTTCTGCTATTTAGATCGTGCACTCCCGCCCATCTGCCTGGTGCATTTAATCAGAGTATTCCATAGCTGGATTTTACATTGCCCTGGAATTTTGTACAAAGAGCTTCTAATTTTCATATAGTAAGTATAGCAGAAATGCAGTTTACATTTATTCATGTTTTTAATGTTTGCATGCGTCTTTGTGCGTAAAGCACTGTGCTGCTACTTTTGGTCCTTGTTAACAAGGGAGTCTGTCAGCATATTTGTCCAGGCTACGTCAACAGCACTAGGTAGGGTTGAAGAGAGCAGGACAGAGATACCTTTTGAGAAGCTTTTTACATCAGGAGTAGTGTGAATAATAACTTTTATGCTGCCAGATTTTGGCCCAGCAAGTGCCCAGGAGGCAGAGCTTCACTGTGACATGCTCTGTGCATTGAGCTGCCTCATAGTCCCTCTCCTCTGAGTGACAGCTGTAGCAGTCTTCTGGTTGCATGCTACAGCTGTCACTCAGAGCAGAGAGCACTTGACACTGAAGCATTGCCTCCTGGACACTTGCAGGAACAGAATCTGGCAGAATAAAATTACATGTTCTCAATACTCCCAATTATAAAATCTCCACAAAAGGTATGTTTATACTGCTCTCTTCAGTCCCTACCTAGTGATGACTTCTGCTCTTAAAGGAATCTGTCAGCAGTTTTGGGCATTAAAAACTGCTGACAGACTCCTTTAAGAGCAGAAGTCATTACACAAAGGTGAACAGAGCCTCACTGGAAGGTTATGCAGTGATGAAAGGTTACCCAAAGCAACGGAGAAGATCACTACTAGAGGGAGAGCATAGCCATTATGGTGTAGTAATGAACAAGTGTTTTAGAAATAGTGATTCCAGGTGAGATTCTGGGCAGAAAGGGAATGGTCTAAAATAGGACAGGTAGTAACATACCAGTGAGTATGTATACTTACGATCAGACAATCCAGTTGCATGGAAACAGTCAGCAGACAGTATCAAGGACAGGCAGACACTGCTTCCCATTAAAAATGAAAAACGGTATTATGTTTTTTTTGCCTAAAGTTGCATTTAAAATCAGCATGCACTGCACGTTTGAATACGGTTGAGTCTGTGGGACTAGGACGGACACTATTTTGGTATATGTTTGGCTATTGATTGTATATGGGCAACCTAGCCTAAAGATGACCATACACAGTGGATGTATGTCTAACAACTACATACTGCATTAGGGGGCCTCCTGACTCTCCTACGATAGTAGATGTCAGGAGGGAGAATGATCAGGCAGTTCGATTTCAACATGCCTGATCCTTTTGTCCTCAGGGAGATAAGTCACCCACCAGAGGTGCCTGGCAGTGATTTTCTCCACTTTCGTATTCACAACACACGCATTACTGACCTCAGCTGAACATGTATGTGTCTGGAGGGACCAGGAGAGCTAGCGTTCGGCCGACAGTTATCGCTTGTATGGCCAGCTTGGGATGCATTAGTCAGTGGTGTGTGAGGAGAAAGGGAGCATCATCTTCTGAAATGTGAAGACCCTGGAAATACATTGAGGATATTAGGTCTTGGCTTTTGCTTGTGTTGCTTTGTGTCTACATATGACGGTATCCATGTATACACATAGTGAATAGCGATTCTCTTATCCATATGAAATCACATTTTCCTGAATACATTTGCTATATCGCCTTACTTCATACTTGTGATGTTTAGGTTGGGAATACACCTAAGTTGATAAGTGAGAAATTCTTGAAATGCAATTCAGAGAGGACCCCTATACAGTCCCCAGTCAGTTCACGTGGATGCTTCCTCCTCCATGATTGTAGCACTGATAACGATGGCCAGCCCTCCCAATCTTCCTCCTGTTATGGGATATCAGCCCCCATGTTACTGGGGAATGTTATGTCTACTCAGAGGGTATTATTGGTTGCATTATCCATGTCATTTCTGTCTCTTACACATTAATGGGGCTTAATGTCTGTGTAATGTCATTAGTCCAGGTGCTCATCTTTTATCATGTTGTCCATACATCTCCATACACAGCGTCATTTATTTTTCTCTAGACTGCAGCTTCAGAGAAGGGATTATTTTCACCTAAAATACCTTCTAAACAAAGCACATGATTGTGCCCTAGACGGTCCGGCAAGAAACTGGTTAAATGATAAAAGCTGTGAAATATTATCATGCCCAGATTTTCCTAGCAAGGGTCAGAGGATAGGAGTGGTTGTAGCCCTGATGAAGTGCTGCTGCAGCGGGCACCTCCCCCCGGGCCCTTTAAGAGGAAAAAAGAGTACTTGTTTTTTCATGACACCTGTTGCAATGAAGCAACAAGGGCACAGGGCCCCTTTTAGTGATACTGTGGATGGTACCCAGGTGTAGGAATGCCAGAGTGATGTAGGGTGGCCTAAATGTCCCGTAATGTTGGTGCACGTGTCACGGTCCTCCCACCTGGATACGCTGGACCCTAGGCATTGGCTCCGCAGCACTGAAAAGGGGGGGATGTAAATGAAGGGGATGATGAAATAAATTGAGTCCAGACCTTGTGATGAAGTTGATAACAGCTTTACTTTGCATAAACGTTTCTCCAAACAGTTTCAGGCTTTATCTTGGTTCTAGCAGGCGTCAGCATTAACTGTGGCAGGCAAACTCCTCTCTGCTACATCTGTTGCTCTTCTGACTCTGCTGTGCTGACAGGCTGGCTATAGAACTCAGCTTCTTCTTTATGCTGTACTTAACTTTGCAGTCTGGTCTGTCTCTAGATTTGTCCAGGGAAAGCTTTCTCCTCCTGGCTTCTGAGGCTCCAAGCTGTGGCCTCCATATCCAGCAGAGCTGAAGATGCTCTAGCTGGTCTAGACAGGGCTTATCCAACAGGGACGTGCTCCTGCTCCCTTCTTCTAGCAGGGGATACTCTCCACTCACTTCTAACTAGAACTCTACTCTCCCTACACGCCTACCACACCACAGAGTGGGGGTTAGAATGGAATGAAAGGCTCCATTCTATGTAAGAAAGCTCTGCCATTTATGCTGCCACGTGCTGGTGAACCAGGCACATAACACGTGAACATAAACAGTTACATGGAAAGAGATATTCACATTATACAGGACCTGGAAATAAATACACAGAATGACATTAGGTTAACCATAGGAGATAGTAGTGCGGTGCAAAGGTGGTAATGCCACTCTGGGGCATTACACTGCGTCACGGTGTATTCCCTCAGGCCGTTGCTTCCTGGGAATCTGTGCAGTGGAATTATAGTACTGAAGAATGAGGCCAGAGTGAAACGTAACAAATTCCTTCTTACTAAATGCAAGTTAGAACTTGAAATATATACAGTAGCAGCAGGCTTTAGGGCAATTCTTCTTTGGCATCAGCAAGGATATTGAGGCAAGTTGGTTGTTGGTTATTCATAACTTAGGTGATACAGGCCTGGTGGTGGTTTGGCGATGGGTGCCTTGGCCGTAGTCCCTCACCTTACAGCAGTGTCTGTAGATGCAGAATTAGCAGTTCACTCTGCTGTCTGGAATCTCAAGGGCTCTCCCTGAAATAAACAAAGCAGCCACGCGCATGTGCGACCAGCTGCTCCGTTCATGTTTAATAGTTATCCCCTATTCTATTACCGCTGTGCCGCAAATTATAGAACATGTCCTATTCTTATCCATTTTGCAGATACGAATAGGCATTTCTACAATGGGGCCACAAAACAGATACAGTCATGTGCAGGAGGCCTAAAGGGGTTATACTGCCTAGGAGCTGAGATCATCTAGGGCCCCATAAAAATAAAACTCACCTGTCTGTAGTCCCACCGTATCCACAATGCTGTCTCTTTACCAAGTGCTTTCAGTCCCCGCAGGACCAGGAATTGACTTGGTCCTGTGACTGCTGCAGCCAATCACAAACCCCAGCCTGTGATCATGGGACCAAGCACTTCCTGGTCCTGTGGAGACTGGAAGCGGCCCGGAATGGGGCAGAGGAAAGGGCATAGTAGGACCGCAGACAAGTGAGTATTTTTTCTAATATTTTATCTAATATTTTCTAATACTATATTTTCTAATTTATGGGGCACAGATTAGGACCATAAGATTTGTTGGCTCCTAGGTCAGATAACCCTTTTAAAAGCAGCTTGCTCCTGTGATTAGATGTAAGGGACTAAGCTAAGAAATTGCATTGCTCCCAATTACTGGTGGATTGTCAGAGAAATACAAAGAAGCCCTATGATAAAGCACTAGAAAGCAAGGGGCCCTCAGCTGTCCGTGTCCACTCTTGTACATGTAAGCATTATTCTAGTTTAGTGTCTTCGGTTTAAAGGGGTTGGCCCATCTAGGATATTGATGGCATATTGCTAGGATATGCCATCAATGTCAGATAGGTGCTCCTATCTAGAGAACCGAGCTTCCAAACTGAAGGTGAGTGGCGTGCTCTCTATTCATCTCTATGGGAATTCAGAAAATAGCTGAGCGAGCATGCTCGGCTATTTTCGGAACTCCCATAGCAGTGAATAAAGGGTGGCTGCAAATGCGCAGCTCATCCCTGCTCACTTTCTCATACTTATGGCATATCCTAGCGATATGCCATCAATGTCCCAAATGGGAATACCCCTTTAAACCCTTAATTCTTCCTAACCATCATGACATATACATATAAATATATATATGAAGTTACCAGGAGGTTCATAAATTGTGAAGTTGTTTGAAAAACTGTATTTCTGTTCTCACTTGGGCTGCAAGCGATTATCGGCATCCAGCTCTTTTGCCCTGTTTCTAAGGATTCTGACAAATACTTTCATCAGTTGCTGTGTGATTCTCCTGTGCACATCCAAATGGTCAGGAAGAGTTATTATAAGCCTGACTGTTCTTATTTTGTATGCCGTCCATAATAAGACTTCTGCACTTGGTGCCTCGCCCTGCCACAGGAGAAAACGTGAAACCATCAATCTGAGATTTGAGCATGTGAGGGGAGAACTGAGCAGTAAATGCCAAAATTCAGGATTATACATAGCCTATAGAAAAATAATGCACATTGGAAACAGATATAGTAAAACAATACATGCAGAATGTTGCCTCGTTGGTTGGCTGTAAACAATTGGAACATACAGAAAGCACACAGAAATTGTTCTGTAAAACATTTTAAAGGTTTGTTCCAAATTATTTAAGATTCATTAAAGGTCATTTGAAATTTTTTTTTTAGTAAAGTGTCATATAGATTGTTAAGAAACCAGTTAGCAAGCAGCAACAAATGCAACCAATGTGTAGCCTTTGCAGTAACCCAGACCTGGGGATATCATCAATTGTTCAATGTTTTGTATGTATTGTTATGTAATCTCATGTTATGCACTGTTATACCATTTATTCCAGCAAGAGGAGGAATGGTTGGCAATGGTTGGAAGGAACAGGCCTACCCACCCTGTTCCTCCGCTCCTGGTAAGAGTGCGCTGGTCCTACTTCCTGCCACTAGGGGGAGTTCTAGTTCAGACAGAGAAGGGAGAGGAGGCACATGTCAGAGCTCCTACTCCTAGGAACCAGATCCAATGTGAGACCAACACTCCAGAAAGATCTTCAGTATCAAGAACAATGCATCCAGAAAGCATCAGTGTGACCAGACAGCAGAGTGATCAGCAAAATTAAAGCTTTACAAACACTGCTGCAAGGTGAGGGACTATGGCTCAGACCCCCATCCCCCAAACCACCTCCAGGCCAGACTTAACATAAAGCCTGTATCACGTAGTGGACACCTATATCCACCTACCATCCAACCAGCCACCATATCTAGAAACTGTACTTTGTACTTAATACTGCTGGGTGTGCCACAAGTTATATTTTGCCATAAGTAAACTACTTTTCCACTACACTGATCCCCAGGGAGCAACAGTGGTGGGGGGTAGGACTTTTGACTATTACAGCCTTTATTTTTTTTTATATTGGCAGGCCACTGAGCATTATTTTAATTAGCTGGAATAGCCATTTAACCACCTAACAGTTTTGCCCAGGCTCTTTTGGGCTTTGGGAAAAGGACTTAACAGTGCGAGCAGCAGGGGGGCTACTTTAAGCCCTCGTATCTAGGGCTCTGTAGAAGATAGATATATGGGTCTTGTTTGAAAGCTGGTAATCTAGGCTTTAAAACAAGACCAACATCACAGCATTATCTCCTGTAAATTGGGAAATATAAGCTTTAGGATTGGAGTCAGCAGTGACAGCTGAAAGTAAAAGCAGGTTTCAGCCCTAAGTGGGTGATTCTATGGCAAGCATGGGCGGTCTTGACTAGCCATGGGGTGTGGGGTGGGGCAGTTGTTCGGGGAGTTGAAGGGGGGGGCTCCATTCAAAAATTTCCTATGGAGCCCAGCTATTTCTAGTTACGCCTCTAAAAACCAGCTTTACATCTCATGCACACAGTAGTAAGGCTTCATACAAGAATGATGCATGCGTGACATGTTAAAGCAAAGACATAGACAGCTGTTTGCTATACAGTCTCATACTTCGCGCATAAGCTCCCATATTTAAAAAAAACTGCTAGGAAATAGGATATGTTTTTTGCAGGAGGCAACTGAATAGAAATGCGCAGCAGGCTATGCTCTCCTATACAAGTGAAAGAAAGTGATACTGACATACCTGGCTGAAAGTGTCAACGAGTGTGAACATAGCTTTAGGGGATACGATACATTTTATGTACATGTTTTCTCACTGTACGAGCTTGAATTGCTGTAGCATATCATGTTTATAGTCCAGGTTCACTACATTATTACGCATTGTCACATTGCTATGCCTTCGTAAATAATAGTATATAAATTAGCAATAAATTCCCTAGCACAAATTCCCTTATTTCTCAATTCTGTAAAGTATTCTTGAATTATCAAGCAATGTACAAGGACTGGCCATGTTGATTTAATATGGATTTGGATCATCTGTAAGCATTCCTTCCACGGGATCTATTTTAGGACAGTGGTATGCTGCATTTATACCCCTTGTACATCAGTTCCTGAGCATCAGCACTTATCGGCTTAGTATATACTTACATGCGTTAAACAAGTTACTTTATTCACTGCCATTTTACCAAAGAAACAATTGAAACCAGTACGATTTTACATAATTTTATGCATGTTCTTATTTTGTAATTAAGCCAGTGGTTTCCAAGATTGATTAGAATCACATGCCCTATATGGTGTAGTTTACTCACTGTTCCCTTAATTTTTTTTCCCTATTGATGACAATAGAAAAATATGATTGTAATTTCTATACGTGGTACCACAAAGTAGTGCAGAAACAGCACCATAAGTCTATTTTATTTTATTTTTTTGCAGAGCTCTAAAGACCCTGCTTCCTTTCACAAAGCTAGAGTTTTCTGGGACCACTAAATTCACAGCGTATTCTTCGGATAGGCCCTTTGATATTACCAATATCAATATCCAATTCCCAGTACCCCTGCCGATCAGCTAACTGAAGGAATACAGAGATTTTACCGTGTTTACCCAGCACAGCACCATACTCCTTGCAGTGGCTGTGCCTGGTACTGCAGCTCAGTCCCATTCACTTGAATGGGATTGAGATGCAGTAAGCTGTCATACCAGTCACAGCCACCACCAAAGGTATACAACTGTGTCTATTAGACAATGAAAGGGAAAGGGACATTGGTTGCTCATTCAAGGTGTCAGGATTTAGTCTAAAAAAATTAAAATAAAAAGGTGTCAGGATTTGGACTGCAAACGACCTGATATTAATGGCCTATGTTAAGGATAGGCCATCAATTTTGTAGTCCTCTTTATATGAAATGATGGCTGCCAGCAACTGCCCATGGGGAAATGACTATAGTGGGGACTGGAGCCAGTTAGAACTTTATTATTTAATGTTTGTCTGTCATCTTAGAGGGTTTGTCCACTCCTTTTATATTGATGAGCTTTTCCTCAGGATAGGCCATCTATATATGATGGGTGGGGGTCTGACAACTCACATCCCTGTCAATTAGCTGTTTGGGAGTAGCTTTGGTGCTGGAAATAGGTGCTGGAACTGCACTGCTGTAGTCGGCTCTGTCCACTAAAGAAGTTGTGTAGTTACAGCGCCTATTTCTGGCACTGGAGCTGCTCCTGAACAGTTGATCAGCGGGGATGTATGTTGTCCAACCCTCATCCATCAGATATTGATGGCCTATCCTGAGGATTAAAATAGAGCTTCAGGGATGTAGACATTACTGCAGTTTCTAGGTACATGGCTTTGGGCCCCATTTTGGGTCACACAGGTTCACTAGACTATTAGAGGATCCCTAATGGACACAAAAAGGCTCAGAAACTCCAAGTGCACTTTGGGGCTAGTGGTTTGCCATTACCCTCTACCTTAATGTGGATTGGTTACAATGAAATTAACAATGCAGTTGCACAGGCTCTGTATAGATGATTAGTGGACCCTCAAAATCTACAGTATTCCTCTGAGGGGCCCAAGGAACCTCAGTCTGATGCTGGCCTTCACAATGCTCTGGGCTCTCAAGTAGTGCTGATGTATACTGTCCTGATGGTAAATGAAAATTTACTGTATGTACTATTAGTATTATTTTTGTACATTTAACCCCTTAAGGACTCAGCCCTATTTTATCTTAAAGACCCGGCCATTTTTTGCAAAAGTGACACTGGTGCTGATAACTTTAAAACGCTTTGACTTATCCAGGCCATTCTGAGATTGTTTTTCCGTCACATATTGTACTTCATGACACTGGTAAAATGAAGTCAAAAAAATTAATATTTATTTATAAAAAATATCAAATTTACCAAAAATTTGTAAAAAATTGCAAATTTCCAAGTTTCAATTTCTCTACTTCTATAATACATAGTAATACCTCCAAAAATAGTTATTACTTTACATTCTCCATATGTCTACTTCATGTTTGGATCATTTTGGGAATGATATTTTATTTTTTGGGGATGTTACAAGGCTTAGAAGTTTAGAAGCAAATGTTCTATAAACTACACCCCTCAAAACTGATTTTACAAACGTCGTTAACCCTTTAGGTGTTCCGCAAGAATTAATGGAAAATAGAGATACAATTTCAAAATTTCACTTTTTTGGCAGATTTTCCATTTTAATAATTTTTTTCCAGTTACATAGCAAGGGTTAACAGCCAAACCAAACTCAATATTTATGGCCCAGATTCTGTAGTTTACAGAAACACCCCATATGTGGTCGTAAACCGCTGTACGGGCAGACGGCAGGGCGCAGAAGGAAAGGAATGCCATACGGTTTTTGGAAGGCAGGTTTTGCTGGACTGGTTTTTTTGACACCATGTCCCATTTGAAGCCCCCCTGATGCACTCCTAGAGTAGAAACTCCAAAAAAGTGGCCCCATTTTAGAAACTACGGGATAGGTTGGCAGTACTGTTGGTACTAGTTTAGGGTACATATGATTTTTGGTTGCTCTATATTACACTTTTGTGAGGCAAGATAACAAGAAATAGCTGTTTTGGCACCATTTTTATTTTTTGTTATTTACAACATTCATCTGACAGGTTAGATCATGTGATATTTTTATAGACCAGGTTGTCACGGATGCGGCGATACCTAATATGTATACTTTTTTTTATTTATGTAAGTTTTAGGCTACTTTCCCACTTGCGTTCGGGGTTCCGCTTGTGAGTTCCGTTTGAAGGCTCTCACAAGCGGCCCCGAACGCATCCGTACAGCCCCAATGCATTCTGAGTGGATGCGGATCCACTCAGAATGCCTCAGTCTGGCTCCGCTTGGCCTCCGTTCCGCTCAGCAGGCGGACACCCGAACGCAGCTTGCAGCGTTCGGGTGTCCGCCTGGCCGTGCGGAGCCAAACGGATCCGTCCAGACTTACAATGTAAGTCAATAGGGACGGATCGGTTTCAAGATGACACAATATGGTGAAATTTTAAACAGATCCGTCCCCCATTGACTTTCAATGCAAAGTCTGGACGGATCCGTCTGACTAACTTTCACACTTAGTTTTTTTTCTGAAATATAATGCAGATGGATCCGTTCTGAACGGATACCATCGTTTGCATTATAGGAGCGGATCCGTCTGTGCAGACACCAGACAGATCCGCTCTGAACGCTAGTGTGAAAGTAGCTTTACACAATGATTTCTTTTTTGAAGCCAAAAAAAAACAAGTTTTAGTGTTTCCATAGTCTGAAAGCCATAATTTTTACAGTTTTTGGGCGATTACCTTGGGTAGGGTATGATTTTTGCGGGATGAGATGATGGTTTTATTGGCACTATTTTTATTGCTTGCTATTACACTTTTTGTGATGTAAGGTGACAAAAAATTGTTTATTTAGCACAGTTTTTATTTTAAATTTTTTACGGTGTTCATCTGAGGGGTTAGGTCATGTGATATTTTTATAGAGCCGGTCGATACGGACGCGGCGATACCTAATATGTATACTTTTTATTTATTTATGTAAGTTTTACACAATAACAGCTTTTTTAAAACAAAAATGATGTTTTAGTGTCTCCATATTCTGAGCCATATTTTTTTTATTTTTTGGGCGATTGTCTCCGGTAGGGACTAGTTTTTTGTGGGATGAGGTGACGGTTAGATTGATACTATTTTGGTGGGCAAACGCCTTTTTGATCGCTTGCTGTTGTACTTTTTGTGATGTAAGGTGACAAAAAAATTGTTTATTTAGCACAGTTTTATTTTTTATTTTTTTACGGTATTCATCTGAGGGGTTAGGTCATGTGATGTGTTTATAGAGCCGGTCCATACGGACGCGGCGATACCTAATATGTATACTTTTTTTCCCCCCAATTTTTTTCCAATTTTTTTTTAACATTATTTGGGGAAAATGACGTTTTGGTTTATTTTTACTTGAAACTTTGAATTTTTTGGGGGGAAAACTTTATTTTTTAAACTTTTTTTTCACTTTATTTTTTGTCCCACTTTGGGACTTGAACTTTTGGGGATCTAATCCTTTACAATGCATTCCAATATTTCTGTATTGGAATTCATTGGCTGTATGAGTAATACTGTGTGTATTACTCATACAGCTTCCAGCCTGTGAGATCCAGGGGGCTGGATCTCACAGGCTCGTCACCGGAAAGAAGCGCGATGCCTTACTTGGGCATCGCGCTGCCTTCCATGCCATCAGGTCCCCCCTACAGCCGCATGGGGCCCTGATGGCACGCCAGATCACCGCCGCAACCGCAGGTAAAAGCCGCAAACCGCAGGTCTCAATTGACCTGCGGTTTGCGGCGATCTCGCCGACACGGGGGGGGTCACGGGACCCCCCCGCGCATTTAGCCAAGGTGCCTGCTCAATGATTTGAGCAGGCACCGGGTTCCGATCACCGCCCGTCGGGCGGCGATGATTGGAACAACACATGACGTACCGGTACGTCTCAAGTCCTTAAGGGGTTAAGCAATCATTATAGTAGCTACATTAAAATGTATTATTGCACTAATAGAAGATTCTCAATGAGCAGAGTTAGCAGTGGACTTTTTTTTCCCTGACACCAGTAACCTGTGTTTTCCATTTCATTTCTTTTTCTATAGTGACTTTTATCATGGAACGTTTTGCTGCCCACAACAAGCAGATGAAGGACAAGCTGTGTGCCCGGCACATTTGGGACAATCCTGTTAAACTCAGATGTCCTGGCAATACTACAATGTTCCCTTCACACATTCCAATGGATTCTAGTCAAACACAGAAGGATAAGTTAACAACTCTCCCTACCATGACCTATTTCAGAGTGCATTATTCCACTTAACACTAGACATGACTTTTATTCAGCTTTTGCTGGTTCGGGGTTTCAGCTATTTCATTCTCTGTTTTTTACTAAGTGTCTCCCATAGAACTATAGAACGGAGAAAAATCCAAAGGGATAACAAATACAATCCTTTAAAATTTAAAGGGACACTGACAGGCCTTCTGAGCATAATTAGCTCTTTATATGCCCCCCTAGGTCTTATAATAAGTTCCCAATTCATATAAGTATTATCCCTGTGCGCATTATAAAACGTTAAAAATAATCTTTATAATCACCTCTCCTTTCTGCCCAAGGGGCGTTCTTTGTGGCGCATTTGTGCCCAGCCGCGTCCCAACTGCCGGGTCCTTAGACACGCCCATCTCATTAGTATTCACTTCGCTGGGCGGTATTTCTCAGTCCCCGACATTCGGAGATCATGCGCATGCGCCCGGCACCCTCGCTCGCCGGGATCACATTGCGCCAAGTGAATACTAATGAGATGGGCGTGTCTAAGGACCCAGCAGTTGGGACGCGGCTGGGCACAAATGCGCCGCAAAGAACGCCCCTTGGGCAGAAAGGAGAGGTGATTATAAAGATTATTTTTAACGTTTTATAATGCGCACAGGGATAATACTTATATGAATTGGGAACTTATTATAAGACCTAGGGGGGCATATAAAGAGCTAACTATGCTCAGAAGGCCTGTCAGTGTCCCTTTAAGTAAGGCTACTGCAGCTCAACTCCCATTCACTGGAATGGGAGCAACACTGCAGAAACCAGCCCCAGCCATTACACAGTGGATGCAGCTTCCAGCAGTGGGTGGATGCTAAGAACAGCTAATCGCGAGGGTGACAGGTGCTGGACCCTAAAGATCTTGTTGTGAATGATAGGCCACCCTAAAAAGATTTGTTTTTAGAGAGTGCCTAAACCTACAGATCTACAGAGCACTCGAACACAATGGAAGTCAGTGGGAGAACCCGAGCATTAAACCAGGCACCCCCTGCTGAGACACCCTCCTCTGAAGAGGGGAGGGTGTCTGATTTATAGGAAAATATCAGAAATTGATGGAAACACCAACTAAATGGTTCGGGAACAGCATGTGGAAGATGTCTGGATGCATCTTGGACTCTCAGGTCGCTGCTGGGAACGATGTTGTCCAAGTAGTACGCCACTTTTACAGACTGACAATAATACGCACAAAACCAAAGATAAAATCGATTTTAGAGGAAAAATTGTTAGGAAATATTCTTTCCTGTATATTTACTTGTATATGAAGTGCAAGTGCTGCCAAAAATTACAAGGTAGAGGCACTCCGATACAACCCGTATATCACATAAAGGAGGGCCTCATTCACATTGTGGTACAATAGTTCAGGTAGTGGGACTCCCACACTCATAAAGCGTATGCACTAAGTGAAAGGGCTTCCAAAAATTACAAGGAACCGGCGCTCCAATACACCCTTTATTACACATAAATTTATTGATGGCCTGCTGGTGACCCTCAAAAACATTAGGAGCAAGGGCCTGCTGGTGACCCTCTAAAACATTACGGGCGAGGGCCTGCTGCTGATCTGACCATCTAAAACATTTGCGGTGAGGGACTGCTGCTGAGCTGACCCTCTAAAACATTAGGGGCGAGGGCCTGCTGCTGATCTGACCATCTTAAAAAATTAGGGGTGAGGGTCTGCTGCTGAGCTGACCCTCTAAAACATTAGGGGCGAGATCCTGCTGCTTATCTGACCATCTAAAAAATTAGGGCTGAGGGTCTGCTGCTGATCTGACCTTCTAAAACATTAGGGGCGAGGGCCTGCTGCTGATTTGACCATCTATAAAATCAGGGGTGAGGGCCTGCTGGTGACCCTCTAAAACATTAGGGGTGAGGGTCTGCTGCTGAGCTGACCCTCTAAAATATTAGGAGCGAGGGCAGACTAATAAGCATGTTGATATGATGGAGGAGGAGGACGAGAAAAGGAAGATTGAACCATATACCCTTTTTTGTGGTGGAAGGGGTGCATGGGAATACAGTGTATTCAATACACCATAAAGGACACATTTAAAGTGCCTTTATGTTCGGCCGCTTTCCTCTGGTGGAGTAGAGAAGTCAGGGGCAATCCAGGCCTTTTTCATTTTGCTAAAAGTCAACCTGTCAGCATTTTCAGTTGACAGGCGGATGCGCCTATCAGTTATTATGCCCCCAGCAGCACTAAATACCCGCTCTGACAAAACGCTGGCGGCAGGGCAGGCCATCACCCCCGAGGCATAGAGCGCCAGTTCTTGCCACGTGTCCAGCTTGGACACCCAATAGTTGTAAGGCACAGAGGGATCACTGAGGAGGCTGACATGGTCTACTACGCAATCTTCACCATCTTCCAAAACTTTTCCCTCCTTGTGACACTAGGCCGCGCATTAGGGAGAGGGTGCTGGCGGGGTGTCATGAAACTGTCCCAGGCCTTGGAGAGTATTTCCCTGCCTCTGTTGGAACTGCTGTGTGTTCCCCTCATCTCCCCTCCTCAGTTGCCCAAGGAACTACGTACTCTGCTGCCAGCGTTGTAAGCTGGAAATTTTTGGAGCAATTTTTCCATGAGGACCTTCTGGTTTTGCACCATTTTGCTAGTCCTCTCCACCACAGGAATGAGAGATGAGAAGTTCTCTATGTAGTGGGGGTCGAGAAGGGTGAACAACCAGTAATCGGTGTTGGCCAAAATGTGTATAAGGCGAGGGTCACGGGAAAGGCAGCCTAACATAAAGTCAGCCATGTGTGCCAGAGTCCCAACAGACAAGACTTCGCTGTCCTTGTCAGTAGGATGATTCAATCTCCTCATTCTCTTCCTCCTCTTTGGCCCATCCACGCTGAACAGATGGAATAAACCTGCTATGGGCACTACCCTCTGTAGTGGAGGCAACCGTCTCCAGCATCTCCACATCATCATCATCAACCAATTCGCGCTGAGAAGACAAACTGAGGGTGGTCTGGCTATCACCCTGTGTACTGTCTTCCCCCATTTCCACCTCTTCCACATGCAAAGCGTCCGCCTTCATTGTGAGCAGCGAGCGTTTCAGTAGGCACTGAAGTGGGATGGTTATGCTGATAATAGCGGCATCGCTTCTCACTATCTGTGTTGATTCCTCAAAGTTGCGTAAAACCTCACAGAGGTCAGACATCCATGCCCACTCGTCGCTTGTGAAGAGCGAAAGCTGACTGGAAAGGCGATGACCATGTTGCAGCTGCTATTCCACTACTGCCCTCTGCTGCTCATATAGCCTGGCTAACATGTGGAATGTGGAGTTCCAGTGTGTGCACACGTTGCACAACAGTCGGTAAGCTGGTAATTGCAAGCGCTGCTACAGCGTTGCCAGACTGGCGGCAGCTGTAGATGACTTTCGGAAATGGGCACACACGCGGCGCACCTTCACCAGTAGCTCAGGAAAATTAGGGTAGGTCTTGAGAAACCGCTGAACCACTAGGTTGAACACGTGGGCTAGGCATGGTATGTGTGTGAGCTTGCCGAGCTCCAAAGCCGCCACCTAGTTACAGCCATTATCAGACACAACCATGCCTGGTTGTAGGTTGAGTGGCGAGAGCCACAGCTCAGTCTGGTCTCTTATACCCTGCCTCAGCTCTGCGGCAGTGTGCTGTTTGTCACCTAAAAAAATATGTTTCAGCACGGCCTGTTGCCGCTTCCCCATTGCAGTGCTACACTGCTTCCAGCTACTGACTGATGGCTGACTGGTGCTGCAAGATGATAATTCAGAGGTGGAAGTGGAGGAGTAGGTTGAGGAGGAGAAGGGGGGGTTGCAGCCACTAATGTAGGTGGTGGCAGAAATCCTGATGGAAGTAGGGCCCGCAATCCTTGGTGTCGGTAGCACCTGTGCCATCCCAGGATACGACTCGCTCCCGGCGTCCACAACGTTCAACCAGTGTGCCGTCAGTGAAATGTAGCGTCCCCGGCCAAAAGCACTTGTCCATGTGTCAGTCGTTACGTGGACCTTCCTAATAACTGCGTTGGTCAGGGCACGGGTGATGTTACGGGACACATGCTGGTGGCGGCTGGGGACTGAGTAACGAGGTACCACCGCTGCTATCAGGCTGCGGAAAGCCTCAGTGTCCACAAGCCTAAATGGCAACATTTCCAGGGCCAGCAATTTGGAAAGGAGCGCATTTAGTGCTATGGCCTGGGGGTGGGTGGCTGGGTATTTGCGCTTTTGTTCAAAGTCTTGGGGTATGGACATCTGTACGCTGCGCTGGGACACAGAAGTGGATGTGCTAGATGATGGTGCTTGCGAAGGTCCAGGTGCAGGGCTGGAGGCATCCGGGCCTGCGTCTTGGACAGGGGATTGGCCAGCACTTAACACAGGGGAAGAGGAGGCAGTGGTGTGACCCGCAGACACAAATTGTGGACCCAGGCGTTCGGCCCACTTATTAGGGTGCTTTGATGCCATGTGGCGGATAATGCTGCTGGTGGTGAGGTTGCTAGTGTTCACACCCCTGCTCATTTTGGTATGGCACAGGTTGCAAATGACAATTCTTTTATCGTCTGCACTCTCCTCAAAAAAGCGTCAGACTGCGGAACACCTACCCCTTGGCAAGGGAGATTGCTGCAAGGGGGTGCTCCGGGGAACAGTTGCAGGCCTGTTTGGTGTGACCCGCCTTTTCCCCTTTGCCACCCCACTGCCTCTTCCAGCCTGTTGTGGTGCTGCGAATCCCTCCTCCTCTGTACTGCTGTCCTCGCTCGGCTTGCCTCCTTCCCAGGTTGGGTCAGTGATTTCATCGTCCACCACCTCCTCTTCCACTTCCTCACTCTGGTCATCCTCCTGACTTGTTGACCTAACAAGAACCTCACTTACAACTGTGTCTCATCCTCATCATGAACCTCTTGAGACACTAATTGCGGTTGACTTATTGGCAACTGTGTCTCATCATCATCATTCACCTTGTGAAACACTAATTGCTGTTCCCCACCGTCATCTTCTTCTGACTGTGGATGCTCAAAAGTTTGGGAATCAGTGCACAAGATCTCCTCATGTCCCTCTTCAAGCGGACTTGGCGCGAGGGCCAAATCAAGGAATGGCGATGAAAAGAGCTCCACGGAATATCCGAGTGTGGGATCACTTGTTTGCTAAGACTCCATGGTGGGAGGAAGGAGGATCAGGGTGAGGATTCTGTTGACCAGACTCTTGCTGCAGAGACTGGACTTTGTGGAAGACAGGGTGGTGCTTAACCGACTGGAAGCATTATCTGCTGCAATCCAACCGACCACCTGGTCGCACTGGTCTGACTTCGAGTGTGGTGTCCTGCGCCGCCCTGCAAACTGGGACATGAAGCTAGGTATCATGGATGAGTGTGTTTCTTGCGCTCTGGCAGCAGGCATAGTTTCACCGCGCCCAGGGCCACGACCTCTGCGTGCACCATCAGCAGCACGGCCACTTCCCCGTCCCTTACTGCTCGCCTTGAGCATATTAAATGGTATATATGCTTGCAAGTATGTCACACGTACAGTAGCGCAGGTTTTGTAAGTGTATGCGCAAATAAATTAAACTGAATGTCACAGATATTTAGGATGCTCAAACGTTATACAGGAGATGTAACGCTGGTAATGTCGCTGTCACCAGCGGCGAAAAAATTAAACTGAATGTCACTGATATTTTGGATGCTCAATCGTTATACAGGAGATGTAGCGGAGGTAATGTCGCTGTCACCAGCGGCGAAAAAATGAAACTGAATGTCACTGATATTTATGATGCGCAAACGTTATACAGGAGATTTAGCGCAGGTAATGCCGCTGCTGTCACCAGAGGCTAATGTTATACAGAAGATGTAGTGCAGGTAATGTCGCTGCCGTCACCAGCGGCTAACGTTATACAGAAGATGTAGCGCAGATAATGACGCTGATGTCACCAGCGGCTAACGTTGTACAGGAGATGTAGTGCAGGTAATGTCGCCTCTGTCACCAGTGGCTTACGTTATACAGGAGATGTAACGCAGGTAATGTCGCTGCTGTCACCAGCAGCCAAACAATTGCACGCAATTTAGCGCACGTTGCGCTAATATATTTTGCAGCCAGATAAAACAATAGTCCTTAAAAGGACTGTTGGGTCTCTAACACCTTTCAACACTCAAAACTCCCTAAAAAAAAAAACCACAATTCCTGTCCCTACACTATCTGTCTCTTCTGCTGCAGCTCGCCCTGACTAAGACTGACCCAAACCACGTGTCATCGGGTGCTATATAGCACCCGATGACGCGTTCCGTCCAGCCAATCACTGTAATGCCAGTAACCAACATGGCTACGGCATTACAGTGAGTGGCACTACTTCCCAGCATGTTTAACGTGCGGGGAGGAGACTCGAGTGAAAAAGGTGTTTGGCCAAGCATGCTCGCCCAACCCTACTGGTCATAGCAATCATGGATATGAGAGTGAGAGGTTTGACTAATGGTGGATGTTAATCGTAAATCATTTGTAGAGTGTAGAGCATGAGAGTAGGGTGGCAGACAGAGATGAGCGAGGAGATTTGGGGGGGGGTGCAGCACTGTGGAGAGCTTTGTAGGTGAGAATGAGCAGTTTAAATTGAATCTCATACTGTATGGGCAACCAGTGCAATGACTGGCATAGGGTGGAGGCATCAGGACAGGTTAGAAAGATAGATCAGCCTGGGTGGTGGGTTTAGGATGGATTAGAGAGGGATAAGTTTAGTGAGGTGAGACCAATTCGTATTGAGTTAACGGGGTTGAACAGAGCTGAACTCGAACATATCCCTATCTTCATCCACTCAACCCCTCTGACATTTAATGCTCCGATGCTCTCCCTTGCCCTTAATCGTGCAGGGAAAGGGCTTTTTCTGGAGATCCGGTGACGTACCTAGCAGTGAGCCCGGTGATGTCACCGCCACTAATGGGTGGGCTTTAGCGCTGTAAAATGGCTAGAGCCCGCCTATCAGTTCCGGTGACATCAGCGGACCACTAACAGTGAATAATGGAAACAAAAAAGTCCTTGCCCTGCACTATAAAGCGCAGGGCCAGGGAGGGAATCGGAGCATGAAATACTCCGATGCTCATATCAGAGGGGCTGCCTGGGTGAAAATAGGGATATGTCCAGGTTCAGCTCTGACCCCAGACAACCCCTTTAAAGTAATCTAAATGACAATGGATCACGGCAACAATCAGAGTTTTTGTTGTTTCCACAGTAAGAAAAGTTCTTGAGGTGCAGGTGGCATGACTGGCCGAGAGATTGAATATAGGGGTGAATGAAAGATCAGTGTCATAACCCCGAAACAGTGGGCGTGCTGCCTAGGCGTGATGTGAGTGCCACACACTGAGATGAAGATATCAGGTTTGGGTAGGTTAGTAGATGGAGAAAACACAAGAAGGTCCGTTTTTTTTTCCCAGTGTAAACTATTCAGTTTCAGATAGAAAGAGGACAGCGGAGAGACAGTCACCGTTGTTCTGTAGTACAGCATACCAGAAATGGACTACTACTGTATACAAAATAGATATGTGGAATTTTCTTTTCCTCCTCTATGAAATAGCTTACAGATGGTGTGCTTGACCTGTCCCATTACTGGGTATAGAACAGAAGGCTGGTGATCGATTTGGTTCTAATTTATTACCGCAGGTAGGAAAATGGAGACTGGGTGGTCAAGTACGGTTGGGAGTTCGGGAAGTAAAACCAGATAAAAACCTTCGTATTGTAAAAGAAAATAAAGATTGAAAATGAACGGTCTTAACGTAGTTGGTTGTAGTCAGCAGCTACGCACCCTCCCTTCCCCCATTTAAGTATGTGTTGAAGGCTCTGGTATTTTTCATTGAAATAAAGAGCAGCAATCCTTTATATTATACGATATACACAATTCTCAGCTGCCCATTAACACATCATAACTCATAACACTGCTTACAGCTTACATCTCTGCGCGCTCAGCGCTGGCATTTCTCCTGCGCGTCCGCACACATTCCTGAGAATGGAACAATGGAACAATAACCAGCTCTAAATCATGCTTTTGTTTTTCGAAATTGGATTTCTATGAGGAATTTTTATTTTATTCTTTTACTGTTATAAAAATGTCACTAAAATTGCTGTTAAACTTTACAGCTATTCCTCCAGAACCCCCCATAAACATGCATGCTCAGTTCAGCCGAGTGTGAATGTGTTATCGATGGGTTTAGGGGAGTAAGGCCTCATGCACACGACCGTTGTGTGCATCCATGGCCGTTGTTCCGTTTTCCGTGATTTTCTGCGGACCCATTGACTTTCAATGGGTCCGTTGAAAACTCGGAAAATGCACCGTTGTTCATCCACGGCCGTGATCCGCGTTACCTGTCCGTCAAAAAAATATGACCTGTCCTATTTTTTTGACGGACAACGGTTCACGGACCCATTCAAGTCAATGGGCCCGTGAAAAAACACGGATGCACACAAGATTGGCATCCGCATCCGTTATCCGTAGACTACTTTCACACAGACGGATCGCAGATCCGTCTGCATAAAAGCTTTTTCAGAGCTGAGTTTTCACTTCGTGAAAACTCAGATCCGACAGTATATTCTAACACAGAGGCGTTCCCATAGTGATGGGGACGCTTCAAGTTAGAATATACTAAGAACTGTGTACATGACTGCCCCCTGCTGCCTGGCAGCACCCGTTCTCTTACAGGGGGCTGTGATCCGCACAATTAACCCCTCAGGTGCCGCACCTCCCTCCCCTGTATTACTGTACATTCATTGGTGGCCAGTAGGCCCCCCTCCCTCCCCTGTATTACTGTACATTCATTGGTGGCCAGTGGGCCCCCCCTCCCTCCCCTGTATTACTGTACATTCATTGGTGGCCAGTGGGCCCCCCTCCCTCCCCTGTATTACTGTACATTCATTGGTGGCCAGTGCGGCCCCCCCTCCCTCCCCCTCCTAATTAAAATCCCCCCCCCCCATCATTGGTGGCAGCGGAGAGTTCCGATTGGAGTCCCAATTTAATCGCTGGGGCTCCGATCGGTAACCATGGCAACCAGGACGCTACTGCAGTCCTGGTTGCCATGGTTACTTAGCAATTTTTAGAAGCATTATACTTACCTGCGATGTCTGTGACCGGCCGGGTGCTCCTCCTACTGGTAAGTGACAGGTCTGTGCTATAAGCCAGTGTTTCCCAACCAGTGTGCCTCCAGCTGTTGCAAAACTACAACTCCCAGCATGCCCGGACAGCCTTTGGCTGTGCGGGCATGCTGGGAGTTGTAGTTTTGCAACAGCTGGAGGCACACTGGTTGGGAAACACTGCTATAAGCAATGCGCCGCACAGACCTTTCACTTACCAGTAGGAGGAGCGCCCGGCCCGTCACAGACAGCGAAGGTAAGTATAATGCTTCTAAAATTGCTAAGTAACCATGGCAACCAGGACTGCAGTAGTGTCCTGGTTGCCATGGTTACCGATCAGAGTCCCAGCGATTAAACTGGGACTTCGATCGGAACTCTCCGCTGCCACCAATGATGGGGGGGGGGATTTTAATTAGGAGGGGGAGGGAGGGGGTGCCCACTGGCCACCAATGAATGTACAGTAATAATACAGGGGAGGGAGGGGGGGGCCCACTGGCCACCAATGAATGTACAGTAATACAGGGGAGGGAGGGGGGCCAAATGGTCACCAATGAATGTACAGTAATACAGGGGAGGGAGGGGGGCCGCACTGGCCACCAATGAATGTAATACATGGGAGGGAGGGAGGGAGGGAGGGAGGGAGGGGGGGCACACTGGCCACCAATGAATGTAATACAGGGGAGGGAGGGGGGGCACACTGGCCACCAATGAATTTAAAACTGGGGCGGGAGGGGGGTGCTCCCTCCTGCCTGGCAGCACCTGATCTCTTACAGGGGGCTATGATACCCACAATTAACCCCTATTACTAGGGAACGCCTCTGTGTTAGAATATACTGTCGGATATGAGTTTTCACGATCTAACTCAAATACGATGGTATATTCTAACATAGAGGCATTCCCATGGTGATGGGGACGCTTCAAGTTAAAATATACCATCGGATTGGAGAAAACTCTGATTCAATGGTATAATAGGGACTCCTGACTTTACATTGAAAGTCAATGGGGGACGGATCTGTTTGCAATTGCACCATATTGTGTCAACGTCAAACGGATCCGTCCCCATTGACTTGCATTGTAAATCAGGGCGGATCCGTTTGGCTCCGCACGGCCAGGCGGACACCAAAACGAATTTTTCCTTCATGTCCGTGGATCCTCCAAAAATCAAGGAAAACCCACGGAAGAAAAAACGGACACGGATCACAGACCTACGGACCCCGTTTTTGCGGGGTGCATGAGGCCTAAGTCTCTTATCTTCCCCAAGATTTAAAACAATGAATCCTTCTTCCTCAGACATGATTTGTCTGGAGAAAATTGGGAGACACCCAAACACACAAGATAATCAGCCGTCCTACTGAAATTAACAGGGTAGATTTATCAAAACTGGTGTAAAGAGAAACTGGCTTAATTGCCCATAGCAATGAAACAGATACGACCTTTCATCTTTCAGAGCTCCTTTGGAAAATGAAAGGTGGAATCTCATTGGTTGCTATGGGCAAATAAGCTGCTTTTCCTTTACACCAGTTTTTCCTCAATGTGTTCCTTCTCTTAGATTGGGTTCATTTTGCATTTAGTCTGCTGCTTGGCATTTGGTCAGAAATATGGGTTTCAATAACCGAAAATGGTATTGAAATGTATACCATGATAGATGAATTCACTTCAACGAGACAGTCAGATTAATCTTGGACTCTTTGGACTGAGAATATTTTAATAGTGGAGGTACGCTGCGGGCATCACTTAAAAGTTAGTTATTGCTGGAAAAAAACTTTTAACCATACGGGTGCCGGACGTATAATACAGCAGGCATCCGGCCACAATGACATCACGCCTGGTCATTTAACCCCCCAGATGCCACAGTAAATAGAGATCATGGCATCTGTGGAGTTAGACAGAGGGAGCCCCCTTCAGATCGGAGCCCCGCAGTGAAATTTTGGGGCTCCAATCGGTTACTGTGACAGCCTGGGGCCTGCTATGGTTATTTGCCTAAAAAGCTGTGCACGAGGCACAGCTCAGCAGGTAGAGCAGCAAATTCTCATTCACCATAAGGCTCCATTCACACGTCCGTGGTGTGCTGCGGATCCGCAACACACCCGCCCAGCACCCCTATAGAAATGCCTATTCTTGTCCGCAGCTGCAGACAAGAATAGGACATGTTCTATCTTTTGTGGAGCTGCGGACCCGAAGATCGGGACCGCGCTCCGCCAATGCGGATGCGGATAGCACACTGTGCTGTCCGCATCCATTCCGTCCCCATAGAAAATGAATGGGTCCGCACCCGTTCCGCAAAATTGCGGAACGGATGCGGACCCATTTGCGGACGTGTGAATGGACCCTAATAGTTCTCTATTATGATGAATGAGATCCCAGGTTCTAGCCCCCTAAGGGGGTTAAAAGTGATGATGTAAAAAGTTTTAAAAAAAACATAAAAATATTAAAAGTTGAAATCGCCCAATTTTACAAAATTTATAAATAATTAAAAAATAAACATAACAGGTATCGCCGCATCCAAAAAAGTCTGAACTATTAAAATATAAAAATATTTTTTCCTACACTACAAAAATTCAAAATTTTTGGTCACCTTATCCCCCCAAAGAAATTGAATAAGGCCGAATGCACACGGCCGTGTTCCGCGGCCGAGAGCGGTCCGTGGTATGTCATGGACCGCTCTCGGCCGCGGAACACGGCCGTGTGCATTCGGCCTTATAGTGATAAAATAGTTGTATGTACCCCAAAAATTGAACCAATAAAAACTACAGTTTGTCCAAAAACAAAAAACAAGCCCTCATACAGCTCTGTAGACAGAAATATAAAAAAGTTATGGCTGTTTTTTTATGTAGTAAAACAAAAAAATCAATACAAATTTGGTATCATCATAATCATATTGAACTGCAAAATAAGGATGTCATATCATTTTTAGAGCACAGTGAACGCCATAACGTCGGAATTGTGTTTTTTTTCCAATTTAATCCCACAAGAATTTTTTGCCCGTTTTCCAATACAAGACATGGTAAATTAAATGGTTCCATTAGAAAATACAACTTATACCGCCAAAAATAAGCTCTCATATGGCTATTAGGAATGAGCGAATCGACTTCAGATGCTTCATCCGAAGTCGATTCGCATAAAACTTTATTTTAATAATGTACAGAGCGGGATCTCCGTGCAGTATTAGAATGTATTGGCTTCAATGAGCCAAAGTTATTACTTCGCGAAGTCTCACGAGACTTCGTGCAATAACTTTGTCAATTAATTATTAGTGTAAAAAAACTTGATATGAAACTCGGGTTCGGTTCCAAGATACCACTTGTTCGGACAAGGATAGTACTGTTCTATTAAGAGCCAGCTGTTTCGGAATGCACATGGAAGTCATCTGTATTTTTTGCAGATCCGTTTTTTGCGGACCGCAAAATACATACGGTCGTATGCATGAGCCCTTACGCTACGGAAATCCACAGCTTTCCAGCCCTCCACCCCCTCCATCACCTATAATAAAGAGACCCCAGTCATGAAAGAGTTAAACATCAGGTGCAGTTACTAATTTGATCACTAGAGGCCTCCACACCTTGCTCCCAGGAGGCATTAGGGCAAGTTGTATTGCTGTTTCTTTTTCTGCAGTTGTATTAGGATCATTTTAGTGGGGTAAGTCAGTTTTTATGGTTTTTTTTGCTAGACCATGTTGTGAAAACTAAATGCCGATCTGTTATAATTCATAGTAAAAGCAGTTATGTATTTATTGTTTAGCTTTCATATGCATTTCTATGCCACTTGCTTTCAACTTCTTATCTATCCCATGTGTTAAAGGGGTTGTGCAAGGTTTTTATATTCATGACCAGTGTTTATCGAATCGAGCTGCGGATCCTAGATCTGAAGTCGATTTGCTCAAAACTTCGTTTTACTGCTGTACGCAGACCTGTCTCCGTATAGCATTAAAATGTATGGGCTCCAGTGAGGTGAACAGAGTTGGGCTACTTTCACACTAGCGTCGGGGCTCCGTTTGTGAGCTCCGTTTGAAGGCTCTCACAAGCAGCCCCAAACAGATCCGTACTGCCCCAATGCATTCTGAGTGGATGCGGATCCGCTCAGAATGCATCAGTCTGGCGGCGTTCAGCCTCCGCTCCGCTCAGCAAGCGGACACCTGAACGCTGCTTGCAGCGTTCGGGTGTCCGCCTGGCCGTGCGGAGGCAAACGGATCCGTCCAGACTTACAATGTAAGTCAATGGGGACGGATCCGTGTGAAGTTGACACAATATGGCTCAATTTTCAAACGGATCCGTCCCCCATTGACTTTCAATATAAAGTCTGGACGGATCCGTCTGAACAACTTCCAGACTTAGAATTTTTTCTAAGCTATAATGCAGACGGATCCGTTCTGAACGGATCCAAACGTCTGCATTATAGGAACGGATCCGTCTGTGCAGACATCAGACGGACCCGCTCTGAACGCAAGTGTGAAAGTAGCCTTATCTGGCGAGGATACCAAGGCCAACTTCGGATCCTCGCCAGAGCCCACACATTTGAATGCTGTACAGAGATGATATTCCGTACAGCATTCAAACGAAGTTTTTAACAAATTGACTTGAGATCTAGGATCCGAAGCTCGATTAGCTCAACACTATTGAACTATCCGCAGGATAGGTCATCAATATCCGATCGGCTGGGGTCCAACACCTGGTGATCAGCTGTTTGAAGAGGAGGTGGCTCTCCATGCGAGCGCTGCTCTTCATTACACTGCCTCATCTCGGAAGCAAGTGTAGTTACTCACTCATACTTACAGTACTCAAGCTTGTAATGACACTATTCCTCTGCAGCAAGAGGGGCGACTTGCAGTGTGGGGGGGGGGGTCAGACACCCGCAAATCAGATACCTGCAAATCAGATAATGATGACTTATCCTGAGGACACGTCATCAATATATATTGCAGAACAGCCCCTTTACACCGCCAAAGCACTAGGCAGATAATCACTGACAAGCATTCGTAGGAATGTTCATTAGAGACCTGCCGGTGTAAAGGTGCTATCTGATGAACGAGTGAAACGTTAATTCATCGGGTAATAGGATCATTCATGCAGACACCTAAATCATTATTTGTCGGCAGCAGATTGTGCCTTCTAAACAGCCGCTTCTGGAAAACAATGATTTTGTATGTGGACAAGCAATGGCATTAGTGACCCCCATACTGTGGAGGAGATCGCTGCATGTAAATAGACACCTCTGGGACCAGCAACTATCTGACATTGGTGGCATATCCTAAGATGAGACAACCACTCTGTAAGGGTCTTTATTACCTCTTCAAGGACTCTACTGAACATAGATCACCCTAACATGCTAATGTAGTATCTGAAATAGGCCCAAGGCCAACTTCACACGAGCGTATTCGGTGTGAAATACGCTCTGTGTCAGAGGAATTTCCCGTCCTGAATGCTGCTCCTATGACATGGACCCACAGCATTATAATGATTTATAATGCTGTGTGTTCCTGTTAAAGTTGAGCGAACCACCCTTTTGGCAGGTTCGATTTCGGGTTCGGGGTTTAAGTGAATTACATAATAGATTCCGTTCTCACAGGATCCATCACATAATTCACTGCCGGCATGCCACATGATACAAGTGTATGGCCAACTCCAAGGGTTCCGTTCTGTTGGCCATACACTTGTATTATGACTAGAGATGAGCGAATTTCATATTTTTAAATTCGTTAACGCTTCGTTCGGTGGTAAAAGCAGAATTGCATTTTGGATTCCATTACCACGGACCATAACGCAATTCTATGACTGAATGCCTTTAGAGGCATTCTGTTATTCATTCCGTCATAATGGAAGTCTATGGGCTGCAAAACGGATCCGTCCCGTTTCCGTTATGCAGGGCAGTCCTCTCCTGCATAACGGATACGGGACGGATCCGTTATGCAGGCCATAGACTTCTATTATGATGAAATGCCTCTAAAGGCATTTCGCTATGCATTCCGTCATAGATTTGCATTATGGTCCGTGGTAACGGAATCCATAACGCAATTCTGCTTCTACCACCAAACAAAGCGTGAACGAATTTCATAACATGAAATTCACTCATCTCTAATTATGACAGCATGCAAAATGGAATGACTCTAATGGCATTCCGTTTGGCATGCCGGCATTGAGTTACATTATGGATTCCGTGATAATGGAATCCATTACTTAAAAGGTAACTGTCATGTTTTCATAAATGTTAGCATATGTTACTCCTGCAGCAGCATTATGCATAAAGCAATCTTTAGTTTCTTCACATACCACTGTTTTCCTTGAGTTTTTCCCTTAGTTACAGCTGTTTAAACATTTACAATATGAGGACATTCTCAAGATGGCTCCTCTGTCAGTTCTGTGAGGCCAAAACTGCTTTCCCTCACTTCACATACACACTTGCTGTAGCCAACAGCTCCCTGCCAGCCAATCAGATTACATGCAGTGTGGAAGACCGCCCCTCTGTCTTCCGTTTCTACTAAAAGGAAGACAGACAAGCCCTAGCAACGGCCTTTTAACCCCCTAGGGACCCTGCCATATTTCACCTTAGGGACCAGGCCATTTTTTGAGAATCTGACATGTCACTTTATGTGGTGATAACTTTAAAAAGCTTTTACTTATCCAGGCCATTCTAAGATTGTTTTCTCGTCACATATTGTACTTCATGACAGTGGTAAAATTGAGTCAAAAAATTTAATTTTTTATTTATAAAAAAAAATACCAAATTTACAAAAAATTTAGAAAATTTAGCAAATTTCAATTTCTCTACTTTTATAATAGATAGTAATAGTTATTACATTCCCCATATGTCTACTTCATGTTTGGATCATTTTGTGAATGCCATTTTATTTTTTGGGGACGTTAGAAGGCTTAGAAGTTTAGAAGCAAATCTTGAAAATTTCCAAAACCCACTTTTTGAAGACCAGTTCAGGTCTGAAGTCACTTTGTGAGGCTTACATAATAGTAACCACCCAAAAATGACCCCATTTTAGAAGCTACACCCCTCAAGGTATTCAAAACAGATTTTACAAACTTTGTTAACCCTTTAGGTGTTCCACAAGAATTAATGTGAAATGGAGGTGAAATTTGCAGATTTTCTATTTTTTCCAGTAACAAAGCAAGGGTTAACAGCCAAACAAAACTCAATATTTATTGCCCTGATTCTGTAGTTTACAGAAACACCCCATATGTGGTCGTAAACTGCTGTATGGGCACACGGCAGGGCGCAGAAAGAAAGAAAGGAACGACATATGGTTTTTGGAAGGCAGATTTTGCTGGACTGTTTTTTTTTACACCATGTCCCATTTGAAGCCCCCCTGATGCACCCCTAGAGTAGAAAATCCCAAAAAATGAACCCATTTTGGAAACCACAGGATAAGGCCTCATGCACACGACTGTATTTTTTTGCGGTCCGCAAAAACGGGTTCCGTTTTCCGTGATCCGTGACCGTTTTTTCGTCCGTGGGTCTTCCTTGATTTTTGGAGGATCCACGGACATGAAAAAAAAGTCGTTTGGTGTCCGCCTGGCCGTGCGGAGCCAAACGGATCCGTCCTGAATTACAATGCAAGTCAATGGGGACGGATCCGTTTGACGTTGACACAATATGGTGCAATTTCAGACGGATCCGTCCCCCATTGACTTTCAATGTAAAGTCAGGAGTTAATATACCATCGGATCGGAGTTTTCTCCAATCCGATGGTATATATTTACTTGAAGCGTCCCCATCACCATGGGAACGCCTCTACGTTAGTATATACTGTCGGATATGAGTTAGATCTGAAACTCAAATCCGACAGTATATTCTAACACAGAGGCGTTCCCATGGTGATGGGGACGCTTCAGGTTAGAATACACTAAAATAACTGTGTACATGACTGCCCCCTGCTGCCTGCCCCCCCCCCCTGTAGTTAACTCATTTGTGGCCAGTGGGGCCCCCCCCTCCCCTATAGTTAACTCATTGGTGGCCAGTGGGCCCCCCTCCCTCCCCTGTAGTTAACTCGTTGGTGGCCAGTGGGCCCTCTCCCCTCCCTCCCCCTCCTAATTAAAATCTCCCCCCCTATCATTAGTGGCAGCGGAGAGTACCGATCGGAGTCCCAGTTTAATCGCTGGGGCTCCGATCGGTAACCATGGCAACCAGGACGCTACTGCAGTCCCGGTTGCCATGGTTACTTAGCAATTTGTAGAAGCATTATACTTACCTGCGAGCTGCGATGTCTGCGTCCGGCCGGGAGCTCCTCCTAATGGTAAGTGACAGGTCTGTGCGGCGCATTGCTTAATGACCTGTCACTTACCAGTAGGAGGAGCTCCCGGCCGGACGCAGACATCGCAGCTCGCAGGTAAGTATAATGCTTCTACAAATTGCTAAGTAACCATGGCAACCGGGACTGCAGTAGCGTCCTGGTTGCCATGGTTACCGATCGGAGCCCCAGCGATTAAACTGGGACTCCGATCGGTACTCTCCGCTGCCACTAATGATAGGTGGGGAGATTTTAATTAGGAGGGAGGGGAGAGGGCCCACTGGCCACCAACGAGTTAACTACAGGGGAGGGAGGGGGGCCCACTGGCCACCAACGAGTTAACTACAGGGGAGAGAGGGGGGCCCACTGGCCACCAACGAGTCTGTTTAAAAGTAACCTACGGCCACGGATCACGGACACGGATGCCAATCTTGTGTGCATCCGTGTTCTTTCATGGACCCATTGACTTGAATGGGTCCGTGAACCGTTGTCCGTCAAAAAAATAGGACAGGTCCTATTTTTTGGACGGACAGGATACACGGATCACAGTCTCGGCTGCAAAACGGTGCTTTTTTGCGATTTTTCCACGGACCCATTGAAAGTCAATGGGTCCGCGAAAAAAAATGGAAAACGGCACAACGGCCACGGATGCACACAACGGTCGTGTGCATGAGGCCTAAGGAGGCAGTTTTGATGGTACTATTTTAGGGTACATATGATTTTTGGTTGCTCTATATTACACTTTTTGTGAGGCAAGGTAACAAAAAATAGCTGTTTTGGCTCAGTTTTTATTTATTTTTTATTTTCAACGTTTATCTGACAGGTTAGATCATGTGCTATTTTTATAGAGCAGGTTGCTACAGATGCGACAATACCAAATATGACTATTATTTGTTTCAGTTTTACATAATAAAGCATTTTTTTTTTTTTTTTTTTTTTTTTGTGACTCCACACTCTGAAAGCCGTATTTTTTTTTTTTTTTTTTTTTTGGGCGACTGTCTTATGTAGGGGCTCTTTTTTTTTTCGGTATGAGATGATGGTTTGATTGGTACTATTTTAGGATGCATATGACTTTTTGATCGCTTGGTATTACACTTTGTGATGTAAGGTGCCAAAAAATAGCTTTCCTGCCATCGGGTCCCCGTCACAGCAGGGCGGGGACCTGATGGCTGCTTCCTCCCTGCAGGGACATTGCACGTGCCTGGGTCAGCGCTAACCGCGACACATCACAGGTTAAAGCATGCAGCAGGGGTACGGCTAACAGTGACTGCCGGACCCCTGCCGCTGATCGGATGGGCACATCTCCTGCACCCGCCCGATCGCCGTACATCCACCACGCTGGTCCTTAAGTCACGGACATCTGCGCCGTACATGTATGGCGCGGGTCCTTAAGGGGTTAAGGGAGCAGTGGATAGGGACAGAGGACATTAATGAAAGCTGTTATTATAAGGTAATTACAGACATTTTGACAATCATTGACAGACTAACTCAGGTATACATGCCTAGCTCTAATAAACTAGCAAATAAAAAAAATATGACAGTTACCCTTTAAATCACTTAAAACTCGATCTGGAACCTGCTGAAAGGCAGATTCGCTCAACTTTAGTTCCTGCCTGACCTCAACTTTAATGATGTGTACTGATGGCATAATGTGAGTACAATTCATTAGAGTTGAGATTGGGCAGGAACACACAGCATTATAAATCATTATAAGGCCTCTTTCACGCAACCGTTTTTATTTTCCGTTTTGCGGGCCGTTTTTTGCGGTCCGTATACGGAACCATTCATTTCAATGGTTCCGCAAAAAAAACGGAATGTACTCCGTATGCATTCCGTTTCCGGATTTCCGTTCCGTTAAAAGATAGAACATGTCCTATTATTGCCCGCAAATCACGTTCCGTGGCTCCATTCAAGTCAATGGGCCCGCAAAAAAAACAGAACACATACGGAAATGCATCCGTATGTCTTCCGTATCCGTTCCGTTCCGTTTTTTGCGGAGCCATCTATTGAAAATGTTATGCCCAGCCCAATTTTTTCTATGAAATTACTGTATACTGTATATGCCATACGGGAAAACGAAACGGAAACGCAACAGAAACAAAAAACGGAACAACGGATCCGTTTAAAACGGACCGCAAAACACTGAAAAAGCCATACTGTCGTGTGAAAGAGGCCTAATGCTGTGGGTCCATGTCATAGTAGCAGCATTCAGGACAGACAATACCTCTAACATACGGAACATACTGTGTTTCTCACACTGAATATGCTTGTGTTAAATTTGCCCAGGGCTTCATGCACATGACCATATTTTCGGACCATGTCCGATCCACATTTTTTGCGGCTTGGACGTGGATCCATTTATTTCCATGGGGCTGCAAGAAATGCGGACAGCACACGGATGTCATCTGTGTGCTGTCCACATCTGTGTGGCCGCTCTGCAAATAGCAGAATATGTCCTACTGTTGGCCATTCTGCAGCCAGGAATAGGCATTTCTACAAAGGTTGTGGCATATCACAATATCTGCAAAATACATACGGTCGTGTGCGTGTATCCTAAGACTGGATAATTCAAGTGAATCAGGCTGAGCTGTAATACCACAAACAAGAATGCCACTGTTTCTGGAAGAAAGAAACCCTTTTTCCAGGGACATCCATCATGACAGCACTACAGGAGGCTCCTGTCTTGACTTCTATAGGGACAGGGATGCAGAGAGGTAAAAGATCTCTCCCGCCACCACCCTCCAGTGTTCTTTCTGTCCCTACAGAGGACAGGTGCAGAGAGGTTCTTCTGCGCTCCCATCTGCACAGGCTTCTATGGAATCCTTAGGCCTAGCTCACACAATCTTTTTTTTTTGCGAGTGTATGGGCCGTTTTTTTGTGTTCCGTATACGGAACCATTCATTTCAATGGTACCGCATTAAAAACGGAATGTGTTCCGTAAGCATTCCATTTCCGTTTTTCCGTTTTGTTGAAAGATAGAACATGTCCTATTATTGCCATATGGAAAGAACGGAAACACAACGGAACTCAAAAACGGAACAACGGATCCGTGAAAAACAAACCGCAAAAAACTATAAAAGCCATATGTTCGTGTGAACTAGGCCTAAGCCAGAGCTTGACCAGTTGACTAAGACTACTTTCACACTAGCAATATTTTCTGGCATTGAGATCCGAAAAACGCTTCTGTTTTGTCCCCATTCATTGTCAGAGAGGACAAAACCTAACTGAACAGAATGGAATGCTCCAAAATGCATTCCGTTCCATTCTCATACCGGAGAGCAAACAGCAGCATGCTTTCCATCCTGGGATGCGGAGCAAGACTGGTCCGTCATGACTACAGATGAGCGAATTTCGATTTGGCTGATTCGCCGAATTTCACAAAACAATTTGCTTTGTGACGAATCACTTTGTCACGAAGCGCGTTTTTTTGTAAGTAGCGGGTGCAGTGACAGGGAGCTGCGATAGTGCCGCCCCGTCATTGTACCCCTCAGATGCCGAGTTCATACATGATCGTGGCATCTGAGTGTAAAATTAACAATAAAAAAAAATGAAATCAAACTTACCGCCTCCATTTGCTCGCGATGGGCCGGCTGCCGCCATCTTGCTTGAAGATCTCGGCCGAAATCCTGTGCGACGTGAGATTACGTCATCACGCCGGCTGCCGTAGTGATGTATGACGTCATCACGCCGGCTGGCGTGGTGATGTCATTTCACGCCGCACGGGATTTCGGCTCAGATCTTCAAGCAAGAAGGAGGCTAGCGGCCTGTCACGAGCAAATGGAGGAGGTAAAAATTTTTTTTTTCGTTTTTTTTATACTATTTCAGGTTAAATCGATTCGCTGACACGAAGCACGAGGAAATTTGGCTTCTAGGCGATTCTAATTCATCCTGCAATTCTGATCGAATACCGCTTTGTGGGATTCGATCGGCTCATCTCTAGTCATAACCCACAATGCAAGTCAATGGGGACAGATCCGTTTTCTCTGACACAATAGAAAACAGATCCATCCCCCATTGACTTTCAATGGTATTCATGACTGATTCGTCTTGGGTATGTTAAAGATAATACAAATGGATTCGTTCAACTAATGCAGGTGGTTGTATTATCAGTAACGGAAGCGTTTTTGCTGAAACCTGCCGGATCCAGCAAAAACGCTGGTGTGAAAGTAGCATTATGCCTCTTTCACACAAGTGATATGGATTGCATCAGGATCTATTTAGGAAAAAACGGATGGTTTTGCATGCAAATGGAATAAACATTTTTCTGTGATTGTGTTTGTGTGTGTATTATTTTATTTTATTTTTTTCCCCGTCTGGATTACATGTGTTGTTCACACGTGTGAAGAATAACAACCTACATCTCCTAGCCACCATCAGTGAAAAATGCATTGCATCCGGATGTCTTCCATTTTTCACACAAGCCCCATTCACTTCTATGGAGCCAGAGCTGCATGAAAAATGCACAATAGGGAAGATGCTCCAATTTTCTCCTAAACACAAAAATTATCAGTATACAGTAATAAACGACACTAATGTGAACAGACCAATTGAAATGAATGGGTTAGGATTACGTCCAGATGCTATGTATTCACTACACGCATCGTATCCAAGCGGAAAACTCGCTTGTGTGAAAGAGGCCTAAGACTGGTTTCACACAAGCGAGTTTAACGCAGCGTGTGTGTGTGTAAGCTCAGGTCGCATAGCATTATATTGATTTATGATTAGTGTTGGTCGAGCACCAAAGTGCTCAAGTAGAACACCTCAGGATGCTTGGGTGCTCTACTGAGCACAATGGAAGTCAATGGGAGAACCCGAGCATTAAACCAGGCACCCCCTGCTCTGAAGAGGGGAGGGTGTCTGGTTCATAGGAAAAGGTCAGAAATTAATGGAAACACCACTAAAATGTTCGGAAACCGCATGGGGAGGATGTCTGGATGCATCTTGGACTCTCAGGTCGCTGCTGGGATCGATGTTGTCCAAGTAGTACGCCACTTTTACAGACTGACAATAATATGCACCAAACCGAAGATAAAATCGATTTTAGAGGAAAAATTGTTAGAAAACATTCTTTCCTGTACATTTACTTGTATATAAAGTGCAAGTGCTGCCAAAAATTACAAGGAACAGGCACTCCGATACAACCTGTATATCACATAAAGGAGGGCCTTATTCACAGTGTGGTGCAATTCTTCAGGTAGTGGAACTACTACTCTCATAAAGCCTATGCACTAAGTGAAAGGGCTGCCAAAAATTAAAAGAAACCGGCACTCTAATACACCCTTTATTACACATAAAGGAGGGCATCATACACACCCTTGAAATATTATGATTGCTGGCCTGCTGGTGCTTCTCAAAAACATTAGGAGCAAGGGCCTGCTGGTGACCCTCTAAAACATTAGGGGTGAGGGTCTGTTGCTGAGCTGACCATCTAAAACATTAGGGGTGAGGGCCTGCTGTTGAGCTGACCATCTAAAACATTTGGGGGGAGTGCCTGCTGGTGACCCTCAAAAACATTATGGGTAAGGGCCTGCTGCTGAGATAACCCTCTAGAACATTAGGAGCGAGGGCAGCCTAATAAGCATGTTGATATGATGGAGGAGGAAGACGAGAAAAGGAAGATTGAACCATATACCCATTTTTGTGGTGGAAGGGGTGCATGGGAATACAGTGTATTCAATACACCATAAAGGACACATTCAGAGTGCCTTTATGTTCAGCCGCTTTCCTCTGGTGGAGTAGAGAAGTCAGGGGCAATCCAGGTCACACAACAGTCTGTGAGCTGGCAATTGCAAGCGCTGCTGCAGTGTTGCCAGACCGGCGGAAGCTGTCGATGACTTGCAGAAATGGGCACACATGCGGCGCACCGTCACCAGTAGCTCAGGCAAATTGGGGTAGGTTTGGAGAAACTTCTAAACCACTAGGTTGAACACGTGGGCTAGGCATGGTAGTTGTGTGAGCTTGCCGAGCTCCAAAGCCGCCACCAAGTTACGGCCACTATCAGACACAACCATGCCTGGTTCTAGGTAGAGTGGCGAGAGTCACAGCTCAGTCTGGTCTCTTATCCCCTGCCACAGCTCTGCGACGGCGTGCTGTTTGTCACCTAAGCAGTTAAGTTTAAGCACAGCCTGTTGCCGCTTCCCCACTGAAGTGCTACACTGCTTCCAGCTACTGACTGATGTCTGACTGGTGCTGCAAGATGATAATTCAGAGGTGGAAGTGGAGGAGGAGGAGGCGGAGCAGGAGAAGGGGGGGGGTTGCAGCCACTAACATAGGTGGTGGCGGAAACCCTGATGGAAGTAGGGCCCGCAATCCTTGGCGTTGGTAGCACCTGTGCCTTTACAGGGTACGACTCGCTCCTGGCCTCCACAACGTTCACCCAGTGTGCCGTCAGGGAAATGTAGCGTTCCTGGCCAAAAGCACTTGTCCATGTGTCAGTCATTAAGTGGAACTTCCCCATAACTGCATTGGTCAGGGCACAGGTGATGCTTGTGTAAGGCTGGGACTGCACACCGTGAAAAATATTGGTGGCTGGGGACAGAGAACCGTGGGACAGCCACCGTCATCAGGCTGCAGAAAGCCTCAGTGTCCACAAGCCTAAATGGCAACATTTCCAGGGCCAGCCATTTGGAAAGGTGGGCATTTAGTGCTATTGTCTGTGGGCGGATGGGTATTTGCACTTTTGTTCAAAGGCCTGGGGTATAGACATCTGTACTCTGCGCTGGGACAGGGAAGTGGATGTGGTCGCTGATGGTGCTTGCAAAGGTCCAGGTGCAGGGTGGGAGGCATCCGGGCCTGAGTCTTGGACAGGGGATTGGCCAGCACGTAACACAGGGGAAGAAGAGGCAGTGGTGTGACCCGCAGACACAGACTGTGGACCTAGGCGTTCGGCCCACCTATTAGGGTGCTTTGAGGCCATGTGGCGGATCATGTTGGTGGTGGTGAGGTTACTAGTGTTCACGCCCCGGCTAATTTTGGTGTGGCACAGGTTGCAAACTACTATTCTTTTTTCGGCCGCACTTTCCTCAAAAAAGCGCCATACTGCTGAACATCTACACCTTGGCAAGGGAGATTTTCGCAAGGGGGTGCTCCGTGGAACAGTTGTGGGCCTGTTTGGTTGTGCCCGCCTTCTATCTTTTGCCACCCCACTGCCTGTTGCAGTGCTGCGGATCCCTCCCCCTCTCTACTGCTGTCCTCGCTCGGCTTGCTACCTTTCCAGGTTGGGTCAGTGACTTCATCGTCCAGCACCTCCTTTTCCGCTTCCTCACTCTGGTCAACCTCCTGACTTGTTGCCCTAACAACAACCTCAGTTA
This sequence comes from Bufo bufo, assembly GCF_905171765.1. NCBI lineage: Eukaryota > Metazoa > Chordata > Amphibia > Anura > Bufonidae > Bufo > Bufo bufo. The sequence continues at coordinate 321,409,793 of NC_053394.1, read as the reverse complement.
TTGACAACTGTGTCTCATCCTCACCATGAACCTCTTGAGACACTAATTGCGGTTGACTTATTGGCAACTATGTCTCATCATCATCATCATCCACCTCGTGAAACACTGCCATTCCCCACCGTCATCTTTTTCTGACTGTGGATGCTCCAGAGTTTGGGAATCAGGACACGATCTCCTTCAAGCAGGCTTGGCGAGAGGCCCAAATTAAGGAATTGCAATGAAAACAGCTCCTCAGAATATCCGAGTGTGGGATCACTTGTTTGCCAAAACTCTCAATGGTGGGTGGAAGGAGTATCAGGGTGAGGATTCTGCATCAGCAGCACGGCCACATCCCCGTTTCATACTGCTCACCTTGCGCATATTAAATGGTATATACAGGGAGTGCAGAATTATTAGGCAAGTTGTATTTTTGAGGATTAATTTTATTATTGAACAACAACCATGTTCTCAATGAACCCAAAAAACTCATTAATATCAAAGCTGAATATTTTTGGAAGTAGTTTTTAGTTTGTTTTTAGTTTTAGCTATTTTAGGGGGATATCTGTGTGTGCAGGTGACTATTACTGTGCATAATTATTAGGCAACTTAACAAAAAACAAATATATACCCATTTCAATTATTTATTTTTACCAGTGAAACCAATATAACATCTCAACATTCACAAATATACATTTCTAACATTCAAAAACAAATCAGTGACCAATATAGCCACCTTTCTTTGCAAGGACACTCAAAAGCCTGCCATCCATGGATTCTGTCAGTGTTTTAATCTGTTCACCATCAACATTGCGTGCAGCAGCAACCACAGCCTCCCAGACACTGTTCAGAGAGGTGTACTGTTTTCCCTCCTTGTAAATCTCACATTTGATGATGGACCACAGGTTCTCAATGGGGTTCAGATCAGGTGAACAAGGAGGCCATGTCATTAGATTTTCTTCTTTTATACCCTTTCTTGCCAGCCACGCTGTGGAGTACTTGGACGCGTGTGATGAAGCATTGTCCTGCATGAAAATCATGGTTTTTCTTGAAGGATGCAGACTTCTTCCTGTACCACTGCTTGAAGAAGGTGTCTTCCAGAAACTGGCAGTAGGACTGGGAGTTGAGCTTGACTCCATCCTCAACCCGAAAAGGCCCCACAAGCTCATCTTTGATGATACCAGCCCAAACCAGTACTCCACCTCCACCTTGCTGGCGTCTGAGTCGGACTGGAGCTCTCTGCCCTTTACCAATCCAGCCACGGGCCCATCAAGACTCACTCTCATTTCATCAGTCCATAAAACCTTAGAAAAATCAGTCTTGAGATATTTCTTGGCCCAGTCTTGACGTTTCAGCTTGTGTGTCTTGTTCAGTGGTGGTCGTCTTTCAGCCTTTCTTACCTTGGCCATGTCTCTGAGTATTGCACACCTTGTGCTTTTGGGCACTCCAGTGATGTTGCAGCTCTGAAATATGGCCAAACTGGTGGCAAGTGGCATCTTGGCAGCTGCACGCTTGACTTTTCTCAGTTCATGGGCACTTATTTTGCACCTTGGTTTTTCCACACGCTTCTTGCGACCCTGTTGACTATTTTGAATGAAACGCTTGATTGTTCGATGATCACGCTTCAGAAGCTTTGCAATTTTAAGAGTGCTGCATCCCTCTGCAAGATATCACTATTTTTGACTTTTCTGAGCCTGTCAAGTCCTTCTTTTGACCCATTTTGCCAAAGGAAAGGAAGTTGCCTAATAATTATGCACACCTGATATAGGGTGTTGATGTCATTAGACCACACCCCTTTTCATTACAGAGATGCACATCACCTAATATACTTAATTGGTAGTAGGCTTTCGAGCCTATACAGCTTGGAGTAAGACAACATGCATAAAGAGGATGATGTGGTCAAAATACTCATTTGCCTAATAATTCTGCACACAGTGTATGCTTGCAAGTATCTCACACGTACACTCGCGAAGGTTTTGTAAGTATATGCACAAATAAAGTACACAATGTCACAGATATTTTTAGGATGCGAACATCTTAAACAGGAGGTATAGCGCAAGTAATGTCGCGGTCACCACCGCCTAATAAAAAATAACACTGAATGAATGTCACTGATATTTAGGATGCGCACACGTTAAACAGGAGGAATAGCTCAAGTAATGTCGCTGTCACCGGCAGCTAATAAAAAATGACACTGAATTAATGTTGCTGATATTTCGGATGGGCAAACGTTATACAGGAGATGTAGCGCAGGTAATGTAACTGTCCGCAGCAGACACAGTCTACGGAAAGAGTACACTGGATGTCGCGGATATTTTTAGGCTGCGCACACGTTAGACAGGAGATGTAGCGCAGATAATGTCGCTGTCTGCAGCGGGTAAACAATTGCAAGCTATTTAGCGCAGGTTGCGCTAAAAATATATATTGCTGCCACACACAACAATAGTCCTTAAAAGGACTTTTGAGTCTATAACAAGTATAAAAGCTAAAATATTCTTATTTCACTCCCTACACTATCTCTCCCTTCTGCTATCCAGCTCTCCCTGACTAAGACTGAGCCGGACACGTATCAACGGGTGCTATATAGCACCCGATGACGCGTTCCGGCCAAACAATCACTGTAATGCCAGTAGACAACATGGCTATGGCATTACAGTGAATGGCAGTACTCACCTGCACGTTTATTGGCTGCGTAGCAGCCAACAAACTTGCGGGGAGGAGACTGGAGCATCGCGCTCGAGTACACACGGTATTCGGCCTAACACCGCGATGTGCCGAGCATCGCAATGCTCGAGCCGAACTAGTGTTCGGCTGAGCATGCTCGCCCAACACTTTTTATGATGCTATGTAACCCTTACAGTACTGGAATGTATTGTATAACATTGACATAATGCGATCACTGTTATACAATGTATTCAAGAACTGTAAGGGTTACATAGTATCATAAATCAATATAATGCTATGTGACCTGTTCAGTGCTGGGAGGTCAGGCCGGGAGCTGCGCTGCGGACTCGCAGCGTGACAAACGCTCGTCTGCAAGGGGCCTTAAGGTACGATCACATAGTTGTTTTTTTTGGGATGATGTTTTGAGGCAGATCTATGGGATTTTCAGCCAAAGCCAGAAGTGGATCCCCAAAGAAGGTCGCACACTCTGGATTTTGTTGCAGAATTTTCAGAGACTATCAGTTCCACTCACCAGAATGGGGCTTGCAGAAATCCATGTGCTTGTGTAGCACCCCAGAGTTGTGTTACTACATGCCTCAACTCCGCTACAATATAATTTTGCTCATGTCTTCACAACTGTGCATTTAAAACTGTTAAATGTCAATTTCCTTGTAATTTTCCATGTTCACCAGCAGGTGGCAGCAATGCGTTGGTAAGGTATTAGTTACAGTTTAGTATATCTAGGCTGGAATGGATAATTCCTGCTTAGCTCCCACTCTGTGGAGGTGTGGACTGTGCCCACATCCTGCACTTGGGTGAAGAAGGGAGTTAGATTCAGTGTGCCAGCCACCCCTGTTGGGGAAGGCTGTGTGATAGAGCTCAGGAGTCCCCCTGCATAGGGAAGAAAGCCAGGATCTTGTCTCAGCTGAGACATTAATCATAATACCCAGTCTGAGCCCTGCAGCCTCAGCTGGATGACAAGAAAGCAGACAACCTCCAGAGTTCCAGGATGAAAGCATTCCCTGAGAGCCTATCTGTGAGTAAATTCCAGAGACCTAGGAGAAGCTATATTCCTCCTCAGCTAGTCAGTCCCCACAAAGCAGAAAATAAAGAGAAGTGCAGAAGCTAAATTCCTGCCTCAGTTACAGAGCTACTAAGCAGACGTCTTATCCTGCAAGCTCCAGATTTATAGTGCAGAAGATTAATTCCTGCCAACCATTGCCAAAACCTGCTGGGACCGAAGACCAAAACTGTATTCTGTTTTGGATTCAAGTTATCCTCAGTAAAGAAAAGTTTGAACTCCACCTGAAAGTCTGGACATCATTTCTGTTGCAAAATTTCTGTTGCAAAATTCCTCTATTACTCCTCCTATCACTACACTCAAATTTATTGCAAGTGAGCCAAGAGTCCAGCCGTATCCAGGTAGGAGACACCGTTGACACAATTATCCCTACATATAGAGACATTATAGGCCATTACACCACTCTGGCATTCCTAATCTGGGACGTGTGTTATAACACCTTGGGAGGACCCTGTGATAGTACCCTGCGCATGCTGCAATTGGCGTCACAAACAAAACATAGACTATCATCTACACCTGACCCAGTCATTGCATAACTTGGCGTCAGCGTATACCTGTATTCTGCTCATTGCACTTGCTGCCCTATTGAAATGAATGGAACTGATTTTTCACACTGCAGCGTGTGATCTTTCTGTTATATTTAATTCCTTTTGACTCCACCTTCAGCTTTGGCAGAAAATCCTGTAGGCAGATCTGCCTCAATACCTTATTCAAAAAACTCTTTGGCCATACCCTTAGGTATGTCACATCTCCATTTGTTACGGTACATCTGGTACTTTTCCTACAGAGGAATAGACTGAAGGAGTTTCCATATCAGGCATAGCTGGATACAAATTCTGGCTTTCTGCTGGAAATATATCGCTGCATGCAGCGGTATTTTTCTGGCAGAAAGTCAGACTTTAACTAAAACCCACCAGATCTTATTGTATCTATGCCGAATATGGAAACTCCAGTAGTCCCTTCCTCTGCCTGAACAGACTACCAGATGTAACAAATGGTAAAGTTTCAGCACGGTGGCATTTAATCCAGAGAAATATGGCCCAGCTTCTTCACCCTGTAGTTTTCAGTGGTTTTATAAATCAAAAACTGATGCTTGATAACGGCTCATTGATTTCTCTCATACTACGTTCGGCTCTCTGCAGCCAAACCATGCACCTTGGCAGTCGTTATGGGTTAAATTATATATTCCAATAGCAGCAGCATTTCACCAACATTTTTTCATTTTACCGCAACAGTAAAACCCACTCTTTAAATGTTTTATTTGAGGGATTCACCATCTGAAGGGTACATCCCCATTAATGGGTAGAAGGGAGACTGTGTTAGTGGCCAGGATCCAGGACCTATATATTTAGACATTTACAATCCAATCAGGATCGATTGAGTCTTTATCTGACATCTACCATTAGGGCAGCTTTGATTTACAGGCCATAACTTGAACTTTTACATTGTTTCCTCCAGTGGCTGCTTCAGGTGAACTTCAGTGATTTGGAGATCCCACTAGGGGTATTGAAGCAGGGGTGTCCAACCTGTGGCCCTCCAGCTGCTGCGAAACTACAACTTCCATCATGCCTGGACAGCGCACAGCTATCAGGACATGCTGGGAGTTGTAGTTTTGCAACAGCTGGAGGGCCACAGGTTGGACATCCCTGTGTTTTTTAAAGGGTCAGAAAAAATGGCTTAACAAATTTAAAAAGTCATACTTGCCTCACCATTCCTCATCAGCGCCCGTTCTTACACTTCCTGGTACCCCATTGATTTTTACTTCCTGGTCCTTCTTGACACAGGATATGCGACTGCTCAGCCATTCTGACCCTTTTTAAAATTTTTACCAGACATATAGTCCCTTTTAAAGAACACGTTTCAGCAGGATCAATCCTATTAAACCACCCATGCTGCATGGTAGGGTTGATCCTGCTGATTAGTGATACTGTACTTGTCCTGTAAAAATCTGTTCCGGTGTTTCCAAAAATCCTTTTTTTATTTATTTATGCAAATGAAGGATTTAGTACAATAAAAGGTGTGACCTAGCCACTTGGTGCACATCAGCGTTTCAGAGCTTTCCACGCATTAAGGCTCCATTCATTCCGCGGATCCACAAAACACGAACAGCGGCAATGTGCGTTCCGCATTTTGCGGACCGCACATTGCCGGCACTAATAGAATATGCCTATTCTTGTCCGCAATTGCGGACAAGAATAGGACATGTTCTATTTTTTTCGGGAACGGAAATGCAGACTCGGAAGTGCGGATCCGCACTTCCGGAGACGGGCCGCACGTCGTGCGGCCCCATAGAAATGAATGGGTCCGCAAATCCGTTCTGCAAAATGCGGAATGAAATTGCGGACGTGTGAATGGGGCCTAAAGCCCTCATTTGCATGTTTATTTTAACGCTGGCACACCACAACAAATTTTCACAAGAAGATTAGAAGAATATCATTTTAATCAGCAGGATCCACCCTACCAGGGTTACTCCTGGTGACAAGCACTCTGTTTATATAATGCCTGGGGTGTATGTCCAGCGTATACACAGGGAAAAATTATGTATGCAAGCAAATATAATACTAAACAATGGTATTTACAATACCATTGTAAAACTAACGTATACCGGGTGGTGTAGTTCTTGTTTGCAAGATTCTTTTGGTTGGAAAGCACTGTCTACCATCACCACACGTACCAGAAATGCTCCCAGCATGTATGCCAAATGTATCATAGACTTCTATAGGCACATATCACCTTCATAAAAATCTATGGTCACACTGGCAAACATTTTACTAGTGTGGTTGGTTGTGCCTAGAATGTGGCTTAAAATGCGACAAAAAGTCTCATCCGCAAAATGTTTTAGACCTACTTAAGAGGCCAATGCACCATTACAAATAATCCATTGTGCCTCACTTGAAAACAGGGCGTGGTTTGATGGCAAAGGTGTGGCCTAACATCCAACAATTTGTACCAAAATTGTGTCAAAATCTTTATACAAAATTGTGTTGCAAAGTCAACAAATAGGTGTTATAGCGTTAAAAGGGTTTTCCGAGATTTTAATTCTGATGACCTATGCTCTGGATAGGTCACCAGTAGAGATGAGCGAATTTCTAAAAAATTTGATTCGGTCAGTTCGCCGAATTTTCTGAAAAGATTAGATACGAATTTATTTGTGATGAATCGCGTTAAAAAACAGCTATTTCATGGCTGCAAAGAGCCTGTATAGTGGTGTAGAACACTGTGCCTTGCAGTAACACGCATAGGGAGCCCGTGTCATGGCACGGTGTGGGTGGTAAACTCCACACCGAATACGAGGGAAGAGAAAAGGTACTAGGCCTGGAAACTGGGGAAAGGTCACCACTTAGTGAATCCTTAAACCGAGCCCTGACTACTATCAGCATGAACAGACCTCGATGGTAGGAATGTTCATACGCTGGAACCTAGAGCCCTCTGTGACCCTAAAGTGCCCTGGAAATAGTGTCAGGACAAAAGATGACCTGTTCCTTACCAGCTGAAGGAACAGGATACTTGCTCAGGCCTAATACCAAAAGATAGGGGAATACAACAAACAAGAAATAGGGATAAGACACTTAACTCCGAAGTATGCGGACGCGGAGGAACTCAGAGGAGAACCAAACACCAGCACTTCCACAACCAGAAAGGAGCTATCAACCACATAGCATGATGGGTGAGACCAGACTAAATAGAGGAGTTGGAATGACCACTTAAGCTACACCTGAGACAAGAGGTGTGGTCATAACCAGCAACAACACAGAGTGCCATTACCACTCCTTGGCACCTTGCTACCACTTCCTATAGGCTAAAATAAAGTGTCATCTAATGCAGTAGTGTATTTATCTTCACTGTGCATATTTATTCATGTAAAACTGTTATGTTCATGTAATTGCCTGGTCTACCACTAAGTGGCAGCAACACTTGGCAGTGCTAGTTCCAGGGGATGGACTGGATTGTCCATTCTCTTTCTCCCTCTAGAGGGAGGAGAGGAGGAGTTAGCTGAGGATTAAGCCAGTCTACCCTACCCCCTCCTGGGGAGAGCTTGTGTGAGAGAGTCTAGACGTACCCCCTCATGGGGAAGGCAGCAGACCTGGTCCCTGCTGGACAGGTTCTGTTAGTCCTACACCAGCCTTATCACTGGAGGCTGTGCAACACCAAGCTAAAGCTAGAGCTTGAGGTACTCTAAGACAGGACAAGTAGTTCCTAGGATTATCTACAGTAAGAAACTGACTACAGAGCGGATACAGCAGAGAGTTTGTTGAGAGCATTATTTGCCTGCCATTTGCCTGCTGAAACCAACTGATGACCAAGATGAAGTCTGGAAACTGTATGGAATGCCGTTGATTACCAAGTAAAGTAACTGTACAACTGTTTACCAAGTCTGGACTCAACTTCGTTCTACAACATCCAAGTCACCTACCCCTTTTTGTACTGCTTCGGACCACACCACATCTGGGATCCACAAATATCCAGGTAGGGACACCGTGACACATGTATATAACATCTACAGAGACTGTAGGCCACCCTGCACCACACTGGCAAGCGTACCCTGGTTATCAACTTTACCATCTACAAAAGGGAGCCTTGCGCTTCCGCTGCTTAACCGCATCTGGCATCACGTTTACTTGCTCTATAAGAGGGACATATTTCGTAGAAACTTCCTAAGGCTCAAGGGATACCCCAAACGCTGGACCTTTCCGTTGCACAAGTGAAACCAAAGAGGCTGTCAGATCACATCACGTGCAGCCAGTCTCCTAGATCTTCCCCCTGTCACGGGAGAGACTGTGACAGCCCGCTGTGCTAGTGAAACAATACTGAGAGTCAGCGTCACTCTTAGAATCACTTCACTCATTTGGTCAATTACGGGGCCAAAACTGACTAATTCAAGTGGTCGATGTTAACGCCAGGTATAAAGAACCGTGCAGAGGCCCAAGATGCTACTATAGAGCGCACTCCTTTTACACAGTCATCAGCTGATTCCATATAGATGTCTACAGAACCTGTTCTATTAAACGCTTATACAAGTAAAGCCCCACCGACAGTGGAGTGGGTGTCAGCAGTAAGTTTGTGTTGACGTCACTGATTTTGCCCTTCCTCTGATCCGTCAGAACAATAACCACCAAAAAACGGATCCTGTCTGTGGAGCATCCGCCTTCACTCGGTCAGCATTTGGTCAGTAATCCATCAGGCTGTAGTACAATGTAACTGCACCGCAGAACAGTAAATAGGACGTACGTATATTTCCTAATACACCCCGTGAATAGCTGTATCACACAGAACTTGTACCCCAATAACAAGCAAGGTTTGCTGGAATTTGTGATGTATCATATAATGCAAACCTAAAAGCAGCAGTATAATAGCAAATTAGATCCCCAGTTAGTGCAGTAAGGTGTAATAGAATCGCTCCTATTGCACCCTGTTCTCCTTTATAGTGTAGATGATGCCTCCTTATCCTTTCCCTACACCTTAGCTAATCTTTCCCTGAACTTGTGAATCATTTTTTCAGCACAATTAAGTCTTTCCTAGCACTGTCCCTAGCGCCTGCTGACGTCTCTCCCTGCACTAAGTACAGTGGAAAATGGCAGAATCCAAGATGGCAGAGGCTATTTATAGGGCTGTGACATCACAGGGCTGGCTGGCTGCTGATTGGCTGCATGCATGGCATTGTGGGTGATCCCTCGTTCCCAGAGTTCTTTGCTCCATGTCCTAACGTGCAGCAGCCATTTTAGGAAAAAATGCAATTTGTTACTTGTTTTTTCACGCATCAGTTCTGCGTTGCGTGAAAAACGCAGCATGTTCTATATTCAGCGTTTTTCAAGCAGCCCTGGCCCCATAGAAGTGAATGGGGCTTCAGTGAAAAACGCATAGCATCCGCAAGCAAGTGTGGATGCAATGCGTTTTTCACTGATGGTTGCTAAGAGATGTTGTTTGTAAACCTTCAGTTTTTTATCACGCGCGTGAAAAACGCATCAAAACGCATTGCACCCACGCAGAAAAAACTGAACGCAATCGCAGACAAAACTGACTGCACTTACTTGCAAAATGGTCCGAGTTTCACTGAAAGCATCCAGAGCCAGTCCGTCACGCTCGTGTGAAAGAGGCCTTACAGCAGGATTTTGTCAAGGAGATGGGTGTGTATTGGCATGGACATGGGTGCATGGGCATGCAGGGCCAGTGCAAGGATTTTTGCCAATACAAGCAAAGCTACATTTTGGCGCCCCCCCCATCCCAGCCTTCCTGTCACATCACTCCCCCCCATGTCTCATTTCTCCCCCATGTCAGATTTCACCCCCTCAATGTCACATTTCTCTACCTCCACTCCATGTAACATTTCTCCCCCTCAATGTCACATTTCTCTCCCTCCTTTTTACCTCACCCCCCCTTTGTGTCACATTTCTTCCCCCCCCCCCATGGCACATTTCTCCCCCTCCATCGTGATTTATTTAAAGAGAACCGTTCATGGGTCCAAACATTGTAAGAGAACTATCTGTATATGTAGTGTGCCGCTCAGGGATCTCCCGGCACTTACTATTATTCCTGGACGCCACTCTGTTCGCCAGCTGTGGCCCCCGTTACCGTCTCCGGCGCTGTATGATAATTACTACTATCGGAGCAATGGCGAGGAGACATCAGCTTCTCTCCTGGGCGTTCCTTCTCCCTGGCTGTAGCACTGTCCAATCGCAGCGCAGAGCGTCACAGCCAGGGAGAGAAGCAAGCTGATGACTCCTCCCTGTTGCGAAGTTAGTAGTAATTGGCATACGGCGCGGGAGACAGTAACGGGGGCCACAGCGGGTGAACGGAGCGATGCCCAGGGATAATAGTAAGCGCAGTGAGATCCCTGGGCGCCGCGCTACTTATACATAGGAAAAAAGACAATGCAACAGCACTCTGCAAACCAGATAAAGTACAATAATGCCATAGTCCCAAAAAATATTATAGTGCTAATGCTACGCTTATTTATAAAGTGAGATGCTTGGCAAATGCATATTGTACAAAACCATTTAAGCCCGTCTGCCAAACGTCAAGGCGATCTCTGTAAGACGGGAACCTAACACTAAATACTACCTGTTATGCGCCATAATGGCCGCCATAAAGTTCAGGAAGTGTTAGTTCCACATGCATGCTGGATCCACTCTGCTTCTTACCATTTTTGGTGCCATAATGGCCTCCATAACTTTCAAGGGATGCAGGTACCAACATGCATGCCGAGCCCACTCCATACCTTTTCTTGTGCCAGACAGCTTCCAATGAATGTAGTGAGAGCAGGTCACAGCTTTATACTGAAACTAATTAAAATCAGCCTATGGGGCAGACAGGCTAATCAGGAGTGCACGACTCGCTGCAGTGCCACATCTCCAGTGCTGTAAATCTGCAAAGAAAAGGGGGTTAGTCAGCACCTCCCAGTGTGCAGGTACACTAAAAATGGTAAAAGGCAGAGTGGACCCAGCATGCATGTGGAACCAACACTTCCTAAACTTTATGGCGGCCATTATGGCGCAAAACAGGTAGTATTTAGTGTTAGGTTCCCGTCTTACGGAGATCGACTTGACGTTTGGCAGACGGGCTCAAATGGTTTTGCACAAAATGCATTTGCCAAGCATCTCACTTTATAAATAAGCGTAGCATTAGCACTATATTTTTAGTGACTATGGCATTATTGTACTTTATCTGGTTTGCAGAGTGCGGTTGCATTGTCTTTTTTTTTCTATGTTTCTAGCCATGGCGGCGTGCACCTGCGCATTGGGACGTGCTGACTAACCCCCTTTTCTTTGCAGATTTACAGCGCTGGAGGTGTGGCACTCCAGCGAGTCGTGCACTCCTTATTAGCCTGTCTTCCCCATAGGCTGATTTTAATTAGTTTCAGTATAAAGCTGTGGCCTGCTCTCACTACATTCATTGGAAGCCGTCTGACACAAGGAAAGGTATGGAGTGTGCTTGGCATGCATGTTGGTACCTGCATCCCTTGAAAGTAATGGAGGCCATTATGGCACCAAAAATGGTAAAAGGCAGAGTGGACCCAGCATGCATGTGGATCCAACACTTCCTGAACTTTATGGCGGCCATTATGGCGCATAACAGGTAGTATTTAGTGTTAGGTTCCCGTCTTACAGAGATCGCCTTGACGTTTGGCAGACGGGCTCAGATGGTTTTGTACAAATTACATTTGCCAAGCATCTCACTTGATAAATAAGCATAGCATTAGCACTATAATATTTTTTGTGACTATGGCATTTTTGTACTTTATCTGGTTTGCAGAGTGCTGTTGCATTGTCTTTGTTACTAGCCATGACAGCGTGCACCTACGCATTGGGACGTGCTGACTTACCCCCTATTTAGTGCTACATATACAGATATTAAAAATTTTTTAAATTCTCTGCGCCCTAAGGCAGCCGCTTGGTCTGCCTTATTATGGCGCCGGGCCTGTAGGCATGCAAAGAAGAATGTACACCATGGTTTCTGATAACAAACCCATATGACAGTGCTAGCCACACACTGTTGGCACTCCACTTGAGTATTGAAGAACTTCTCCCCTGCGGTGGCAAATACATGTGTATATAAACCAACACAAACACTGGTCCCTGCTGCTGCGTATATACCCTGAATCACTATATTTTACATGGCCTCATCACTGTATTGAGTTTACAGTGCACAAGACAAGAGCTGGACATACAGTAGGTCATTGGAAACTAAACTAATAAGTGTAATTTGTTTTTGACAGCTGCCCCAGGGTGACTTTATCTTGGTGGTGGTGGCAGTTAACCTCGATTACTGATGCGACTCCTGCTACTTAACCTTGATCTCTCATTTGTAAATAGGAAATGGGGTTTCCTGTGTCTATTCACATGGAAATCTAATGCATTTCCATTGTGCTCTAACCTGATCCACCCACTTTGTCCTCACAACTCGTTCCGCGTACACATGCCAACCTGCCGAACGTGTTTTTATACACGAATGGGGATGGGAGGGGGTACAAATTGCTAGAAACTGTTTTTTTTTCGACTCGGGCCACAAGGAAAGAAACTATTCACAAAAGCTCACATGAAACTGATCATCGTAGACCAATGAATACTGTAAGCTGGTATCAAAATCTTCTAAAACATCTTGTAGTGCAGTGGTCAGTATCCTGTGGCTCTCCAGCTATTGCAAACTACCACTCCTAGATTACCTTGATAGCCTTTGGTAGGGGTTGTAGTTTTTTTTTATCAGCTGTAGAGAGCCATCTGCTGTAGACCAAGTTATGGGGAATGTACTGCATGAACAGTAATTCCCTTTGTGCGCTCTCCAATAATGGGAAATTGCGTTCCTTTCAAGCCATCTATAGACACAGGGTCTTCCATAGGCTACATTCTGTTGGCAGCGGTGGGGACTTTAGGTTCCCAGGACTGCACCTGCTTCTGAAGGACGAGCAGAACCTTTATTTTGGTGTTTATGCAATTCTCTAATATTTAATTATAGATGCAACATAATTTCATCCTGATATTAATGTAACTTTATGATCATTTGTGCAGCTATAGGGTAGCAGTCACACTCAGCCCTGGTGTCTGAGAGGACCCAAGGTCCCCTTGTCACATAAGAAGGCACCAGTATTATAAATGGCAAGTCCTAGATTTTGCATTGGAACCCAGAAGCTTCACATTCTGCCTACATATGTTGTCTAGGCAGAAACGTGGGTTTCTGATGCCATTGTCTGCACGTTTGCATTTTTAGTGGCATTTTCTCCAACAGTTTTTTGGCAGTGTTTTGCAGTAAAAACTTCTTTTCAAAAATGTAGTATATCCTGGCTCTGTTTTTTTCCACGCGTTTTCGCATCGCCTTCTCTACAGGGGAGAAACAGCATGCAGAACACACTAGTGGACAAATACACTGTTTGCAAAATGCAGGGAAAAAAATATCTCAAACTGGCAAAAAAATGCAGTGAACAAAAAAAAAAAAAAAAACACATGGTTATTCTGGCGTTTTTTCAGCCCAAAGAAAAATCTGACAAAATTTGTGTGTGTAGGGACCCTTAAACCCTCTTCATTGTACATTATACCTCTGATATACTAGGATGTATTTATAGAGAATGACCGCTCTGGAGGATTCTGGACACCAGGCTCAAGTATGGGGACGAGAGTTTAGTCAGAGACTGTGATGACAAGCGCTGCTTGCTGGTGCACTTATAATATTAGAAGGTCTACAGGACGCCGTATACAAGTCATTTCACTACACAACACCTGTTACCAGTTGCTTAAAATACCTGACCACCTTACATTGTATCATGTTTTCTTTATTCGCACTGGAAAGCAATATCTTTCAAAGGGGAGGCGCGGGGGTCCATAGACTACATTTTGCGGACCAGAATAGGACATGTCCGTTCTGCGAATCATAGAACATACGGCTATTGAATGGCAAGCTTGCTGGAAGAGGTTGTCTGTTTTCCCATGTTGATGACCTATCCTCGTCATGATAGGTCATCAATATCAGACCTGCGGAAGCCCAGCTGTTTATAGAGACCGCAGCGCCTGTATGAGCGCACCGTTCTAGGGCTGAAACGATTGCTCGATTGAATCGAGTAATTGAACACAAAAAAATCCTCGATGCAAGTTTTTTGCATCGAGGATTCGTTTGTGTCATGTGACCACGGAGCGTGAGTGAAGTGCTTGCTATTACTTACCGCTCCGTGGTCACCCGCCGGCCCACACCACTGTTGGGACGACAGTGCAGCGCGCAGCGCATAATATGGAGGAGCTGTGGAGCGGCGCCCCTACAGGAAAGGTAAGTACTGTCGCTGGGGACATTGCTAAGAGGCGGCAGTTGGGGGCGCAAACTGGTGGCACTGGGGGGCAAGCTGGTGGCACTAGGAGGCAAGCTGGGGCAGTTGGTGGCTCTGGGGTCAAGCTGGTGGCACTGGGGGGCAGTTGATGGCACTGGGGTGGGGAAGAGCTGAAGGCACTGGGGGAATGGAGCTGATGGCACTGGGGGGAACTGATGCAGTTGGGCTGATCGCACAGGGGGGGGAAGGGTGTTGGAGACTGATGGCAGGGGGTCTGATAAGATTTTATAAAGGGAAAACAGTCAATTAATTTCTTCTTATTAGATTACTCGATTTAAACATAAAAAATAATCGTTAGCCCTACACCGCTGCTTCAATGTTGACGGTGTGCAGGTAGGTAAACAGGTTAGTGCTGTGGTCTCTTCAAACAGCTGATTGGCAGTGGTGCCTGGACAGGTCATCATATGGGAAAGCGGACAACCCCTTGAAGCAAGCTTCCTCGCCTTCTGTCTCCTTCCCTCTTCCCTTGTACATTGTAAACCCTTGTGGGCAGTCTATTAATAAGGTAATGATTATTGTACTTGTTTTGTTTTATATCATGTATATGTAGCAAGCCCCTATGGAGCCGGAGCAGAGGATGGGAGTGGTAGTGGCCCTGATGATGATGTGTCAGTGATGACAGTGTACTCCCTGGGCTCGGTGCTGTTAAAGAGGGACACCCTACATTCCCTCTGGGCACTCACTGTAGCTAGGGCTCCTGCCTGATGGTAGTTTTCGGGTGTCCTTGATGTTAAATGTCCATGTGGGTGCAAGGAAGGGCTTGAAGTGGAAATGCAATGGCCAGAGTGTGCTGTTAGGAGAGTAAGTAACTGGGCCAGATTGAATTTAAAGGGGTTGTGCAGGCGGTATATATCGACACCCAGCACCCCCGTGGTGGCGTAATGTAATTACAAATACTTCTTTAATGAATGGAGTAAGTACTTGTAATTACACTGCACATCCGAGACGACAGGCAGTGCAATGAAGAGGCAATAGTGCTCGCATAGAGAGCTGATCGGTGGGGGTATCGGGTGTTGCACCTCAATCGATCGGATATCGATGACCTATCCTGAGGACAGGTCGTCAATATATACCACCTTCACAACCCTTTTGACAAAAGTCTCTTTACTGTGTACCGAATAGGAGTTGTAGTTCATTCAACAGGTTATTCTCTCTTGCTACAGTCTCTTGTACTGAGATATCTGACTATCAATGTAATCTGTCACAATGTACGCAATTGGCATGGCATTCGGCGGTTCTAATAATACAGCTATCCAAATTGTACCTAACATGTGCAGGGTGCCTTAACTCCTCATACCTCCACTGCAGGGCCTGAGAATGCTGTACGTGATCACCTTGCTGACTAAAATGTTGTAGCCCTTGAATCCAGTAATCTAAGGTGCATAGGGTGTTACCCCAATGCAGAAGCAAAGGTTGTAATGCTCTACGCTGGTTACGTTACTGACTCGCACTATAGCCTTGAGCATTATCCAATATTCTTTCTGGTGGTAGTGGAGGACATACAGGGAACTGTTAGTCTCTGGAAGCATTGATGCTTAATGCCTAAGAAGAGCAGCATCTACTGTTTTCTGCATACCTTCTCCAGGCCCTTGATCACACTGCCTACTCCTAACACAACGAGAATCTTCTCCAGGTACTAGAGGAAGGAGCTAGCCCACGCCCAAAGCTCCAGAGAGGGCTGGGCCAGGATAGTTTTGCTCTGGCTATGCATATCGTATGCTTAAGCATACTGGGTGTATCACATAACATAGCAGTGTAACTGCAGATAGCCCTTTCCACTGGGATACTGCATACGTATACCCCATTTCACACAGTTGCTTAAAGGTATTCTTTCACCTCTTTTTACCCTATAGAGATGCGGACATGCACCGCCTGTATCCAGGAATCTTCTCTTTGCTCACAAAGTCAGATCGCAGTAATCTCGCGGTGCGCAGTTCCTTCTCTGAGGCTGATGCCAGCACAGGGAAGGAACACTAGGCCGGCACTGCGCATCGCGAGATTACAGCAATCTGACTTTATGAGCAAGGAGGAGATTCGTGGATACAGGCGGTGCTGGGCACCTTCACAGGGGGGCATGGCTGGTCTCCAGAACGGTTAGTGGAGCCCCTTGGGCTCCTTACCAGGCTGATTTACATCATTTTTTACACTCACTAAAACCACTCAGAGATATAGGACAGGTATATATTGCGGACATGCTAGCAGCGATCTAGCCGTGCATGTCCGCAGCTCTATAGGGTAAAAAGAAGTGACAGAATCCCTTTAAATAGTAATGCTTTACATTGCTGCCACCATCATGTGCCAAAAACAATAATATACGATATATCGCCATACAGTGACCAATTAATGGCTCCTTAATCTAATAGTGCTATACAATAGCTAGATAGAGCTGCTGTACAGTTATTAGAATTTGTAGCCCTCTGGGACGCCCTCTTCAGCAGCGGTGGATGATGTGCCCTGTGCATAGGCCAGTGGTGGCCATATATGTTTTAAAAAACCTTGGCTATCAAGGGGACGGAGCAGCAGCAACTGATTGTCCTTAAATTCAATCACACCATCATTGTCTATGAAGACATTGCGTGTCGTTGTACATGAAGAGGTTAAACATGTTCCGTGTCATCCTGTGGAAGAATCCCTCAACGGATCAATCTTCAGTGTATATGTTGTGCATTTACAGCGGTCTACCTATAGACCTGCCTTCTCTTAAAGGCTCTAGAACGCCTAATGCACTTACATATAATCTAATTGTCTTTGTTCAGCACACTGCTCAATTATAAATGATCCTAAGAACGGTTGTGCCCACAGCAGGATGAATGTGTTTTTAACTCCTGTATTAAAGTGGTGGCCCCCATGAGGGGATCTCACTTCCTCTCCAGCATCTGTTCTTCATGTAGCTTTTCTACAGCTTACCTGTATTAGTCACTGCGGGTCACAGGGCAGGTCACATTGCTCGTCCAGCAGTGAGTTTCTTACATTTCATGAAGCCTGTAAAGTGAGGCCCCGTCTTAGGAGTCATGTTCATGCCAGGATCATACAGTATGGATGGTGGGTTGTTTTATTTTTTTTTATTTTTTATTGTCTTACAGTACAGTATCATGCACACTGGCACAGAGATGGTATGCCTCCTTCAGAGTAGAGCCTTAGGGCTCATGCGCGCGATCATGCCGTGTCTAGGAAACATGGATGTTGGCCACATCTCCCCCACAAATGGCGGCTCCTCTCATGAAGAGAATACAGTGCAGTCAGATAGGAACTCGTCTCCCAGACTGATGGAAGTTCCTCTGACCTGAACTCGCTGCATCATAGTGATTTACTATGCAGTGAGTTCCTATCTGACTGCAGGTCTATTTTAATGTATTCAGATCATGAGGAGCCACCACTCATGTGACCGACACACGGGCCATGTTTCCCAGACTCTGCATGGTTCTATGCATCGGCCATTATAAGGCACCATTGGACTTCATTGTATGGAGATATTACAACAGTTTTTCATGAAATGCTAGGAATGAGTCTAATGTAGTGATGGCTTACCTCTGGCACTCCAGCTGTGGTGAAACTACGACTCCCAGCATGCTCCATTCATTTCTGTAGAGTTCTGAGAACAGCCAAGCAGGTGTAGATCTTGAGAGTCATAGTTTTGCCACAGCTGGAATGCCGGAGGTAAGCCATCAAAGGTCTAAAAGGTGGAGCTTCAGTGAGATCTCTGGTCAATCAGTCACTATTGAGATATCGTATTTTAATATCACGAAGACACAGAACCCATGATGTTGCCTTGTGGCTTTAGTCGATGACCGTCTACGGTAAACAAGATGGCTCCATGCTGTGGATGCACTATTACCTCATGTGTCATATCAGTTGGTGCCATAACATTCTTGTCTATAGCAATTATCCTTTTATTGCTTTAGACCGGTAGATATATATCCCTCTGATCCTAGAACTTATCAAAATCATATTCTACCTTTTATCGTGCTAATCATATCCAATCAACCACTGGCCAAAAATTGACCATATAGACCAGTTTCTTACTGAGAAAATTACAAGATCTCTTACATGTGTGTTTATTGTTAAATGTTCTGGAACGGAATAAATAGTGGATTGGCTTTTGATCTGAAGAAGACCTTTTATGAAATATGAACAACATGGATTTAAAGGGGTCTTCCTGTGGAAAATATTCTACAGTTTTCAAACCAGCACCTGGATCTGAATACTTTTGTAATTGCATGTAATTAAAAAACTTTGTATAGCCACTGAGTTATTCAATAAACTGTATAGTACCACCTATTTGTTTATTTTTTCTTATTTCTTTGACCTGCTCACTGAGATGGTCGCACATGCTCAGTTTCATCCTTCAACTTTCTCCTGAGCTGTGATAAGACACTCCCCTTCAGCTATCAGCTTAGTATAAATCTAGCAGAGCAATAAATGGGGATATCTCTGGATCCATGTGAGGTACAAGGCTGGTTCTAGGTTTGTTAGAAATAGATTGTCGCATATTATATGGTGTCTGATTTTCCTTTTTTACATTAATTGTGGAATACCCCCTTTAAGTGAATGTCAGCTGCCATATCAGACAGTGCCCCCCCCCCCTTTTTTTCTTCCTGTGTGTAGGTTTTAAGGGGATTTTCTCTGCCATGGTTCTCTCCTGAAACATGGTTGTATATTTATATTCCTTAATTCTAGGCTTCATAGTCTGCTAATGAGGCACTATAGATCATCTTGCAAGTCAAAGACTTAAAAGGAATATACTGTACAAACATTTAATCTTTGGGTAGAGCCAGGGAATGACTTGCCATCAGTAGGTGGACCTCAGGAGTCTAGAAATTCCAATATTTAAAGGTTTCTAGGAGCTTCATTCAGCACAATTACTGGTTATGTAATGGTTGTGAAGATTTCCTCAGTGTAAGGGAGAGACTTCAGCTTCCTGTAAATTCCCCTTAGCTAAGCGGGTTTAGCTTTCCATGAATGTGTTATGAAGCAGTACACTGGTCGTATGCTCAGACAGGAATCAAGCAGCCTTTTTCTTTAGTATATTTGGCATGTGAGACCAGGGATAACCTATTAAGAGCAGTTATGGGAACGGCTGCCAATCTGTTGACCTTTCTGGGATGAGTTTTGTTGGTTCCTCAAAAACATGAAAAATTGTTCATCTGATAGGCATTATAATTCTCAGTAAATGGTGGTCACAATATATTAGATAGCAGCCTCACAACAAATTGGTGACATAACTCTGAGGCCTCCTTTTAAACTAGCAAGTTTTTGGTCCATATGCAATGCGGGTTTTAGGCCTCATGCACACGACAGTTGTTTTTTGCGTCTGCAAATTGTGCGTCCGCCCAAAAAAAACGCATGCGGCATTCGTTTTTTTTGGAGGATCCGTTTTTTCCCACAGATCCCTTGTACTAAATGCCTATCCTTGTCCGCAAATGTGAAAAAAGTAGGACATGCAATATTTTTTTTGCTGAAGGGGAAACACTGACAACGGATGCGGAACACAAACGGATGAACTATCAGCATTTTTTTGCTGACCCATTGAACTGAATGGGTCCCCACCCTATGCGCAAAAAAAATGGAACAGAAGCCGAGAAAAACAACTGTCGTGTGCATGAGGCCTAATACGGACAGCATCAAGACTGAATCCTGACCCATTCATTTCAAAGGGTCTGTGCACATGAGCATTATTTATCACTGATCATCTCTGCATTCAGGAAAAATTACACCTTGTTTTATATTGTGTATTTTTTACGCAGCCCTGACCCCATACAAATGAATGAAAAACAGATGGCATCCAGATGCAATGTGCTGTTTCACTGATGGTTGCTAGAAGATGTTTAGTGGTGTTCTTCAGGCACTAAAAACTGATTGCATCCGCACGGAAAAAATCATCAGTTTTTCCATGAACAGACCCTGACTCATTCCTTACCGCTTGCGGGAAATAATCCTTAGGCCTTGTTCACATCTCCGGTAAGGAGATCTGACTGCCTGATTTGGTGCAAATGTCGGCTGCTGTCGGTCAGGCAAAAAAACATTTCTTGCAAAAGTCTTTGTCCGGCTGACTCACAGCGGCTGAATCACAGCCGGGCCTCATTACAGTCAATGGGGATCAGGCTGTGAAGTAGAAAATCCGATAATGCCAGATCCTGCGAGATCCAGCAGGCTGCTCTGTGCCAGAACAGCCTGCCGGATGTCCATAATGGAGATGTGAACGTAGCCTAAGCCATCCAGTATCTGAGCCAACAAGAATACAGGGTAGAGGGTGATACAAGTAGGGTATCTAGTTAATTACATAGTAGAATTGGGTTGGGATATCTGCAACCAGTTCATGTTGTGTTTCGGTCATGGACTGTGGTTGAAGTTATGCTTATAGGCCTCCTTGAAGAAGAAAGTTTTCAAGGCTTGCTTAAAACCGTATGTTAAGACCAAATCTAATGGTTCAGGCAGTATCTTTCAAAGAATGGGTGCAGCATGGGAGAAGATTGGAACGAGAGGATTTAATAAGGTAGGATGAAAGCTGTAGGACAGGAGTCGGCAACCTTCGGCACTCTAGCTGTTGTGAAACTACAATTCCCAGTATACTCCATTTCTATGGGAGTTCTGAGAAGAACAGAGCAAGTAGGCATACTGGGAGTTGTAGTTTCACAACAGCTGGAGTGCTGTAGGTGGCTTACCCCTACTGTAGGATGTTGGCTGAGCAAAGAACAGGAAGTTAGTTGGTAGATGGAGATGAGAGATGGAATGCATGATAGTCCATCATAGTAATCCTTTCTGTTAGACAAAGTGCTCTAGGTGAAGTTACAAATTCCCTGCAGTTGCTTGTCGTCAGACTATCCCCTTTTACAGCATTTTATATTCCATGAATATGATGCCAAATACAGTTATAAAACATTTTGGGTTAGGATCCTCAGCTGGTAAGAGTGACGGATATGTGACAAGTCAACTGCCTGCTTCTTTTGCCAGCTATGTAAAAACTTCTACATGTGGCAGAACTCATGAACGTTTGGCTAAATCTAGAAGCCGTTGATATGCATTCGTTGGACTTTTACATAGGCACGGCTTGCCAAAAAGCACATGCTAAAAAACAGTCGGAGGCATTAAGACTGGCGTTTTTGTATATTGGTCTTCATCTCTACTTTGCTAGCATAAGATGCACCATAATTATGAACAAGTGTGCTCCTCTAATTGTGACTCACCTCTGCAGGTTCAGGCGCTAGAATTGATATCTATGCCAGCAAGGAAGTTGGTGTAGATTTTGGGTATAACAGATCATAATAAATGTGTCCGGCTGGCTATGCCCAGCCCCACACCGCCCGGAGGGCTTAAAATGCCAACAAGTCTCAAAATTCTGTGTAAACAGGGTGGGCGCCAAACTTTTTGGTGCCAAGGAATTCATACATTTTCCCCACTATTTGTTAAAAATGCCTCCAAAAAGGCTACAAAAATGCCACAAAAAACAGCAATGATGACCTTTTTGGATGTCTTTTTAGAAAAAAATGCATCAAACCACTAAATAGAATGCAGCAGCACCTTTACTGGGTGATGAACGTCAGTCATCCATGGCATCCACAATGGCCAAGTAAAGTTGTGTTTCACAACTGGTATTCTTACTAGAAGATGCCAACTGCTACTCAAACAGGTCACATTGTAGACAGAGTAACCAAAGGAACTCATCAGAACAACCAGTCAGGTTTCCATTTTTCAAAGAGGTTGCTAAAAAAAAAAAAGAGAGCTGCTGTCTGACTTGTTACTCTAGACCTGTGATGGCTAACCTCTAGAGACTGACCCAGAAATCTCACTCAAGCATCACCTTTTACACCTGTGATGGCTAACCTCCGGCACTCCAGCTGTGGTAAAACTACAACTCCTAAGATGCACATTTGCTTGGGTGTTCTCAGGACTCCATAGAAACGAATGGAGCATGCTGGGAGTCATAGTTTCACCACAGCTGGAGTGCCAGAAGTTGGCCATCACTGCTCTAGACCACTGGTTTACCTTCCCTTGTGCCACTGAATCTCCTACATTGACTTTCCATGAATACTAGCGCACCTAGCCCAGTTCTGTTATACACTGAGCATTACTTCTTTGCCATTCATGTCTTGGAAATGTACCACAGGCATCTAATAGAACAGGTGGTGGTCTACTTTTAGATGATACACTGTCAAGTCACTTTGCAAGCTGTCCATAAATGTATTATCTCCATGGAGGAGCAGCAGAAATTTGGCTCCAGTGGAGAATGACCTTGTTGTATTGACAGTAAGCAGCCATCTTTTTTTTTTTTTTTTTAATTTTGCTCCTATTTTAGATTTTTTTAAATTTTTTTATAATCATGTAAGTTCATTTTTTTGCAGCTATGTAAAATCGTACACAAAACAGCTTGTCACCGGGGAGGAATAGTGGGATTGAGGACTACGGTATAGCTCCACTTCAGACCAAACATTTTAGCTCTTTCAGCACTAGGAATCTTCATACGAACTACCAAGGACATGGTCAGTTTGACTTGTGCCCATCACCTCATCAGTGGTAAGATTTTATTATACACTGGGGAGGCAGGTTATGAAACAGCTGAGACCCCTACTGATCCCAAAGACGGGGGTTCCTGGTCATCTGCAAAGAAATGGTCATGGATGTCTATCTCTCATAGTAAGGCCTCCTGCACACGACCGTATGGCTTTTTCAGTATTTTGCGGTCCATTTTTCACGGATCTGTTGTTTGTTTCAATAGTGTTTCCGCTTCCGTTCTGTGTTTCCGTTTGTGATGCTTTTTTTGCGGATCGCAAACGGAAACGGAAGTATACAATAATGTTTAAACAGTAAGTACATTAAAAAAATTGGGCTGGGCAGAACATTTTCAATAGGTCGTTCCGCAAAAACAGAACAGATACGGAAGACATACAGATGAATTCAGTTTTTTGTTGTTGACCCATTGACTTGAATGGAGCCACGGATCGTTATTTGCAGGCAATAATAGGACATGTTCTATGTTTGAACGGAAATACGGAAACGGAAGGCATACGGAGTACCTTCCATTTTTTTTGCAGATCCATTGAAATGAATGGTTGTGTATACTGTCTGTATACGGAACACCAAAAAACTGAATGGTAACGGGGGAAAAAAAACGTTTGCGTGCAGGAGGCCTAATGGAACTAGGAACATGGCACTCATGCTCTTGGATTCTTTGGACTCCCTGTGCTCAGACCACTATGGTCAAAAAAGGTTTGTCATGGGAAAGGCCCTTTTAAAAGGGTTGTCGGAGGTCATTAAAAATCTTGCGCACAGATGGCAGCAGTGATTTGAGTAGCAGGTATACAGCACATGACCGTCATCTCATGCCATATACCTACACATCACTGCTGCAGTGGCAGGATGACCTGACCAGCTGTGCCTGAGAGAGGTAAGTATACCATGGTTTTTATTTTACAACGTTCAAAGGCATGACCAAGATTTTTAATTATCTCGGACAATCCTTTTAAAGGGGTGGTGTCAACTCAAGCATTGGTGACATATTGCCAGGATATACCCCCAATGTCTGATAGGTGCAAGTCCCACCTCTGGGACGCGCACCTATCTCTACAATGGAGCCTGCAAAGTGAAGGAGAGTGGACCGCTGAGTGCTAAAAATAACCGAGCGGTGTGCTTTGCTATTTTCATAAGTCCCATAGAAACGAATAAGAAGCGCACCGCGCAAGTGCGGCCACTACTCCATTCACTTTTATGGTGCAGCCGCATAGAAATGAATGGAGGGCAGCCATGCATACACAGTCCGCTCTCCTTCGCTTTGCAGGCTCCATTCTAGAGATAGGTGTGGGTCCCACTTCTGGACCAGTATCTATCGGACATTGGTGGCATAACCTAGAGATATGCCACCAATGGTTGAGATGATACACCCCCTTTAATTTTGCTCAGAGATCAATGCACAAAGTAGCTGCCGGACCCCTTTAACTGGGTTATCCTACAAAAAATTGTCTATATTTTTCGAACCAACTGCTGGATCTGAATACTTTTGTCATGACATGTAATAGCTGTTGAGTTATTCAATAAAATGTATCTGTTTAATGCCACTTGCTGTTTATTTTCCTTATTTCTTTGTCCACGTTGCTGAGGTGGTCGCACATGCTCAGTTCCATCCCCCAACTGCCACCAGCCATGTCTCCAATTAGAAGCTGTGACCATTAAAGGGAGAGAGCTGTATCAGAAAGGACAAGCCTCCAAGATGCCAGCCTGAACAGAATCTAGCAGAAAAATTAATGGGGAGATCTTTGGATGCATGAGAGGTACAGGGCTGGTTCTAGCTTTGTTAAAAAAGAGATTGTCATATACTCATGGGATAACCTCTCTACATGTCCTGTCTGGTGGTAATTAAAACAACCAGGCTTAAATGTTTTGCTTTGCTCTATATTTTTTTTTTTTTTGAACCCTCCTCCATAATGCAGCTGGATGTACTCTACAGTCGTGGCCAAAAGTTTTGAGAATGACATAAATATTGGAAATTGGAAAAGTTGCTGCTTAAGTTTTTATAATGGCAATTTGCATATACTCCAGAATGTTATGAAGAGTGATCAGATGAGTTGCATAGTCCTTCTTTGCCATGAAAATTAACTTAATCCCAAAAAAAACTTTCCACTGCATTTCATTGCTGTCATTAAAGGACCTGCTAAGATCATTTCAGTAATCGTCTTGTTAACTCAGGTGAGAATGTTGACGAGCACAAGGCTGGAGATCATTATGTCAGGCTGATTGGGTTAAAATGGCAGACTTGACATGTTAAAAGGAGGGTGATGCTTGAAATCATTGTTCTTCCATTGTTAACCATGGTGACCTGCAAAGAAACGCGTGCAGCCATCATTGCGTTGCATAAAAATGGCTTCACAGGAAAGGATATTGTGGCTACTAAGATTGCACCTCAATCAACAATTTATAGGATCATCAAGAACTTCAAGGAAAGAGGTTCAATTCTTGTTAAGAAGGCTTCAGGGCGTCCAAGAAAGTCCAGCAAGCGCCAGGATTGTCTCCTAAAGAGGATTCAGCTGCGGGATCGGAGTGCCACCAGTGCAGAACTTGCTCAGGAATGGCAGCAGGCAGGTGTGAGGGCATCTGCACGCACAGTAAGGCGAAGACTTTTGGAAGATGGCCTGGTGTCAAGAAGGGCAGCAAAGAAGCCACTTCTCTCCAAAAAAAACATCAGGGACAGATTGATCTTCTGCAGAAAATATGGTGAATGGACTGCTGAGGACTGGAGCAAAGTCATATTCTCCGATGAAGCCTCTTTCCGATTGTTTGGGGCATCAGGAAAAAGGCTTGTCCGGAGAAGAAAATGTGAGCGCTACCATCAGTCCTGTGTCATGCCAACAGTAAAGCATCCTGAGACCATTGATGTGTGGGGTTGCTTCTCATCCAAGGGAGTGGGCTCAATCACAATTTTGCCCAAAAACACAGCCATGAATAAAGAATGGTACCAAAACACCCTCCAACAGCAACTTCTTCCAACAATCCAACAACAGTTTGGTGAAGAACAATGCATTTTCCAGCACGATGGAGCACCGTGCCATAAGGCAAAAGTGATAACTAAGTGGCTCGGGGACCAAAACGTTGACATTTTGGGTCCATGGCCTGGAAACTCCCCAGATCTTAATCCCATTGAGAACTTGTGGTCAATCCTCAAGAGGCGGCTGGACAAACAAAAACCCACTAATTCTGACAAACTCCAAGAAGTGATTATGAAAGAATGGGTTGCTATCAGTCAGGAATTGGCCCAGAAGTTGATTGAGAGCATGCCCAGTCGAATTGCAGAGGTCCTGAAAAAGAAGGGCCAACACTGCAAATACTGACTCTTTGCATAAATGTCATGTAATTGTCGATAAAAGCCTTTGAAACGTATGAAGTGCGTGTAATTATATTTCACTACATCACAGAAACAACTGAAACAAAGATCTAAAAGCAGTTTAGCAGCAAACTTTGTGAAAACTTATATTTGTGTCATTCCCAAAACTTTTGGCCATGACTGTATGTATGTCTGTCTTTCAGTCAGTAAATGTATGTGTGTCTGTCATTGAGTGTCTGTGTGTGTATGTCAGTGAGTGAGTGTATGTCAGGGAGTGTAGATGTCTGTCGGTCAGTAAGTGTCTGTCTGTCTGTCTGTCTGTCAGTGAGTGTATGTGTACGTCATTCAGTGAGTGTCTGAGTGCGTGCGTGTCTGTCTGTCAGTGTGTGTGTCTGTCAAAATGGATCTTTGTCTAGGGCATCAAAAATCCTTGCACCGGCCCTGTCTACAATGTGCGGACACCGACCATGGGCCAGCCGCATGTGGATCGCGATCTCATTCACTTGTTCTATCTTTTTGGGGAACGAAAGCAAGGAACGGAACCCCATGAAAGCACTCCGTAATGCTTCCGTTCTGTACCGCACCTCCGGATTTGTGGACCCATTCAAGTGAATGGGTCCGCATCCATGATGCGGAATGCACACATCCATGATGAAGGCCGCAATACGGCCACGAGGGACACACTGTCGTGTGCAAGAGGCCTAAGGAAAATACCCAGTGTGTGCATAATAATTGTAAAAATTCTCCTCCACTTTGCTACTGTATATTCTGTATGCAAATCCACTGTGTATACACGTGGCCGTGAAATGAGCCCCTAAGGAGCTGGTGCAGAGGATGGGAGTGGTAGTGGCCCTGATGAGATGTGTCACAGTGGATTCCCTCAGGCCGTTGCTCCTGGTGTATCGGTGCAGTGGAAAGCTAATTTAAATAATCAGGCTGAAAGCAAAAGAATAAGTCTCTCATTACTCCGTGCAAAAGATAACATAGTATATCCAGCAGTAGTTGGTACAAAGTGCAGATTTTCTCCCCAGCTGGATAAGTGGTTGTTTATGACACCACTTGTGCTATCTTACTGATGACTTTCCTTTGAACTTCTGGCAAACGGCTATAAACGACACTTGTGGATATAGGTGTCCAACTGTCCACTGTGTAATGCAGGCCTGGATGTTATGTAGGTGATGGGTGTCTGGACTGTATTCCCTCACCTGCAACAGGGCCTGTTATGTGACCCTATCAATACTGTAGCTTTTCAGGTTTCCTGGTGTTCTTGCAATCTCTCTGGAGTAGTGGTCTCCCAGGAGAATTGGATCTGAAGCTGGTCCCTAAGATCCTAGGAGTAGGAGCAATTGGATGTGCTTCCTTCCTCACGACTGTCCTAGCTAGAACTCCTCCTCCTGGCAAGAAGTAGTACCAGCCCACACCTACCAGGAGGGGAGGAAAAGGATGGATAGTCGCATTCCCAATGCCAACCATACCTTATCTGGTGTACAGGGTACATGTGAACATAACAATTGCAGACACTCCCAGGTCCAGTGGAGTAGCAGGGGAAGCAGCTGCATCGGGGCCTGAGCTGACAAGGGGCTGGAAGCAGTAGTAAACAGTCTCAGACTGGCCACACCCCCTCTACACTCACTTCACTGCTGTAGAATGTCCTCAGAGCAGGGAGATAAGCCCCGCCCATCAACACGGATCATTAATAGAGGTGACTGGCTGCTTAATAGTGCAGTCAGGGCTCAGTACAGTGTGCTACAGGGAGATCCTGTCTCCCCTCCCTCTCCTAACTATTAGTACAGTCCAGCTTCTGCTACAGAGACTGCTCTGTAGCCTGCAATAACAGGAGGGAGAGGGGAGACTGAATAGTGACAGGAAGTGCTGCAGGAAGAAGAGCCTGTGCCTGGCACTATCAGGAGCCCATACATTCCAGGCTTATCCCTGCCAGCACTAGCTGTCCTGCATCTCATGCATTTATTTGCTGTTCTTTGTCCCCCTCCCCAAGTCCTGTGGGCTCCTGATGCCCCCTACTCATATCTGATGCCCTGTCCTCTGGAGCCCCCTACTCATCTGATGCCCTGTCCTCTAGGCCCCCTACCCATCTGATGCCCCAGTCCCATGGGCGCCTATGTGCTGCTTGGGGACACACAGTTATGAGGCCGGTCATCTGACCCCCATCCACCCAAACGTTTACAGAATGGGGACTGGAAGATCACAGAGCGGACCGGCGGGGAGCAGGTATAATGGTACAATGCGCTGCGAGTTCACATCACATTTTTGTCCCACATGTAACATACAGGGTGGGCCATTTATATGGATACACCTTAATAAAATGGGAATGGTTGGTGATATTAACTTCCTGTTTGTGGCACATTAGTATATGTGAGGGGGGAAACTTTTCAAGATGGGTGGTGACCATGGCGGCCATTTTGAAGTCGGCCATTTTGAATCCAACTTTTGTTTTTTCAATAGGAAGAGGGTCATTTGACACATCAAACTTATTGGGAATTTCACAAGAAAAACAATGGAGTGCTTGGTTTTAACGTAACTTTATTCTTTCATGAGTTATTTACAAGTTTCTGACCACTTACAAAATGTGTTCAATGTGCTGCCCATTGTGTTGGATTGTCAATGCAACCCTCTTCTCCCACTCTTCACACACTGATAGCAACACCGCAGGAGAAATGCTAGCACAGGCTTCCAGTATCCGTAGTTTCAGGTGCTGCACATCTCGTATCATCTGAAGGCAATCATCTATGCTGTGAAGATACGAGATGTGCAGCATCTGAAACTACGGATACTGGAAGCCTGTGCTAGCATTTCTCCTGCGGTGTTGCTATCAGTGTGTGAGAGTGGGAGAAGAGGGTTGCATTGACAATCCAACACAATGGGCAGCACATTTTGTAAGTGGTCAGAAACTTGTAAATAACTCATGAAAGAATAAAGTTACGTTAAAACCAAGCACACCATTGTTTTTCTTGTGAAATTCCCAATAAGTTTGATGTGTCAAATGACCCTCTTCCTATTGAAAAAACTAAAGTTGGATTCAAAATGGCCGACTTCAAAATGGCCGCCATGGTCACCACCCATCTTGAAAAGTTTCCCCCCTCACATATACTAATGTGCCACAAACAGGAAGTTAATATTACCAACCATTCCCATTTTATTAAGGTGTATCCATATAAATGGCCCACCCTGTACAATGTACGTGTGGAGAAAAGGAGGCAAATGCCTAGTATACTCCCCTTCTCCATCCTGCATAGTCCAGTGAAAACAAATACATGTTAAACGGATCTGTATTGTTTTTTTTTACAATGGAAGCCTATGGTGATGAACGCTACTGTATGACGCTGTCTGAGGCAACTGTGTAATGTATAGGGAGAGGCATTACCAGTAGAAAGAGGGAGGTGCTCATGCCGCTCTACAGAGCACTAGTGAGACTTCATTTGGAGTATTGTGCGCAGTACTGGAGACCATATCTCCAGAAGGATATTGATACTTTGGAGAGAGTTCAGAGAAGAGCTACTAAACTGGTACATGGATTGCAGGATAAAACTTACCAGGAAAGGTTAAAGGACCTTAACATGTATAGCTTGGAAGAAAGAAGAGACAGAGGGGATATGATAGAAACTTTTAAATACATAAAGGGAATCAACAAGGTAAAAGAGGAGAGAATATTTAAAAGAAGAAAAACTGCTACAAGAGGACATAGTTTTAAATTAGAGGGGCAAAGGTTTAATAGTAATATCAGGAAGTATTACTTTACTGAGAGAGTAGTGGATGCATGGAATAGCCTTCCTGCAGAAGTGGTAGCTGCAAATACAGTGAAGGAGTTTAAGCATGCATGGGATAGGCATAAGGCCATCCTTCATATAAGATAGGGCCAGGGGCTATCCATAGTACTCAGTATATTGGGCCGACTAGATGGGCCAAATGGTTCTTATCTGCCGACACATTCTAGGTTTCTATGTGTATATGCTTAACCTGGGGTAAAAATCTGATGTAAATACAGTCTATGGGCCAGTTCACATTGAGTTTTTTGGCGCTGATTTTGGAGCATTTCTGCCGCAGAAAATGTCTCAAAACAACCTTCCATTCACTTCAATGGGAAGCAGCACTTGCTTTTTTTTTTACACATATAAAAAAGAAGTGTGGAAAGAAGAAGCAGAGCACCCGATCTTGGGGCAGAATCAGCATTAAATCTCCCATTGAAATAAATGGAAAGCAGAAAAAAAAAATTCCATGCAGTTTTTGTGCATTTTCGGTGTAGTTTTTGGCACAGCTCTTTAAAATCCTCAAGTTGAAAATGTAACTTTGTATTGAAGTGAACATGCATTAAAAAAAAAAAATAGACGCATAAAAAAAATGCATTTTTATTTTTTTGGGCTTTTTTCTCGAGCTGAAAAAAAAAAAGTACTGTATATTCCGTGCAGATTTTTTAAACATGTTTCTCAAAGTCAATTGTGTGAACTGGGCCTAAGACTGGCATCAGTGGGGTATCTATCAGGAAAAGCAGCTGTATCTGGCCTCGGGGGCAGTACTAAATGATTTTGTTGCCAGGCACCCTCAACATGTGGTAATATTGGTACCTGGCCTCCTTAATTCATGAAAGGAAGGGCCCACCAGCCCGATTAATATGGTGCTGCATAGACCAAACAGAAGTACCAGAAGGAGAAGAAGGCATGGCAGCCTTGTGACGGTATGTGCCCGGCCTCATTGCAGAGAGGGCATCCTGCAGGTTCCGGGCTTGAGGGCAAGGCAGCTGAGAGAGGAGAGGTATGTGTTAGTGTAACACCCCTGAGTGGTGTTACCATTCCTACACCCTGCTACTATCTCTAATGGTCTAACCCAAATGTCATCTGTGTATTACATGGTGAAATAATAATATCTTTATGCAACTGTTCATTACATGTAATGTGCCTGGTTCACCAGCAGGTGGCAGTGCGAATGGCAGAGCTATCCTTGTATAGAATGGAACTTACCATTCCATTCTCCCCCTTTTGGGGTGAAGTGGGCCAGTCCTGCTTCCTGCCGAAAGGGTGGGGCAGAAGTTAGCGTTAGGGCTTGTTCACATGACCGTATGTAGATGACATCCGTGTGCTTTCCGTATTTTGTGGAACGGAACAGCTGGCCCTATCCTTGTCCGTAATGCAGACAATAATAGGAATAATAGGCTGACGCATCCACGTACAGGAGACTGGAGAGAGACCCATTGAAGGAATATAAAGATGGCTATATGTCACTAATACAGAAAGGTAGAGATATGGGTATATTCAATGAAACGGAATATAGATACCTGTGCGTGGAGGCGCCTGTCACCCCTATTATGCATGCTCTGCCCAAAATCCACAAGGGTGTCCACCCCCCCCTCCGCCCCATAGTCTCTGGTATGGGGTCCCTCACCGAGCGCCTGGGTAGTTGGCTGGACAACATTCTCCAGCCACTAGTCAGGCGCACACCGGGTTTCCTAAAGGATACGGCAGACGTCTTGCGAGCCATGTTCAGTTTCAAATGGGAAAGTAATTTCAAATGGATTGCGGCAGACGTTATTGCACTGTATCCCTCTATCCCCCGCGGGGTCGCCCTGCTGGCCATGGAATATCATCTCCATAGATACACGGGATTCAGTTCCAGCTATATAGATTATGCTTGTGAGGTCACTGCTTATTTATTGACCCACAATTATTTTATGTTTGATGGTGTGCATAACTTGCAGACCCGTGGAGTGTCAATGGGGGCCAAATTCTCGCCGTCATTGGCCAATTTGACCATGGCATACTGGGAAGAGAAATACATTTACAGTCTGGACAATCCATTTGGGCCTGGATTGGTCTGGTACGGCAGATACATCGATGACCTGCTCATGGTATGGGCGGGCGATGTGTCTGCCGTCCCGGACCTCCAGGTCTATCTTAATGGTAATGATTACAACTTGCGCTTTACGTCTACTGTGGATGAATCCCATATCAATTTTCTGGATTTGACACTCCACGGCAGTCCAGGGGAGGTGGTGCACACACGAACTTATAGAAAAGATATAGCTGGAAACTCGATCCTGGATGCTAGGAGTCATCATCCTTTGCATACCATCAGGGCGATTCCCGTGGGGGAATATATACGGACCGCAAGAAATTGCAGTTCACCAGAGTTACTAGAAGAGGAATTCAGCAGGGTAGATAAAAGGCTAAAGGCCCGAAATTATCCTGACTGGATGATTCAAATAGGCAGAGGTATTGCACTGCATAAAAATAGACTGGAAATGCTTTTTGGAAAAACGAAGGACTGCAGGGAATCCAACACATCTGCGGGGAGTGGGAGGGCACATGGAGACAGGGACCAGGACAGCATCCCTACTTTATCTCTAACATACAGTAGGAAATTTAATATAATCAGCGCTACAATCAAGCGATGCCTCCCCATCCTATAGGATGATGAGATCCTATATAATGCTCTGAAATCAGGCTGTAGAATTGTTTCCAGGAGGGCTACCACGTTGTCCTGCTCACTGTCTCCATCCCTCTTCACTTCCAACAGTAAGGGAGCCAACATTAAATCCAGCTGGCTCAAGTACAGGGGTTTCTCCAGATGTGGGGGCAACCCATGTAAAAGCTGTAGTTATGTGATCCCCTTGCAGTCCTTTGACAAGGCTGACCATTCCTTCAGTTTTCCCATCCAAAGTTACATCAACTGTAACACTGAAGGGGTGGTCTATATCATACGGTGCACTGACTGTGATCTGATGTATGTCGGGAGCATGATTCACACTGTGCGGTTACTTCCCTTTTCCTGCCTCCACCTGGGAGGCCGTGATCACGGCTCCCAGGGGCGAAATTCAGGTGGGGTTCCCACACGCCGTGTACCACACACCATGCATATAATCAACTGATGCCTATTCATTAACAATGTGAATTAACCACCTCCGGACCGCCTAACGCAGGATCGCGTTCCGGAGGTGGCAGCCCTGCGCAGAGTCACGCATATATGCGTCATCTCGCGATGGCCGAGATTTCCTGTGAACGCGCGCACACAGGCGCGCGCGCTCACAGGAACGGAAGGTAAGAGAGTTGATCTCCAGCCTGCCAGCGGCGATCGTTCGCTGGCAGGCTGGAGATGTGATTTTTTTAACCCCTAACAGGTATGTTAGACGCTGTTTTGATAACAGCGTCTAATATACCTGCTACCTGGTCCTCTGGTGGTCCCATTTGTTTGGATCGACCACCAGAGGACACAGGTAGCTCAGTAAAGTCCCACCAAGCACCACTACACTACACTACACCCCCCCCCCCCGTCACTTATTAACCCCTTATTAGCCCCTGATCACCCCATATAGACTCCCTGATCACCCCCCTGTCATTGATCACCCCCCTGTCATTGATTACCCCCCTGTAAAGCTCCATTCAGATGTCCGCATGATTTTTACGGATCCACTGATAGATGGATCGGATCCGCAAAACGCATCCGGACGTCTGAATGAAGCCTTACAGGGGCGTGATCAATGACTGGTTATCACCCCATATAGACTCCCTGATTACCCCCCTGTCATTGATCAACCCCCTGTAAAGCTCCATTCAGATGTCCGCATGATTTTTACGGATGCACTGATAGATGGATCCGATCCGCAAAACGCATCCGGACGTCTGAATGAAGCCTTACAGGGGCATGATCAATGACTGTGGTGATCACCCCATATAGACTCCCTGATCACCCCCCTGTCATTGATCACCCCCCTGTAAAGCTCCATTCAGATGTCCGCATGATTTTTACGGATGCACTGATAGATGGATCCGATCCGCAAAACGCATCCGGACGTCTGAATGAAGCCTTACAGGGGCATGATCAATGACTGTGGTGATCACCCCATATAGACTCCCTGATCACCCCCCTGTAAAGCTCCATTCAGATGTCCGCATGATTTTTACGGATGCACTGATAGATGGATCCGATCCGCAAAACGCATCCGGACGTCTGAATGAAGCCTTACAGGGGCGTGATCAATGACTGTGGTGATCACCCCATATAGACTCCCTGATCACCCCCCTGTCATTGATTACCCCCCTGTAAAGCTCCATTCAGACGTCCGCATGATTTTTACGGATCCACTGATAGATGGATCGGATCCGCAAAACGCATCCGGACGTCTGAATGAAGCCTTACAGGGGCGTGATCAATGACTGTGGTGATCACCCCATATAGACTCCCTGATCAACCCTCCTGTCATTGATCAACCCCCCTGTCATTGATCAACCCCCCTGTCATTGATCAACCCCCCTGTCATTGATCAACCCCCCTGTCATTGATCAACCCCCCTGTCATTGATCAACCCCCCTGTCATTGATCACCCCCCTGTCATTGATCACCCCTCTGTAAGGCTCCATTCAGATATTTTTTTGGCCCAAGTTAGCAGAATTTTTTTTTTTTTTTTTCTTACAAAGTCTCATATTCCACTAACTTGTGTCAAAAAATAAAATCTCACATGAACTCACCATACCCCTCACGGAATCCAAATGCGTAAAATTTTTTAGACATTTATATTCCAGACTTCTTCTCACGCTTTAGGGCCCCTAGAATGCCAGGGCAGTATAAATACCCCACATGTGACCCCATTTCGGAAAGAAGACACCCCCAGGTATTCCGTGAGGGGCATATTGAGTCCATGAAAGATTGAAATTTTTGTCCCAAGTTAGCGGAACGGGAGACTTTGTGAGAAAAAAATTAAAAATATCAATTTCCGCTAACTTGTGCCAAAAAAAAAAAAATTCTATGAACTCGCCATGCCCCTCATTGAATACCTTGGGGTGTCTTCTTTCCAAAATGGGGTCACATGTGGGGTATTTATACTGCCCTGGCATTCTAGGGGCCCCAAAGCGTGAGAAGAAGTCTGGTATCCAAATGTCTAAAAATGCCCTCCTAAAAGGAATTTGGGCACCTTTGCGCATCTAGGCTGCAAAAAAGTGTCACACATCTGGTATCGCCGTACTCAGGAGAAGTTGGGGAATGTGTTTTGGGGTGTCATTTTACATATACCCATGCTGGGTGAGAGAAATATCTTGGTCAAATGCCAACTTTGTATAAAAAAATGGGAAAAGTTGTCTTTTGCCAAGATATTTCTCTCACCCAGCATGGGTATATGTAAAATGACACCCCAAAACACATTCCCCAACTTCTCCTGAATACGGCGATACCACATGTGTGACACTTTTTTGCAGCCTAGGTGGGCAAAGGGGCCCATATTCCAAAGAGCACCTTTAGGATTTCACAGGTCATTTACCTACTTACCACACATTAGGGCCCCTGGAAAATGCCAGGGCAGTATAACTACCCCACAAGTGACCCCATTTTGGAAAGAAGACACCCCAAGGTATTCCGTGAGGGGCATGGCGAGTTCCTAGAATTTTTTATTTTTTGTCACAAGTTAGTGGAAAATGCTTATTTTTTTTTTATTTCTTTTTTCATACAAAGTCTCATATTCCACTAACTTGTGACAAAAAATAAAAAGTTCCATGAACTCACTATGCCCATCAGCGAATACCTTGGGGTCTCTTCTTTCCAAAATGGGGTCACTTGTGGGGTAGTTATACTGCCCTGGCATTCTAGGGGCCCAAATGTGTGGTAAGGAGTTTGAAATCAAATTCTGTAAAAAATGACCTGTGAAATCCGAAAGGTGCTCTTTGGAATATGGGCCCCTTTGCCCACCTAGGCTGCAAAAAAGTGTCACACATCTGGTATCTCCGTAATCGGGAGAAGTTGGGGAATGTGTTTTGGGGTGTCATTTTACATATACCCATGCTGGGTGAGAGAAATATCTTGGCAAAAGACAACTTTTCCCATTTTTTTATACAAAGTTGGCATTTGACCAAGATATTTATCTCACCCAGCATGGGTATATGTAAAAAGACACCCCAAAACACATTCCTCAACTTCTCCTGAATACAGAGATACCAGATGTGTGACACTTTTTTGCAGCCTAGGTGGGCAAAGGGGCCCACATTCCAAAGAGCACCTTTCGGATTTCACAGGTCATTTACCTACTTACCACACATTTGGGCCCCTAGAATGCCAGGGCAGTATAACTACCCCACAAGTGACCCCATTTTGGAAAGAAGAGACCCCAAGGTATTCGCTGATGGGCATAGTGAGTTCATGGAAGTTTTTATTTTTTGTCACAAGTTTGTGGAATATGAGACTTTGTATGAAAAAAAAAAATAAAAATAAAAATCATCATTTTCCACTAACTTGTGACAAAAAATAAAAAATTCTAGGAACTCGCCATGCCCCTCACGGAATACCTTGGGGTGTCTTCTTTCCAAAATGGGGTCACTTGTGGGGTAGTTATACTGCCCTGGTATTCTAGGGGCCCAAATGTGTGGTAAGGAGTTTGAAATCAAATTCAGGAAAAAATGAGGAGTGAAATCCGAAAGGTGCTCTTTGGAATATGGGCCCCTTTGCCCACCTAGGCTGCAAAAAAGTGTCACACATCTGGTATCCCCGTACTCAGGAGAAGTTGAGGAATGTGTTTTGGGGTGTCTTTTTACATATACCCATGCTGGGTGAGATAAATATCTTGGTCAAATGACAACTTTGTATAAAAAAATGGGAAAAGTTGTCTTTTGCCAAGATATTTCTCTCACCCAGCATGGGTATATATAAAATGACACCCCAAAACACATTCCCCACCTTCTCCTGAGTACGGAGATACCAGATGTGTGACACTTTTTTGCAGCCTAGGTGGGCAAAGGGGCCCATATTCCAAAGAGCACCTTTCGGATTTCACTGGTCATTTTTTACAGAATTTGATTTCAAACTCCTTACCACACATTTGGGCCCCTAGAATGCCAGGGCAGTAGAACTACCCCACAAGTGACCCCATTTTGGAAAGAAGAGACCCCAAGGTATTCGCTGATGGGCATAGTGAGTTCATAGAACTTTTTATTTTTTGTCACAAGTTAGTGGAATATGAGACTTTGTAAGAAAAAAAAAAAAAAAAATCATAATTTTCCGCTAACTTGTGACAAAAAGTAAAAAGTTCTATGAACTCACTATGCCCATCAGCGAATACCTTAGGGTGTCTACTTTCAGAAATGGGGTCATTTGTGGGGTGTTTGTACTGTCTGGGCATTGTAGAACCTCAGGAAACATGACAGGTGCTCAGAAAGTCAGAGCTGCTTCAAAAAGCGGAAATTCACATTTTTGTACCATAGTTTGTAAACGCTATAACTTTTACCCAAACCATTTTTTTTTTACCCAAACATTTTTTTTTTATCAAAGACATGTAGAACTATAAATTTAGAGCAAAATTTCTATATGGATGTCGTTTTTTTTTGCAAAATTTTACAACTGAAAGTGAAAAATGTCATTTTTTTGCAAAAAAATCGTTAAATTTCGATTAATAACAAAAAAAGTAAAAATGTCAGCAGCAATGAAATACCACCAAATGAAAGCTCTATTAGTGAGAAGAAAAGGAGGTAAAATTCATTTGGGTGGTAAGTTGCATGACCGAGCAATAAACGGTGAAAGTAGTGTAGGTCAGAAGTGTAAAAAGTGGCCTGGTCTTTCAGGGTGTTTAAGCACTGGGGGCTGAAGTGGTTAAATCGCTAAAAACTACTGTTTTAATTTCTTGCGCATATATCAATATATATTAATAAAAAATAGAATATATATGTAATCTTTTCAGATCTGCAACCCACGGCAATGTGTAGGGCCATATTGGTTTTGTAATGTATGTTTTTACAAGTTGTTATATGGAGTATGCTGTTCACACTGTGCGGTTTCTGTCCTTTCCTTGTATGTGTTTGGAACATGGGATTTGGTTCCCTAAGGGTTAATCTGGAGTGAATGTTCCCACACAGTGTGTAACCCATTCAATATGTGATTAGCAGGTTGTAAGAAGGGTGTGACGCATAGTGGGACATCCAATGGAGTTGGTGCCCTGCCTCTCAAAATTTGGAGGGTTGGACACTATACTCCTATAAATTGTGGGGTCACACTATGAAGCACCGTTACGACTAAGGGTCCAGTACCTGAAACGCGTCAACGTTTGCATTCCGTGTACCAAGTGGCTGTGTCTGCTGTTTGTATAAAGAAGAAGCTTTTAAAAGGATCTCCATTGCTTCCGAGACCTCTCCTTTCTAAGTTACTTGCAGCCTGCAGTGGGGACACACCCCTAAGGTTTTGGAGTCGGGACTATTCTATGACCGGGAAGGTGAGCTGGATAAAGTCTTTTTTGAATAATAGGACATGTTCTATCTTTTTGCGGAACAGAAATATGAGAATACGGAAACTGAATTGTCACTGAGTACATTCCTTTTTCTTTTTTTTTTTGGACCCATTGAAATGAATGGTTCCGTATACTGTCCGCAAAAAAAAAATCAAAACAGAAAAAATATACGGTCGTGTGAATGAGCCCTTAGTTCTAGACAGGAGGAGTGTGAGCACCCTTAGCTCTGCTGGCTATGAAGAAAGAGGTCTGGAAGCCATAGGGCCAGAGGAAATTTTCTTCGGCCACCACAAGAGAAATCAGCAAGAGTAAGAGTACTTCGGCTGAAGATCAGTTTTACTGAGTGTCAGGAAGGGGAATAACAGTCGACGGCACCCCATCCAAGGACACCAGAACAGTCCTAAAGTACAGTAACCAGACTTAAGCAGAATTTAGTGCAGCTTAAAGAAAGAAAGCAAAGTATTTAACCAAGCCTGTCAGTACAGCAGAGAGAGAGAAGCAAGCAGAGTTATTGAAGAAGCCTTCCAGTTTATGCCAAAGCCTGCTGGGACCAAGACAAAGCTTGAAGATTGTTTTAATGAACATTTATTCAAGTAAGGCCTCATGCACACGGCCGTTGGGCGGCCCGCAAACGGTGGGTCGGCAATCCACGGGCGCCGGCTGTGTGCACCCCGCATCACAGATGCAGACCCATTCACTTGAATAGGTCTACAATTCCGGAGATGCGGAACGGAGTCACGGAACACCGGAAGCACTGCAGAGTGCTTCCGTGGTGTTTCTTTCCGTTGTTCTGCACCGCAAATAAATATGACGTCATATTTTTTGGCGGTGCGGACAGACCATGGACCCATTCAAGTTGAATGTGTCCGGCCCGCTGCATGGATGTTGCCCGTGCATTGGGGACCGCACAACGGCCGTGTGCATGAGGCCTTAAAGGGGTTGTCCGGGTTCAGAGCTGAACCCGGACATACCTCCATTCTCACCCCGGCACCCCCATTGACATGAGCATCGGAGCAGTTCATGCTCCGATGCTCTCCTTTGCCCTGCGCAGGGCAAAGGCATTTTTTTCAGATCCGGTGATGTACCAGGGCTGTACATGGGGCTGCCAGTAACCCTGGTGATGTCACCGGCACTGATGGGCGGGATTTAGCGCTGCCCTAGCCAGTAAAACAGCTAGGGCAGCGCTAAAGCCCGCCCATCAGAGTCGGTGACGTCACCGAACACATGGCCGGGCGGAGGTTTCCGCCCGGCCGTGTGTTATTGAAAACAAAAGAGCCCGTGCCCTGCGTGATTTAGCACAGGGCAAGGGAGCGCATCGGAGCATGAGCTGCTCCGATACTAGCCTCAGGTGGGTTTGCTGGGTGAAAATAAGGGTATGTCTGGGTTCAGCTCTGAACCCGGACAACCCCTTTAAGCTGCTGTTCATCTACATACAAGGATTGGCCTCAATCTATCTTTTTCAAATTCCTCAATTATTCCCCCTTTTTATTGCTTTGGAGCCAAAGCCTGGGGTCCAGCAGTATCCAGGTAGGAGCACCGTGAAACATAAAGAGACATTTAGGCCACACTGTTACACCACTCAGCATTTCCTATTACACCTGGGTCGCAATAGAGGGTCCTGGGGGGCGGCAC
Source organism: Bufo bufo (assembly GCF_905171765.1). NCBI lineage: Eukaryota > Metazoa > Chordata > Amphibia > Anura > Bufonidae > Bufo > Bufo bufo. Next base: position 321,369,619 of record NC_053394.1, on the reverse strand, counting down.
CCGTTGCATTAGGCTATTGCGACACTGATCGCATGACAGCCAGGATTGCTGAGTAGTGGTGATCCCTTTGAAATTCATGGTATCACTGCGGCAGTCACAAGAAATCCAACACGGCTGGATTTCCTGTGACTGCCACAAGAGCGGGGGTTGCATTGAAGGAGGGGGTTCCCGTTAAATATTTGCTGTGGGGCCCAGTCACTTCTAGCTACGCCACTGCCATGGGCGTAGGAAGCGGGGGGGGGACTGATCTCCCCCAGGAAATAATGCGGGGGGGGGACAGGTATGGTCAAATCCCCCCCAGCGGCAGTGTGTGCGGCGGCGGCGGGGCAGGCACTGAGATGAGCGCTTCCATTGTGGAAGTGAAGCGCTCATCTCCATAGTGATCTGTTTGTATCGCCGTCCTCAAGACAGCGATACAAACAGAAGGCTGCGGAGGAGCAGGGCAGGGAGGTGTGTCCCTTTCCTGTTCCTCTGATAGGCTGCCGGCACTACTAGGCCGTCAGCCTATCAGAGGCCGGCGTAGGCGGCGCGATGACATCATCGCGCCGCCTGAGCCGTATATCGCTGGAGTCGGGACACAGGCCGGAAGAGGCCTGCATCGCATCGCTCCAAAGAGGTAAGTATAAGTGTTAATTATTTTTTTTTTTATATATATATACAATACTTTGTTTTACTGTCACATGATTGGGGGGGACTATTACTGGCACTTGATTGGGGGGGCTATTACTGGCACTTGATTGGGGGGGGCTACTACTGGCACTTGATTGGGGGGGGCTACTACTGGCACTTGATTGGAGGGGGCTATTACTGGCACTTGATTGGGGGGGCTATTACTGGCACTTGATGGGGGGGCTATTACTGGCACTTGATTGGGGGGGCTATTACTGGCACTTGATTGGGGGGGCTATTACTGGCACTTGATTGGGGGGGGCTATTACTGGCACTTGATTGGAGGGGGCTATTACTGGCACTTGATTGGAGGGGGCTACTACTGGCACTTGATTGGAGGGGGCTACTACTGGCACTTGATTGGAGGGGGCTATTACTGGCACATGATTGGGAGGCTGTTATTATTGGCACATGATTGGGGGGGCTGTTATTACTGGCTGAATGAGAGGCACTGGGGCTCGTATCCAAGGTCTGATTGGGGGTCATTCATATTGGGGTCTGAGCTGAGGTGTGATCTGAGGTCTTATTAACATTGGGGATCTTATTGGGGCTGTTAGCTGAGGTCTGATTAACATTGGGGGTCTGATTGGTCGTCTGACCTGAGGTGTAATGAAAAATATTTTTTTCTTATTGTGCCCACTTCCAGCCCGGAGCTCAGAGCACTGATCCGGAGCAGCTTGGAGAAAAAGGCCTCACAGTCTCCTACACTCCTTCTGCCCGGCCAAGCCAGCCAGCACCCCTGAGTCTTCAGAACTGTAAGTGGGGGGGGGGGGGGGGGGTGTCACACACACACACTTAAAATTTAAAGATATAAATAAGGCTACTTTCACACTAGCGTTCAGAACGGATCCGTCTGCATTATAGTTTGAAAAAAAAAACTAAGTCTGAAAGTTGTTCAGACGGATCCGTCCAGACTTTACATTGAAAGTCAATGGGGGACGGATCCGTTTGAAGATTGAGCCATATGGTGTCATCTTCAAGCGGATCCGTCCCCATTGACTTCCACTGTAAGTCTGGACGGATCCACTTGCTGAGCGGAGGCTGAACGCTGCCAGACTGATGCATTCTGAGCGGATCCGCGTCCACTCAGAATGCATTGGGGCTGTACGGATGCGTTCGGGGCCGCTTGTGAGACCCTTCAAACGGAGCTCACGAGCGGACACCCGAACGCAGGTGTGAAAGTAGCCTAACTTGCAGTTTACTGAATAAGAATATACCCGGCGAGCAAAAATGCTGTCCCCCCCCCCCAGATTTTTGGGGGTTCCTACACCCATGGCCACGGCCCAGGTCTGCGACTCACTACACCCTGTACATGGGGTTATAACCTCCTGTCAGAGAACGGCTCTCCACAGGGGTCTGTCAGCCCTAAAAGCATGAAGGTAAGTGGACCTCCCTTTCACAGTGGGCAGTGCCTGTAGCATGTACATGGACGTTGTGCTCCACAGGTTGTTGACATGAGGGGAAGCATGGAGCCCCACAGATCCCTGCGCTCCCTCCTCCTCCTCCCGCCATGAATGAAGTCCGCTCTGTTCTCCGATTTATGAATGAGTGCCAGAGTTCTGAATGGAACTCGGAGCAGCTCCGCCCCTGATTGGCTGGCCGTTCCCTCCCCTACTTCCATTGGCTGGGCGGGGCCGGCGCCGAGCGCGCTGATTGGCTCCCTTCGCTCAGGCTGGCTTTCATTCACAAAAAAACTCAATGAAACAAAAGAAGAGAAGGGGAAATGTGAGACCATGAAAGAGGAAACTCACCAATCGCGGCCTCCCCTGGGCAAACAACTGTCTGAGCTGCGAGAAAAACAAGTCCTTTCAAATCAGCACTTTAAATCTGGGGCTGCAGGGCTCCCTTCCCTCCCCTCTCTGCCGATCCCTCTCCTGCAAAGCGAATCGCAGCCACCGAGACTTCCTGCAGCTGCTAGAGCACCGAGGTGAGGGATCCGAGCGCGTACAGCGATCTGCTGGGTGTAAAGGGAGGAGGATCGCGCGGAGCACACCCTGGGCAGCCATGGGCAGTGGATCCTGGCGCCTGTGGCAGCCATGAGAGCTCCTGGCATCTCGGGCACTTCTGGCGGCGGGCTGAGCCGATCTCTTGGAGCGGAGTTTCCCTCGGTAGTGGTGGGGGGGGTTGCATCCTCCATATGTTCTTGTTGGGACAGAGCAGCATGGCTTCTGGAGGGCTGGAAACCAGTAAAGGCAAACTGGTTGTGCTGGGAGTTGACAAGGCCGGGTACAGACGCTGCGATCTTTACTGGTGGCGATAATCAGCGGGTTGACGTTTTATTGGAAAACTTTTGACGTTTTTAAATCTTTTTTTTTTTTGTGCAATTTTATTAAACTCAATAAAAAAAAAAAAATGCATAAAAAAAAAAGCTTTTTATACTTAAAGGAAAAATGTTACACTTTTCCTAGGGGAAAAAACAAGTAACGCGGCCCACTCTGAGGCGTGAGACAGCGCCACCGTATCTAAAACAATTTTGGAAAACTGTTTTGTGGCAGTAATAAAAAAATCTCAAAATAAAAACATGAGATGGTGTATAGGTTTATAAAGTGACATCACAAATCCTAAAGATTCTCTGTAGGCAGGACCTTTGCTGCCCCCGGGCCCTGGATGTCCTGCAGGCTTCGGCCGGGGCTTATACATTGCCAGAATTTAGTTTCGGACCTGGTCTCTGTGTATATATAATATATATATACTGTCCTATTGGTTTAAATCCATGGCTAATTGGCCACAGCTTTTCTTGACTAGACACCCCACTCCCCCTCTCCTCCCCCCCCCCCCTCCTGTGTGCATTTTTGTGAATGGGTCTCATTATGTATGCATGTTTGTGCTCTCCATTCATGCGCCCCCCCCCCCTCCTCTTTCCTGTCCTTGCAGACTGCTGATCCTCCATGACAACACACAGTTAACAAATGGACCATAGGATGAGAGGTTACCTGGATCAGCAAGTGCCTTATACCCTGACAAATGTGAGTCTTCAGCTCTTCTCCTCCTCCTCCTCCTGTCTACTTGCTCCAACTTTCCCTGTAATGGTCACCACCAGATCTTCTTCCTTCCTCTCCTGATTGCTTATGCAACCTCGCCTTGCTGCGATCCGCATTACTTTTAATTTGACGCTCAGATTTTATTTATTTTTTTCCCTCCCAATATTTCGAGTAGAACCCTCAAGGTAATGGAGACGTAGACCGATACTGTATGGCCGGCAGGAGAAAATTCATGGATGCAGATCTCCCGCCCCAAGAATCTGAAGGTAACGTCAACATTTACCTTTTTGTCAAGGGCACAAAGGAGGGGGGGGGGGGGCAAATATTTGCTTTTCTACGGACACGTTGTCAGCGTGAATTTACCTTTCCCGATCCACAATCAATGTTGTTTTGTTATTGTTATGTTATATTGTTTAGTATTTTTATGTGCTTCATGGATTTGTATCGTTCTGGTAGAAAACGCTCCTCTCCTAGTAAATGCATTGCGCCACATAGGGTGACGAGGACCTTAATGTCCCACATTTCTAGACCGCAGAGCTTTCGGTGGGCACATGATGGGGGAACGTTCATCCGATGTTTTATATGTTTTGTGGCGTGAAAATGACTCAAATCATGTCGCACGTGCTTGGTCGGTGTGACATTGTGTGGCTTGTGCCGCCCTGCGCCACTTTCAGTATTGGGGTGAAAATTGGATCACTTTTTTTGGACGTCTTTTTAAAGTGTTTTACAAAAGTCGTCTCTCCGCGCCCCGGGAACCCCAAAGGGCACTTCCGCTGAAATAGGCTTGGCTCTAATGCACTTGCGCCAAATTTATGCCAATTTCACTCATTTGGAGCAGGTGCGCTAGAAACTCCAAGCAAAAAAAAAAAAAAAAACAACTAACCTACAATGATGATTGATATTTATCAGATCAGGGTGTGTCATTGACCAAAATGGTGTCGTCTGTGGTTTTCCCACGCTGACGCTTACTCCATGACAAAGTCGGCTCTGCTGCATCTGCGGACGTGGGATAAGCATCCTGTGATCCCATGCACGCTATAGGTGCGCCGTGTGCGAACTCTAAAACCTGGTCTCGATAAGGGTAGACTTCGCTGCATGGTATATAGAATTTGAGGTTTCCTGTGGGCGATGAGATTTGCATTAACCCCTTATAGGGAACGTATATTGGCATCCAACAGTCTACGGCTGAAGGGAGTGTCTGTGTTCAGATGTAAGCCGGATCCTGCATTCACACTCTTCCTCTCCCTTTCAGATCTCTTTCAGGATTTAAGCCAATTCCAAGAAACCTGGTTAACAGAAGGTAAGTCCCCATTATTCTTCCACGGTCGGCACATCTGTATTTATTCCCCCCCTCCCCTATATTTATTCTAGCCGCTCCACAGATGAGCGCTATTTTTCTTTTCTGCCAACGTTTTGGGACTTGTTTAACTTCGGGATTATGAATAAAACAATTGTGCTGTGTATTTGCTTATGAATAGGATCTGGCTCCGGGCCCATACTCCTCCCCCCCCCCCCCCACACATCCCAAGCTTTCCCCGTTTTTTTTTTTTTAAGTTTCTTTTTTTTTTTTAAGTCTTACATGGTTGATACTGGTCATGCAAGAGTTAAGACTGTCATTTGTCGGAGCGTTCGCCTTGTGTTGGTCTTCTCTATGCTTTTTTGCTTTGAATCGCTTTCTGCCATTTTTTTATTTTTTTTTCCAAACATGAGTTTGAAAGGAAAAGCAATTCCTCGGGGTCTAATTAGACGGAGAGCAAATGGAATTGTAGATGGAGATTGTTCTGCCGTCTACACGAGCTCGGAAGTCGTGATCATTTATTAATCTCGCACCCACCTATCCTGCAATGTTTGAGGAAGAAAATAGCGCAGCAGTCGGTATAGACTTTGGACTTTGAGGCGTAGGAGCTTACAGTCTAGAGCATCTTTGTCACACGTATTGGAGCGGACAAGTTTACGTTCCGGATCATAAGTTGTATTGTAGAGGGGGTATTCGCACTGCTGTAGTGTGATCGTTGGGGCTCATGCACACAAACGTATCTTGTCTGTGTCAGTTTCGTTGTTTGACAGTTTTTTTGCGCACTGAGTAATTTCAGGTCTTTTTGTGGCCCCATTGAAGTGAATAGTTCCGCATGCGGGCAGCAACAAAACCCGGAAATGACATATATCTCTCTGTTCCGCAAAAAAAGGACAAGGATAGGACTGTTCTATCAGGGGCCAGCTGTTCCGTTCCGCAAAATACGGAATGCACGATGTCATCTGTATTTTTTGCAGATCCGTTTTTTGCGGACCGCAAAAGACATACGGTCGTGTACATGAGCCCTTACTTTGGATGTAATTTACTTGCATAGGGGCTACTTGGTTCAGGAATGGAAACTATCGCTGATTTAGGCCTCTTGCACACGAATGTATTTTTATTTCCGTTTGCGGTCCGTATGCTGAACCATTAATTTCAATGGTTCCGCAAAAAAAAAACGGAATGTACTCAGTGTGCATTCCGTTTCCGTATTTCCTCATATCCGTTCCGCTAAAAGATAGAACTTTTCCTATTATTGTCCGCATAACGGAATGCACACGGACGTTCCTCAAAATACGGAATGCACACGGACGTCATCCGTATATTTTGCGGATCCGTTATTTGCGGACCACAAAATGCATACGGTCGTGTGCATGAGGCCTTAGAGAGTAATGGAACATAGAAGCTGACAATCTAGAGGATAGTGCTACATACAGGTTCACCTTAGTGGTGCATAGGAGCTTACAATCTAGAGCAGGGATGGCCAACCTGCGGCTCTCCAGCTGCTGTAAAACTACAACTCCCACCATGCCCTGCTGTAGGTTGATAGCTGTAGGCAGTGTGGGCATGCTGGGAGTTGTAGTTTTGCAACAACTGGAGGGCCTCAGGTTGGCCATCGCTGATCTAGAGCAGTGTTTCCCAACCAGTATGCCTCCAGCTGTTGCAAAACTACAACTCCCCGCATGCCCGCACAGCCAAAGGCTCTCCGGGCATGCTGGGAGTTGTAGTTTTGCAACAGCTGGAGGCATACTGGTTGGGAAACACTGATCTAGAGGATAGTGCTACATCTAGGCTTAGGATCCATTCACACGTCCGTTGTTTCTTTCCTGATCTGTTCCGTTTTTTGCGGAACAGATCTGGACCCATTCATTTTCAATGGGTCCTGAAAAAAAAATCAGACATTGAGCTGTCCGTTTTTTTTCAGGACCCATTGAAAATGAATGGGTCCAGATCTGGACCAGATCTGTTCCGCAAAAAACGGAACAGATCAGGAAAGAAACAACGGACGTGTGAATAGACCCTTACTGTCTATATAGTGGTGCATCGGAGCTTACAATCTATAGTGCTATCTAGAGGCATACAGTCTACATAGTAGTCTATAGGAACTTACAATCTTGAGCAGGTATTGGCAACCTCCGGCAATCCAGCTGTTCTGAGACTACAACTCCAAGAATCCTCTTTTCATTTCTATGGGAGTTACAAGAACAGCTGAGTACGTGTGCATGCTGGGAGTTATAGTTTCACAGCAGCTGGAGTTTAGGAGGTTGCTGATCCCTGATCTATACAGGTTCACCTTTGACATAGCGGTGCATAGGAGCTTCCAATCTATAGTGCTACATACAGGCTTACTATCTACATGGTGATGCATAGGAGCTTACAATCTATAGTGCCACATACAGGCTTACTATCTACACGGTGGTGCGTAGGAGCTTACAATCTATAGTGCTACATACAGGCTTACTATCTACATGGTGATGCATAGGAGCTTACAATCTATAGTGCTACATACAGGCTTACTATCTACATGGCGGTGCATAGGAGCTTACAATCTATAGTGCTACATACAGGCTTACAATCTATAGTGCTACATACAGGCTTCCTATCTACATGGTGATGCATAGGAGCTTACCATCTGCAGTTGCTTTGTTATCATTTCTATTCCTATCTGTAATTGTGCAGCAATAGTTAATCTAGGTAGATTTCATTATTCTTTTTTTTGCATGTAATCTTCTCGATAAGCTGCATGAACACTTGATGTCGATAGCCAGTTGTTTTTTCCAGCAGTTATATATCGGACTCTTGACAGTTTTCCTATTGTAAATGAATTTTTGATGTCCTTATGACGACAATTAGACAATAACATATGGTGCCCATTAGCACAGGAAATGACCATGAGGGTTCCATGCCTATAGCAAATTAATGCTGGAGCGATGCAATGTGGGCTGTGGCGCGGAGGAGGTTGCGGCTGCCTTACTGTTGGTGCATTGATCACCGTTGTCTATAAAGGTTTTGTATTTCTATGCACTGGGTAAAAATGTTGCCTCCTTAAGTGCCTTCTATGCTGTGGGCCGCATGTTCGCTGGTGACATAAGGTTAAACTATCTCACTTTTTGCTGTAGATTCTGATAAAGATTTGATCTTCCCATTCCTCGTCGAGGTAGAGCCTGGCATTGTATATGGTTTCACTGAGTAGCATCCATTAAGGGTATCCTCCTATTGTTATGCAGCCATTAGGATCACGTGTTATTAGGTTTTTAAAAAACGTACTGGATTGTCGTCGTCGTGTATCACCACTTTGTACAAATGCTATGGCCTTCACGGAGGTAAATGCCCGACACGGCTCTGCTACATCTGGTTTGACCACTTGACTTCGTGCCACAGAGGACATTTTCAGCCTGAGATATGTAATCCATTCTTGGCACGTCAGCTCCTAGCAGGCATATATGCTCTTCCACCAAGCAATGATACCGGGAGATGTTAGTAGCTACCTGAATCTGACTCCATGACCTCAAAGATAATACAATCCACTTTCATATTTCCATTACCACTTTCTATTTATTTGCTGGGATATCTATTGAGACCAGCAACCGAGTTTGTCAACTTGATGGACCATGATCCCAACCACGGGTGGTGGATGGCAACGGATAATATTAGATGAAAAACTGTTGTTGATTCTTTTCATCCAGATTGTAACGTAGAGTGGTGTTAATCGGATGTGGATCCAGTATATCAAAATGGCCAAAATACTGTCCACAGTTCAGAAGCCACTATTGAAGATTTGAAACATTTGGTAGAAGTAAGAGCCAGCAGGGAATACGACAAAGTAAACCAGTAATGTGTGGTCAGAACAGTTCTGTCAGAGTATACCAATTTGACTTTTTAAGGGCCCCAGCAATAAGAACTTTTATAGGCCTCAACAGAAAACGAGCCAGTGTGTTGGGTACTGGTGGCCAATGTCTGAGAACGTTGGCTACTTGTGATTGTCCAGCCTGGTAGTACATTATGGATTTCATTATGCAGCTCATAGCACTTACAAGGGCCCTATTGTGGTGAATACCTCTATTTCTACTGTGGGATCTAATTGCCCTAAGAGAGCTCAAATGAATTCACTAAACCTATGGATCCTTAGCTGTATAATGTCATACTAGTCAAGGCTTCTTGGTAATATTTGCAGTTTGCCTCTCAATTCTGCTATAGGTGATGGGAAGATCTGGGGGCACCTAAATATGTTGTCCAGTGTAAAAAATATGTATGCCTCCCCCACCTATATCGGCCAAGGTTCCCAAGATCAACTAAGAGAACGTCTTGTGATTAGGACTTATGTCCCTGAAAAGCTTTTTAACGTTACTTGTTTCCGGAGAATAGATAATTGTGCTAGAAATAATAAAGTCCCTACTGGTTAGAGAAAAAAAATAAAATAAAATATATATATATATATATATATATTTTTTTTTTTTATATCCCTATACGTTTGTTCCTAAATCTGGCAGGTTTAAACGCGTTCATCTGGGTCGATTCAAAGACAGAATGTGGGGCTCTGTCCGGCAAATAAAGGAACCCTGGAAAAGGGTATAGAATCGTAAAAAATAGCTCTTGGTCAGTGTCCAGCTGTCCTGGCCTCTGGATTAATGCATCCGAGCTCTTTGTCCTTCCAATAACCACTTAAAACCTGTAGCCACTTTTTGTTTTCCATGAAGAGGTTAAAAAGACTTAATGAAGATTCAGGTCTAATGATTCTTGCGTTGAAACAATTGGTTCTGTCATATATGAGCATTTCAGTACCGTTGCTGGGGTGTCATCCAGCCAGACACCGGGTTGTCCATTCTAATGCAGGTGACCGTGCAGGTCTCTCCCTGAACCACTTAGAATAATGGATAAGTTAAGAAGTGAGGTTTGGCACTGCAAGTCCCTAAGCATAGGGACATGAGCCTCCTGCGCCTTCCTCAAAGGACCCATTCTGATGCCACAGACACTATGCTCTTTAATATTGGCATCCCAAAATCGCTTAGAGCCCCTGTCTCCATCTGGTTTGATATCACTGGTAGGTTTTTCTATTGCTTTGTATCATCTGTTGCTTTTGATGTGATTTTGTGTATAGTCTTGTGTTCTGAGGACATGTAGCATATTGATGTTTTATCAAGGTGGGTGATTATTTTACAGCATTGCTTCACATTGGGGTTACCTGGAGTCCTTTTGCACGAGCCAATTTTAGGGACTGAGCAGAGCCCAATTGCGTGGTTATACGGTACTTAACCTATTAGGTGTATTTGTGTTTAGTGACGGTGTTTGTCTACTGATTGACATTTTAGTGTCATTAGTAGATTGAAATATTTCCAGCACTGCAGCATTTTTTTTGTTCGTCTTTAGGTCTGATGATCACGAGGGGGATTTGGTTCTTAATTTTGTCTATTGATAAGAATTGTTGTATAAGGCTACAATTTAATGTGATCATTTTGCTAAAATATATATATATATATATATATATATATATATATATTTTTTTTATATTATATGAATAGGCACTTTTTTCTTATTTTAGCTTCATAGCTTATATAACCGGTTATACAAGAGTCTTGTGGCTTTTTTTTTTTTTGTACTATTAGTAATAATGTGTTTTCCATTATCTATGCTCTCTTGACCTTCTAGGATGTATTGCCTTATAGACTATGCTTTCTTTATGACTCGAGGTGTGAAAGGAAATGTAATAAACTCTTGATGGTGTACAAGTTTGCGTGTCAACATATAGTCTACTCATTCCATCAAATTTGTATGAGTTTTGCACATGATATGTCTTCAGGAATAGGGCTTCATATTGTTTATGATCTACGTGGTTCCTACAGGATGCATAGCTTGCACTTATATCCACAGGTTATACTTCTGTCTTGCTGTGTTCATCGACATGGACAAGAAAGCAGAGATTGCTTTACACTCCACCCTAATAAGCCTGTAGGAAGATGGCATATGCCACAGCTTGCCTTACAGTCTCCTTATTTTTTTCCCATTGCTAGTGTCAAAATCCTTAAGATGGTAGAACAAGAGAACTTAGAACTGGTACTAGCATTCTCATTGTGTTTTATAAATCCAGATCTAGGTGGCCATACATAGTGGACACTTTGAGCATCAAGTTAACAAAAGGTTTTTTTTTGTGCTCCATTGGCATTTAAGCTATTATATTCCATTGTGGTAATGTAAAACTTCTAATAACAAGTCCTGCTCTACCAGTTTCTTGCAGAGGTCTGTAAAAGACCATGTCACCACAAATGAACAGGTTTAACCAAATGTCCCTCATCATTAATAAGACCCATCGACCAGAAACCTGGTATTGGGATATGGTGGTGCTTGCTTGAGTTTTCAGTCTGAGTTGGATAGCTCTAGAACACAAGTGCACAACCTTTTCTTGGTCTAAGGGCCACACTGTCAGGGGCGGTAATGGTTTTCTCATCTGATACACTAATAGCATATCAACAATATATGCCTTAAATATCTGATAAATGGTTGTGCTACTCTTGCCTGTCCAAAGTATGGTCTGCTTCTCCCCCGTTTGGCACACCAGAGACAAGGTGCCCGTGTATGTGGGAAGCGATCTCCACTCTGGATTGAGAGTTATGGGAACGGATGAGCATTTCAGTGTCTGAGCCCTAATGGTTGAGTACCACACAAGTTATTGTGGCCCCCAGGTTGAACACCCCTGCACTTGAGTATTGGCAAAGTTGGATCATGTTCTGGACATATTGACCTACAAAATGTTAGGCTCCAGTTCCACTACCTTCCCAAAATGGGGCTTAATTTGAAAATCCAGTCGGGACCCTCTGTGATGTAGGGCAAGTAGAGTTTAATGGCTATAGATGTGATTGACAATCACAGAAACCGCTCAGATGTAACAACTCTTGTTAACTATTTCAATGTCTCCCAACGTTTTTTAAGCATTTGGTGTTTAATTGGAGTCTTTGAAGTTCCAGTTCAGAAAATCTTCATTTGCAAGTGTCAGAAGAGATATTGGAAGTGGCAGAATGTTGATTTAAGATTGGTCTTATCTTCTTAGAGATCTGTATTACCCTTGCTGACAGGAGCACGTGATAGGCAATGTTATTATGTTGCTAGGATACCAATTTATAATGGGTATATACAGTATGTAGCATCAGGGTTGAGGATCAAGGTGAACTGCATGGGGGCAGATTGCAGCTCTGATCTGTCTTGCCTGTTATGCTTTGTCTCTTCATGTATCATTAACTGGTGGAGTCACTAAGTTTTTCTATAGGATAATAGAATGGTAGAAAGGTTTGTCTTCAACCAGATGGGCCCGACTCCTGAGGATTAGGCAACCCACATGTCCCATGTAGATATTATGACCCAGTGGTGGTTCTGTCACTCACGGCCACTCCACTGAGATTTTGATGTTTGTCCAATAGATCAGCCGAAGGTCTGGCATTCTGTCACTTGTCTGTAGGCCTAGAAATGTGACCATCAGCCCCTATCTTGAGTGAGATTCATTATAAGTATGGTTATGTATATTTATACAGTATTTTGTCAGGTGTTCTTTGCACTTAGTTGAGCCCCAAAGCTCAAATGTGTAAACTTTTCATTATTCATATTTTATATTAAATGGATGTAGAAGAACACAAATATATCAGGTAGTCCCTCCTTGTACGTGTAGAGATTCTGATTATAAGTCGATGTATAAGGTCAAAGCAAATGATGCAATTTGCAAATGGAAAGACAATCTGTGGTGAGCCTATACTTCCAGGACTGTTTATAATCTATAGCGTTTATGCCTTATTTATCATGTGTTTATGATAGCTACAGAATTACCATAGACTTTGTCCGTCATTAGATTAGCTGTTGTGCTGATTTGCACTTGCCCTTTGATCTGCTTTCTCTAGACCATTTGGTTGGGCCTTCAGACCACGTAGAATCTTGAGCAAACCCTTTAGGACTGTAGTGGAGGTCTGGGCTACAGAGAACAGGAAGAACTAGGTGATGAAGGCACAATAGCACACTAACTCCTCGGGTCTGCGAGTGACATTCCCTTTGATGTGCTAATAATTGTGCTTAGCCAACCTTACTTCCTTGGCTTCCCCCTCCTAACATTATTGCATTTGTGGGTGATCAGGGTTTGATTTGGTTAATAGTGAAAGTGGGTAAATTATTATATGTGATCAGTGACCTGAAGCTTGTTTAGGTGTACACATCCTGAATTGCAACATCTTATGATGGAGAACCCAACTACATAGGGTTAATCTTGTTACCCATGGACAATGAAACCTGGCCTCTATTCTCTGACTTTAGGTTTTGACCTTTAGTGTAGATGCACAGTGGCTCAGTGGTTAGCACTGGGGTCTAGGTTCGAAGAGGACCAAGGACAATATCTGCATGGCGTTTGGAGGAAACCCACGCAAACACGTGGAGAACATACAAAGACATACTGATAAGGAATTTAGATTGTGAGCTCCATTGGAGACAGTGGGTGATGATGATGTTTGTAAAGCGCCTTCGGCTCTCAGGGCGTGCTGGGAGTTGTAGTTTTGCGACATCTGGGGAACACCAGGTAGGCGGCCACATGTCTACATGGTTGGAGAGGATCCTTAACCACTGTAGCCTGCTGATATTTCTGTTATACAAATTATTCATGAAATCTGGAGTATATATTTTTTTTAAATTTACTTTATGCCGTTCCTTAGTTTATTCGTACATTAAGAGAAATAACAGATTACTGGATGTTATTCTTTGGATCAGTTTTTTTTTTCTCTACATAGTCCAATCAGTGCTGCCAGTGCCAGAATGTAGGGACACATCCCTTTTGAGGGAAAGGGAAATGGTAACACCCAGTTTGTTTGTTCATAAATATTCAGGATGAATATCCGAGCATCTGTACAGAGCTATAAAAAAGATGCTTCAGAATTATTACATAGGGAATGCATGTGTTTACTAAAACTGAAGAGGCAACAGGTCCTTTTTAAAGTGAAGTCCCACTTTTGGTCAAGTCTTCCCATTCTATAAAGCGGTAAAATGATATATAGTTACTGCCAAACCTTATGGACCTGGTGGATGGAAGGAGAATTTGATCTGATTGTTGCTGATATGCTACTTTATGGTCGGCTACAAATTTCCTCTGCAGATTGACCTGTAGATGGCTTATTGGAGCTAATTAAAGGTCAGTTTTGTACACAGGAGTGGTAAATTGACAGCACAGATTTTCCAACCTAAACTGAATTGCCCTAAGGGTGCATTTGCATTTTTTTTTAGCTCCATTAAAATGTATGGGTCCCCATCCAATTTCAAAAAAATGGTTTTGTGAATGGGGCCTTAGTGATCTTCCAGGATCTTGTTATTGATGGCCTATCCTCAAGATAGGTCATAATTATCTAGTTGGCGGAGGTCCAACAACTCACACGTTAGGTCATCAGCTGTTTCAGAGTTGCTCTGCTGGAAGTCTGCACTGGAACGGACAGCTCCATCCATTGTGTGGTGGACGGCGCAGGTTACTGCAGGGTTACTCCCATTGAAGTCAGTGGTAGCAGTGCTGCCGCCACACAATGGATAGCCCTATTGCGCTGGAGCTACACTGAAACAGTTGATCGTTAGGGGGGCAGGTTGTCTGATACCCAAAGATCAGATAGACCATCAATAAAATAATCCTGGAAAAGCTCTTTAAAGATTGTTTGGAGATTAGGACAAAAAAATGTGATTCAGCCATTTTAAGAGATTAATATATTTGACAAAATGTCCGCCAAGAAAGAAATGACGCCTATGCTTTAGCACATGTGTATGAAGATGTGGTGTGTTGCAATCCTAATTTTACTATATGTGGGACCCTGGTTTTCTTCAAACATTGCCATATTTTTAGGAGATAATTTCTAATCTGATTTAGTGAAGTCTGTATTTTCTTAGTTAATTTTTGGTATCCTTTTTTTGATGCTCTTTTGTTGGTGTCGGTGTTTTTTACATTGTGTATGAATGTTTCCTTTTTACAGTTTTTTCTCTTGAAAGCTGAGCTAAAATGGAAATGCCTACATGTTTGTGGTTACTTGCTGGCAGCGGCCCTAACTCCGTATTCTGAGTTCTGACTGTTTTTTATGTAATTATACCCTGGCACAGGCCGGTTTAGCTCCTCAGATTGCATCATCCTGCCTCTAAACAGAAGAGTGCTTCAAATGTAAAGTCCCATGTCTTATTTTATGAACCAGGGAATCCCATAACAAACTTCTTTTATGATTCCCTATCAGGTGACCTATTCTCAGGATAGGCTATCAATATATGATGATTGCGGGTCCAACACCCTGCACCGTCAGCAATCGGTAGCACTGGAACTACATGGCTCCATCCATTGTGCAGTTAGATGGAGCTTGGAAGCGCTGCTCCCATTTACTTCAGTAGGAGCACCACACAACAGATGGAGATGTGTAGTTCCACCGCCAGAGCTACTCTGAAACGGTTGTTCGGTGGGAGTCGGACCCCCACCAGTCTGATATTGAAGGCCTATCTAGAGGAATAACCCTTTAATGTATATGGAGTCCCTTATTTAGCAAGCAAACTCCCGATCTCCAGTGCGAATTAGCAAATGGATAAAGATAGATGGATTTCACAGCTCTTCTGACATGTCTTTCAGTAAATCTTTACATTACCTATGCAGTAACCATTCGGGAGCATCTTTTTTTGAGAACTGTATATTGTGCTCCATTGTTGTTCCTCCAAAAAAAATAAAAACTTAATAATTTGACAACTGGGTCTTGCCATTCTCGTTGGAGTTCCCTACACAGGCACTAATTTGACAAGGTCAGACTGTAGGGACTCGCCCCCAAATGGCAACACCCGGTTGTTGACTTAGTCATGTATTTCTAACAGGAACAACTGAACGGTACACCGCAGATTTATAAAATTTATAAGACCAGATGCTCTAGAATTTTTATATTATGGGGAATGCACGTATACTCAAAACACACTTGTGAGGAGAGGTGACTGTCTCTTTTTAAAGAGGACCTGTCGCCACAAAATGCAGTACAATCTGCAGGCAGCATTTTATAGAGCTGGAGGAGCTGAGCAGATTGATTGTATAGTTTTTTTTGGGAAAAGATTCAGTGAATCTTGTAATTTTATACATTTAGGGGTGGTGTTTATTAGTGACAGACAGCTATCCATGTATACACACTTAAGCCTCATGCACATGTCCGTGGATTCCTGTATAGACCATACAAGTGTTTTACTGTACAGCGGCGGCGGCACGAAGCGCACAGCGTCATAGCAACCAATGACGCCGTGCGCTCCGGCACTCAGCAGGAATCCAGGCCGGTATCTCGTGGTCCGTGTTCCACGGACGTGTGCATGAGGCTTTACACAGAGAATGCTATCAATCACTATGTTGGCCTTCTTCAGGCTTCAGAACCAAGTACTTGATACCAATGAATGTGGACAATGTCCTCCTGTGATGGTACAGACCGGGATTGGAAGCTTGCCGTGAATTACGGCACATAAGTTGTGTTGTTTTTTTTTTTGCAGCCAAACAGACAAACTTATGAACCTGAAAATGGCCCAAAAACTTGTTTTGATTCCGGGAACTTCTTTCAGGCACCTGGATCAAAGTTCTGGATGTGCCTGAGCCGCAAGGCTCAGGTGTGCCGCTCTTTCCACTGTTTTGCTACCAGTAGGCATCGACAGCCCTGCAGGTGCTCTTACTTTAATACGCTTTCTGAGGACCTTAGCAGACGTTTATTTTTTCAGTTTCCTCTTTGGAAACATTGGAGTAATGGAAGTTTTTGGGCAGGATTGCCTTGTTTATATAGTTCTACTTGTTAAAAAAGCAAGTCCAACATCAGCATTTATGAAAACAGGACACATTAAGCTGTAGTTAATAGTAAAAGGATTTCTGGCATTTGCGGATGGAAAAAGACAATTTGGAAAGGAGTTTTAGGGGATGTTAAACAACTTTCTGCTCCCCCCTGGCTCAATTTGCACATGATCTGTGATTCTTTCCCTGGGACTTTATGAGCTTTCTGTGATGTTTCATGTGGCTGTAGCGGCAGAAGCGGGCTGGAAGCTGGATTATCTGGAATAACCTCCGCCATGGGGTGTTACTAGTCTGCTGGTATATTATGCCATTTCTGGCCAACTTTTAGTTTCTCATAAACCTGTGCTTTATGGTTAGCATTGACTTGTAGATTTCACGTTAAAGATAGTCCATCAACTCCTTGGTATTTCATTATATTCTTCTAATACTCTTCTTTTAGCAATTTGTGGAGGTCATTTTTGGTTGGAATCAATATTTGAGGGGTATATGTTGTTCCTCTGGAATTCATGATCTCACATTTCTTGGGAAGTTTGCAGACTTCTCTGGCATGGCAGATGCCATATAACTCCTGTACTGTTATTTCGGACATCAGTTTGGGTCCCAGTTCCTGACACAACTTAGCCATCATAGACTATTCAAGTTACATGACTTGCCCGCAACGTTTGTGTGAGTTGGCTAACTACTGCTCTGAAGTTTGAGTTGTACACAAATATTTTTGGTTGTGTGACTTGCCTGAGACTTGTTGTCAGACAACACGTTGCCATACACTATCGATGACTGCCTACTTGGAGGGCTGCCAAAGAGGACCTCTAACTTTGACAGACCTAGTCAGACTACATTTGAAATAGGTGACTGTTTACTTTAATGTCTGGTGTATAACATTTAATTTCCAGACACTGCTTCTCCTGGCCATAACAGCGGATTACCAGGGGTAAGAGAAGCCAATCCAGCTTCTACTTAAAAACTGATGGTCTTATGAAATAATTCCTTATTCAAAGGAGGGTTGTTTGGGATTTTAAGAAAGTTGCCTGGAAATGGTACAAAACAAAAAGAAATACGGTAACCACTACCCGTTAAATCCTCCGTTGGTTCCTGCCAATCCTGCAGCGATGACATTATGTTCTGTACATGCAAGTATCACTGCTCAGGCCAGGACCAGATGTATGTGACGTCATCACTGTACAAGTGGTTGGGACCTGTGGAGGATTGAATGGATGGGTAATGGTTGTGTTTTGGGTTTTCTTTTTTTGTAAAAAAAAAAATTGAGACTTTCCTCTGGATAGGTACTCCGTATCTGATCAGTGAGTGTCCTGACACCCAGGCCCCTCACGATCAGCTGGTTGAGAAGGCACTGGTGCTCCTGTAAGCGCTACGACTCCCAAGATATACACTTGCTTGGCTGTTCTCAGAAGTCCATTAAAATGAATGGGTCATGCTGGGAGTCATAGTTTCACCACCGCTGGAGTCCCGGAGGTTAGCCATCATTGGAGGCGCTAATTGTGTACATAGGATAGAGTTCATCCTAGGGACCACATATGCAGACAGGTTGATGGTGGACTGTATTGTAGAACACAATTAACCCCCCTGCAGATGCGGTTCCTCAAATCAGTGCTTGGGAACCTAAAACTGTGCATATTAGGACATTAGAGCCCCGTGCTGTTGTAAGTTTTCCCTACTGAAACGCATTGGACCCCTATAGTACATCACTATATGGCTACTACATATGTTTTATTAGCTCGAGCCAGAGAGCTTTATTTAGTCCCAAAAAATGGAAGTTGGATCATAACCTGAGAACAGCAAAAATGCGTAGATCTCAGGGGACCCTTTGGATAAATGAAATATTTGCTTTTCAGATTATGCCATTTTTATAACTTTATGGAATAATAGTAGCCCTAAAGGCATTGCTGTCTTTTTAACAGCACATAAAATATAAATCTCTCTAAACTCCTCGGCCCACCCAGTCTACACCCCCCTCCTACCTGCTATAAAAGAAACCTCAGAGCTGGCGTGGCAAAAAAAATTGTTGAACCTAGGAGCCAGTCTGACTGATTCCATAGAGAGCCCTGTAATGACGGCCTTTTGGGACCTCTGGGCAGATTGGGCTCTACGAGAATTGGATGTAGCCACGTTTTATAACTCCCATCTATTAAGCCCAAATATTAGAGCCTGATTGTTCATGATGGTTATACGTGGCTGACCATGCCAGAGCTGTGAATCAGATTCCGTAACCCCCCCCCCCCCCTCCATGTCCTTGAGGCTTCCTCAGAGCTGCAGAAAACCAGGTGCGACCACCTTACTATAATGGCCCAGATTCATGTGGATCTGGGATAGACTAAACGTAATTACAGCTCTGGTGTAGAGTCACCTGGTCATAAACATGACAAATGACATTGTAAGATGAAACATCTGAAGAGGCAATAAATAACGGTGTCAAGGAAGAACATAGCTACATCCAGTGGAGACAGTCCTCCCCGTTATAGAGTCCTTCTTTGTCTGGGTCTGTATGCCGATTATGATATGAATCGGCAGCCGCATTTATTGACCACCTCAAAATGAGGAAATCCTTTGAGCTCAGTTATCGCAGTCAGAGGTGGCTGCTGACAAGTAGGACATGAGAAAGCCATACACAAAAGACCAGATAAGTCCCCGTGACCAGTGTCCCATAATTCCTGACTACACAACTCAATCTCTAGTGTTACTGTATATAACTTGGTTGACATACCGTGAATTCACAACTCCCAAACTACTATTGTCCAAAATGTTGCTTCTTTAAGAGGACCTGTCACCTCTCCTGACATGTCTTACTGGCATCTCCCATGTAATAACCGTTCTGGAGCATCTATTCTTTATGACTGTGATGCACCATTCCTTTATTGTTCTTGCTAGAAGGTATGAATGAATAACTAGCAGTTTGCAATGAATGACCTAATGGGTGTTACCAGTTGGAAATGGGACCTTGCACAGTCTATTATCCAATCAGTGCTGCCAGTGTCAGGCGGTGCGAGGACTAACCTCCAACTGCATACTTGCCAAAATTTAGGTTGGTAAAACCGGGGAATCCAAAACTCTGCCCCAGGGAACGGCAACTTACGGGCAGGGTTTTCAACTACTTCTATCTAGTCTATGGTATCAGTATGGTTACTCCATCCATTGCTCTTCAGGGAGTTTGTGTGTATTCTAGGGATGCAGGCAAAGAACACCTTGGATGATGGCATCTCTGCCAAGCCAAAAAACGTTGCATGTGCCAAGTGACGTAGCTTGGCAGTACGGTGGCTGAAGACCACATTAGATTCAACACCTTTTGAAAAAGAAATATTTTCCTAAGTGGTTTACATATCTGCCAGTATTCCGCCCTCAGTTATTGTACTTGGGTGCTGATCTTTACACAATGTCATTACCAGGGTCCCGCTACTATTTTTGGAGAAAGAAGGAAAAAAAAGTACTGCATTTGGTTATCTCCATCATTCCCATAGACGGTACCAGAGCCAGTGCTCCATTCAAATGGAGGGACACGAGGACCCCATGCTAGTGATTGCGGTGGGGCATTGGTCAGCCCCCCAGCAATCGCACATTTATCACCCCTTGGATAGGTGATGTATGTTGTTCATAGGCCCATCTCTTCAGGGGTTTTTCCTGGATGAGAAAAGTGTTTCCTGAAACAGTGCCACTTTTTTCACATGGCTGTGCCTGGTATTGCAGCAAGACAATAAGGGTCTTGTCACAATGATCTGCTATATATTGCATCGGACGGTTTAAACCCTCAAATCATGGATGAACAGCTCACATGCTGCTGACAAGTAGAGTAATGATTTATTTCTTTTTCCTCCTGAGATTATCCGAAGAGCGGATTCTAATTTCTCCGTAATGTATGTTTGCGTAGTGACTGGGAAAGCCGTAGCCTGTTGTAAGGGTTAATTGTCTGCAGGGAGGCAGTTCACGTGCTTGTTTTGTCAGGGATGGCACTGTAAGCGCACACTGGGTGGATCAGGTCACGAGACAATGGAAATGCATTAGATTTCCATGTGAATAGATACAGGAAACCCCATTTCCTACTTACAAATGAGAGATCTAGGTTAAGAAATAGAAATCGTATTGATGTCACTGGTAGCCGGGGGTCAGATGGGTCCCAGAGCGGGGACTATCTACATGAGTGCTACAGTCCCCTATCTCCCATTTATATTTATATCACTCCCACACTCCTCAATGCCTGCAAGTCTCGCCCCTGTCTGACAACAAAATGCTATGGCAGCCATGGCTTGTCACCCAACTTTCCCAGGGACAGAAAGACTTTTCAAACTGCAGTCTTTTTAAATCTTCAACATATGTGCCGAAATTCCTACAGTGGTAGCAAAGTGGACGAGATTTTAAAGCGGCATTCCCGCACCTGTGGTAAATTGACTTGTAGTGCTGGTTTTAATGCTTGCCCCTAGCAACCAATCAGATTTCACCTTTCATTCGTCAGAGGCTCATTTGGGAAATGAAAGGTGGAATCTTATTGGTTGCTCTGGGCAACTAAGCCAGTTTTCCTTTCCACCAGTTTACATAAATCTGTGGTTTGCTGCTGATTTCACGGTCTGATTAGGAAATGGTGAAATCCTCAGCACGAATTGACGTGTATAAAATCCGCATCGCAGGTCTTGTTCTATGTGGATTCTGTTGCAGAAGTTTTCCGTAGTGTGTGGATGACATTTTTATTTTTTAATCTCAAGGAGGGAAATCTTATCCAAACTGGTGTAAAGGAAAACTGGCTTAGTTGCCCATAGCAACCAATCAGATCCCACCTTTCATTTTCCAAAGGAGCTCTAAAAAAATGAAAGGTGGAATCTAATTGGTTGCTATGGGCAACTAAATCACTTTTCCTTTGCACCAGTTTTGATAAGACATTGCTGCGACTGTACGGGCTGTGGAGTTTCTGCCCGCAGTTCTGCTGCGCAATTTTCTGTCCGTGTAGCTGTAAGGGTGTGTTACCCGGTTTTTCAATGGTATATATTGATAACACTATGGAACATGACCGTATAACCCATAGTGGTTGTCACCCGGCTCTCTGTAGCTCCTTGTCCTGATAACCAGAGATAAGCAGACTGTGTGACGCTGCTCTCTAGTAATAAGCCTGTGGGCCATGATGTATTTTTGTGGCTCCCCTTCTTCCTCTTGTCTAAAGCTGGCGCAGCACCATGTATGAATCTTCTTGCTCAGCACAGATCCTTTGCTTCCTAGATCACTTTTCACTTGTCTGTGCCAACGTGCCAGCTTTAAATAGTCTGCTATCTGAGGCCGGGGTTTGGGAATGCACCGGAAGTCACACTGGCAGTTTAGCGCTGGGTCTTCTACTAATGTTACTCAATGACCAGCAGACAATATAATACTTCCTTCCCAAATGTCAGAGTGCAATCTCTAACCTATTAACCGAGCGGCTAATTTTAGACTGGATCTTTGTGCGGCTCCTTATTTTTTCCCACTTTAGGAAGTATTAACCCTCAGCGGTGTTACACACCGACCGAGTAGTGATGGGAGGTTTATGTCATTGAGAATGGGCACTGTTAACTGGCACAGATGTTTGGTCCACAATTGGGCACTAGGACAGACAATCTGCAGTAAGTACATCATATTGAGGCAGCGACATACATAGAATAGAAGGGTCCCATAGCAGACGTAAAAGTGGACGCTCTCCTCCCCTCCCTGTACAGAGGGACCAATTTTGTACCCCCTTTTTTGGTAGCAAAGATTACCTTTACAGATGGGAGTCGACTTAGGATTTTGCCACCCAACGGGAAATTGAATGAGACTAATCAGAGCTGGGCCTGCTTTTTGAGGGCTTGCCTCTGATATGTACCCCCTTGTTTGTTGGTATGTTGATGCTTAAGGTCATGTGGAAGTGCCATCTGTGCAAGGACATATCTCCAGGGCTGTAGAGTCATTAAGCCAAGTTTCCGACTCCACTATTTTTCCACTCTCCAAGTCCAGCTCCTTCATAAATGGCTAATGTATACTTTAGTATTAGCACATTTACAGTAGTAAAATCATGGTAACGTCATGCTTTTTGGTGTTTTCATCGTCCTTCTGTCATATTTTTATTTTGAAGCTTGAGTTGGAGTCAGTACTTTTCTACATATCTTCCATATAACTAAAGGAGTTGATGACCGGTCCTCGGGCACCATGCCGGTCAGCAGCTAGAAGGCGCCGTGGCACTCTAGTGAGGGCTGTCACTTCTTCTTCCTCGGCCTGTGACATAATTTCCATCGGTCCCATTGTCTTTTTCTCAGTCAGTCCTATGCATGTAAATGGGACGGCCACTATTGAATATATGGCACTGTGCTCGGTATACTATCGTCCCAGCGGCATGGTCCCTTCAAGCAGCTGATTGGCAGGGGTGCTGGGAGTCGGAACCCCACTAATCTGTTAATGATACCGTATCCTGAGAAAATTTTCCAGAAAAACTCTTGGGTATGACAACACGTAGCATATTTTTGTGGCAGAAAATCCATTACAGGTTTTGCCATGGGTCCAAAAGTTACATGCAGACTTGCCACAGATTTCACATGGAAATAGACAGCACATGTTGTAGTCTTACAAAATCTGTACGTCAAGAGATGTACAAATGATCCCATTGCTGAAATGTCCGTCAGTATGTACATTTTTTTTTTATATATTTTTTTTAATAACCAGTATATGCCACGTGTGGCCGTGCCCTTTTTGAGTTGTGTAATTGTATATTCATAGGCCGCGGCTTTCACAAGATATTGGACTTTCTTAAAGAGCACCTGTCAGGAGGGTCAACCCCTACTGCCTTGTAGGGTTTATCCTGCTGGTTAAAATATCTGTCTTGTAAAACTGGTTGCATTGTTCCAAAGAAAAAATTAAATAAATGTTTATGCAAATGAGAGAGGTGCATGGCCAGCACAGTAAGGGCTCATGCACACGAACGTATATTCTTTCCGTGTCCGTTCCGTTTTTATTTTTTTCAATGGGTCCACAAAAAAACGGAAGTTACTCCGTGCGCATTCTGTTTCCATATGTCTATATTTTCGTTCCGCCAAAAAAATAGAACATGTCTTATTATTGTCCGCATTACGGACAAGGATAGTACTGTTCTATCAGGGGCCAGCTGTTCCGTTCCGCAAAATACGGAATGCACAGGGACGTCATCCGTATTTTTTGCGGACCACAAAATACATACGGTCGTGTGCATGAGCCCTAAAGCTGAGGAGCCCAGATGCACTGAGGGTCGACCCTGCCAGGCAGTATGCTGCTTGGTTTAATGCGGTTGATTCTGTGTACAGGTGCTCTTTAACCATCTGTTTCTGTGCTAGTGGTGATGCTTGAATTCTGACTATATACGCCCTCCTGGAAAAGTACAGGGTGCACTTTATTGGTGTATATAGGGTACTTTCACACTAGCGTTTTTGTTTTCCGGTATTGAGTTCCGTCACAGGAGCTCAATACCGGAAAAAAACTGATCACTTTTATCCTAATGCATTCTGAAAGGAGAGCGTTCCGTTCAGGATGCATCGGTTCAGTCCCTCTTATGTTTTTTGGACTGAGAAAATACCGTAGCATGCTGCAGTTTTCTCTCCGGCCAAAAATACTGATCACTTGTCGGATCCGGCATTAATTTACATTGAAGTGTATTAGTGCCGGCATTAAGTGTTCCGGCAAAAACGGATTCAGCTTTCCGGTCTGCGCATGCGCAGACATTTAAAAATGCAAAAAAAAAAAATTATAACGGATCCGTTTTTCAAGATGACACCGGAGAGACGGATCTGGCATTGCAATGCATTTGTGAGACGGATCCGCATCCGTTTGCGTCCGGATTGCCGGATCCGGCAGGCAGTTCTGGCGACGGAACAGCCTGCCGGAATTCTCTGCTGCAAGTGTGTAAAGTAGCCTGAATGAGGACTAGCAGATGGGCTTTCAGTTTCACAGCTACAGCTCGCTTTCCTGCTTACGGTGCACTGAGAACATGACACTTTCCAGTCGGTACCTGACTCTCTCAGTACATTCACAAGTAGGAGATGTTGCAGAAATGTCTGTGACTGCAAAATTCATTCCGCAGCATGTGCGTGGATTTCTGCAAAACTATTCCGATGAATGGGGCAGGCATCTCCAGCAGATCTTCAAATAGAGACTAGTAAGAAGGGTTAATATTAATCTTTTTAATAAAAAAATAATAATAAATCCGACCTGGAATTGAATATTTGCCTCTCTGTTTAAATGGTCGGGGAGATTGTGGGGTCTATGTGCAATTCTATTGCGTGCCAACTGGACTTGTGCCAGCGTTCTACGCTCTTCACCCCTAATGAAAATTGGCATGGAACGTCTAATTGTCCATCTCTCACCATAGAATCACACGAGACTTCGTAAATGATGAAACTGAAATCCTTGTCAATTAGTAAAACTAAAAATAATCCGCAGTAATATTACAAGGACTCGTTTTTATATTGGTTAATTAACCATCTAGAATAATGATAGAGGCATTTTCAATTTCCTGGTGAGAAATCTTTAAAAAAAAACTACTTTTCACCTAAGATCTGCGTTATCTTTATTTGTGATGCTGATGAAACAAAATCTAATATCCCCCCCCCCTTCCCCACCGTTATCAGCCACTTAAGTCTGACTCCAGTGGGATTAATGGCAGGAAGTTCGGGAAAATCCCTGCCCCCACAATCACGACTTTCTCTCGCATATCTCCAGTTCTGAGAACCTCCAGAAACCTTTTATATTCATGTGTGTGGATGATATTAGTGGCTTCCTTTTGTGATTTGAGGTTTATTGGAAAAAAATAAATAATTTAAAAACATTTTTTATTTTTTGCAGCTCAAGTACCAGACGGTGAAGAACAGTTTCTGCAGGACCTGCAGTCAGAGAATCGTAAGTAACCGTTCAAGCTTAATTCAGGGTAATGGAAGAAAAAGCCGCAAATGAGACGGACGAGTAGAGTGTGCATGGCAGGGGTCTTCGCAGCCAGGAGACGGGGTTAACCATTTCAAGGCCAGAGGGACGTTTCCATGGGGGGACTCGGTGGAATGTAACGTGTGCTGCTGAATTCTTTCATAGCCATTTGCAATGTTTGCGCAGCATTTGTGTAGGCGTTTGGATACTTCTCAGATCACGGAAAAGCAATGAGAAACATACGCCCCTTATTAATTAGTTTTATTCATTGTGGCAATTAGAAATATACTGTGTATAGAGTGATTCGTAAAAGTCCAGTGTTATGTCTGGATTCCACGCGGTGTGCCGCTTATTACTGACCAAATGGTGGCCATCTGATATAAAATTCCAGTGGAATAAGAACCACCATTGGTGCCCTGTGGTCGTATTTTCCAAGTATGTTGCAAGCTCCGAAAACTGCAGGCGGTGTGTCTGGTCTCTGGCTTATGTCATGGGATCCCCCAGCAGTTTGAGTGATGGGGGTGATACTACTACTAGGTCCCCTTCAGTCGTACATAACGCCTTGCAAACCACAATCCAGTTGATTGTATAACTAAAATCAATGAGTCGCCAGGGATACCGCTCCGCAGTGAATTTTGGTCTTACTAAAATTGTGAGGGAATGTGGACATTTTCTGAACTCCTCATTCCATAGGGAAACACTGAGGCTCGCCATGGAGGTCTAGCCTAAACGGGTAGCTCACAACCCTCCAGAGTAAAGAGCCCATCGGAAAAAAAAAGTTCTTCTATTGTGTAGACAAAAATTCTAATGTTCGATTAGCATCCATTTGTAGAAAATATGTAGCCTGTTCTAGGCAGACAAGGTTCTTCTTATTTCTTTGGCCTATACGTACCGTGCATCGTTCTATTGACCTCCTGGTGTTACAGGCTTCTACAACACCCTTCGATAACCTGGCCGACAACTTGTAAATTCTGCTCGGGTGACTGGACAAATGATACATAGCCCAATAATGGTTAAGCTGGAGATTTGTAGCTCTACTTACACACTAAATGCACCAGCCCTTTGCACCATGGTCCTAATAGGAGTGATTCCATTAGAGGTCATTAGTGCTGTGAGTTCCCGCTCCTCACGTGGATGGAGGACATAGACTCTGTATTGACTGGTTATAGAACACCAGCTGTACGCCAGGCGAGCTTTTAACCATGATGATTTGATAAAAGCAAAAGATTGTTTGTTCGTCTCTTCTTTCAGACTCCCACTTATGGTCGCAAGTTGTTTCCTGGAAATGCATGGAACTGGCCTCCATAAAAATGTGCAGCAGTGCAGGGGTTAAACTCGATAGGTGTGCTTTGTGAATAAGGTTAAATATGAAAAGTGTTGAAGCTCTGTCTGCAGCCCGGGCTTTTCTCTCTGTTATGGATGCAGTCTTTTCAAAGAGTTTACGTTGCTCCCATAACAGACACTGTAGAGCGGTTTCGGAAGTGTCTGGTCTGGCCTGTGGGTGTGTCACGCTTAGACTTGTCCCTGAACAATGTACATTGCTTTGTGTGTGCCCTCCGTTTAACCCCTTTGTGGCATAGTTGTGCACTTTTTTTTTTTTTTTCCCCCCCTCTACCAATCCAGCATGGGAAAGTCGTCCCTCCTGTTTGGCTGTGCTGGTAGAGTTTGGCTATGTTCACACCAAATTTTATTTTTCTTTGCTTGTAAAAACCGATGTGGAATCCACTTTGCCGTTTTTGATCCTACCCATTTCAGTGGGAAGTTCGGATGTGGATTTGACACGAAGAATGAACATGTCTCTACTTTTTTTTTTTTTCCACGCTGCAGTTTTTAAAACCACAAGTGGAAAAATAAAATGCCATGTATAATACAAACACAGTTTTCCTATTGAATCAATTGGAGGAGTATTTCATGCATTTTCTGTGCTGATTTTACAAGTAGCATCTGCTCCAAAATCCATGTAGAAAAAAAATTGAAAAAACCCAAATGGTACCTGCACCCAATGTATTTTTTTTTCACGTGGATTTTCGTGCTGAAGAAACACAGCGTAATACAGTACTAGCAAAGTGATTGAGATTTGAAAAATGTTATGTACAGTTTGCTTTTTTTCTTCTGTGTGGAAATTGACTTTGTGGATTTTGTTCCGCACCTTCTGTAGAGTAGTTTTTCCCCATAGACTTCAATGGGTTGGTAACATAAACAGAAAATGTGCACAATAATCCACAACAAAAAAGCGCATTAAAAAAACACCAAAAACTAAAAATGGCCTCATCTTAACGGGGTTGACCACAATTTTTTTTAACTTTACCCACAGTTTTTTTTTTTTTGCCCCTGCTTCTGTAATCTTCAGCAATTTTCTTCCATATTGTTTCTCCACTGCTGATTTAGGACCGGGCTGGGCCTGTGCACTGTTTTTGCAGCTTTGGTCCCTAAAGATGATCTCACACAAAATGTCTCCACTGTGCCGATTCTGAGTGCTTGATATGGTGTCTGCGCCATAGAAAACAGGACGGGAGCGTGCAATGCTGGCAGGGTGGAAGAGCCTATGGAGCCATTTTCTATGGTGTCATGTATAAGGGCCAGAGCTGCGAAAACAATGTAACATGGGCAAAAAAAAAACAGCAAGTAAAGTAAAAATAAAGTGGCCAAACCCTTTTAACTGTAAAAAGTAAAAAAAAAAAAAAAAAAATGGAAATAAAGGTATAGCACAGGGGCTGAATAACTTGATACTAAATATATTAAAATATTGTAATAATATATATATTGTAGGAAGGCGCAAGGGTCCGTCATTGACGGAAGGTATGTGTCACTCGGTGGAGTAAGAGCCAGCCAGTTTTCATGTGTCAGCAGCAGTTACGGTTTGGCACCTAGCTATTTAGTAAAGCTGTATAGCTGATCCGGGACGGGTCTTACTGGGAGTAGTCAAAGTGCTGGGTGGGTGACTACTCCCCACGTTCCAGGCCGGGTCTTGGCAGGCTTATAAAAAAAGAGCCAGCACCGTCAGGTGGTGTGGATTACCTCCCTCTGACAGTGGATCTCTGGAGATCTCTGTGCTGAGGTCTGAAGTCCGTGTCTCAGGCGAGCAGGCCGCCTTAAATCCTGCAAGTGGACTTTCTGAGGCTGAGCATTCAGCCAGGTGTGAACTGACACCCAGGATACCAGGTGAACTTTATTTAGTTTTTCTGTGTGTGAACAAGCACCAAGCCTGAAAAGTGACTGTTATAAGTGTGAATAAACACTGAAGAGTGATTTACAACCTGGTCCTTTGCCTCTATACTGCGTCCGCTAACCTGCCTACCAGAGCGAATCCCCACAATATATATATTATTGTATAAATAATTTTCTTTATATAGCGCTGACGTAGTCCGCAGAGCTTTATAGACGTTAGCATCACGCTGTCCCCAATAAGGCTCACAATCTAATAAAAAAAATATAATAAATAAATAAAATAAAAAATAATTATATATATATATATATATATATATATATATAATCTTCTTTTTTTTTTTTTTTTTTTTATATACTGCTTTACTCTTATCATATTGCTAATAGTTGGGAGTGTTTTGCAGAAGTCCACTACCCATAAAAATGTGGGGCATCCTAACTTGAACCTCTACGTTTTTGGGTCCCATATCGGATACCATATTTGCCTTTATTATATGTGGACGCTTAACTGCGTCTCATGTTCTCTGCAATGTATAAAAAAAAAATAAGAAAAAATATACCGTAATAGATGCCTGCATATTCCTACCATATACCCCAGTGGGTAACAGAAAGTTAGCCAAATGACACCTCCTAGGAGGCACTGAACATAGAGATGTGATAAAGGCACTGCTGAGGACATAACAGACTAATGACCTGATCATCCATGTCTGCTTACCGCCATGCAGCGATTACGGAGCACTTACAGATAAAGCAGTCAGGCAGATGGATTTGCCATTTTCCTTTATCTGCATTTGTTACTCAGTTAATTCTCTTTAAAGGCTTATAAAATATTAATGCAGCATAGCTCTTAAATACTTCATTACAATATGTTTATGTTCTCTTTAGTTTTTGCTCGGAGGAGGAGGCGGTCTGGAAACACCGGCAAAGGTTTCTTTGCTATGTATATTTTATAATGGTCAACCGGGGAAAGCCCCAGTGTTTTCTGAGGTACATAGCTGAACTATAGCCTAGACGAGCAACTGCAGGTTTTCTGGACTAAGAAATCTCCTTTTGGACTAGGAAATCTTCCGGTACACCTTAAATCCTGTCTGTCCTGGGAACACTTGTTAGGGTGGGCTGATTTCATGTTTTTGCTTTCCGTTTGATGTATATGTTGTAAAAAAAAAAAATAATACAAAAAACGTAGCACAACACGCTTTTCCATCCTACGGAGTCTGGTAAAAAAAAAAAAAAAAAGGTATTTTTTTTTTTTTACAATGGAACTCTATGGTTAATGGATGCCACTGAATGGCATCCGTCTGAGGGATCCTTTAACATATATGTTTTTTGTATACATTAAACGGATGCCAAAAATCCCACCCTTAATGGCCTACTTTTGAAATCTCTTCTGATACCCAAATTCTCCATCCAAGTTAAAAGGGTTCTGTAGTTTGTTTTAACTGATGATCTATCCTCTGGATAGATCATCAGCATCTGATCGGCAGGGGTCCGACACCCGGGACCCCCGCCGATCAGCTGTTTGAGAAGGCAGCGGCCTTCTCACTGTTTACCGCAGGCCCAGTGACGTCACGACTAGTATCACTGGCCTGGGCGGGGCTAAGCTCTGTTCCCTTGAATGGAGCTTAGCCCCGCCCAGGCCAGTTGATACAAGTCGTGACGTCACTGGGCCTGCGGTAAACAGTGAGAAGGCCGCGGCCTTCTCAAACAGCTGATCGGCGGGGGGGTCCCGGGTGTCGGACCCCCGTCGATCAGATGCTGATGATCTATCCAGAGCATAGATCATCAGTTAAAACAAACTGCAGAACCCCTTTAAGCTGTTCATGGACTGTTCATTCATTGCATGGTTGGCTATTAATTTGGCATGTAAGTTCTAAATATGGCTGCTGCAGTGGAAAGTGAATACAGAGGCACTTACTAATGTATTGTGATTGTCCATATTTTCTCCTTTGCTGGCTTTATTCATTTTTCCATCACATTATATATTGGTCATATCCAGGGGTTACGACCACCCTGCAGTCTATCAGCGCAGATACGAGGTGGACGTGAGCTGCTGCATATGTGTGCCTGTGTGGGCTTCCACGGTCCTGGCCACCAGAGAGCATGGTGCTTTTTCTTAGTGTGCAAGCACGGCCACCGCTGCTGGATTAGAGTGGTTGTAACCCCTGGATATGAACAGTGTATATTGTGATGGAAAAATTAATCCAGACAGCAAATGAAGCAACATGGACAATCACAATACATTAGTTACCGTAACTGCCTTTTATTAACTTTCTCTACATGATAAATGCTATTTGCTGAAGTGACACAACCCCTTTAAATGTCGAGGATTAGAGAAGCCAGAACCTCGGTAATCAGATGATCGCCGCTCGGCTTTCTTTAGGCCTCTTACAGAATGTGTCAGTTCAGTAAAAAACTGATTCACTTTGCACGCAAAACCATCAGTTTTCTTTGTGACTGTGTTCAGTGTTTCAGTTTTCTCCATCAGGATTGCAAGAAAAACTGAAGAGTAAGGCTACATGCACGCGAACGTTGTTTGTTTCTGTGTCCGTTCCGTTTTTTGTTTTTTTTTTGCGGATAGGATGCGGACCCATTCATTTTAATGGCTCCCCAAAAAATGCAGACAGCTGTCCGCATCAGTATGTCCATTCCGTAGCCCCGCAAAAAAATATAACATGTCCTATTCTTGTCCATTTTAGGCATTGTTAAAATGGATCCGGGAAAAAAAACCTATGGCATACGGGTGTCATCTGTGTGTTTGTTTTTTTGCGGATCCACAAAACACATACGGTCGTGTAGCCTACCACACATCATCTGCCAGCAGTGAAACACGGACTGCATCCAGATGCTGTGTGTGCTGTCCAGTTGTTTTTACACTGACCCATTGACTTGAATGGGCTAGTCCTACATGACAAACAGATGAAGATAAAACTTGCTGCACTTTTTCCTGACCGGTCAGATGGTCAGCGAAAAAGAATGCTCATATGCCAACACTCATTGAAATGAATGGGTCAAGATTCGGTCCCAATGCTATTCATTGTAAAAAAAAAAACGGATCACATCCAAAAAGTTTTATGAAATAAGCTTTATACAAGGGGATGTAGTAGAGACGTTCAGGTTGCCTAGTCATTTCTCATCTAAGGTATCAGTAAATGCATCCTAATGTTGTATGCTCATAAGTGAGAAACACTAGAAAGGAATTGAGAGGGATCGGTAGGTAGTTTGCGTTATACGCTCTCAGAAAGCAGAATTTTATGACGGAGCTCTGAACAGTGCTGTTTACAGGCAGCAATAGTCTGTGCCCAAAGGAAGCGGCGTCCCCAGTGAGAGCCTTGCAACTGTGTTACACCATCCCCTGACATCTCTCAAGGCTACACTGGGAAACTGCAAACAAACCATTTCTAGTGAGTAGAGCGAGAAGGACTAATAAAGACGTCATTGCCTGGTGTCTAATTATTTTAAATATGCTTCACTGGCTCCTCCACGGTCACGAGGCTCCCATAGGATAATGATGCAAAGAGTCTAATTTTTACATTTGTGTGAAATTGATTGTGTGGTGTTGACTAGATGAAGAGCAACCAGCCGTTCATTGAGCCTTAAATTGCTGTATAATGCTTATTATTACCTCATTATGTTATTATCTTGGGGTTTTTTTTAGGCCTCTTTCACACAGGTGTCCCGGATTTGCTCTGGATGCGTCGCGTGTGCATTGTGGGAAACTCGTGCGAGTGCGCACGCAATTTCAGTCAGTTTTTATTGTTGTTCAGTTTTTATCGCGCGGGTGCAATGTGTTTTGCACGCGCGTGATAAAAAACTGAATGTGGTACCCAGACACGAACCCGGACTTCTTCACTAAAGTTCGGGCTTGGGATCGGTGTTCTGTAGATTTTATTATTTTCCCTTATAACATGGTTATAAAGGAAAATAATAGCGCTCTTAATACAGAATGTTTACTAAAATGTCGAATTGAGGGGTTAAAAAATGTTAAAAAATTAACTGGCCTCATCCACTTGTTCACGCAGCCGGCATCGTCTTCTTTCTTTTTCTTTCAGGACCTTTTAATGACGTAATCGGTGCGGTGACGTCAGCGCAGGTCCTTATGAATGAAGATAGAAGATCTTTCTATCTTCATTCAGCACGACCTGCGCTGACGTCACCACGCGGTGAGCTCAATTATGTCATCAAAGGTCATTTTGCAGGTCCTGAAAGAAGACGATGCCGGCTGCACAAACAAGTGTATGAGGTGAGTTAATTATATATATATTTTTTTTAACCCCTTAATCGACATTTTAGTAAGCATTCTGTATTAAGAATGCTATTATTTTCCCTTATAACAATGTTATAGGGGAAAATAATACAGTGAATTTACTTTAATGGGGTCCGGGGTTGCTTATCTCTATCATCTCCTAGCAACCATGCGTGAAAATCGCACCCCATCCGTACTTTCTTGCGGATGATTGCGATTATAGAGCATGCTGCGATTTTCACGCAACACACAAGTGATGCGTGAAAATCACCGCTCATCTGCGCAGCCCCATTGAAGTGAGTGGGTCCGGATTCAGTGCGGGTGCAATGCGTTCACCTCACGCATTGCACCTGCGCAGAAAACTCGCCCGTGTGAAAGGGGCCTTATGGAAAGAGGTTTCAGAGAAGTGTACATTGCACGGGCACCTTTTGGGTCCTAGTTGCAGTGGGCCAACTTGAAATTCCTAGACCCCAATGCCAAATCTGTGACAGGGTGTCTCTGCTTTCTTTGCAGTTTATAGTGTTGGTATCCTTTTGATCTGGGACTGTTGGTTCATCTTAAGTACCACTTTCCAGATGCAATAGCAAAAATAATTTTGCCCTTAGTGATGTCATTGCACTCACTCTTATGACATCACAGAACCTAGATAATGCACCTAATGTTCTCTTACTGCAGGAATAATAAATGCAGTCCTGTTACAGCACAAATATATCATGCTAAAAGTAAAGGCAAAGACACGTTAATCAGTGATATCACTGCACACACTGATCATAGGTCACAGTGTATCATTACATCTGGAGAATGCACACAGCGATGTCACAGTACATGGCTAATAAACACTTCCATGTCACAAAAAAGTATTTC
Organism: Bufo bufo; assembly: GCF_905171765.1. Classification (NCBI taxonomy): domain Eukaryota; kingdom Metazoa; phylum Chordata; class Amphibia; order Anura; family Bufonidae; genus Bufo; species Bufo bufo. The sequence continues at coordinate 321,335,732 of NC_053394.1, read as the reverse complement.
TTTACATAGTGATGTCACAGTATGGGAATGATGTATACAATGATGTCATAAAATGGAAACAAACACTGCTTCATTATTAAAAAAATAATCCACATTGTAATGTCACTGTACAGATGGAGTGACCACAGGCATACTTACCAACATTTCTTTTGATAAATTCAAGAAATTTAAGCTGTGCCCTAGGAGACCCCCTAAACCCGCAAAGACGAGGCATATTTGCCAGGATTGTCTTTAAAAATTTGGTGCAAATCCTGTCAAATTCGGGACTCTTGACCACTGCGTAAAGAGTTAGGATATGCCATCAATTTAATTGGTAGCGTTGTGAGCCCATGAGAAGGAAGCCGTCTGTGTTGATTTAGCACCCGTGACTTTTTCATTAGACAGTTGCAATCCCAGCCTTCCGGCTGTGCATGGATTCATAAACTGAATGGAGCAGTACTGCTATTTTACTGGGTAGCCAGGAATAAAGTGATAGGGACACGGTGCTATTTCAGCACACCTCTTCATTCTCAGGAGCTTTGGGAGGTCTGACCACCATAAAGTGATAATATATCCCAGCCATATGCCATCACTTTATTACCCCTGTGACATGACATCACTGTTTCATATAAACTGTGATGTCACAGTACGTGGGTTCCTTATTAGGCCCTACATCAGCAACTTCTGCAATCCCTATAGTTATACCCCTGTCTAGTTGGACAGGATACAAAAAACTTGGAGCGTTTAATATGTGAAGTGTTTTCTGCACAGGAGGTATGACGCAGCTGAATGAGTTTTTATATCCAGAGGTCCAAGAGGTCAGCGGCCAGGCAAGACTTAAAGTACGTCATGGAAGTTAGAGTTGGAAAAGGAAAAAAACAAACCTAGTAGAGTGAAAAAGCTAAAGTAAAACCGTTACTGTGTTTTATCCATATAACTTTTATAGCAAAATTATCAATGAATACAAATGTGGTAAACAAAAAAAAGAGCCAGCGCATCTAGAGTGAAACCACCCCTCCATCATAAATATTAATCTCACGGCACTGAAATATCAGTTCTTACCAGCGGAAAACACTGTTGTAAGTTACCTGAAAGCACCTTGAAATGTCCTCCAGGCCTGTACTTTCAAATGTTAGGTGGGTCTTCTCGAGGCTTGCCAGACTACTTAAGTGTTTATAATTGATGTTAATTGCTGTCGGAAGTGCAGTTCACGGCTCTCGGGATTAAACTTGGTGTAGAAAATGATAGCAGGTTGTAGTAGTGTAAACTATTGGTATAAAAGTTGCCTGACATTAACTCCCAATGTCTAAACTGGTAATGGAGGTCCACAGCCCTTCATGGCCTCCTAGTTGTCTACATGGGAGCATGGATTTGTTTGGTTTTTGACCATGGGGAATCTGTCCTGGAAATAAAACTTTCCATCTGTGTAAATGTGCGCTTGTCATTAGATTGTAATGCTCTTTGTCCCATTTTGATAGGCCCCACAATTTGGACAAATAAGCCTTTTTAGGTTTATGCAAATGAGCCCCATGGGTGCAATGAAGGCATTTGTGTTGCACTCAAAGCTCCATTTGCTTTCTGTGCTGGCGTACCCCGACTTCGAGTGACAGGGAGAGACAGTGTAGACATAATCGTGCCTGACCCCGAAATTTCACGCCTGCTCTTCTGGTTACCAGTCTCGAAGGCGCTAACATGAGTTCACTCAGAGCGGGGGGTGCAGTCAACACTGAAAGTAAGTGGCACTTCAGGTGCAATGGCACCACCCTCGTTGCACCAAGTGGCTCATTTTCATAAACTTAAAAGGCTTGTTTCTTCAAGTTGGGGGGGGGGAGGGGCACCTATCAAGACTGGAGAAAGAGTATTGAAATCTGCTGACAAGTTCACATCCACACAGATGGATGGTTTTAGTTCCAGGTATGTGGTGACGGTTTCCTATTAAATATTTTTTCCCATCCTCAACCCCATTTTCTGGGCAGGATTTGTTGACTGCTTTACTCACATTCATTGCTACTGTAAGGCCTCATGCACACAAGAGTATTGTGTTTCTATAGAACATCTGAGTTGTGTAGAGGAGCCGCTTATGGCACTCATAGACTTCTGTGAGACCCTACTGTATTCTTCCAATTTAGTGGCATGTTCTATCAGATGCTGTATCACAGAGTTATCCCTCTAAGGCAGTGCTGTACATGGTACGGTATGGTAGCACACCATGCCTATGGCTCTGCAAAATGGATCCACATTGTAACAGCCTTGAAGAGATCGTTGTCTACTGTCCATCCCTAACCACAGTCCCATTGAAAACACGATGAAATTTATGTAAACTAGTGCTGTGAGGAGCTTTACTGGTTTCTTTTAGTTCATTGAAAAAGCTCTTTTCTTCTTCACAGTTGCTTTTCACAGCCCTCCGGTGAAAATCAAAAAGGAACAGCCAAGCCCTTGTTCAGACCCCAGTGTTTCATGCAGCCAGAAACAGTTTCAATACCGTAATGGGGAACAGTGCCTTTATGCCAGGTGAGGAATGTGGTTGCTTTACTCCTCGATTATTGTACGATTATACAGTTGGTTACTAGTTTGTTACAAGGTTTGATATTGGTGTTAAAACCTTCTTTTCTGTCTGCAGTGCCTATGACCAAACATCAAGACAAGTCAACATCAAGTCCCCAAATCGGGGCGCTCAAGTGTCTCCAATCCCTCACTTTTCCCGACAGGATAGAGGATATGTCAATCCACAGGGCTCGTCACAGCCTGTCCAGTCTGGAGGATATCTCATGGAACATGGGTAAGTGTAGTTGAACAGAAATGCCAGCAAGAAGTCATCTATAAAAGTGTTCCTCTCTAGAGGAATTCTATACCTGCCGAAAAAAAATCTAGCCATACCCAAAACATGCACTTAAAATCCCTTAAAAAAAAAAGACTCTTAAAAACTATTGACTATTCTAATTGAATTCTGTCCTCTATAATATTTAGATCCCGGTACCAACAGCAACTACCAGAGATGTGCCACTCATTTCCATCCACACAGAACATGACTAGAGAGTCTCCAGCTAACTACCAACGCCAGATGTCTGAGCCATGTCTCCAGTATCCACAACAAAGCTTCAAGCAGGAGTACCATGACCCTCTGTATGACCAGGCAAACCGTATTGGAACCAGCAGGCCCCACAGATATCCTTCCAGTATGATAATCAAGCAGGAGCAGACAGACTATGCATATGATTCAGGTAAGCCTTTTCTCTAAGGGGGTCACGATAGAACAACTTTTATTATTGCAGTATGTCCTGCTGGTAAATTTTTCCAAATTTGAAACCTTCTCCAGTGCTTTGGGCAATTTTTCTGCATGTCCATGAGGATAACCCATTTCCATATGTCCTAGAGGCCACTAAAAAACACCAACTCCCTCTCTGGTGGACTCGACGAGAGAAAATACTACATGGTCCATCATTGGAATGGGCACTGTGTAAAATTACAGTTCTCCTCCAAGAAATGAGTGATCAAAAGTGGTTTTGGCCAGGAGTTAAAAAAATTAAGTTGCCCAAAGCTGATTGATGTAGGTTTGAATTCTCCTTAAAGGGGTTGTCCATTTTGGACAAGTCATGTAATGTGTTTTATTCCAGACCTTACATGTGGCTATGGTTGAATTTTATGCGTTAACATACAGCTTAAAAGGCATGTGTCTTCAAATAAAAACAGATTAGCCAAAAAAGGAGATGTGTTGCCATCTTGTTTTAACTGGCAGATTAACATTTTTGGTGACACATTTCCTTAAAATTTTATTGTTCTTGATCTTTTTTTTTTTTTTTGTGGTCCATTATCTAGTCAACCAAGTTGTATGAAGTCAATGGCTGGCCCTACAAGTATCGCTGTAATTTATTTTATGAGTGATTTAAAATGTTTGCATTAATTAGCTACCTAATGGGTTAAATAAAGATCCTTGACTATTCTATAAAGTGAAAAGCTCCACTCTAAAGGTTGACTATTTGGTTGTATGGATGGAAAGGAGGTGGTTGTCACTTGAAATACTTGCCTGTCCTTGTATTCCCATTACCTCCGTGCAGTCTGTCTGCTCTGCTAATGAGCTAATGTCTGTCTGGTCCATACCGCACAGCGTCGCCACATACGTTGGAATGTAAATAAAACGGCTTGTTTCAGGCACCTATATGAATTAAGTAAAGTGTGTTATAAAAACTCCCAAGAATGGCTGGCCGTGAAATGACACAGCTAGACCTGTCAGGAGCCTGGTTTGTGTTAGAAATTGAGTTTTAATTTCCTTCGGTTTCCTCTGCTCTTGGAAAGCTATAACGTATGGATGAATAAATGGTTTTGTCTGTATAGTGATTCTTTATGTGGAATTTTGTCTGTAGTCTGGTGCTGATCGATGGTTAAGCGGCTGGTTTCGTGATTATATATTTTTATTTGATAATGTAATACCATGAGGATATGGAGCTGGTTGTTCAAATTCATTCAGGTATGCCTTATTTGATTTAAAGGGCTATCCTGAGACTTGTATTTGTATTAAAATGATGGTAGAAACCAGATTGACACCCAAAAATAAAACTCTTTAACAATACACTGGTATGTTCAGTTTCTTATAGTCTTCCTCAACCAGACACTTGTAAGCAACATAGTCTTGGTAATGTCACATCACTTTCTCAGATGACCTCACGTCGGCCAATATGTGATGTCACTGTGGCTGCTTTATATAAAGCTTTTAGGTAACTGGTGGAGGATGTATTTAAATTTTTTTATTCAAGTACAGTACAGACCAAACGTTTGGACACACCTTCTCATTTAAAGAGTTTTCTTTATTTTCATGACTATGAAGGGGCACACCTGTGAAGTGAAAACCATTTCAGGGGACTACCTCTTGAAGCTCATCAAGAGAATGCCAAGAGTGTGCAAAGCAGTAATCAAAGCAAAAGGTGGCTACTTTGAAGAACCTAGACTATGACATATTTTCAGTTGTTTCACACTTGTTTGTTATGTATATAATTTCACATGTGTTAATTCATAGTTTTGATGCCGTCATAGTCATGAAAATAAAGAAAACTCTTTAAATGAGGTGTGTCCAAACTTTTGGTCTGTACTGTATATTGAAATAAAGCCAACCATAGATGTGCCAAACCATTGTTCGCTGGTGTCATTAGCAGTTGTTGGCCAAAAGGGGGAATCCTATAAGAAGTTGTAGGCATCTTTACCTCGTAGGGGGATAATGGATCTGACCTGTCGGGTACTTGTCTGGAAACGCCCACAGACTTTAGATTTTGGAACATCCTATTAAAGTCTTACGACCAAAAGCCAATATCTATGTTCAGCTGAAATCCTTCTGATCAAAGGCTTAATCTTTTCAGTCACTTTCTCTTGCTTACCCTAACTGTTCATGGTGAGGTTGCAATAATAAAGACCAGGTATGAGAACTATGGTACCTTTTCATTGTAGGAAGATAATAAACTACAGGTAGAGTGAGGAAAGAGCCAGAGTATAATGTTTTGTAGACCACCATGTGGGTGGTGGGCTTCCTTGTTTGTATAGACCCATTATGATCTCTGATAAGCATGCTTCACAGTTAAGGTGGACATACACATTCATCTTAGGCCTCCTTCACATGAACGTGTGCACCCCGTGGCCGTGCACGAACACCGACCGTGAGGCAGCGGATCGCGGACCCATTCACTTTAATGTGTCCGCGATCTGCCCGTTCCGCAAAAAGATAGAACATGTCCTATCTTTTTGCGGAATGGAAGTATGGGACAAAACCCCATGGATGCACTCCGTAGTGCTTCCGTAGGGTTCTATTCTGTGCTTCCGTTCCGCACCATTCCGCATCTCCGGATTTGCGGACCCATTGAAGCAAATGCGGTCCGCAATACGGCAACAGGAAGCACACTTTCGTGTGCAGGAGGTCTTACATTGATGGAAAATAGACGATTTCAACCTAAACAAATGTTCATTGGGTGAAATCTAACAATGAATGATCATTTTAGCTGACTGATCATAGTAAGCAGTGTTCAGTATTTTCCTCCGATAGTCATACGAAAGATCTTCAAAGAAAATTGATGTTTTTGAACAAAAACTCTTTCTTAGAAAAAACATTTCCAGAAAGAGCGTTCGTCCCTTGCCCTTTTTTTATTGAATGTGTATGGGCGGTTGGAAACAACTGTAACTGGCAATATGGATTAAAATGTGCATTGCTGTGTCTGCAAATTGAACGTTCACTAGATGTTTGTTCAACCATCAACCAGCTTCTATTTAATGTGTATGGCCACCTTTAGATCATGTTTAAATGGTAAAGGAGAGTCTGTAGTTGCGATCTACTCTATAGGAATGCCCCCGTCGGAAAGTTTACATCTACAAGGTTCTATGTAGGCACTTATCAAGAGTCGAGAAAGATTTGGGCAAAGTTAAAAAATAGTTCTGCAGCTAAGCCGCCTCTTGCCTTGTGTGGCTGCACTTTATCTGCTGTCCCCTGACCTTGCGTTTTCAAGCTCCAAATTTTCTGCATCCTCTAACAGGATTGCATTACGACCTTGAATTGTAGCTCGCTCGCTCCCTCCCACCTGCCTGCTAGTCACTAACTCGTACATGGGCTCCTCACTCTCTGAATGGAGTCTGAGGAATTTCATTCACAAAATGGAGGACGAGAGAAAGACAAGAAGTCCCCGTAGGGCTGTTCTGGTGCCGGCTTACAAAACTCGGCTGCTTTTTCATAGGCAGCTGACATCATACCAGAAATATGGGCTGTCTTGCGGTAACACTATCTGTTACTGTATTTCTGCCCAAGGCTATTAAGATGCTCGAGAAGAAAAAAAAACATCCCTGCTGTAGAGGTTACAAATACTCAACTGAGACAACTAAACTGCAGCCTTAACATTCACATTTAAAGGGGAAGCTAGAGAATGAGAAGCTTTGCTTTTATTTCTGAATTACGAGCAGCGTCGACCGCTCGGGCGTCTTATATATAATTCAATGCAATCCTGCGGATATTTTTTCAATCATTACTTTTTCTGTGAGAAGCACGGCAAATCTTTTATGATTGTGGTCAGACCAAGACCAGCAGCTGGCGTCTGATTTGAAAGGAGTCTCACATGGAGAACACAAATGCTAGCATTTTATATACAAGAATGGATTAAAGCTGTATTCCCATTTGGGACTGTTATGGCCTATCGCTAGGGTATTTTCAGAAGTCCCAACATGGTGAGGTGAGAGTATGCTCTCTATTCACTTTAGGTCCCCGTGCTGCAGTTTGGAGCTGGTCCCAGAGGTGGGTCGCACCTTTTAACCTTTGTGGCATATCCTAGCAATGTCCTAGATAGGGATACCCCTTTAAGTCTATGGCTTATTCAAGTGACTCTGTGGCATGGGTGATGGAGATTTAGGTGTGGTAAGTCCTATAGACAAAAGAAATCTAGCTGTGTTCTTGTATATTGGCTATTATAATGGTGGTCTTCATAGTTGGCGGGTGATCAGCTGCCTAACACCTCAAGCTCCACTGTTCTCTGGATTCTGTACTCCAAAGGCACCATATAAATGTAAATGAGTGTAGATATGGAATTTCAGTTGGAGGAAATCTGGATGTGCATGTAACTGTGCAGGCAAAAACATGTCTGGATTTACATTTCAGAAGATGCATTGAAGAACTGCTGACAACCAACTCTAGTCTAGAGGTGCCCATAGACATTAGGCAGCGTGCAACCAAACCGCCATCCATCTATTGTGTATGGAGGACACCCTACTCTCCCAACAGCAGATGGGGGGGAGGGGGGGGGGAGAGGGGTCAGACGTGTTGGATTTCCACTGCCCAATTAAATAAGTAGTAGATAAGCTGCTGTCAGAGGTGTCTTTTTTTATAGTTTATTCCCCTCTTCCCATTGCAATAACCATGCCACTGAGCTGAGCGTATGGGGAAATCGTGAGAGAAAGTGTTTGGCTGACGTGCATTAAAGGACCACCTGAAAGCCTTCCATATATATAAGATAACAGTAGGCCTCCTGACTTCCCACAGACATGCATTTTATGGCCATCTTATAGGTCTCGGTGGCTCTTATGTGGAGCACTTCTTTTACCATTACGATTGTTGGTCACTATCATCAGATGTCCACAACTATAGGAATCCAGCACGGAGCATTTGTGCTGTGATGTAACTTTATTTAACATTTTCGGCTTATGTCTGAAACCATATAATTATTTATTTTCTTTTATTTATTGTACCTAAAAACCCCTAGAACAGCTGGGGTTCGAGATCGCGTAAACTTAAAAGGTATCCAAAACGGAAGCGCGATTAGGGTTTTCAGATGTGTTTACACTACATTTCTACATTGATTTGGTCTAATATAAACCTACAGCACATCTGGCTAATTCATTTGTGTATTTTTAGGAGGTTTATATTCGCACCAGAGTTCTGATTTTGTCTACGGACATTTTGTAGATCACATTTGTTCTTTTTACTTTTTGATCAACTTTTTTTTTGTTTGTTCTATTTCTTCTTGACAGATGTTCCTGGCTGTCAATCCATGTACAGGAATGTGGAAGGCTACCCAAATGTGGATGGTAATTATGACGTGTATTACATTTGTGTGTTTTTTATATAGCTAGGCTTTTTTTGAAAGTATAAAATAGAAGCTCTGATTGTAGGGTGTAGATGTCAAATATATCATATAACCTGTTTTTGAAAGAAAGGGTTAGGTGATGGTCATGAACAGTCAGAGACAAAAATCCTCATGTTCAAGAATCCCTGGATATAAATGACTTGAGCTTCATTGAAACTTTGTAGTTTCCATTGAGATATATTGAAAGACATTTCTTAAGATCTATAAAAAAATCATCATTAGGGTAACATTATGGTTATTGTATATTTTTACTATTTGCAGTTTTCTTCTGTTACATTAGCAGCCAATAAGTTTCAGACCCTTATTCTTTATAGGTTATGGCTATGAAAAGCCCATAAGAAGTTTCACTGATGACGCTTGTGTTGTGCCAGAAAAATTTGAAGGTTAGTGTTTCCCTCAGCTGATGGGATGGCTAAATATTTCCGTACCACATATAAGTCTCTCAAGCCTCTCCCTTCAGCATATGGCATTTATCATGTAAACAAAGTTAATACAAAGCACTAATGTGTTGTGATTGTCCATATTGTCTCCTCTGCTGGCGTGATTCATTTTTCCATCGCATTATACACTGCTTGTTTCCAGGGGTTACGACCACCCTGTGGTCAGTGGCCGTGCTTGTAAACTGTTGGAAAACGCACCAGCCTCTCTGGTGGCCATGACCGTTGGAGTGCGCATAGGCACGCATGCACAGCATGGCCATCTCGATATCTGTGCTGCAGCAGTGGCCATAACCCCTTGAAATGAGCGCTGTGTAATGCGATGGAAAAATGAATCAAGCCAGCAAAGGAGGCAATATGGACAATCACAATACATTAGTAAGTGCCTTGTATTAAATCTGTCTACATCAGGCATGCCCAACCTGTGGCCCTCCAGCTGTTGCAAAACTACAAGTCCCAGCATGCCTGCACAGCCATTAGAGCATGCTGGGAGTTGTAGTTTAGCAACAGCTGGAGGACCACAGGTTGAGCATCCCTGGTCTACATGATAAATCCCACTTCCTGAAGTGAGACAACCTCTTTTAAGAAGATATAATGAAAAAGAAAGAATGTAGATTCTGGACTCTTCCCCAAAGTTTACGAAGGAACGGTCCATTGGCTTCCCTTCTTGTGTTGGCTGCTTCGTAGTTTCATATGCCTACTGGGAAAATCTTTGTATACAGTAGTGTAGACATATTTGGTCTCCTGGTCTTCACCAGGCATGATAAAGCAGGGACCAGGATAGTGCCATAGCATGTTCCTGTAAGGGAGCACATTTTAAGATGGAGGCCATGTATAATCTGAGTCGAAAGCGAATTTTCAATATTGAGAAAATATCTGTAGATTTTTTTGAGAGAATTTATGTAACATTCCTTGTGAAATGTTGAAGTGTGAGTTGACCTTACTTTTGTTGGGATTACAGCAAGCGATATCAAACAGGAAGTCGGAACCTATAGAGATGGACCTCCATACCAAAGACGTGGATCTTTGCAGCTATGGCAGTTCCTTGTGGCTCTTCTGGACGATCCTTCGAATTCTCACTTCATAGCTTGGACTGGTAGAGGCATGGAGTTCAAGCTGATAGAGCCAGAAGAGGTAGGCATTACTGACTTGAATAAGTTATCCATAGTGGTCTACCTTTTGTAAAAGTAGTATTGCACCTCCCATCCGAAATCTGACCATTGTGGTTTGCATTTTTGCGTTTTTCTTGTCAGCCAAAAGGCTTTAAGACCGCCCTCTTATCCATACAGCATATTCTGTGACATATTCTGTGCACCAACTCCCACCAATCAGATATTGATGAACTGTAGGCCCTCAATATTGAACTCTCAGAAAACCCATAAACCCATTTAACAAAACTACAGGCACACTTTTCTAGTAAGATCTTTTCTTTTTTTTATATATACTGATCAGAAGAGGTCAAAAAAATCATTACTCACCTCTATCGATCTCCTGCTATTGTTCCCATCTCTGCTTGACACATCGTATATGCCTGGCAAGGCCCACTCCTCCAATCAGTCCGTATTGGTGACCAGTCTCAACCTGTCTTGGCCTTTCCTAGCATCTTTGGTGTGTCAAGCAAGGATCGGAGCAGTGGCAGGGGATCAATGGAGGTGAGTAATGATACTTTTTTTTTTTTCCCCAACCACTTCTGACTAGTATTCTAAAAAAAAATAATCTTAGCAGAAAACTGTTAAAATATGGCCAAAAATTCATTCTTGACGCAATGGAAATTTTATAGATTTTACCGTGTACTTACACATGGATTTCGCTGCAGAGCACTACAAAATTTTGTATAATTACATCGAATTTGTTGGCACTGTAACGAATTGCAGATTTTCAACTTGCAATTTCACAGCAGAAAATCTTCAGCATATCCACCACGTGTGAACATGCCCTAAAGTGCTTCCCAAGAACACTATTTTACGCAACCAACTCATCCACTTAAGTTTTTGGCCCAAGACTGCAATGATCTAAAGCTATTACTGTTACATTTATCTACCAGTTTGTTCTACCGCTTTCTGCTATGGGCAGTGCGAATGAACGATCATTAGAGACTGACATATTTATAGAGAGGTCACCATCGTTCCTTCACTTGCAGTAGTGATGATAGTGAGAAGTGAAATCTTTCTCAAAATGTAAGAAATCATGGCCACCCTAAACATTTCTCATCTCCACCCATTAAACTTGGCGATACACTAGGATTAGTTCTATTCTCAAATGTCACAGCTGGCTGAGCCTATGCAGTACCAGCAAGGGCAAGCTGTATTTATTGCCTATAGGCATATTAGACCTTTTCATGTATGAAAGAAGTGAAGAAAAGGTATTGTTGTTAAGTTAACCTCTTTCTTGCTATTCAGGCTTATGGGAGTCTGTTTTGACGCTTGTGACCTATTTTTGCAGGTTGCCAGACTCTGGGGCATGCAGAAAAACCGGCCAGCCATGAACTATGACAAGCTCAGCCGGTCACTGCGCTATTACTATGAGAAGGGAATCATGCAGAAAGTAAGTAGAAATAAGAAGGGAAATTTGACACACACAAACCCATACGAGTCTTAAAGAGTATGTCCATGACTGGAAAAGCTTGAGCCCATGCATGGGGATTCTATTCATGGCACCAGTGGGACCAAACTTTAAAAGTCAATATAATAAGAATAATGGGATTTTATATGAATATTCAAACTTCATATTTCATTTGTATAATTCGGCTCCAATCAGAACAAAGTGAGAACACTTTTTTCCTTTGCAAAAAGGTTGAGCTCTTCTTTTTGACACTACCGTACATATACAGATGAAAATATGATCCTTAAAGGGGTACTCTGGTTAACCCCAATCCATCGGATAGATGATAATTAAGACTGGTGGGACCCCCACTAATTACGAGAATGGGAGTCTCGAGCCCTGAATGAATGGGGAGGCAGGTCAAGCATGACCACTGCTTAGGATAGCAGAGTACACCACTTGGTTATCTCCGGCAGTCTTATAGACTTTGAATGGAGCAGTTGGGTGCATCCTTGACAACCACTCTATTCAAATGAGAGGACACAGACCCTTGGGGTCCCAGTAGCCATTCCTCTCCCTTAAAGGGGTTATCCGAAACTATAAACTGCCCCCCCCCCCCCCCAATATGCCAGGCCCCTCACATACAATATACTTACCCATCTCCCTGCGCCGCACCGCCGTTGTGCTTCTCTCCGTTCACCGATGAAAATATCCGTTGGTGGGGGGAGCAGCCGATGGCAGGGGGGGACGAGCCTCCCTAGCGTCACCCGTGATGCTAGGGAGGCTCGTCCCCGTCCGCCATTGGCTGCGGTCTCCCTGGCACCGGATGTTTTCATCGACACAGAGGGAGAAGCTGGGAGTGGGGTAAGTATATTCCATGTGAGGGGCCCGGCATATGAGGGGGGCAGCTTATATTTTCGGATAACCCCTTTAACAGTTATCACCTATATGGTGGATAGGGGATATCTTGTTCTAGCCAAATACCCCTTTAAGCCGACTGTACAATTAAGACCGCTATCAGCCAAGAACATCTGCCATTGTGGGGCTATCGAGAGAGTTTTATTTAAAGCATGGCCAGCTTATAGGTGTTTCCCATTTGTTCCCTTGATGTAAACTCTTGTGATCAGCTGCCACCTGTAGGGAAACTTGGCTTAATTTCCCTGCAGCGCCACCACAGGGAAAATTAAACATTACATAGTTTCCATTCAAATCAATGGGTTGTCTGTGTAATGTATGGATGTGCCACATTCTCTAGAGCAAGAGAGACTGTGTCACCACTCTTCACTTGGGTAATACTTGAAGATCCAGAACAAGAAACCCCCACCATTGACTAAGAATTAAGATGTAGGGTATATGACAATAGTTTTCTAATCCAGACAACCCCTTTAAGTCTTTAGAAGAGATAAGGTTTGAAATTAGAATTTTTTTGTGATGGTGCTACATTTTTGGGGGGTGTTTTTAAGTGTGGACCTAAATCTTGACCAAATATGTTATTTCCTGTTCCAGGTGGCTGGTGAACGCTATGTCTACAAGTTTGTGTGTGAACCCGAAGCGCTATTTTCCTTGGCTTTTCCTGACAATCAACGTCCTGCCTTGAAATCTGAGTTTGACAGACAGATCAGCGAAGAGGATACTGTCCCCTTGTCACACCTGGATGAAGGCGGCATGTACCTTCAAGACGCGGGAACGGTCCCTTCCCAAAACTATAAAGGCAGCTACAATTACTAGACATGGCTGCTGTGTAATCTTGTATATATGGATACATTTTGTTAGGAATCATATGAATGTAGATGCTTATTTTTTGTTTGTTCTTATTGCCAGAACCTGGTGTTTAAGTAACATGGACTCTAGCGGGTAGGTGCTGAAGATACCGCTGTTAGTTATTTTAAAACCCAGGTTATATTTGGGCGTTTGTAACATGGCCTTTTCAAGATACACTCCTTGGCTGTGCTGTATTTGAGCACCCTCTTTTAGATTTCTCTTAATACGGCTAAGCTTATTAATGATTGATTTCAGGAAATGCATGTTCTCCAGCATCGAGCATTGAAGACAAAATCCTTTCCTTCATCCTTTTATTATATATTTTTTTTAAGTGGCATTTTTTTTGGAAAGGATTTTGTTGAGTGGATTTCAGCAAAGACCGCATCAAACCAGTGCAATAATCGTGGAATCTACCAATGCTTCTGTTTTCTGCCTTTTGAAATTAAACAGTTTGAAGGAATTCTGTCTTTTATTTTTTTTTATTTTTTTGTATTGTACCTGTTCTGTCTAGAAGCCACAGGGGTACTGGCCCTCATGGAAGAGACTCAATGGTGGATGGAGATTTATTTTCAGGCAATGCTTCATGGGAAATAAGTCTCCGATGAGATCCAGTTACACCCCTGGTCTGCATCTGAGGTATCTCGTTAAGCATGATGACTAATCCTGAGACAAGGCCATTACTTGTAAAGGGTTGGACAGCTGCTTTAAGTGGTTGTCTGCAATTCGAAAAAGGGTCTGCTTTCTTCTTAAAAACAGGACCATTATTGTCCATGGGTTGTGACTGTGATATCAAAAAGAACTGCAATACCAGACATGTCCCAGGTGTGGTGCCATTTCTGGAAGAAAGCAGACATGTGTATGGCCATCATAAAGGGGTTGCCCACAGGGTCAGATTGTCCATAGACCTTACAGGGAAAGTTCCTGTTGGGCTGATGCCCAGGTGCCGTCTGAGTCCTCCTCACAGCCAGCCAGTGGAAGTTTTTGGGGATGCATTTTGTGCTGTTGGTGGCGGTATTATGTGATGGACTGTGGTATTTGGCTCTGTTGGGGTGGTATAATGTGCCACAATATGATATTGTTGGCCCTGACTACTTGTGTTGGCCCTGCTTTCCATCAAAATGGGCCCACTTTTAGTATTTTTTTCTAGGGCCACTTTAAGTTCCCAGTCCTCCCCTGGTTGCCCAAGATTAAAAAAATCTGTTGTCTTGTTGAAAAACTGCTCTTTGTACACTTTGGAGAAATGGCTATACCGCTGGTTCCACTAACAAACCAATGTAATGCCAAGCTGTTAGTGTATTTGAAATAAAGACTAGGGGGGTGTGTCTACTGTACATTGTCACCCACACCATAAAACTGGTGGTAGGACCAGTGGTATGATGTTCATCTGTGACCTCTTCACGGTGTTGCCCACATGGTCTCCAGATCAATCTCCAGCTATCACTGCATCCAAGACAAAAACGGGACTCATCGTTGAATAGGATAGACCTCAATTCCAGCCTCCATTGCCGGCTTGCTGTGCACCATGATAGACTTTGAGAGCGGTGGCATGACGTCCATGGACCACCTGGATCTGGTTGTCTGGCTCATAGCCCAATGTCGTGTAGACATTTGCTTGCTGCATTAGGCTTGGGATGTGGTGTACAATTTCAGATGATCTGTCTGTGCAGAGGTTCGCCTCTGTGGACCTCTTGTCATTCCAGTTCATCATCGTTCTCCCAAACACCGGGACAAGCAGTGTTGAATGCTGCTGATATCTGGGCCTAGGTCTGTAGTGATTTGCCAGAGTGATACACCAAGAACCAGTCCAAGGATTCTGTCCCCCTCAGTTTTTGTTAAGTGGTGATAATGGCACGTTCACACATCAACGTTTACAAAACGGATCCTGAGCATTGCCTATGCACATTTTGCATGCAAGACAGAAATGTCTCAATTGTATGCCAAATGCGTGCTAACGCTCAAGATCCATTTTTTCCCCTTATTTCTATGTTCTGACGTGTCAGAGTGAAAAAATAAACTAACATAAGCTCTCCCTAACTGGCACGTCGACAAACAGGAGGCATTGCAAAATCATCCCACACATCAAATTTTTGAGGTTTCATGTGGCTAAAAAAACTGCTTTCAATCAGTTTTTTATGCCTCTCCCACAGGCCACAGATTGGAGCTAGGTGCTTGAAAATGTGATCATTTGCAGATCTTAGCGGCACCTACTACATACCTGATTAGCTTTTGACTTATTTTCTTCGTGTTGCAGTTGCAATATCGAGGAGTGTATAAGTCATCTTATGGAGTCAGAAAAGGAATAAAAAGTAATAACTTGTTTGGTTAACTCAGAAAGTAAAATCAACGTATTAACCAGGCAGTAGTTCGTGGTCTAAATTGGGGTGAGGAGAGTCTGAGAATATCTGCCTAAATACATAATGTTAATTTTACAGTGTGGTCCGCTCCTCTTATCGGTGGCCTATTTAAAGGGGGTTGTCTATTTAAAGGGGGTTGTCTGACATGTGAAAAAATAGTATGCTTTTTTTGTTTTTCCAGAAACAGTGCCACCCTTGTTTATAGGTCGTGTCTGGTATTGCAGCTCAGTTTAATTCAAGTGAGCCAGGAATGAGTAGAAATGGTAACTTTCATTTATTAGGTTAGATATTTCATTTTAGATTTTCATTCATCTTTGTTTCTGATGCATTGATAGGTAGTAATTTCACCATTATTGGTTTAGCCCATAAAATGGCCGCATCTTTAAGTAACAAAACTGTGTCAATTGTCGATATTAAAGGGCACCTGATTATAAACTAAAGTCAATGTGGTAAAAGTATATTTTAAGATTTGGAAAACGGATTAGACCTTAATCTTCTCGTTAAAGACTAATCAGTTAGTTAATCCCTATTTACCGTACAGTGTAATCTTCTTAACACAATTATAATTTTATACGCTATCGGACAGGCAAGAATGTTTTTTTTTTTTTTTTTTCTGTTTTCCGCTTTAAATCTTTAAAGAAAGATGAATGGAATATATGAGAACTAGTTGCTTCCATGAATAAGTTTTAACCAAAATATATATATAAAAAAGAAAAAAAGCTATTTTAGAATTCTAAGTACAATTTAATAGAACTAAACCTACAAATATGTTCCACAAGGGAACACAAAAACACCATGCTTAGTATAATGTCACAAAGAGTATTCAATTTATTAAATAGAAAATCAAAAATACATGTTTAAAAACCTAAAAATGGGACAAACATCAGAAAGGGTAACAATAACCACAATTGCCATACCGAATCACTGACCATTGGTGTCAGTACACCCAAAAAAGATGTAAAACATGTCAGAGGGAAAGAGGAGAAAATGTATCAATAACCACTCCTAAGTTAGCCAAAAAATAATTAAACACACATTTGAGAGGGGGACATCCTATTCGACCCTCAAGATGCCATAATAAATAGGGCTACATAAATATAGTATCCAGAAACTCCCACCAACAAAGCCCACCTGTAGACATGATCGAGGGAAATTATCAATAGTGGTCAGAGAACACCTCAACGGGCATTTCGTTTCCTCAGCTTCGAACCTCCTGACACAGCTGAGAAAGCGAAACGCTGGTCTGTGGCACTATTGGAAGTATTTTATATACAGGGGACACTGTGGAGGGCCTTATATATACTGGGGGCACTACAGGGGGCCATTATAGATACTAGGGGCATTGCCAGTGAGGTGATTGCAGCACCAGGTAGGGACAAGTGGGGGGGCAGAATTATGGGGCAAAATAAGGGACATTATTACTATTGAGGGCACTGTTACCACATAGTGGACTCTGGCAGAGCATTATTACTATTGGAAGACTGTTACAGTGGGGGGCACCCTGGCACAGTATCGGCTTAACACAATTATTTTTGGAGGATACTGTTTACAGAACTAGAAGTGTCAGGGGCAGTATTTGCTGGGTACTGTTATTTGTAGGGCGCTGTGTGTCAATAATTATTGAAGGGGCACTATCTTTGTGGTGTTAGTATTTTCAGGGAGACTGTTTCTGCAGTATAGTATTGGGGAGCACAGTTGGCATAGTAGGGGTGGCAGGATGGGGTGTTCAGAAGGTGGAGAGGAGAATAGGAAACTAGGAAACTAAGATGTCTGTAGGCCAAACTCTGCAGAGACAAGAGATGGCTGAAAGAAATCATCATGGTGGTCTGGTCTGGTCTGAATGGAGAATATTGGTAAAGGAAACGTCTACATCAGAGGAGACATCACTGAATCTAAGAGGTATGTGGCACTATATTAACCTGTATGTTTTGTAGCACTGTATGTAAAGTTTTCCAAGCATGCCTTTAACACTCGAGCTGGAGGGAAGGGGTTAGGTTGAGAATTTGGTATGGAGGGGGCCTCATTACAGTTATCGCCTCAGGCAGCAGAAACGCTAGATGCACCCCTGGATTCATTATATCTCCGTAGACACACTGCCCACCCACCAATAACTACAGTATTTTTAAAGAGGTTGTATAAGATTATAAAACATGACTGCTGTCTTCTTGTCTATGGGCTGTTTCTGGTATTGCATTTTGGCACCATTTATTGAAAGCATTCCTACATTTCCAGTGACTTTTCATGCAGTAGGGGTGGTAGTACTCACGGTGGTTATGGTCCTCCCATGTGCTCCATGGCTGGTGCACACTGACGGATGCACCCTTTCTTCCTCTTGGGGCACAACTTAGCTTTGGGGCTCCTGCCTGGTGGAGGCCAGGGGAGCCCTTGATGTTGATGTTACACAAGCTGCGGGGTGCAAGACAGGAGGCCCGGGGGATGGCCAGCATAAACTAGAGGCAATGACCAGGCTGGCTCAATTATAACCAACAGCAGTCTTTTTACTGGGGGATGATGAATGACAAAGTCCAAATACATATAGTTGGCACAGTTCTCAGGTTTATCACAAGGTAATGTGGGGATTCGCTCTGGTAGTTAGGATTAGCGGGTGCAGCAGAGAGGCAAAGTACAAGTTCTTGGTACAAAACATCAGTGTTTATTCACACGTGAAAGCAAACAAAAACGCAAGTTGCTTGGTGATCATTCACACACATGAAATATTCATATACAAAACAGTCACCTTTTCTCCTGGGTGTTACTTCACACCCTGTTGAAGGTGCTGTGTTTTGTCAAGTCCACAGGCAGGCGTTAGGCGTCCTGTTCGCCCTTACGGGGGTCTGAGCCTGATCCTCTCCACCTGTCAGTGCTGGCTGGTTTTTATGCCTGGCAAAACCAGGCCTGGAACATGGGAAGAAGTCACCCACCCAGCACTTTGACTACTCCCAGTAAGAGCCGTCCTGGATCAGCTATTACAGCCATACTAATTATCAACGTTAGGGTTGAGCGAACCCGAACTGTAAAGTTCGAGTTCGTACTGAACTTTAGGATTTTTGGACCCTGGACCCAAACCCGAACATTTCAGTAAGGGTTCGGTGTTCGGCTATTTAATGGCCCTTTTTGAAAGGCTGCAGAGCAGCCAATCAACAACCGTTTAACTCGTGTGCCCTTGGAAGCCATCACAGCCATGCCTACTAATGGCATGGCTGTGATTGGCCAGTGCAGCATGTGACCCAGCCTCTATATAAGCTGGAGTCACGTAGCACTGCACGTCACTCTGCTGTTACTAGTGTAGGGAGAGGATGCTGCTGCTGTAAAGGAGAGAATAGGAAAGAATCTTTAATCAGAAGTGCTTGTTAACTCAGCGATCTACCTAGATTTAGTTTTGTGGGTGCAGTGCACAATCCTTTTACCCTGCCCTGAGCCCAGTGACACAGAAAAATAACTTTTATCCGTCTGTTAGTTAGGTGGGCGGCGGTGCCCATTTTTTGCAATCTCATTGCACCAGCACAGCATATGTGCTTTTTTGACAGTCAAATCCAAGCTTGAAATATTGCGATAATAATCTGGGTTTAAAAAAACACCCATTTAGGGCAAAGTACTTAATATTGCAGCCTTTGCTGCATCTGTGATTGTTAAAAACAAGCTTGAAATACTTCAATAATTTTCTGGGTTTTAAAAAACACCCATTTTTGGCAATACCCTCCATCTTGGGCCTCTGCCGCATTAGTCAGTGTGCAATTTAAGCTAGAAATACAGCTATAATTTTCTGGGTTTTTAAAAACACACTTTTTGGTTAAAATACGAAATTTTACAGCCCTTTCTGCATCTGTACGTGTGAAATTCAAGCGTTATATACTGCTGTCATATTCTGTTATTCGAAAAACACAAATTTTGGACAAAATACTTAATTTGCGGCCTTGTCTGCATCTGTACGTGTGAGATACACGCTTTAGATACTGCTGTGCTATTCTGGTATTTAAAAAAAAAAAACATTTTGGGCAAAATACTTAATTTGCGCCTTGTCTGCATCTTTCAGTGTGAAATTCAAGCGTTATATACTGCTGTCATATTCTGTTTTTCAAAAAACACCCTTTTTGGGCAAAGTACTTTAATTTGCGGGCTTGTCTGCATCTGTCAGTGTGAGATACACTCTTTAGACACGCTGTGCTATTCTGCTATTAAGAAAAACACCTATTTTGGGAAAAAATCTTAATTTTGCAGCCTTTGCTGCATCTGTCATTGTGAGATACACCCTTTAGATACTGTTCTATTCTGCTATTATAAAAACACCTAATTAGGGCAAGATCCTAAATTTGAGAAATAGGAGGAGTGTCAAATAAGGGACGTGGCCCCGGTCGTGGAGCTCCTGTTGCAGGGAGAGGACATGGTTGATCTGTGCCAGCTACACGCACAAGTGAAACACCTTCCTCAGGTGCAAGTAGGCTACAGAACCTTTAGCGGTATTTGGCCGGGCCTAATGCGACTCTACGAATGGTGAGGCCAGAACAAGTACACGCGATAGTAGATTGGGTTGCTGACAGTGCCTCCAGTTCCTTTACATGGTCTCCCACCCAGTCTCCTGCTGAAAGATCAGAGTTGGCACCTGCAGCCAATGTCCATCAGTCTTTCACCTCACCCCCTTGCAAATCAGCCAAGCAGTCTAAGCCCCAAGTCATGCAGCAGTCTCTTCTGCTTTTTGATGACTCTGCTAGCAGGGTTTCCCAGGGCCATCCACCTAGCCCTGCCCCAGAAGTGGAAGAGATTGAGTGCACCGATGCTCAACCACTTATGTTTCAAGATGAGTACATGGGAGGACTATCGCAGCACGTCTCGGATGATGACGAAACACAGGTGCCAACTGCTGTGGCTTTCGAAAGTGTGCAGACCGACAAGGAGGGCAGGGGTGAAGACTGGGTGGAAGATGATGTGGAGGACGATGAGGTCCTCGACCCCACATGGAATCAAGGTCATGCGAGTGACCTGTGTAGTTCAGAGGAAGAGGCGGTGGTCGCACAGAGCCACCAGCACAGCAGCAGAGGGAGCAGGGTGCAAAAGCGGAGCGGCCGTCCCCTAGACAGTACGCCTGCTACAGCCCACCGCAGCAACGGACCGAGCACATCAAAGCCAGCTCCAAGGAGTTTAGAGCCGGAAGCGAGGCATAAACGTTCTCAACCTGAGCACAACCTGCATGACCAGGCATCTAAGTGCAAAGCACGAGCTGCAGGGGAGTAGACACCTCAAAAACTAAGAACGATCTCTGGCTCCTCCTGCTTCCTCTTCTGCTGCAGTCTCGGCCTCTTCATCCACCTCTGGAGTGACAGTGCCACCCCGTAAACAGAGGATCTGCCAGCAACACCACTACCTGGGTCACCAAACATCTCCACAATGTCCCACGGAAGCGTTCAGCTCTCCATCTCCCAAACACTGGAGCAGAAGAGGATGTACCCCCCTACCCACCCACGATCCCTGGCCCTGAATGCCAGCATTTCAAAATTACTGTCCTTTGATCTGCTGTCATTCCGTCTGGTGGAGACGGAGAGTTTTAAAAGCCTTATGGCGGTGGCTGTCCCACAGTACGTCGTGCCCAGCCGCCACTACTTTTCAAGGCATGCCATCCCTTCCCTGCACAACCAAGTGGGGGACAAAATCAGGTGTGCACTGCGCAACGCCATCTGTGGCAAGGTCCACCTAACTATGGATACGTGGACCAGTAAGCACGGTCAGGGCCGTTATATCACCCTAACAGCACACTGGGTAAATGCAGTGGCAGCTGGGCCTGAGCGGATAGCAGTTTGGCGCATGTCCGTCCACCACCGAGGATTGCAGGGCGCTTCAGTTTGCCTCCTGTTGCTTCCTCCTCCTACTCTGCTTCCTCATCCTCTACCGGCTCCTCATCCGGTCAGCGTAACACCTTCACCACCAACTTCAGCACAGCCAGGGGTAAACGACAGCAGGCAGTTTAAAAACTTATCTGTTTGGGGGACAAACCCCACACCGCGCAGGAGCTGTGGACGGGCCTTGAACAACAGACCGATGAGTGGTTGGTGCCAGTGAGCCTCAAGCCCGGCCTGGTGGTGTGTGATAATGGGCGAAATCTCGTAGCAGCTCTGGGACTAGCCGGTTTGACGCACATCCCTTGCCTGGTGCATGTGCTGAATTTGGTAGTGCAGAGGTTCCTTAAAAATTACCCCGATATGTCAGAGCTGCCGCATAAAGTGCGGGCCGTCTGTTCGCGCTTTCGGCGTTCTCACCCTGCTGCTGCTCGCCTGTCAGCGCTGCAGCCTAACTTCGGCCTTCCTGCTCACCGCCTCATATGCGACATGCCCACAAGGTGGAACTCCACTTTGCACATGCTGTCCAGACTGCCAACATGGACAGTGCCGATAACGCCGTTCTCAGTGTTACTATCCCACTTCTATGCCTCCTTGAAAAAACGCTGCTGGCGATGATGGAAGAGGATGTGGCACAGGAGGAGGAAGAGGGATCATTTCATAGGGTTTCCGGCCAGTCATTCACAAGTGGCTCTGAGGGTGGGTTCCTGCACCCACAAACGCCAGGTACAAATTTGTCCAGCCAGGGCACAGTTCTGGAGGATATGGAGGAGGAGGAACTGTATTCACAGCAGGGTGGCACCCAAACCAGCTCATGGCCATCACTGGTGCGTGGCTGGGGGATACAGAGGACACAGACGATACACCTCCCACAGAGGACAGCTTATTGTTGCCTCTGGGCAGCCTGCCACACATGAGCAATTACATGCTCCAGTGTCTCCGCAACGACCGCCGAGTTGCCCACATTCTAACTTGTGCTTATTACAGGGTGGCCACGCTCCTGGATCCCCGTTACAAGGACAACGTACCGTCCTTAATTCCGTCACTGGAGCATGATCGTAAGATGCGCGAGTACAAGCGCACGCTGGTAGACGCACTGCTGGTGGCATTCCCACCTGACAGCTGGGGCACAGTGGAAGCACAAGGCGAAGGCAGAGGAGGAGGAAGAGGTCGCCAATGCGCTGGGGCACCACCAGCACCTCAGAAGGCAGGGTTAGCATGGCTGAAATGTGGAAAAGCTTTGTCAGCACGCCACAACAACCAGCTGATATGGAACGTCTTAGCAGGAGGCAGCATTTCAGCAACATGGTGGAGTAGTATGTGTGCACACGCCTACACATACTGAATGACAGGTCTGCCCCCTTCAACTTCTGGGTCTCCAAATTGGGCACATGGCCTGAGCTTGCCCTTTACGCCTTGGAGGTGCTGGCCTGCCCTGCAGCCAGTGTATTGTCTGAACGTGTGTTTAGCATGGCAGGGGGCGTTATCACAGACAAGCGCAGCCGCCTGTCCACAGCCAATGTGGACAAGCTCATGTTCATTAAAATGAACCAGGCATGGATCCCACAGGACTTGTCTGTACCTTGTGCAGAATAGACATGTATACCGGCCTTAACCAGCCATTGTTATACTACAGCGCAATTGCTCATTGTTGTATTTTGGATATTTCCCACTCTTTTGGAGTGTACCTTAATTTAAAAAAAATCTATTATTTTTTATTAATAACTAAAACCAGTGTTGGCTACCTCCTCCACCGCCGCTTCCACATACACCGCTACGTCCACTGCCTCCTCAAACTCCTACTCCATATGGACCTCCACCTCATAAATCAATTATTATTTTTTATTTGTACGTATTTTATTTTATGTCATTTCACTAATTTGTCTGTTACACATTTGGGTGTAATTCACCAATTTTTGGGTGTAATATACCCCGGCTGTACCTAGTAGACAGGTAAAAACATTTCACTAATTTGTCTGTTACATTTTCGGGTGAAATTCACCAATTTTTGGCTGTGATATACCACTGCGATACCTAGTAGACAGGTAAAAAAAAATCACAAATTTTTCTGTTACTTTCTTGGGTGACATTTTAACATTTATGACGTGAATAAACCCCTGCTCTGCATAGGTGACAGGGACCGAAATTTTAAAAAATCATCTGTTCCATTGGTGGGTGACATTTTCATAGGTGACAGGGAATTAAATTTGTAAAATTCATCTTTAATTGGCCCTTTCATTCGATCCTTCTGCTTTAATAACTTGTCCCACATTTCAGCTCGATCACATTGCCGCCATTGACCTCCCTTGGATGTTATCCCTTTCTCACTCTCCCTCTCCGGCGTGGAACCCTGATTCACCGATAACAGTGATCAACATGGTAGTGTCACCGCCAGTTCTGTGAGAAGGTCTGTTAGACGTTCTTCTCTACCTCTTGCATGAGGTTCTTTTGTTTTGGTTTCACTTTGTCATCTCCTTTCCTTCTTCCAGCTGTTACCTATTTACACTAATTGTCTCCCTTTATATTCCCTCCCATACTGCCTTACTTTGCGGTTTATACTTCTTCCTGGATGAGTTGTTCACTGCTGGAGGCTGCTACTGCCGATTCCTCAGATAAGTCCTTTTCCTTTATTTGTGTTTCCTTGCTGGCTTGATTCTAGGTGACCCTGACTCAGTCCGTATTAAGTGCAGGGAGCCGGTGGTCGTGTCCCCTCTCTATTATAGGGTTTTCAGGTGTCACATAGTATAAGGTACATGGGCATGCAATCGTCTACCATAAAGACCTTTGCATGGGCATAGCAGTCAGGGAGAGCTCTAGGGGTTTTATAGGGCTCACCCATATGCTCCTTAGTCTGTGATCAAGCCAGTCGGATGTTTATTTATAAGTTCCAGCTTTCTGCAACACCATCCGTGACAGGTAGGCGCAGAAAAGATCATCGAAAGTGATAGAGCAGATATCCAACTGGATCGTGAACATCACGGGGACGTGCGACATGGTGGGGCAGTATGTGTGCACACGCCTACACGAACTGACTGATGGTTCTGCCCCCTGCAACTTCTTGGTCTCAAAATTGGGCACATGGCCTTAGCTTGCCCTTTACGCCTTGGAGGTGCTGGCCTGCCCTGCAGCCAGTGTATTGTCTAAATGTGTGTTTAGCACGACTGGAGGGGGTTATCACAGGTTATATTTCCCAATGTTTTGGGGTGTACCCTAATTTACAAAAATAAAAATAAATTTAAAACCAAAAAGCAGTGTAGGCTACCTCCTCCTCCTCCACCGCCGCTTCTACCTACACCGCCACATCCACTGCCTCCTCAACCTCCTACTCCATATGGACCTCGTCCTCCTAGATCAAGAGTATTATTTTTTATTTTTACGTATTTTATGTTATTTAAAGTCATTTCCCTATCCACATTTGTTTGCAGAGCACTTGCCATGCTCTTAACCACATTTTGCTGCCATTTGCAGCCCTCTAGCCCTTCCCATGACATTTTTAGACCCATTTTAGCGCTCAAAAGTTCGGGTCCCCATTGACTTCAATTGGGTTCGGGTTCAGGGCCCGAACTCTAACTTTTTTGTGAAGTTCGGCCGAACCCGTCGAACCCGAACATCCGGGTTTCCGCTCAACTCTAATCAAGGTGTCAAACAGCCACTGCTGCTGACACATAAAAACCGGCTCTTACTCCACCGAAGCCAGGAACCTCGGTGACACGTACCCATCATCCACAATGATTATTTGTACCTTTTTACATACCTCCCCTCTTTGTTCAACCCTGAGGGGGTGAACACATGCCATACAGTATATTCGGTACAGAACATCCGCATTTCCCTGCAACCTGCCTGCCCTGTGTTCTACAGAGAACTTAAAGTTTTGTAAGGACAGGAACCACCTGGTGACTCGGGCATTTCTCTCTTTGGCCTGGCTCATCCACTTGAGCGGGGAGTGGTCAGTCACTAGGTGGATAGTTCTCCCCAACAAATAATAGCAGAGAGACTCGAGTGCCCACTTGATAGCCAGGCACTCTCTCTCCACTATACTGTACCTGGTCTCGGCTGGGGTGAGCTTGCGGCTTAGGAAGACAACGGGTTGCTCTTCCCCATTGACTTCCTGAGGCGGTACAGCACTGAGCCCTACTTCGGAGCCGTCTGTCTGTACTATGAATTCCCACTTGAAGTCGGCGTCACCAAAACCGGGTACCCACACAGGGCCGACTTCAAAGCGGAGAAAGCCTCTTCTGCCCGGTCATTCCAGTGAACCATCACTGACTTGCGTCCCTTCAATAACCCTGTCAATGGCGCGGCTACAGTAGCAAAGTGGGAAAAAAAAATCTCATGTAATAGCCTATCATTCCTAGGAATGAGTTTACTTGCTCAGCGGTGACAGGTCGGGGCCAATTTCTTATCGCCTCAATTTTGTTTACTTGGGGTTTGATCAGTCCGCGCCCAATGACATACCCCAGGTATTTTGTCTCCTCTAACCCTATCGTGCATTTTTTGGGGTTATCGGTTAGTCCAGCTTTTCGAAGGGAGTTTACTACAGCCTGCACTTTGGCCAGGTGACTTTCCCAGTCAAAACGCTGAAGCGTACCGACGATGTCGTCGCAGCACAATGTCCATTAGCCTTTGGAAAGTGGCGGGGGTGCCATGCAGACCAAAGGGTAACACCTTATACTGGTATAGCCCCTCCGGTGTAATGAAGGCCGTTTTCTCTTTGGCAGCATCCATTAAGGGTACCTGCCAGTACCCTTTAGTGAGGTCCAAAATACCGGGCTTGTCCTAACCTCTCAATCAGCTCGTCTACCCGGGGCATGGGATACGCATTGAACTTGGAGATTTTGTTTAGTTTCCGGAAATCGTTACAGAATTGTAACGACCCGTCCGGCTTTGGTATTAAGACAATCGGACTGGCCCACTCACTTTTGGACTCCTCAATGACGTCTAGTTGCAGCATTAGCTGCACTTCCTCCGAGATGGCTTGTCGCAGAGCCTCATGTACCAGGTATGGTTTCAACCAGATTTTGGCCTGAGGCTCAGTGACCATATCATGCTGGATTATGGAAGTGCATCCAGGGAGGTCTGAGAACACGTTCGTGTTCCTGCTGACGAACTCCCTGGCCTCCTGAGTCTGCTTAGAGGAGAGGCTGCCAGCAATCTTCACTGTGGCAACCGCTTCTCTTACATCAGACTCAGGGGCCGGAACCTCTCCTCCTAGAAAACTCGGCCGCGGGCTATCGTCAGTACTGGTTTCCCTATCTTTCCAAGGTTTGAGCAAATTCACATGGTACACCTGCTCCGGCTTCCGGCGCCCTGGCTGGTGTACCTTGTAGTTTACTTCTCCAACCTTTTCGAGTACCTCGTAGGGTCCCTGACACCTAGCCGGTAACCTACTGTCCATTGTCGGTACCAGAACCAAAACCCGATCTCCTGGATTAAAGATCCGGACCCGAGCCTGCCGATTATACACCCGACTTTGAGCTCGCTGAGCTACCTCCATATGTTCTTTTACCAGCGGCAACACTTTCCATACGTTCCTGCATCTGGGTAACATATTCAAAAACGCTTTTATATGGTGTGGGTTGTTGCTCCCACGCCTCTTTGGCTATATCCAACAGACCACTTGGATGTCTGCCATATAGAAGTTTGAAGGGCGAGAACCCGGTAGAGGCCTGGGGCACTTCTCACACTGCAAACATAACATAGGGCAGAAGGAGGTCCCAGTCCTTCTCATCTTTAGAGACTACCTTTTTCAACATATTTTTTATGTTTGGTTAAACTGTTCTACCAGACCGTCCGTTTGCGGATGGTAAACGGACGTCCGTAGTTGTTTTATGTGCAGCAACTTACAGAGTTCCCACATGACCTTGGACATAAAAGGGGTTCCCTGGTTAGTCAGAACCTCTTTAGGTAGCCCCATTCTGGAGAACATCTCCATTAACTCCTTTGCTATGAATTTGGCCGATGTATGTTGCAGTGGCACCGCCTCCGGGTACTGAGTGGCGTAGTCTAGGACTACCAAGATATGTTGGTGCCCTCTAGCTGACTTCGGTACTGGGCCTACAAGATCCATAGCGATTCTTTCAAATGGAGTCTTGATAATCGGGAGAGGCACTAAGGGACTGCAAAACAAATGCTGGGGGCTAGTTGTTTGGCAGGTCGGGCAAGACTTACAAAAGTCATCCACCTCTCTAAACACACTGGGCCATAAAACCGTTGTAGTATCCGGTCCTGTGTCTTCTGCAGTCCCAGATGACCCCCAAAAACATGTTGGTGGGCTAACTCTAACACGAGTTTTCAATAAGCCCGGGGCACCACCAACTGTTCAATAGGTTCACCCAGCAGCTGGTTTAACCGATATAGCATATTCTGGTTGACCACAAAATGGGGGAACATCGTCTCGGCCCCAGGTTGTTGGGGTAGCCCATCAACTATTACCACATTCTCCCAAGCCCGGGATAGGGTTGGGTCTCGGCTTTGGGCTGTACCGAAATTCTCCCCGGAGACGTTGAGGTCTGCCAACTCAGGTCCCGGTGGCAATTCCCCCATGTCTCCCACCATTACCCTATGCAGGATTGTCTCCCCCTCTTCCACCGAGGTGGCAGTCAACCTTACTACTTGCCCTTCGGCCTCAGGTTCCCAAGTTTCTGGCCGTCCTCCTGAACAAGGCCAATCTCCTGGGCTCACCCCTGACTCAGTGGTACCAGTCACTCCAACAACCGACCATAGGGCCGGGAAACCCGGAAAGTCTCTCCCTATTATGAGTTTGTAGTGCAAGTTTGCGGCGACTGACACTTCGTGGTCCACCTGCTGGCTACCGTGGTTAGTCACCAGCGCTGTTGGGTAGCCTTTTAAGTCTCCGTGAATGCACATCACCCCAGCTTTCCGGCCAGTTTACTCAGCGGACCGCACTAGGGTAGCCCTTACGAAGGGTCACCAAGCTCCCTGAGTCCAGCAGTGCCTCAGCTTGAGTGTCTCTCACTTCCACCTGGCACTAGTGGTCTAGAGCCTCCGGAGTACCTGTGTGCACACAGTTTCATAGCATACAGTGACTGACGGTAACCACAATTAGTGTCCATGGGCTCAACCCAATGGAGACACTCAGCCCTTATATGGCCGGGTTTCTGACACCGCCAGCAGATTAACTGGGTCCAGCCCATAGTGGGAACCGCACAGGTGGGTTTCACTGGCTCATACCGTTGGGCCTGGGGCGGGGAGTTCTGGGGTTTACCTGCCCCCCTCCCGAAAGAACACCCCTTAAGATTCTTAGTGGCCTCATAGCTTTCCACCAGGTCCACAATTTCCAGGGCATTTCCAGGAGACACCTGACCGATCCAGAGCTGAAGAGGGGGTGGCAGCGCCCTCCAGAACCTCCAGAATATGTCAGCCAATAGTCTATCCAGCATAGCCGTGGGACTCAGCACATCAGGCTGTAGCCACTTTTGTAAAAGGTGGAGTAAGTCATAATACTGGGGTCTCGCGGGCTCAGACAGCTTAAACCACCACTGATGTACCCGCTGGGCCCGGACCAACACATTTACCCCCAGTCTTGCCAAAATCTCACCCTTTACCTTTGGGTAGTTGGCCGCTTGATCGTCCTGGTGGCCACTTTATCGTACATCACCAGGTAGGTTTCGATGTCTTCTGCGGGTGCCATCTTAGGGATCGCTGCACGGACTGTTTTTCGGACATCGTGGACGCTTGGGGTTGCTCCTGCTGTCTGCAAAGCCATCACGTGTTGTAGCAGCAACTGGTTGGTCTCTTGATGTTGCTTATTAGCCTCCTGTTGGTGCAGGTTGGTCTCTCGCTGCTGTAGATTAGCTTCCACGAGGGCCTTCACAACAGCCTCCATTTTTTCATGGGGTACGGGTTGTAATACCGCTGGTTTGATGTACGACATACAACCGTGCCCAAAAATGCAAACCAACAAAATATATTGGCATTCACGCCAGCCTCAATGCACTTGCCCACATCCTCCACCAAATGTGGGGATTCGCTCTGGTAGTTAGGATTAGCGGGTGCCGCACAGAGGCAAAGTACAAGTTCTTGGTTCAAAACATCAGTGTTTATTCACACGTGAAAGCAAAACAAAAACGCAAGTTGGTGGTGATCATTCACACACATGAAAGGTTCATATACAAAACAGTCACCTTTTCTCCTGGGTGTTACTTCACACCCTGTTGGAAGTGCTACTTTGTCAAGTCCACAGGCAGGCATTAGGCGGCCTGTTCGCCCTCACAGGGGTCTAAGCCCTCCAGCCCGGCTCAAGCCGCGAATCCCAACACAGCCCTCAGATCACAGCACACAGACCTCCTGAGCTCCACTGTCAGACAGAAGTAATCCTCTCCACCTGGCAGTGCTAGCTGGTTTATATGCCTGGCAAAACCCTGCCTGGTACATGGGGAGTAGTCACCCACCCAGCACTTTGACTACTCCCATTAAGAGCCGTCCCGGATCAGCTATCACAGCCATACTAAGTATCAAGGTGTCAAACAGCCACTGCTGCTGACACATAAAAACCGGATCTTACTCCACCGAGGCCAGGAACCTTGGTGACACGTACCTATCATCCACGATGATTCCTTGTACCTTCTTACAGTAAGCTTTTCCCAAAGGCTGTGTATAGGGGGTGTTATGAGTCCTTTTCCTGATATACAATGCAATATTTTCAAATGGCCAAGGGGTGCAATAAATTCTGCAATGCCCAACTGCGGGGTTCAGTCCTTCAACGGATGGGCAGCTCGTTTCAGTAGTGTGTAGGGAGCCAGAAGCCACTGGCCCAATCCCTAGTGCAGTGAAGTCCACAGCCTAATGTGAGCATTACTTTCACTGTCTTGTTAGAATGGCCATCATCCTTAGGATGGCACTTAGTACAGGCACTTTTTTGGCTACTCTTGGTTCACAGGGATGGTGTTTCCCTGGCTATTGTACACACACAGGCCAACCGACTACTCACTACTAAACTCTTTTCAGAGGCTCCTAACTAAAGGACTGGAACCAGCCCACACCTGACACCTATCTCTGCAGCCAGCCAGTAGCGCAGGGGCAACACGTGAGGTGCACGGTGGACCGATGAGAGGCCAAAATATAACACACAATTCATCAGTTTACTCACGGTTAGCAGAAAGCCTCCCTGGGCTGGCAGCACAGTGTTGAGGTGGACAGCACGAAATCCTCCGGGGCACGCTCTGTGGTAGGGAAGCATCAGCCAAGATGGTGGTTGAGGTGCCCTTGATGTTAGGGGTGCTTGTTGTGGCTGAGTCCCTTGATGGTTTTTGTTGTGACGCCAGTACCGTTAATGGTGGTACAACCATTAGTAGTAATAATGAGGTAGACAGTGATAAGATGCAACTCACAACTTTTACTGTTGATGACTTTGGTTGCAGCAGTACAAAAATGCAGTCTCTTGATATTAACAGAGTAGGTCTGCAAATCCATTGTTTCTAGACTTTTCAGGAGCTGTGGGTAAGGTGTACCTTGTTCCTATTGATGTGCTGGGTCCTATTCCTTGTTCTTTCCCTACAAGCTGAACATTTGGACAGGAAAACTCATCTGTCTCTCAGAAGTATGGTGTGGCTGCCAGAAGCTATAAGTCCTCCACCATGCGCAAAGGTGTCTGTGGCCCTCAATAATGGCTCTTATCACCGATGATTCCTTAGGAGGCTTGTTTCTATTCCAGGGAGGCAAACTCTCTCCTACTGGTCAGGGATGCAAGTCTATAGTCCGGCCACAGAAGGAAAACACTCTTCTGCGCCTCACATCTTAGTACAACCTCATAGCGAAGTTGGCTCCACTCACTAATCTGTGTCATGGAGTCTTCACTCTACATTTTCTCACACTAATATAATCTGACTTCCTCAGATCTGCTCTCATCTCTGACTACATTTCTAATCAACTCTGATCTCATCTCTGGTCTGATCTCAACTGACTAACTAGGCCTGAACTAGGTACAGTACAGACCAAAAGTTTGGACACACCTTCTCATTCAAAGAGTTTTCTTTATTTTCATGACTATGAAGGCATCAAAACTATGAATTAACACATGTGGAATTATATACATAACAAACAAGTGTGAAACAACTGAAAATATGTCATATTCTAGGTTCTTCAAAGTAGCCACCTTTTGCTTTGATTACTGCTTTGCACACTCTTGGCATTCTCTTGATGAGCTTCAAGAGGTAGTCCCCTGAAATGGTCTTCCAACAGTCTTGAAGGAGTTCCCAGAGATGCTTAGCACTTGTTGGCCCTTTTGTCTTCACTCTGCGGTCCAGCTCACCCCAAACCATCTCAATTGGGTTCAGGTCCGGTGACTGTGGAGGCCAGGTCATCTGGCGCAGCACCCCATCACTCTCCTTCATGGTCAAATAGCCCTTACTTTCAAAGTTTTCCCAATTTTTCGGCTGACTGACTGACCTTTATTTCTTAAAGTAATGATAGCCACTCGTTTTTCTTTACTTAGCTGCTTTTTTCTTGCCATAATACAAATTCTAACAGTCTATTCAGTAGGACTATCAGCTGTGTATCCACCTGACTTCTCCTCAATGCAACTGATGGTCCCAACCCCATTTTTATAAGGCAAGAAATTCCACTTATTAAACCTGACAGGGCACACCTGTGAAGTGAAAACCATTTCAGGGGACTACCTCTTGAAGCTCATCAAGAGAATGGCAAGAGTGTGCAAAGCAGTAATCAAAGCAAAAGGTGGCTACTTTGAAGAACCTAGAATATGACATATTTTCAGTTGTTTCACACTTGTTTGTTATGTATATAATTCCACGTGTTAATTCATAGTTTTGATGCCTTCAGTGTCAATCTACAATTTTCATAGTCATGAAAATAAAGAAAACTCTTTGAATGAGAAGGTGTGTCCAAACTTTTGGTCTGTACTGTATATATAAGACCTGAACTTTATCCCCATCTAGTGGTGGGATGTATAAATTACACCTAATCTGCCTGGTAACAGGGATTTTGCAGATACCTTAATACAAAGTACCACAATACAACATAATGCAATTGACAAGGTAAAAAGTGCTTTTAAGCAGTGTCCACACACGCGTAGTGGGACGCTGCATCTCTAATACGCACAATTTAACTTTCCCCTCACATTGAGCCTTTCAGAATACCAAGTGCATAACAAAGCCACATTAAGCACTATTACCAATGGGAGTGCATAATCACCATACATTAACCCTTGTCTTACAGTAAACATTTTAGCAGTGAACCACCGGGTCCCTGCTTATACACGAGGAATAACATTTTCTGACCATTTTCTCAGTTATCATTGACCTAGTGGGTGGAGACGAGCTGTTATGATTGCCCCCATGAATGCACATGGAGAAAGTAGAAGAGATGCTGCTCCCTAAAGCCTGATTCACACGTCAGTGTTTCGTCCAGTGATTTCCATCAATGATTGTGAGCCAAAACCAGGTGCGGCTCTAAACACAGAACAGGAGCAGATCTTTCCCTTATACCTTATCTCTGTGGAGGCTCCAATCCTGGTTTTAGCTCAAAATCACTGGTGGAAATCACTGACCAAACACTGACGTGTGAATAAGGCTTAACTCTCTCACTCAAAAGCACCACACAGGACATAAAGAAGCAGTGAGCAGTAGTAATGTATATCAAGCACTTGTGAGATATAACACTTGCTATTTGTTGCCATAGCCTCTGTGTTTCTCACACTGCAGTTTATCCCACCCCACCCTCCCTTCTTTAGGAAGGGGGGAATAGATAAGTAGAGAAAGAGGTATTTTTATCTGA
The DNA here is from genome assembly GCF_905171765.1 of Bufo bufo. Taxonomy (NCBI): domain Eukaryota; kingdom Metazoa; phylum Chordata; class Amphibia; order Anura; family Bufonidae; genus Bufo; species Bufo bufo. The sequence goes on along the minus strand of NC_053394.1, from coordinate 321,302,475 downwards.
TAAGATACATTACAAAATTTAATTAATCTGTCTGTACTATTGATTTATGCAAAGATGTGTGAAAAGTTAGGCTACTTTCACACTGGCGTTTCTGGGTCCGCTTGTGAGATCCGTTTCAGGGCTCTCACAAGCGGCCCAAAACAGATCAGTTTAGCCCCAATGCATTCTGAATAAATAAGGATCCGCTCAGAATGCATCAGTTTGCCTCCGTTCAGCTTCCATTCTGCTCTGGAGGCGGACACCAAAACGCTGCTTGCAGTGTTCTGATGTCCGCCTGACTATGCGGAGCCAAACGGATTCGTCCTGACTTACAATGTAAGTCAATGCGGGCGGATCCGTTTTCACTGACACTATATGGTGCAATTGAAAACGGATCCGCCTCCCATTGACTTTCAGGGTAAGTGAAAACGGATCCGTTTGCATTATCATGAACAAAAAATAAATAAATGCAAACGGATCCGTTCTGAACGGATACCAGCGTTTGCATTATAGGTGCGGATCCGTCTGTGCAGATACAAGACGGATCCGCACCAAACGCAGGTGTGAAAGTAGCCTTAGTAATCATTTAAATGTGAGCTGAGCGGCAACATCTGATACGGCCTATGGGCAAGCATGGCTCTGTCTCTGGAACAAAGCAGCCATGTTTATATAATCTCCATATAATCCTATTAATTTTGACCTGCTGATCAGAGAAGGCTTTTTCTGTGGGTGTTGCAAGCGTGCAAAGAGGTTCCTTCAAGACATGCCAACAATGGAAAGGTGATAACGGAGCAAATGGAATCCATTGATGGTGGCAAATTACTGTTACACTTCTACGTAAAAAGGATAAAGCATGTAAGCATTGCGCTGACATTGTCTATAAATGAATGCTTTCATATGCATATTAGTTACATATACTATAGTTTCTATGAGAAAACCAGAACCAGCCAAGAGCTGTTTTGATGATATTAGGGTGTTTTAAGCCTTTGCATTTTAAGCATTTGCACTTTTCTAAAAACTTTTTAAAACTATTGAGGTGCAAAAAATGTCTAAAACACATAATAAATCTGGTGTAAGTATGCTAGTTTTTTGGAAGAGCAGAGCATGTTCCCATTGATACAAAAGTGAGAATTCCCTCCCTGCATGTCACAGGGCCTGATCTGGTTCCTGAGACTCCCAGCAAATTGTGCCAGAATTCTGGCTGGTTCATTTGGTTTATAGTAAATCTACCTCTCTACATTTTGCCTGAAGTTTTCTTTAGAGAAAATGTGTCACCAAATTTTTTTTCTGCCAATTAACCCCTTCAGCCACCATGACATACCTGTACATCATGGATCAGGCTGTCTAATACAGCAAGCACCCAGACTCAATGACCAGGATCAGCAATGATGCCAAACCCAATTATTTAACTCTTCAGATGCCGCGTTCAATAGTGAGTTAGGCAGAGAGAGGGGGCTCCCTCTGCCTTTCTGATCGGAGCCCCCGCAGTGAAATTGCGGGGCTACAATCAGTTATCATGACAGCCTGGGGCCTGCTGAAGGTTCCCAGGCCTGTCAGGGTAAAACTGCCTGCAAAGCTGTGCATGAGGCAAGCAAGCAGAGCATCAAACTTCCATAGACCTTAATAGGTCTCTGTTATGGTCTATGGGACAAGTGATCAAAAGATCCTAAGTTCTAGCCCCTAAGGGGGCTTAAAGTTATTATGTAAAAAGTAAAAAAATATAAATAAATATATACATTTAAAATTCTAATCACCCCCCTAACCCAATTTTACATATATATATATATATATATATATATATATATATATAGATAGATATAGGTATCACCAGGTCCAAAAATGTCCAGACTATTAAAATATAAAAATATAAAAAAAACATTTGTGCAGTGTACGCAGTAATGGATTTTTTAAAAACATGCAATTTGCCAGTTTTTTATTACCTTGTTCCCCCCCCAAAAAAAAAAAAAAAAAAAGTATTCAAAAAGTCATATATACTCCAAAAATGGTATCAATAAAACTACAGTTCGCCCCGCAAAAAACAAGCCACCAAACAACTCTGTACAGAAATATGAAAAAGTTATGATGCAATGCAAAGAAAAAAAAATTCAAAAGTTTTTATTTTTTAAAAAGTAGTAAAACAAAAAAACTGCAAATTTGGTATTGTCATAATCTTATTGAATATGGACATCAGGTCATTTATAGCACACAGTGAATGCCGTAATATCAAAACCCAAAAAACCTTGTCGGAATTATATATTCTTTTCAATTTCACTTTCTTTCTTTTTTTGTTGCTCCCTTTGTGCCTATGCCTAAGACTTTTTCACTGCAGCTCACTTCTTCTCTTTATCCACATAGTCTAATATGGTTAGCTGCAATCTAAGCAGACAGTCAGGTTCAGCAGAGAATTCAGTGGGAAAATTGAAAGTTTGAAGGGTCAGCAATAGGGGTGAACAGCCCATGCCCAGAATTCTCCCTAAAAATTAAGGGGGGTCACTTATTATTCCGAAATACGCCTAAATTAGGCGTAGTTCAGGCACTATGGTTGGCTGAAATCTAGGTTCGGCCAACATACATCTAATGTGTATGGGTAGCTTTACAGCACACTGATGAATGGATAGTTAATTGCTTGCAGAATATTGTATTGTCAACCTTTTAGGCACAGAACATTATCTCTATCACCACCATCAACACCAGCTGTATCATTTGAATCAGCATGTAGTCTAAAAGATTATTTTTCCATAGATACAAGGCATTATACATTATATTACATAGACTTGTCTTGAGTGTAGGTGATCCGAAAGTGAAGTTCAAACACCAAAAGTGAACAATCACCTAATGCCTCTCCAGAACATCACAATATTTAATATCCTGCAATAAAATTAATTTGCTTCAATTTGATAAGAACTGGATAATTTCCAGCCACCCAAACCCAGCCTGAAAGCGATTCAATCAAGAAAAGAATAGAAGATAATGTTACGGGGCCTTTCTCAGGTCAATGAGAATTGGCCCTTTTTTTTTTACTGTTCTTTAATATAAGCTCCCATAAAGATTATTAACCAGCTCCTTAATGGGGGACGTTGGAAAGCTGGCTCCTGGTACATGAGAACTGAGATCATCCCAATACTGGAAATTGTTAGAATACTGAAACAATTTAGAAATTAACATGAATTATATGATTGCATTTATTGTAGCATCATCGCACTTTCTATAGATGTACAGACACCGCATGCTCGAGATCCGTTTGCTACATTATATTGACTTTATGGCTAAATGTTATTAACATAAAAATATAGAGTTAAAACACAAAGAATATTTTCTGTATTGGCAATGGAAGAAGTTTAGTTCAGAATGTAGGTATCCTAACAGAGATGACAGTTATGTGTCTGCCATTGAGAAAGGCCACATCACTACTATGGGCCTATGGATGAGGAAGGCACTGAGCCACCTACATCCCTCTCACTTACCTGTCAACCATTTCAACAACCAGTTTGCATAGCCTAGTATAGTTAGGCTTTGGTGCCTTAGTAATTCTCTTGTTACAAAGGTGGGTAAAAGATGCTAAGGAGCTTTGTTACCCATGGTTGGGTCATCCTACTGCACAGTATTCAACTGTATTGCTGTCCTAAGGGCATAGATACAGTTGGATTCAGGAGGACACATGCGGCTGCTGGCCCGGGGCGTGGGAGAGAATCAGATCATTATGTAGCCGGCTGGCGAGGAGGGCTTAGGTGACCCTCCTAGGCTTCGGCCCACCAGGAAATTTCCCTGTTGGGTCTATGGACAATCCGCCCCTGATGGTTATCCTTTCACTTTAGAGGAAATACTAACCAACCACTAATGCTTCAGTTTTATAACAGAATAATACTGCCTAAAAACATTGCAGTAATTGATGGTCTTAGTTGTACATGAAAACTAGCTGATCACAATGATTTTGAAAGTAACTGGTGGTATATACGATGTTAGGGCCATAATGTGCCAGTAACAAAGCACTAGTTATCCAGTGGCATGTACTCCATGGTGAGCACAGTGACCAATTATTTACATCTTTTTAGTGCACAAAATGGCTGTTTTGTGTTTACTGACATGTAGAGCAGTCCCCAATCCATAGAGCTTCAGCCCAGTCCATAGAGCCGCCATCCACAATCCACAAAGCTTGAGTCCAGACCACAGAGCCTCCATCCACAGAGCCTCCAGCCCCCATCCAGTTAAGTACACAAAGCTTCAGCCAAGCACATACAGATTCAGTCCATTCCATAGAGCCTCAGCCAAGTCCACAGTCCATATAATCTCAGTCGAGTACACAGAGCCTCAGTCCAGTCCCTAGAGGCTCAGTCCAGTCCATAGAGCCTCATTCCACAATCAAGAGTCTCATTTCAGTCCACAGAACCTAAGTCAAGTATATAGAGCTTCAGTTCATACAGCCCATAGAGCCTCAGTCAAGTATGTAGAGCTTCAGACCATAGAGCCTCAGTCAAGTACATAGAGCTTCAGTTGTCTATAGAGCCTCAGTCCATTCCACAGACCCTTAGTCAAGTACATAGAGCATTAGTCCAGTCCACAGTCAATAGAGTCTCAGTCCAGTCCAAAGAGCCACAGTCAAGCACACAGAGCTTCAGTCCACTCCATAGAGTCTTAGTTCATTCTACAGAGCCTATACAAAGAGGGGTATATACAATGTACTTACACTGGGAGGTATACAGGTTCTATCATAACATTTCCTATTAAAGTATGTTTTATATCTAGGTAAATCTATACTGCAATCTTCTCTACACCTCATAAAGCATACAGTGTAATAACATTTAAGAGCTGTTTTAATATATGGGACGGGGATATATTGATATGGATTTAGCTTTATTACTCAGCTTACTTAGTTAATGCAATAAGTAAACAAGTTGATGTCAGCAGGAAACAGAAAAACCAATATTCCACTTCTAATATAGTTATATGATAATAAAGAGATCCCCTACATTAAATAAATAAAAAAATCAGACTGCCTGAAGCCACCACTAGAGGGTGCTTTGGAACTTACTTACACACAAAGGGTGCATTCACACGACTGTTGTAAGACTTTTGTGGTCCATGGCTCCCTTTAGTGTAGACTGCAAGCAGTCGTCATTTTTCTATATCTATACTGAGCTTTTTTGCTGAGTATTAGAAAAACTCTGCTCCAACTACTATACAGATATTGCTGCTAACAACTGGCATAATGATTAAAAGAGAACATTCACTTTAAATAAACCTTTTATATTTGATCAATACAATGAAAACCGGGACATTCCCAGAGGAAAGCGTTGGGAGGGACCAAGCATTGTTTGGGTTAATGGCAGAAGCTTTCACATATGCTATTAATTCCTCCTACCTATCCTTTAATCTCTGGATTATACTTGTAAAACTGACCATACACATTGGATTAAAGGTCAGCCAAACCCACTGCTCTTGCCGGGACCAGCTGTCCATGTATACCGTAGTAGCCAGGCACAGCCACGACATAGTGGACGGAGCTGTGTACTTTTGGTGCCTGGTTCTGGCACTAGAGCTCGTGAGAACAACTGATCGCCGGGGGGTGCCAAAAGTCGGACCACCACCAAGCTGATATTGAAGACCTATCCGAAGGAGTTGTCTTCAATAAGTTAGCCCTTTAAATGGATCTCTCTGATGGAACGCCATACATTGGCAGCCATCGCCTATAGAATTCCACTGTAAAAAAATAAAAATAAAAGATATATATGTTAAACTGGGACTATGCAATTCCAGACACCTGCAATACCTGCCAGACAGAAGCCACAAGGGCACTCTTTTGGCCTCTGTTGGGCTAATAGCGTATATATGACGAGCTTTCCTCGTCATATACTCTAGCCGTACAGCCTAGATTGTTTTTTCAGAGTATTTAAAGAGGTTTTCAAAGATTAGGATAAAGTAGTTTGCTTTTTTTTATCCACTCGTGTCCATGGGTCATGGGCGGTATTGCATTTAATCCCCGGTGAAGTAAATGTGGCTAAGTTGCAATACCGGACACAACCCAAGGACAAGGGTGGCGCTGTTTCAGACCCTGATTTTCTCATCACAAACAACCACAGACCAGCTTGGTGCCATGAGAGCTGCTCCCGTGTACCCAACCCAAAGTTATATATGGAGTCAGATGGCTGCTAGTTACAGGCTATTATTGATCACGGTGATATTTCATGATCTTCAGAAACCACAGAGGAAACTGCTGGCATAAAAATCACGGATGTACTCCAGGGAACCATTCTGCTGAATAGATGAGCTCTAATGACAGAGATACACATACTGCTCCCCCTCCCTCCTCTGCACTTCTCAATCACTCTTACAAAGAGATGTATTATGGAGCTGGTCACTTCTTGATAGAATTAATATTGATTTCCTTATACCTGGTCTTGATAGGAGGTGAAAGATATAAATCATAAAAAAAAGATGAAAGAAGAGAAAAAACGGTAAAATTAATAGAAAGGCACAATAGGCTGGGAAATTTAAATTTCATTATTTCTCAAGGTTACGGTGAAAAGTAATTTTTATGTGTTATTTTTTTAGAACTAGAAATGCATTATCCACAGAGCTGTAGAATGCAAGGAAAGCGCAAGCCGTAGACGCAGGGTGGCATCATGTGCTGTCACTTAATGTCACTCGCGTGAACACAATTTATTTTCCTTAATGGAATACGCTGATTCCGAATTTTTATTTCTTCGTATTTGTCACCACAATATGACCAAGTACTAATGATAAAGGGATTATAAGTGACATAACTATGGCGATTTACAGTAGTCAGCAAATGTCCCATTGTGTATCTTCGTAATGCATTGTGAGGGGCTTTTCCCATGTTTAGGGTCTCAGTACTTTGCTTCCCCCCAGGACTTGTAGCACTCACAGTTCATAGTGGCAGTCCTCCTTCTGGGGCTGCGCAGGCAATGGATGGCACACCTGCTCTTCCCTTGGTGCACTTTCCTATTATTAGGGCTCCTGCCTTGGGGATGTGTCCCTGCAAAGACTGACACTATCCAATTAGTGCTGCCAGTGCCATACTGTGGAGGGGCACACCCAACTGGTAACACCTTCAATGTAAACTGATAATAATTCATTTATAACTTCTAGCAGGAATAATAAAGGAACTGCACACCAGAGAGTAATAAGAATAGATGCTCCGGAATTTTTATTACATGGGGGACAGACATGTCATGAGAGGTGATAGGCAGTGATGGCCAGTTCGCAGTGTTCGCCAACGAACACATGCGGGCTGCCATCTTGACTAGTGTTGAGCGAACTTCTGTTTTAAGTTCGGCGTCTAAAGTTCGGCTTCCGGTTAGCGGAGAATCCCGATATGGATTCCGAATTCCGTTGTGGTTCGTGGTAGCGGAATCAATAATCGGCCATTATTGATTCCGCTACCACGGACCACAACGGAATTCGGAATCCATATCGGGATTCTCCGCTAACCGGAAGCCGAACTTTAGACGCTGAACTTAAAACAGAAGTTCGCTCAACACTAATCTTGACTCACAAGTCCGGCGATGCAGAGGTAAGTCCTTACCTGTGCCTGTGCCGCGACCCGGTCTGAAACAAATGCGGTGACCGGGAGCAGGCAGTTCCGAGAACAGCCCGATGAAGGCCCCGTTCTTGTAACTGCCTGCTCCCGGTCACCGCATTTGTTTCAGACCGGGTCGCGGCACAGGTAAGGACTTACCTGTGCATCGCCGGACTTGTGAGTCAAGATGGCAGCCCGCATGTGTTCGTTGGAGAACACTGCGAACTGACCATCACTGGTGATAGGTTCTCTTTAACTATAATGGGGTGGGGTACGTTAGATTTCCATCTTTGTGTCCGTCAGAACATCATGCTGAGCTATTTTTTCTAACTTTTTAACCGAGTTGTTTTTTAAAATTTTAAGTTTTATGTTTAGTTTTAATGCATGAAGCAGTGAAAAAAATTCTCCTATAGCTACCTGCAGGCTGTTGACTGATCTTATCATAGGCTTATTCAAATTCTAATTATGGCATCCAAAGGCTTCCAAAGTAATGATATATGACAGGTTAGCAACAAGCAGAGGTCCAGCTAGTATTGATGTTGAAAACAGGATGTTTAAGGTTACGGTCACCTAGAAAAGTTGAATGGGAGGTTTGCATTTTTTCCAATTCAACAGCAATGGAGAATAGCCAGCACTGACATGTCATAAAACACTAATCTGAGAAAGCCATTTAATATAGGAATACCTGGAACTTGCTTTGTGCTGAATATGTTACTGAGAAGGAGTGCAGAAGTACTCAGTCTGTCAGACCCATAGACCATTCACACCGTTCATTACAGATCTCATAAGAATAGCAGATCCATCAACAGCAAATTCTTCATGGCTGCCATGTGGCAACACATCATTATTTTTCTGCATTGCGAAACAAACTATTCCAGACCTTCTATTTGCTGACTATATAACGAACGTTATATATTTCATATTACTATTTTATCACCACATGGGATCTATCAGATCAAGCAAACTTTACATGGTGGGAGACTGGTTGACTGCTATCGGGCCTGGCTCTGAACTGCTTCCTGTCATTCCTGCACCTACCACTAGAGGGACCTTCCTGCTTACATATTTATAAAGCTGTATGCACTTAGCGTCCCCAAAGGGTGCATGCAGTCAGGATTTAATTAATTGACTTTGTGACTGTTCAAAAAGGAAGTAGGAAATCTGCAGCTTTAGAAAAGCGGCTTGGATCCCTATACCGATGGACATTAACGTTAAAGGGTTTTTCCAGAATTTTAATACTGTAAACATGACCTATCCTTAGGATATGCCATCAGTATTAGATTGGTGGTCTGACTCTTGGCACCCCAGCGATTAGCTGTTTGAATGGGCCATGGTGCTCTGGTGAGTGCTGCAGACTCATCATTCATTACAGGGCTCCATACACTCAGAAATATAGAAGTGGCTATTGCTGCTTTGTCCCATTCAAGTGACTTACTTCATTCAGTGTACCTGTTCAATAGGTGGTTTCCAGTTAGGATAGAATTACAGCTGATTCCTACCCAGGGACGTGCACAGATATCATAGGGCCCCATAGAAAAACTTGGGACCCCTGCACCTAGTTTCCCAGTGCATGTGCATCAATCACTCCCAGAACAATGCAGAACATGGGCAACGCCCCAGATTTCTGATGAATTTATGTATATATTTTATCAAGTGGAAGACCCGGAGGGACTAGAACAGTTCAGAAGGAAAGGTGTAGGGTAAAGAATATACATAAACCTCTCAAATGTATGTATACTAATGCCAGAAGCCTGACTAATAAAACTGGTGAACTGGAATTAGTGATGTGTGAGGACTATGACATAGTGGGAATAACTGAGACATGGCTGGATGATAGCCAGGGCCGTTTCTAGGGGCGGGCGGGACGGGCGGCCGCCCGGGGCGCTGTCAGAAGGGGGGCGCCGGCAGGGGCGCCCTGTGTGGTGTAAAAAAATAAAAATTGGTTATATATAATTGCCGGCCGGCGGCGCCCGTCATGCTGCGCCTCCTGAGCGGCTAAGCGCTTGCCGCTCCTCTAAAGAATCTCCTGCCTGCTGTCTCTGCTCTGTGCTCATGTTAATGTAGCGTGGCCGAGCTCTGGTCGGTCCGCGGTACTGGAGCTTCTGTTTCCTGTACCCGGCCGGACTGACAGGAAGTGCTCACTTAGTGTGCACTTCCTTTCAGTCCGGCCGGGTACAGGAAACAAATGCTCCTGTACCGCGGACCGAACAGAGCTCGGCCACGCTACACTAGGTGACAATAGAATGGAAATGAGTGACAGGGGGGGGAGAATGGAAATTAGTTACAGGGGGGGGAGAATGGAAATTAGTTACAGGGGGGGGGGAGAATGGAAATTAGTGACGGGGGGGTGGAGAATGGAAATTAGTGACGGGGGGGGGGTGGAGAATGGAAATTAGTGACGGGGGGGGGAATGGAAATGAGTGACGGGGGGGGAATGGAAATGAGTGACGGGGGGGGAATGGAAATGAGTGACAAGGGGGGGATGGAAATGAGTGACAAGGGGGGGGGGGGTGGAAATGAATGACAAGGGGGGGGGAATGGAAATGAGTGACAGGGGGGGGGAATGGAAATGAGTGACAGGGGGGGGGGGGGAATGGAAATGAGTGACGGGGGGGGGAATGGAAATGAGTGACAAGGGGGGGGATGGAAATGAGTGACAAGGGGGGCGAATGGAAATGAATGACAAGGGGGGGGATGGAAATGAGTGACAAGGGGGGGGATGGAAATGAGTGACAAGGGGGGGGATGGAAATGAGTGACAAGGGGGGGGAATGGAAATGAATGACAAGGGGGGGAATGGAAATGAGTGACAAGGGGGGGGAATGGAAATGAGTGACAAGGGGGGGAAAATGTTAATGAGTGACAAGGGGGGGGGGGGGGGGGTAGAAGAGAGTGACAAGGGAGTCCCCAGAGCCAGACTGCAGCCAGAGACCAGATCATCTTATTGTCCTGGTGGTAAGTAGACAATGCAATATGTTTATTATGTAATTGTTTAGTTATTAATACTACATTGGAAACTAATTTACCTCACATTTAGGGTCCATTCACACGTCCGTATGTGTTTTGCGGATCCACAAAACACGGACAGCGGCAATGTGCGTTCCGCATTTTGCGGACCGCACATTGCCGGCACTAAGAGAATATGCCTATTCTTGTCCGCTATTGTGGACAAGAATAGGACATGTTCTATTTTTTTCGGGATCGGAATTGCGGCCCCATAGAAATGTATGAGTCCGCAATTCCATTCCGCAAAAAGACAGCTACAAGAAGCTGGATTAACCGTAAGGGAAGCATAGCAGTTATTTAAATTTAAAAGCTGAGAAAGAGGTGGAACATATGTGATGTCTGATAAGGGGGGGGGGGGCGGCAATTTTTATCTTGCCTAGGGCGGCAAAAATCCTCGCACCGGCCCTGCGTCCCTCTGACATCTCGCCTGACCTGCGCCCGAGTGCCGGCCCGAGTCCTCTCACTCTTCAGACAGTGCGGGCGGCACTTACTGACGTCACGCGCCTGCTCCTCCCACTAGGCGGCGCAGGCGCGTGACGTACAGTGAGTGAGTGAGCGCCGCACTGCCTGCCTGTTACCGCCCGCCCTGAGCAGTGCTGATGCTGAAAAGAAGCCTGCTGTGAGGCGAGTGATGGTCTGGGGGGGCATTAATTACAATGGGGGGGGGGGCATTAATTGCAATGGGGGGGCATTAATTACAATGGGGGGGACATTAATTACAATGGGGGGGGAGCACTGTGGGAGACATGAAAATGGGGGCCACTGTCACTGTGGGAGACATGAAAATGGGGGCCACTGTCACTGTGGGGGACATTAAGTTTAATAAGGATCACTATGGACATTATTTAGAATGGAGGCTGCTGTTGGTGTCATTACTCATTATAACTGTATAATGTCAGGCCTAGTCCTGAGCTGAGTTATATCACCCTGCCCATGCCCTGTATAATAATGTACCCATCCCTGATACCCCTTAGTTATATTACCCGGCTGGGGTAATATAACTAAGGGGTATCAGGGTACATTATTATACAGGGCAGGGTAATATAACTCAGGACTAGGCCTATCAGACATTATACAGTTATAATGACACCCACAGCAGCCTCCATTCTAAATAATGTCCATAGTGATCCTTATTAAAAATAATGTCCCCCCACAGGCAGGCAGTGCGGGCGGCGGCGCTCACTCACTGTACGTCACGCGCCGCGTGACGTACAGTAGTGAGGTGAGCACCGCCGCCCGCACTGCCTGCCTGTTACCGCCCGCCCGGAGCAGTGCTGAGAAAGAAGCCTGCTGTGAGTGAGAGCCTGAGTCTATGGGACAGTGGGTCACTGGGTGCGTCACTGTGACCGTCCGTGCAATGTGGTTCCACATTTTTTACAATGGGGAGAAACTTATTTCATCGAGCAGTTTTGAGGGGGGGGGGGGGGGGGTGGGGGGAGTTTTTTTGACACTCGCCCTGAGAGAAATTTTACCTAGAAACTGCACTGATGATAGCTATGACTGGGCAGTTAATGTACAAGGTTACAGTCTGTTTAGAAAGGATCGTCAAAACCGGAGAGGGGGAGGGGTCTGCCTTTATATAAAGTCCTGTCTAAAGCCCACAGTCCGAGAAAATATAAGTGAGGGACATGAACATGTGGAGTCACTGTGGGTAGAGATACATGGAGGCAAAAACAATAATAAAATACTAATAGGAGTTTACTATAAACCACCGAATATACCAGAGTCCACAGAAAATCTACTACTAAACGAGATAGACGAGGCGGCAAATCATAATGAGGTGGTTATTATGGGGGACTTCAACTACCCAGATATAGACTGGAAAACTGAAACTTGTATATCTCATAAGGGAAACAGGTTCGTGGCAATAACCAAAGACAATTACCTCTCCCAACTGGTTCAGGACCCGACTAGAGGGACGGCCATACTGGACTTAGTATTAACTAATAGACCTGACAGAACAACAGACGTGCAGGTTGGGGGACACCTGGGAAATAGTGACCATAAAGTAATAACCTTCCAATTATCATTCAAAAGAGCGTTTCTACAGGGAGGAACAAAAATACCAAACTTCAAAAAAGCTAAATTTAGCCAACTAAGAGAGGCCATAGGCCAAACTAACTGGGACAAAGTCCTCACAAATACAGACACAAAATGGGATATCTTTAAAAACATCCTAAAAACTCATTGTGAGAGGTACATACCGTATGGTAATAAAAGGTTAAGGAACAAAAAGAAACCAATGTGGATAAATAGAACTGTAAAGAAAGCAATAAATGACAAAAAGAAAGCATATAAAACACTAAAACAGGAGGGTAGCACGGAAGCACTGAAAAACTATAAGGAAAAAAATAGAACATGTAAAAAACAAATAAAAGCGGCCAAACTAGAGACCGAGAGATTAATTGCCAAAGAGAGTAAAACTAACCCTAAAATGTTCTTCAATTATATAAATGTTAAAAAGTATAAATCTGAAGGTGTTGGCCCTTTAAAGAGTAATGAGGGGGGAGTCGCAGAGAGCGACGAGGAGAAAGCAAAGCTGTTAAATATTTTTTTCTCCAATGTATTCACTGAGAAAAATAAACTGTCAGATGACATGCAGAATGTAAAAATAAATTCCCCATTAAAAGTGTCCTGTCTGACCCAGGAAGAAGTACATCAGCGACTTAAAAAGATTAAAATAGACAAATCGCCAGGACCGGATGACATACACCCCCGTATCCTAAAGGAATTAAGTAATGTCATAGCCAGACCCTTATTTCTGATATTTGCAGACTCTATACTGACAGGGAATGTCCCACAGGATTGGCGCGTGGCATATGTGGTGCCAATATTCAAAAAGGGTCCAAAAACAGAGCCTGGAAACTATAGGCCGGTAAGTTTAACATCTGTTGTGGGTAAACTGTTTGAAGGTTTTCTGAGAGATGCTATATTAGAGCATCTCAACGGAAATAAGCAAATAACGCCATATCAGCATGGCTTCGTGAGGGATCGGTCATGTCAGACTAATTTAATCAGTTTCTATGAGGAGGTAAGTTCTAGACTTGACAGCGGCGAATCAATGGATGTCGTATATCTGGACTTCTCCAAAGCATTTGACACTGTACCACATAAAAGGTTAGTATATAAAATGAGAATGCTCGGACTGGGAGAAAACATCTGTATGTGGGTAAGTAACTGGCTGAGTGATAGAAAACAGAGGGTGGTTATTAACGGTACACACTCAGATTGGGTCACTGTCACTAGTGGAGTACCTCAGGGGTCAGTATTGGGCCCTATTCTCTTCAATATATTTATTAATGATCTTGTAGAAGGCTTGCATAGTAAAATATCAATTTTCGCAGATGACACTAAACTGTGTAAAGTAATTTACACTGAAGAGGACAGTATACTACTACAGAGGGATCTGGATAGATTGGAGGCTTGGGCAGATAAGTGGCAGATGAGGTTTAACACTGATAAATGTAAAGTTATGCACATGGGAAGGAAAAATGCAAGTCACCCGTACATACTAAATGGTAAAACACTCGGTAACACTGACATGGAAAAGGATCTAGGAACTTTAATAAACAGCAAACTAAGCAGCAAAAACCAGTGTCAGGCAGCTGCTGCCAAGGCCAACAAGATAATGGGTTGCATCAAAAGGGGCATAGATACCCGTGATAGGAACATAGTCCTACCACTTTAGTCAGACCACACATGGAGTACTGTGTACAGTTCTGGGCTCCTGTAAACAAGGCAGACATAGCAGAGCTGGAGAGGGTTCAGAGGAGGGCAACTAAAGTAATAACTGGAATGGGGCAACTACAGTACCCTGAAAGATTATCAAAATTAGGGTTATTCACGTTAGAAAAAAGACGACTGAGGGGAGATCTAATAACTATGTATAAATATATCAGGGGTCAGTACAGAGATCTATCCCATCATCTATTTATCCCCAGGACTGTGACTGTGACGAGGGGACATCCTCTGCGTCTGGAGGAAAGAAGGTTTGTACACAAACATAGAAGAGGATTCTTTACGGTAAGAGCAGTGAGACTATGGAACTCTCTGCCTGAGGAGGTGGTGATGGTGAGTACAATAAAGGAATTCAAGAGGGGCCTGGATGTATTTCTGTATGTAATAATATTACAGGCTATAGCTACTAGAGAGGGGTCGTTGATCCAGGGAGTTATTCTGATTGCCTGATTGGAGTCGGGAAGGAATTTTTTATTCCCCTAAAGTGGAGAAAATTGGCTTCTACCTCACAGGGTTTTTGGCCTTCCTCTGGATCAACTTGCAGGATAACAGGCCGAACTGGATGGACAAATGTCTTTTTTCGGCCTTATGTACTATGTTACTACTATGTTACTATGTTAAATTAAAATTGTAATTAAAAAAATGTCTTTGGTCTCACCCATTTTATCTAATTTTTATGTTGGAAAAAGTGGAACAAGTGCTTCAAAAACATAGCGCTCATCCTGAACACCATATTTCTCAATGTATTTGCACCAGAAAACTGGCATAAATACATTGATAAATCTCTTGCTTCCTATTCTATTACCTACAGTCACCACTAGGAGGAGCTCAGTGCAGGAGTTAATACAACTACCACGAAAGCTGTAATAATCTCTTTTCATTGAGCTCCCCCTAGTGGCGGCTGTATGAAAATAACAGTTGCGGGTCTGCCTCTGTTATAGGTACGCCGTAAAGCCACTATATCCTACTGGAGATCATATTGTAGGCCGAGGCTTAACAGAGAGCAGTAAGTCTCCAATTGTACAGGTGCACTGCATAGTAAAGGGACCCATCTGATGAGGTTGCCTTGTCCTAGATCACACAGTCTGATCAGCCTGTGCGGTAAAACCCTCACATTTTGAAAATGTACTAGGAATGCAATTTAAGGTAAAAAAATATTACCTTTGACCAGTTATTTCAGTATGTTAATGAGTGCTAATTCTGCCTTTTGCACTTGTATTATAAAGGGCACATAAATAATATGTTATATTGCACTGAAAATAGCATTATTATTCCAGAAAAACCTTTGTTTAGCAGTAAGGTGCTTTGGATGAAGATATAATCTGATTCCATGTTAAATGATCAGCAATTCAGTCAATGAAATTACGTCTCACGTTACAATGACTCTGCTAAGCGTCTACTCTATACCATAATATAGATTACTGTCTCCCTCTAGTGGTGCTTGAGCAGCATGACTTCATACCTTTATACCACAGTCGTAATAATACAGTATGAAGTTCTGATCTGGAGTCAGTATCAGACTGGGGTACCTTGGGCCCACCAGAGGAAGTTTTCATGGGAACCCAACCCCTATATCTTCAATAATGTCTAATAGGTTTTGAATAAAAGAAATAGACCCTAGTGGCAAGTAATTGGCTCCAAATGCAGTGGAGCCCATTATGATATCACAGCTTAGGCCCACTGGTGGATTCTCAGGTACTCTGGTGGGCAAGTACTCTGACCCTGTCTGGAGTCATGTGTACTCTAAGATAAATAACTTACACTATACATTATAGTAAATTATCAGGCCGGACTGGGGAGACAGATTGTGTTTCTAATATATGTAGTTCACAAAGGATTATCTGGATATAGTTGTAGCAAACTATCAGCTGTGAAAAGTATTAGCTATGTATATTGTCTTTAGATATGAACTGAATGGAGACAAGTGTGCTGACTCCTACTGGTTAAACTGTAAAGCGATACCAAACTCGAAGACCAAGCCCCCTTTCCACCAGACTGTCCGTAGGCACAGGCCTCTTGTGCCTAGTGAAATATCTGGCCCTGGTTGTATCTACATGGAAGAAAAGTAACTAGAAATGTAACAGCATTGGGATATACTGTAGATATAGACTTCAGGTTCCCATCTAGGTCACAAATTACTAATGCAGTACCTAAGAGGGTTAATGTACTTTCCATGCTTTGAATGTGATGTATATAGATATATATATATATATATATTTATTATATATACAGTACAGACCAAAAGTTTGGACACACCTTCTCATTCAAAGAGTTTTCTTTATTTTCATGACTATGAAAATTGTAGATTCACACTGAAGACATCAAAACTATGAATTAACACATGTGGAATTATATACATAACAAACAAGTGTGAAACAACTGAAAATATGTCATGTTCTAGGTTCTTCAAAGTAGCCACCTTTTGCTTTGATTACTGCTTTGCACACTCTTGGCATTCTCTTGATGAGCTTGAAGAGGTAGTCCCCTGAAATGGTTTTCACTTCACAGGTGTGCCCTGTCAGGTTTAATAAGTGGGATTTCTTGCCTTATAAATGGGGTTGGGACCATCAGTTGCGTTGAGGAGAAGTCAGGTGGATACACAGCTGATAGTCCTACTGAATAGACTGTTAGAATTTGTATTATGGCAAGAAAAAAGCAGCTAATTAAAGAAAAACGAGTGGCCATCATTACTTTAAGAAATGAAGGTCAGTCAGTCAGCCGAAAAATTGGGAAAACTTTGAAAGTAAGGGCTATTTGACCATGAAGGAGAGTGATGGGGTGCTGCGCCAGATGACCTGGCCTCCACAGTCACCGGACCTGAACCCAATCGAGATGGTTTGGGGTGAGCTAGACCGCAGAGTGAGGGCAAAAGGGCCAACAAGTGCTAAGCATCTCTGGGAACTCCTTCAAGACTGTTGGAAGACCATTTCAGGGGACTACCTCTTGAAGCTCATCAAGAGAATGCCAAGAGTGTGCAAAGCAGTAATCAAAGCAAAAGGTGGCTACTTTGAAGAACCTAGAATATGACATATTTTCAGTTGTTTCACACTTCTTTGTTATGTATATAATTCCACATGTGTTAATTCATAGTTTTGATGCCTTCAGTGTGAATCTACAATTTTCATAGTCATGAAAATAAAGAAAACTCTTTAAATGAGAAGGTGTGTCCAAACTTTTGGTCTGTACTGTATATAGGTAGCACAGATTAGTTATCGTACCCTACTCAGCAGGACCTACCCCCTCCAAGGGAGGAGCTATGTAGTCTGATTGCATCAGCCGAGTGTAATGCAAGGCACCAACAAACAGACCAGTGATGAAAGCAAAAAGGTGTTTATTCACCAGAAACATAAACGTCCAGGACACTTGCTGGTAACAAGGAATAATAACAAAAACCAGGCAAGGAGATTCCAGGAATAGTCCCAACCAGTGCTGAATGATGCTGTGCACTTGGCAGTCGAGTCACTCCAGATCTTGGGTCCTCTGCAAAGGACAAAGTTCCTGGCAGTCTTCAGTCACTAGCAGGACGAGGGAAAATAACAGTGGGCACTGATCACCCTGAGAGACCTCCTTTTAAATGCCTGCTGACCAATCCCAGGGTGCCAAGTGTCCACTACCATAGGTGAACAAATTGCCCTGCACCTGAGTACATGGCCTAAGGCAATCACAAGTTGATTAACCCATGGCTGGCTCCCTAATCCACTTTGCTCTTGTGAGTCAGTATATTATGCGCCACTGGTCGACGAAGCGCATAAGAAGCGCGTACTCGCGACCGTGTATCCCTTTGCGAACCTGCCCTCGTGCGTACGCACGGACGCATGATTGACTCAGCGCGAGTATGCGAGCGCGTGGACCCAGATGCGGAAACGGAAGTCGCAGGAGACACCGGAGACAACCCTGGCCGCGGCGTCTTGTCACTCGCCTGGCCACTCTGTCCCCGGGACTCCGACAGTCCTCCCCTCCGATGTCCACGCGAACGCATCCCCGCACTGGCTCGCAAAGGGGTCAGCGCTGGTGCATCGGAGACACGCATAACCTGTCCCGCAACTCCACGAGGACCCCTCTTGGTTCCCCTGGAGTGCAAAGCAGGTGAGGATCTTACACCGAGGGTCTGGCTTAGGCAGCCAAAGTGTGAGGAGCTCCATAAGTCTGTGCAGTGTGAGGCCTACTACTGGGGTTCTCTATCCCTACATGCTGAGGACAAGTACCAAACACCTGGGAGATAGAGAACAGATATTCACAGACTGTTAGGACCATACGGCCGTGCATGATAGCAAATGTAATACACGTTTATGGTTTTGGGCTTTGCTGCTTCAGGAAAGGGCAAAACGCGGTCCACAATGCACAGGCAATGGCCCTGTGTACTCTATTTGTGGATGCAGACCCATTGACTTGAATGGGTCTCTGATCCACAAGATACAGCCAAAGATAGAACATGTTCTATCTTTTTGCGGTGCAAAAGCACAGACCAGAAAGCCCACGGAAGTACTTCGTAGTGCTTCTGTGGGCTTTCAATCCGTGCCTCTGCTCCGCAAAAGATAGGTGAAGTCCTATTTTCAGTCGTATCTGGCGGATCGCGGACCCAATCTAGTCAATGGGTCCAAATCCATACCACGGAATGTACACGGCCAGTGCCCGTATATTGCGGACCGGCCGTTTACGGTCCGCAGCACGGGTACTGAGCCATTACGCTCATGCGCAAGAGCCCTAACTCAGTGGCTATATTAAATGTTTAAATGCAAGCAATTACAGAAGTATTCAGATCCAGGTGCTGATTTGAAAAATATTAATTATTTTTTGTGGGACAACCCCTACAATTATATAGAAGTAACAGACATTGTATAGCACTGTTATTAGATTCATTTATATATGGAGCTATTATTTGCTTGCTATGCGTAGGTGTTATTTGAGCACTGGATGGTGATACTATGGGCACTGTGTGCCACTTTTGGCATTGTATGGATAGTTACTTGGACCAATATTTATGACAGTACCATATGGTGGAGTGCCAAGTCACCAATGGAAGGTACCGCACAGAGTACTGTTCAACCTGGGCACGCAATAAGTAGTCAACAAAAACCTAGCCCTGTCCTCAGTGACAACAAGCGTGGAGATATGAAGTGGTACAAACAATTCAAGGTGTCGCACAAGGTGGAAAGGTTGTGAATCACAGATGCAGTCAATGACTGTGCATGATGAGACATGAAAGTGAGAACAGGCTTCACCACTAATTTCTCCTGTATTGGTACGGAAAGTATGCCGTCTCCCTGTCTCCTCCTGTGTGGCACAGCAATTTTCTGATGAATAAAAACGAACAAAGGAAATCCATAAGTATTTGGGTGGTGTGCGCCATTATCTCATTCTGTCATCACTCAGTCTCTTCTAAACATATTGCTTGACATGATTCTATATTCGGGACCGTACTTGTCCTTTACAGCAGATCTGAAGTCACAGTAAGGTAACAGTATATGTTAGAACATTATTTCCTGCAGGCTATAAAAAATATATATAATTTTCTAAAACTTGTAATATTCCTATACACATGGCAGTGTCTTCATATGAAACTCTCCATAGATACTTCTAGGTCTACTGGCAATATAATGTCTATAGGGGATGGCGCACCCGTTGTTATAGTAAGGAGGAAACACCAGGCGCGTTTTGTTCCTGTTTGATTCCAGTGGTGCCCAGAGATAAGTGGTGCCCAAAAATCGGATGTCTGCTCATCTCTTCTGCTTTATTGCCTGGTGATCACTGAGCAATACAGGAAAATGAATGGGCAGAGCAGGAGTAGCTATTTGCTGCAGCTTTCTATGACCTAAAAGATGCAATGGAAATGCTATGGTAGGACCTTAAAATGTTTTTCTGGGTTATGGATATTGATGACCTATCCTCAGGATAAACCATCAATATCAGATTGGTGGGGGTTCAACACCCAGCAGCAACCCCGCTGATCAGCCATTCTCAGCAGCCGCCAGCGCTAGAAAAAATGGCTGAAAGCAAAAAACGTATTCCGCTGTGTAGTGGACATGCCGAGTTATTGCAACTCAGCTCCCATTCACTTGATTCCTACCTTGATGTTATTACATGGTGCCACATCATCCACGTTGTGCCTGAAAACAGAAGCGGGGGTGAAAATGTCTCCAACACTGGCATTCAGCACCACTCCATGTCCTTGTTCTACAACATCCCTGCATAATATATATACAGTCCTCAATCATTCAGAAGTCGTCTTAGAAGTAGGATAATTGGCGTGCTGCATTAGCCGATTACCCTTCAATTTCAGCTTTTGGTCAGATGATTGGAGATTTTCTCTAAAGAAGTTATCTCATGAGATTGGCGCTGTGGTGACGATCAGTTGATCACCTTTGGTTTGACCAAATATTTCCCCTGTGGTGGCTAGTATTACATGGCAGCAGGGGTGTAACTACCTTAGCGGCAGACTATGCCACTGCTATGGGGCCCATACTGGAGGTGACTCTACCTCTAAAGGAACAACTTTTAGCAAAAATGGCCCAAGGGTATTTGGAAAGGGTTTAAGCAGAAACCCTTCTGTCCTGTGCGGGTGAGGGGGGGCTGGTTTGATCCTTGCAATGGGGCCCTTACTTCTCTATGTATGCCACTGCATGGCAGCTATGCAAATACTGGATATGTTGCAGTTAAGGGACTTTACTTACAATTCTCAAAATATAAAAGGCTACACCTTTATGTACCACCCTTTGTTATGGTGGTCAAAATTCTAAATATTCATGATGTATAAATAAGAAATTAACCATGGCAACTTTAATACCACACCAACGTTCTGCATGAAATAATAGTGTGTTTCATTGGTGGGTCTTCAGTTGCTGGTGGAGCAGTTTTTGTTGCCCCTAAACCACCTATGCAAACATTAACCTAGGTGCATTGGTCTGTATGTTGGTTGGCTGAACAGTATGGATTTTGACAAGTGGTTAAAGCTACATTGCTTGTAACACTTCTTAGTGCAGACAGGTCTTCCCTTACACACCGGGATTATTCCATGGTCAATGGGTGGTCTAACCATCTTAACCAACACTTAATGAGCTGTGAAGTCGGTAACACTCTCTTAAGTCATCAGTGCTCTCCACACTGTTGATGTGGTGGGACAACTTCTGTTCCCCACGTTCTTATGGCTGACTTCATTAGACCTAATTTAAAGACTTTAGAAATAGGCAAACTCCATAAATTCAACATTTCCTAATGGTCCAGTTATCTTGGAAAACCTACTCACTATTGTCCCATTAACTGGTTTCAGAGTAGATCAGGGAAGCTGGCAAGTTTTCCAAAGCGGCTGTGAAATCTTAGACCACACTGTATCCCTGACTTATTTCCTTATTTAGGATTCCCCGGAGCCTGTCCCAGGCAGTGCTGAATTCTTCTCATCTGGGCTCAATGCCAGGATCTTATTTGCCAAAATAAGCTATCCGCCAATCTTCCCTTGCATCCAAGCCAACCTGAATAGGACTGCATTCATACAAAAAGTATACATTGTAAATGGAGATACAGATGGAGCCTTGATATGAGCAACATCATAAAGATCTTTGTTATAATTAGTTGTATGGACATGGAATGAATAATCTGCAAGGTACTCACTTATTAAGGTAGACCCCACTTAGATTATTGGGCACTTCATGAGTGATATATTACAGTATAATTCAGATAACTTAAAGGGGTCTCCTGGTTATATCACCTTATACCCTATCCTATTATGAGGATGAGTTAAAGATTATCCGCACACTGACTGTAGAATTTATTTTAATCAACTTTCACAAAAGACAATCACAACATTATCAAATACATACATAATCTCTCTGCTTTTCAATATACTTTGTCCATCTGTCAACAAGCTTTTGAATTCCCTCATTAAAAGATATTTGGCTTAGCTGTGAGCCAGAAATGCATCTCTGTCTTCAGCTCTTCATCAGACATGAATCTGTGTCCTCCTTGGGCCACATAATCCACTGTCACTCATCTATTCAACAGCATCAGTTTACATGCATGCTCAATGTTATCATTCATTGACGTGCGTCCAGCTCCTTCTTTATGGCTGATACTTGTGTCACGCGGCTCTTCTTACCTGCAGACCACGAGTGGGGCAGCCATCGTTTCTCGCACCGCAGTCACAAATGAACTGATGTAACACGTTCAAACCTGCACAGCAGTGACTGAGGGAGATTATGTTAAAAAAGGATTCTTAATTAAAATAAATTCTATAGCCAGATAACTTTGAGGATCATTTTTGACTCACTGTTGTAGATAAGTGGAGGTCTGGCCACAGGACCTTCAGGACAGTGGCGTACATAGAGAAGTAAGGGGCCCATAGCCAGGGCCGGCGCCACCCATAAGCAAAGTACGCCACCGCGTAGAGCGCACTCTTGCTGGGGGTGCCGGCGCCGCTCTTGCCAGGCTTAGCATTAGGACCTTTTTATCCGGCCCCCAGCGCCGCCTCCTAGCTAATTTATTCACTTCACTTGCCGCTGAGGTAAATGTAGAGAAGCACCGTAATCTCGTACAGGCACACTGGATACAGTAGTCTGCGCCCGGGCCGTGCGGACTACTGGCAGAGGCATCGTCGACCGAAGGGCGCATGCGCCGTCTTCCAACACACCTCGCTCCACGATGCCTCTGCCAGTAGTCAGCGCGGGCGCAGACTACTGTATCCAGGGCGTCTGTGCGAGATCACGGCGCTTCTCTGCATTTACCTCAGCTGCAAGTGAAGTGAATAAATTAGCTAGGAGGCAGCACTGGGCGGGGGGGGGATCTGTGGGTGACACTTGTGGGGATCTGTGGGTGACACTTGTGGGGATCTGTGGGTGACACTTGTGGGGATCTGTGGATGTGACACTTGTGGGGATCTGTGGGTGACACTTAGTGGGATCTGTGGATGACATTTATAGGGGATCTGTGGATGTGACACTTGTGGGGATCTGTGGGTGACATCGTATGTAGCTGGAGGGAGAAAACGTGGCCTTACCACAATGAAGGGTACAGTCTGTATAAATAGGTGGGCAACAAAAAAAGGGGCGGGTCAAAGGGCGTGGTCAATAGACGGAGTCAAGGGGGGCCTCAAAATTAGCTTTTGCCTAGGGTGTCAAAAATCCTTGTTCCAGTCCTGCCCATAGCAAAGATCAAACCAGGCCCCCCTCACAGGACAGAAGAGTTTCTGCCTAAACCCTTTTCAATGACACTTGGGCCATTTTTTCCACTGCCTCATTTGCTAAAAGTTGTTCCTTTAGAGGGTAGAGTCCTGACCAAGTTTTCACTCCCAGTAGAAGAGGGGATGATCCCAACTGGGCCCCCTCTTGCCCTGGGTCCAATAGCAGTTGCATGGTACTGCTGGAGATAGCCAAGTACAGTACACTGATCATTTGCCATGATTTGCTGCGAAAATTCCTATAAAACCTAAATTTGCATTAAGCATTTGAGCTGTGTGGGTGGGTATGGGCCCTAACCACCCATATTATAATCCATCATTGCTTATATTCCAAATTAACATATAGAGGAACTTCTAGACTGGAGCGGACTGGAAACGTAAAGTGGTCCTCTCACCAACTTACCTGTCCGGGCTCCAGTGATGTGCTCTAGGGCTGTGGCCCGGCCGCGATAGATCAGATGCACTGCCGGGCTGCGCCCCCGTGACGCGTGGCTTGGCCACTTCCCCTGGTGACACTAGCACATCCATAGTAACAAAGCGCTCACATCGGAGGAATGCTGGGGAAGATTATCTGTGATTTAGGTGCGTCTGGATATAATGCAGGCTGAGTGACAGCTCAGGCTGCTTATTCTGGGCAGTTTGTGTTCTGGTCCAATGGGGCGCTGGGTCCCTGGACCTATCAGATTCTGATCCAGGGACTCTGCGCTCTATTTAAATCCCCTGCTGGCAATACACCCTTGCCAGTTATAGATTTTTACTCCTTAGCTGTGCTCCCAGTTCCGTTCTGTTCACGTTTGGATTGCTTGTTATAGTGACCTCAGCTGGCCTTTGACCGCTCCCTGTCTCGTGATTTGATACTGTGATTCCTGTCTGGTTCTAACTTCAACTTGGCTATTCTGACTACCCTCTGTCTTCTGATTTGGTACTGTATTGTCCGCCTGTTTCCGACCCATTCCCATACGACCATGTTTTCTGTGTTGTTTCGTCTCTGTCTGTCTCACATTTAGCAGAGTAGGGAACATCGTCCAGTTGTAAACTTGACACCTAGGGCTTGCACTGCAAGTAGGCAGGGAAAGTGGGCTGGGTTCCGGTTAGGGCTCACTGTCTGTCTATGGTGCTGATAGGCCATGTTGTAGGAGGGTCCAGCAATACCATAGTGAAAAATAACATCCCACCAATAGAAAACTTGTGAGGTGACATAAAAAAATGCAGTTTCTGAGGCAAAACCAAGAAATAGAGAGGAACTGTGGAATGTAGTCCAATCATCCTGGGCTGGAATACCTGTTCACAGGTGCCAGATGTTGGTTGACTCCATGCAACACAGATGTCCAGCAGTTCTCAGAAACAGTGGTTATACAACTAAATATTAGTTCAGTGATTCAAGGAAAGCAAAATCTTCAAACATTTTTCAGTTTATATAGTGAATGTTTGAGTTTGTAAAGAAGAATACAAACACTGCTATTTTTTTGAACAGTCTAATATTCACTTTTCTTCAATTATTTTAGAGGAACAACACACATTTTATATATTTTTCTTCATGTTTTGATTGAAAATAGAATGTGTAGTGTTCCCAATGCATTTGTGTGTATGGAAATAAAAGCTATTAGAAGGATTTTGAGCTTTATTCACTTTTTTAAAACACACTGCTATTATTTTGAACACAACTGTATATGTAAACATGTTTCATGATGCTGCGTGTCCGCCGTTGGGTAGGGAACCTGTTGTTAAAAATTTGAATCCTACCCCTGGGTATAATAATAAAGTTAGGCTAGTTTCACACTAGCGGCAAGGAACTCCGGTAGGCTGTTCCGGTGGGTTAACAGCCTGTCGGATCCGTGCTGCCGCTAGTGCACGCGTGCCCCCGGACTACCGCTCCGGCCCCATTGACTATAATAGGGGCGGGCCGGAGTTCCGGCGGAAGCACAGCAAACATGCCGAGAGGCGGGCGGAAAAAAAAACTGCGACATCCATGGATTAAATTTTTGCTACTATCGTGTCGCAGTCGCAGCATGTCTCATGTCGCAGTGCGACAACATAGACTATCATTATAAAAATTTCGCACGACGATGGTGCGACAAAATGTCGTCGTGTAGCCCTAACCTAAAAGGTTGGAAAAGCTCTATATGTATGTTCTGGAAATGCAGAGAATGCAAGTCTAAATGGGAATATAGGAAACTTAAAAAGTGGAGCTGCTATGTTCAGTGCTCACAATGAAAAGGTTGTCTGTAGGGATGAGTGAACCCAGACCGTACTGTTCGGGTTCGTACCGAACATTACGGTGTCCGGGCACCCGAACATTGGCGCGAAAGTCTGTGGTCGTTGTTTGGATTTTAAATAAAGCTTGTTAAAAAGGCTGCAGTGCAGCCAATCAACAAGCATTTAAGCTGTGGGCACTTGGAAGCCATCACAGTCATGCCGAGTATTAGCATGGCTGTGATTAGCCGGCGCAGCACGAGATCCTGCATGCATAAATGCCGGATCATGTGCTGTGCCGCCATTCTCAGACCTCCCAAGTATCTCTCTTGGAGAGTTAATCAGTCTGTTAATTGTGTCGGTGACATAAAGCCTTTTTTTGGGGGGGAGATACACCTCATCTGCATCTGTGACTCGGAAATACAATAGTTAAAGGGAACCTGTCACCTCCCAAAACCATCCCAAGCCGCCAGCAGTACCTGCGTGTAGCCAGCAGCGTGTTTCTGATGATGCCTTTCTTCCTGAAGGCAGATGCAGCAAAAGTACTGAAAATGTTGTTTTATCCCCTGCCCAGCACGCTTCTCTAGTCAGGCTTGAAGTCACAGAGGCAGCGCCTCCTTGCTTCAAGTCACGGTAACCACGCCCCCTTCCCTGCCCCTTCGCCGTGACTGAAAGCCACCCGAAATCTCTTGCATAAGCGATGTCAGTCACAGGGAAGGGGCAGGGAAGGGGCGTGGTTACCGTGACATGAAGCAAGGAGGCCGCTGCCTCCTTGACTTCAAGCATGTGTGGAGAAGCGCGCCGGGCAGAAGATAAAACGTTTTCAGTACTTTTGCTGCATCTGCCTTCAGGAAGCAAGGCATCATCAGAAACGCTGCTGGCTAGACGCAGGTACTGCTGGCGGCTTGGGATGGTTTTGGGAGGTGACAGGTTCCCTTTAATTATTCTGTTAATTGTGTCCGTGACATAAAGGCTTTTTCTGGAGGTGAAATACACCTCATCTGCATCCGTGACTTGGAAATACAATAGTTAATCATTCTGTTAATTGTGTCGGTGACATAAAGCATTTTTTGTGCTTCATATCTTACTGTAATAGGAGAGTTAATCAGTCTGTTAATTCTGTCTGCGACATAAACCTATTTTTTGTGGGGGAGATACCCCTCATTTGCATCCTTGACACGGAAATACAAAAGCTAACCTGTCTGTTATTTCTGTCGGTGATATAAACCCATTTTTGGGGGGAGATACCCCTCATTTGCACCCGTGACACAGAAATACAATCGTTCGTCTGTCAGCTAATTTTTTGGTTGAATGTAAAAAAATGAGGAGAGCATCAAATAGGGGATGTGGCCGTGGTGCTGCTGGTGTTGGTGGAGCTCCTGCTGCAGGGAGATGATGTTGTTGATCTGTGCCAGCTACGCACCCAAATGAAACACCTTCCTCTGGTGCACACAGGGGACAGGACATTTTACGTCATTTTGTAGACCCGAATACCGGTGTACAAATGGTGAGGCCGGAACAAGTAGAGGCGATAGCAGATTGGATGGCTGACAGTGCCTCCAGTTCCTTCACATTTTCTCCCACCCGGTCACCCGCTGAAAGCGCAGAGTTGGCACTGGCGGCCCACGGGCATCTGTCTTCTACCTCGACCCCTTGCACATCAGGCAAGCATTCTGAGCCCCAAGTAATGCAACAGTCACTTATGCTTTTTGATGACTCTGCTGGCGGGGTTTCTATAGGCCATCCACCTAGCCCTGCCCCAGAAGTGGAAGAGAATAGTGATTGAGTGCACTGATGCCCAACCATTTATCGCTGAGGATGAGGACGGGGGAGGACCACCGCAGCACGTCTCTGATGATGATGACGAAACACAGGTGTCAACTGCTGCAGCTTTCTGCACCGTGCAGACCGGCAAGGATGGCATCCAGGTCATCCCAGTGACGTGTGCAGTTCGGAGGAAGAGGTGGGGGACATGCAGCGCCAGCCGCACAGCAAGAGAGGAAGCAGGGTCCTAAAAAGCAGAGTGGCCGGCCCATTGCCAGTATGCTGAGGGACAGAGCACACCAAAGCCAGCTCAAAGGAGTTCACTAGCGCAGCAATTCTTCAGGAAATGTGTTGACGACAAGACACTGATGGTTTGCACACTGTGCAGTCAGAGCCTGAAGCGAGGCATAAATGTTCTAAACCTGAGCACCACCTGCATGACCAGATATCTAACTGCAAAGCACGAGCTGCAGTGGAGTAGACATCTGAAAAACCATGAAAGATCTCAGGCTCCTCCTGCTCCCTCTTCTGCTGCAGTCTTTGCCTCTTCCCCTCTGGAGTGACAGGGCCACCTAGCACCCATCAATGACAGGATGTGGCAGCAACAACAACACCACCACCAGCAGTGTCACGGAGCATCTCCATACTGTCCCATGTAAGCATTCAGCTGTCCATCCCCCAAACACTGGAGAGAAAGAGAAAGTATCACCCTACCCACCCACGTTCCCTGGCCCTGAATGCCAGCATTTCAAAATTCCTGGCCTTTGAAATGCTGCCATTCCGTCTGCTGGAGACGGAACATTTTAAAAACGCAATGACAGCGCTGTCCCACAGTACGTGGTTCCCAGCCGCCACTACTTTTACAGGTGGGCCGCCATCAGTGGCAAAGTCCACATAACCACCAATACGTGGACCAGTAAGCATGGGCAGGGATCTCCCTAACTGCGCACTGGGAAAATGTAGTGGCGGCTGGACCTGAGGCAGAAAGCGGTTTGGTCCATGTCCTACCGCCACCGAGGACATTGCTCAGTGCCTCCTCCTCCTACTCTGCTTCCTCCTCCTTTCCTCCTCTATCGCCTCCTCATCATGTCAGCGCAACACCTGCACCACCAACTTCAGCACAGCCAGGGGAATACGACAGCAGGTTGTTCTGAAACTCATATGTTTGGGGGAAAAACCCTACATCGCGCAGGAGCTGTGGACGAAGAACAGACCGATGAGTTGTTGGTGCCTCAAGTCTCAAGCCCGGGCGAAATCTCGTAGCAGCACTGGGCCTAGCCAGTTTGAAATCCACATCTCTTGCCTGGTGCATGTGCTAAATTTGGTGGTTCAGAGGTTCCTGAAGAATTACCCCGAGATGTCAAAGCTGCTATAAAGACAAGTCTCTGGATGCTACATGTGTGGTGGCTGTTTAACCTGTAGGTTCATGATGACAGGTAAAAAAAAATATCGGTCAGGGTATAGGGAGGAAGTATAAAATTCTAGATTTTATAAACTGCTAATCTAAAGGAGTAGTACATAAAATCATATGCAGTTGTATTAAGAAAAACCCTACGTGAGCTACGACAGAGAGTTAGTGAACATCTGGGGGACATTAGAGACAAGAGAGACAAGACAATGGCTAAACACATTCTCCTTGAGCATAATAGGAACCCTGATTGTTTAAAGTTCATGAGAATAGAATTGAATCAACCGTTCCTACATTGTGGCAATTTTGATGAGATGTTGCAACATGAGACCCAATGGATATTTAAACTAAGAACATTGGCCCCCAATGGTCTCAACGAGCAACTTAATTTCAGTTGATCATTTAAAAACCCACAATATAGGGCCCTACAGTCTTGTCCAGTCAAGGCACAGTTTTGAAAGATGAGGAGGAACCCTGTTCACAACAGGGTGGCATCCAAATCAGCTCATGCACACTAATAGAGTGTGGCTGAGGGGATACAGAGGACACAGACAATACACCTCCCACGAGGACAGCTTGTCATTGCCTCTGGGCAGCCTGGCATACATGAGCAACTACATGCTGAGCAACAACCGCCGAGTTGCCCTCATTGTTACCAGTGCTGATTACTGGGTGGCCACCCTGCTGGATCCCCTACCAGGACAATGTGCCGTCCTTACTTCCATCCCTGGAGCGTGATCAGAAGATGCGTGAGTGCAAGCGCACAATGGTAGACGCACTACTGATGGCGTTTCCACCTGACAGTGGGGGCTCAGTGGAAGCACAGGGCAGAGGAGGAAGTCGCCAATGCAGCTGGGGCACTGCCAGCACATCAGAAGGGAGGGTTAGCATGGCCGAAATGTGGAAAAGCTTTGTCAGCATGCCACCATCTGATATGAACCGTCTTAGCAGGAGGCAGTGTTTCAGCAACATGGTGGAAGAGTATGTGTGCACACGTCTGCACGTACTGACTGATGGGTCTGCTCCATTTAACTTCTGGGTCTCCAAATTGGGCATATGGCCTGAGCTTGCCCTTTATGCCTTGGAGGTGCTGGCCTGCCCTGCAGCAAGTGTATTGTCTGAATGTGTGTTTAGCATGGCAGGGGGTGATCACGGACAGGCGTATCCGCCTGTCTACAGCAAACGTGGACAAGCTCATGTTCATTAAAATGAACGAGGCATGGATCCCACAGGACTTGTCTGTACCTTTGGCAGAGTAGAGAGGTATACCGGCCACACCCAGCCATTGTTATACTCCAGCACACTTTTTGCATTCTATTTACAAAGAAAAAAAATATAAAGAAAATAAAAAAATGTTTTGTCTACCTCCTCTGCCTCTTCTGCCTACACCACCATGCCCACCTCCTCCTCCACTCGGACCTGCACCTCCTGGCTAAAGATTATTATGTCTTGTATTGGCAGAGTAGAGAAGTATACCGGCCGCACCCCAAAAAATGGCTAAAGGTCCCACACAGAATTAACGGACAAGTCCAAAAAAACAAAACAAAAACAGTGTTGGCTTCCTCCTCCGCCTCTTCCACTTACACCACCACGTCTACAGTCTTGTCAACTTCCTACTCCACTTGCCTCCTGGTTCAAGATTATATTTTATTTTTATGTATTTTATGTTATTTTAAGTCATTTCCCTATCCACATTTGTTTGCAGGGCAATTGTACTGCTCTTACCCCCCATTTTGTATCCTTTTGCAGCCCTATAGCCCTTTCTATGACTTTTTTTACAGCCATTTTTTAGCCTCAAAGTTCGGGTCCCCATTTGAAGCAAATTTCATCCAAACCCTAATATCCACGGGTCCGCTCAACCCTAGTTGTCTGGAAATAAATAACTTTTCACAAGAGCCCGCAGCCTGACTCCACTATGGAAAGATTCGTACTTGCCTGCTATCCACTGCTCCATTTCTGCACACTGGCTCTGGCCTGTCTACTGCGGTTTGTTTGCTTAATCTCCACCATGGGCATGGTCATCTGCTCCTCTGCAGCCAATGACTGGTGTCCACAAGAGACACATCACCGCTTAAGCCCGTTGTCTGCAGATCATCATGCCCATGCCAGGGACAAACAAGCCACGTACTGGAAGATGGTCACACAAGAGCTAGCACACAGGACCAGAGCAGTGGGTAGCAGCTAAGTATGAATCTTTCCTTAGCAGAGGCGGAACTGATTTTCTATCACCACTAGAACACCCAGCTTATCACTGTTTTTGATAAATAGGAGCCTTATGTCAGATTTACACCGCACTATTCTGGGGCCATTTATCGATAACAAACGTTACTGCAAGCACTCGTTCCCAATAATAGGCCCGTAAATGTGCTGCTGATGAACTGATGAATGAGATGAGCAAAATGCTTGTTCATCAGGGAGTTCATCAGTTATGCAGTACATTATATCATTGTTTCTGGGCAACACATTGTGCTGTGTGAACAGCGATCTGCTTCCCAGAAACAATGAATCTCTATGAGGAAGAGCGATGGCAGTAGCCATTACTCATCCCCATACAGTGGGAGGAGATCGCTGCATGTAAATGCAGCTCTTCACCTCCACTGATGAGCAGTGGATTGCCAGGAATGAACAGTCCCTTCCTAATAATTGTCTGCTCCATCTACACATGTAAACATGCCTTTATATTGATAGAACATAAAATGTATACTTTGATTAACATTTCTAAACTTTTCTAAATTCTTATGAAAGTTAAGAAATTAATTACACAATATTAATAACAATATATATATATATTAAGCTGGCGTTAGAGTCTGTACTTTTCCGCCCAAAACTAGTTTTGAGTTCGACTCCACAGCCCTGGTTTTTACATGATTTGTTTGAAACAAATAAAAAAAACTTCTGATTCGTCTGGCAGACGATTTTTTGTGAAATTCATAATAAATTCATAATGAATCTGATTAGTTTAGGATCGATTTGCTCGTCTGTAACATAAATCCTTCAAAAATATCAATTCTCACAATCTGCCTTATGACAAGAGCATTCACTTAATCGCTAATGCAAGGAATTATTACAGCGCACTGAAAACTTCTGGACCAGCCATGTAATGAACAGATGAATTGGATCCTCCAAAAGGAGACCTAGTCTTTGCAAAGCTCTCTGCCTGGCTGATAGAGAGTGCCTCCATATAACTCGCTGGTCTTAATAAAGGTACCCTAGATTGTCTAAAGTAGACCACTCTTTTAAAACAGTCGTCCAACCCTTTACAAATAATGGCCTATCTGGAGCCTGCGATGTATCAGAGGGGTGGGAGGAGGGGACGGAGGCTGGCAACACTCACGGCGGTGCCCGATGCAGTCACTGTACTGTAATACATCGGGCCCCGCTCACAGCAATTTTCATATGTAAAGTCTATAATCTTCAAGCAGTGTCTCTGCTTTAAACTAGGGCAATTCTCTGTAGTAGTACAACTCACTATGAAAGCGGCAGGCAGGGCGGCAGCGTAACCTCGCGATTCTTACTCATTGACGCTCCTCCCACTTCATTCATGAAGGAGGAGCAGGAGCGTGAATGAGTGAGCATTGCGAGGTTACGCTGCCGCCCTGCCTGCCGCTTTCATAGTGAGTTGTACTACTACAGAGGATTGCCCTAGTTTAAAGCAGAGACACTGCTTGAAGATTATAGACTTTACATATGAAAACGGCTTCATTACACTCTGCTTTCTTCTATACCAGTACTCACTATGAAAGCAGCGGTCCAGCCGGCGCGTGACGTCACTCACTTGGTCATGCTCCTCCCACTTCATTAATGAAGCTGGCAGGAGCGTGACTGACTGAGTGAGTGACGTCACGTGCTGGCTGGACTGCTGCTTTTATAGTGAGTACTGTTATAGAAGAAAGCAGAGCCATTAAAAGATTTTACATATAAAGTCTACTGTGTGCCCTGTGGTGTAATGGGGGTCACTATTCGCACAGGGACAATATACTGTGACACATATGATACTGTGACTAGCATAAGATGATCTTATGGTGGTCACAGTATCATATGTGTCACAGTATATTGTCCCTGTGTGAATAGTGACCCCCATTACATAAGATGCTATATGTGTGTCATCCACACATCCCCCGTAGTAGTGTATCATCCACACATCCCCCTCATAACAGTGTGTCATCCACAGATCCCCCATAAAAGTGCGTCATCCACAGATCCCCCATAACAGTGCATCATCCACAGGTCCCCCATAACAGTGCGTCATCCACAGGTCCCCCCGAAACAGTGCGTCATCCACAGGTCCCCCATAACAGTGCGTCATCCACAGACCACCATTAGTTCAAAACCCACCAAAAGCACACCTTTTGGTTCATCATTTTTTTTCTTATTTTCCTCCTCAAAAATCTAGGTGCGTCTTATCATCAGGTGCGTCTTATAAAGCGAAAAATACGGTAGCTCTGTACCATTGTGCAGTGAACAGAGCTGGTTAATGCAGCACTGCTCCCATTGAAATGAATGGAAGTAGCGCTGCAGTAATGAGCTCTGTCTAGTACACAACAGAGCTATGTAGTGCCGGTACCAGAACTACTGCAGAACAGCTGGTCAGTGGGCATGTGGGGTGTCGAACCCCTTCCAATCAGATATTCATGGCCTATTCTGAGGGTAGGCCATTACTTGTAAAGGATTGGGCAACCCCTTTAAACTTTTAGAACTTGCTAGCCGGGGTTAACCTCTACTTTACAAAAATCTGGTGGGTAAGCGTCTTTATTGAATCCAGTAATAATGGATATGGAAAGGATTGGTCTTCATGACACAACAGCTTTAAATATGACTCCTAAAACACAACTGAATAGCCTGCATAACATTGTACTATACAAGAAAGGGAACTGAATAAATGTGATTTGGTTCATAGAATAACAATGTCGTCTGTGTTCTTTTCATGTTTACAGACTTTGGCTGCCATATTTTTGACAATAGGTCACCACCACAATCACATTTTCTCCAGGGAGCAGTCATATCAGTTTAGGTACTGACAGAATAACAATAACCTCTTATGCTCCATTGTGGAATATAGACATAACATGCCGAGGCTTGTTTGCTATGCACTTGAAGCAGTTAGTGATGAGGGACAAGAACTACAGTATTTCCAGATGTACTGAAAATAAAGGCTCTGCAAATACTGTCCATGAAAAGAGGGGACAGCTGTGGATGGCTTCACCCAGTGAATTCATAAACAGGGGCGTACACAGATCTCTTGAATCCCCATAGGAAAACTTAATATGGGCCCCCTGCACCACCAATTCCCAATTTGCATACGTCATACACTCCCAGGCAACGTTGTGCATGGACTTTTAATCACTTCCCTCAGATGTCATGGTCACTTGTGACCATCTCATCTAAGCAGTCTATTCCCAGGAGCATTTTGCTCTCAAGGACCGAACTGCTCCCCTGCGCCGAGATTGCAGGAGCCTTTTGGTTAGTATAGTAACCTGGGGGCTTCTTAAAGGCTCTAATGCCTGTCATAGCAATTTTCTTACCACTATGTTACTATAGGAACATAATGAATTGCCCATAGGCTGCAAAAGTAAATCATTGCAGTCTATGGGAGAACAGATCAGATGATAGCATGTTGAAGGGTTTGTGCAGATGACCTACCCTCAGGACAGGCCATTAATATCTGATCGGCAGGGTCCAACACTATATATAGGGTTTTGTATGGGAAGGCAGGAATTTTCCTCCCAACATGTGCAGCTGGGCTGGTTTCCAGCCAGGTGAGCTCAAATACCGGACCAGAGTTTAGGGTTTTGGCAGCACCTGGTTGTTCTTTAATAGGCAGCTGGGCTCAGAGTCAGGGCTGTGTCTGTGTATGAGGCATGTGGCTAGATGCATGCCTGCGACCTGTCTGGGAGGACAAGGGAACGACATCCAGGACTGGGACTCTTTAAGCGGTACCCCAGCATGGTGTGAAGTGAACACCAGGACTTGACCTTCTAATGCGGTACCTGCAGCAAGGTGTGAATGGAACACCAGGATTTAAACTAAGGTGACTTTGCTTATATTTTGTTAACCTGCCAAGTGTGAATAAACACTGAATTGTTTAAGTTAAATACTTTGCCTCTATACTGCGTCTGCTAACCTGCCTACTAGAGCTAATCCTCAGAATTGGTGGCTTGGAGCGGGCACACGCAGTGAGGCTGGCCTGAAGGCCGAAAAGTTTTAGTTTTTCCGGGCGCGGTGTATGTCTTATATCAAGCCGGCAAGGTTATGACCCATGTCCCCTGACAAAATGGAGGCAGTAGTAAAAGCCCTTGTGGAGGCTAACAAGCAGCAGCAGGAAACCAACCAGCTGCTATTACAGCATGTGATGGTGTTACAAGCGGCGATCCCTAAGATGACCCCCTCAGATGACATTGAGACCTATCTGGCGGTATTCGAAAAGGTGCCCGTAAGGGAGAAGTTACCCCGAGATCAATGGTCTGAGGTCGTCGCTCCGTTCCTGGTGTCTGGACCCCAGCAGGTGTTTTTTGACCTACCAGATGATCAAGCGGCGGACTACCCGACCGTAAAGGGTGAGATTCTGGCAAGACTGAGGGTGAATATATTGGTCCGGGCCCAGCGGGTGCATCAGTGGAAATTTAACCCGGCTGAACCCACCAGACCGCAGTATTATGATCTGCTACACCGGTTGAAAAAATGGCTGCAGCCAGACATACTGGGTCCCACTGCTATGCTGGACCGTCTGTTAGCTGATGTGTTCTGGAGGGCTTTGCCGTACCCTCTCCAGCACTGGATCGGCCAGGTGTCCCCTGATAATGCCCTAGAGATGGTCGACCTGGTAGAGCGCTGTGAGGCCACCAGAAATCTATGGGGGGGTACTTTTGGGAGGGGGTCAGTTAAACCATGAAAATCTCCACCCTCGACCAGACGGCCAGTGCCAGCAAAACCCGCTCGGGATATTCTCCCTACAGACCCAGCAACTGTATTCATCGGGGAGAACCCATGGACACTAACTATGGCTACTGCCACTCAATGTATGCCAGGAGGTTGTGTGCAACCAGTACCCCCGAGACAATAGTCACCCTGTGCCAGGTGTAAGTGGGAGATACCCGAGCGGTGGCGCTGCTGGACTCAGGGAGCCTGGTGTCCCTGGTAAGAGCTGCCCTGGTGCAGCCCGCCGAGTATACTGGCCAAAAAGTCGGCGTCGTGTGCATCCATGGAGACTTAAAGGACTATCCCTGGTGTCTCTATCTACGGTGGCTGGCCGGTGAACTCATGAGGTGGCTGTCACCACAAAGTTACATTATGAACTAATAATTGGGAGAGACTTCCCCGATTTCCCGTCATTGTGGCCTGAGGCGAGAGTCACCAATACCCATGAGACAGGGATAACCCTAGCAGAGTGGCCCGGCTCAGGGCGGAGACCAGAACCCTGGGAACCTGAGACCGAAGGGCCAGCGGGAGGGGTGACCGCCACTTTGGTGGAAGAGGGGGAGACAACCCTGTTAAGTGTGATGGTGGGAGACGTGGAGGATTTGCTGCCGGGTCCAGAGTTTGCAGACCTCAACGTCTCCGGAGACAATTTTGGTACAGCACAGCACCAGGACCTGACTCTATCTCGAGCCTGGGAAAATGTGGTAAAAGTTGAGGGTGAGCCGCAACAACCGGGGGCCGAGTTTATGTTTCCCCGTTTTGTGGTTCAACAAGAGATGCTGTACCGGGTAAATCAACTACGGGGTGAGCATATTGAACAGTTGGTGGTGCCCAAGGCGTTTTGCAAGCTCGTGTTGGAGTTAATCAGAAAAACGAAAAAGACCCCAGGGGTTTGGAGAGTGAAGAAGGGGGAACAGTGCCCACCCAATATATCCACAAATAACACCCCTGAGAAATAACTCGGCACAAGCTCCCGAGTACAATGACAGAATAACAGAAGAAAATGGAGCCAAGAATGCCAGATAGGTAGTATAAATGTAGACTTTTATTATGTAACAAAACACAAGTAAAAATGCAATTACATGCATATGATGCCGGGGGACAAGGGACAAAAAGGAACAGGGAAGGAAAAAACGGCGCCACCCTGGGAGGGACACACTGGTCAAAAAATACATAAATATAGAGGATCAAATAGGGATGTGTATGGTATGATAACCTACCCTAAGATCACATATATATACACATGATAAATGGTGAGTCACTGGTCAACTGCAAAAAAACAGAGATAATAAAAATAATGATAATGAAAATAAGTATAAACAAGCAGCTATGGTGGATAGCCGCACTGAATGCAGACCTGGAAGTCAGTAAACATCCAGGAAAGAAAAAATCAAAAAGGTAAACATGCAGGAGGGACTCACCAAAAGTAGACCAGAAGTGTAACAGCCAGGATGGCGCTACCCCAACGCGCGTTTCGGCGTGCCTTCATCACGGGGTCGTGTTGGAGTTAGCCCACCGACATGTTCTTGGGTGACACCTGGGTCAGCAGAAAACGGAGGACCGGATTCTACAGCGGTTTTACTGGCCCAGTGTGTTCAGAGAGGTGAAAGAGTATTGCAAGTCTTGCCCAACCTGCCAGATAACCAGCCCCCAGCCACATTTCCGTAGTCCCCTGGTCCCTCTTCTGATTATTGAGGCTCCATTCGAGCGGATCGCTATGGATCTCATAGGCCCAGTACCGAAGTCCGCTAGAGGGCACCAACACATCTTGGTAGTCCTGAACTATGCCACTCGTATGCGACATACATCGGCCAAACTCATAGCCAATAAGTTAGTGGAGATGTTTTCCCGAGTAGGCCTACCGAGAGAGATTCTGACCGACCAGGGGACCCCTTTTATGTCAAAAGTCATGATGGAACTCAGTAAACTACTACAGATCAAACTGCCCTATCTCATGTTTGCAGTGCGCGAGGTGCCCCAGGCCTCTACTGGGTTCTCGCCCTTTGAACTGCTGTATGGCCGACATCCGCGTGGTTTGTTGGACATAGTCAAAGAGGCATGGAAACAACAACCCACACCACATAAAAGTGTGATTGAGTATGTCACTCGGATGCAAGAACAGATGGAGACGGTGTTGCCGCTTGTTAAGGAACATATAGAGGCAGCCCAGAGAGCCCAGAGTAGGGTCTATAATCGCCAGGCTCGGGTTCGGAATTGTAACCTGGGAGATCAGGTTTTGGTTCTGGTGCCGACGGTGGACAGTAAGTTCCTGGCTAGGTGGCAGGGTCGCTATGAAGTGCTCGAAAAAGTTGGGGAGGTATCCTACAGGGTACACCAGCCAGGGCGGAGAAAGCCGGAGCAGGTGTACCATGTAAACTTACTGAAACCACAGAAAGACAGGGAGACCAGTACGGACAACAGCCCCAGGCCGAGTTTTCTGGGGGTAGAGTTTCCAGTCCCACAGTCTGATACGAGGGAAGCAGTTGCCACAGTAAAGATTGCTGACAACCTTTCCTCTAAACAGACTCAGGAGGCCAGGGAGTTCGTCAGCAGAAACACGGATGTGTTTTTCGGACCTCCCTGGATGCACTTCTATCATCCGATATGACATTGTCACTGAGCCTCAGGCCAGAATCCAGTTAAAACCATACCAGGTACCTGAGTCGTGGCGACAAGCCATCTCGCAAGAAGTGCAGCTGATGTTACAGCTAGGTGTCATCGAGGAGTCAAAAAGTGAATGGGCCAGTCCAATAGTCTTAATACCCAAGGCGGACGGGACGTTACGATTCTGTAACGACTTCTGCAAACTGAATGAGGTTTCCAAGTTTGACGCATATTCCATGCCCCGAGTGGATGAGCTTATTAAGAAGTTAGGCCAAGCCCGGTATTTTTCTATTTTGGACCTCACCAAAGGGTACTGGCAGGTACCCTTGATGGAGGCTGCCAAGGAAAAAACTGCTTTCATAACACCAGAGGGGCTGTATCAGTACAAGGTATTACCCTTTGGTCTACATGGCGCTCCCGCCACTTTTCAAAGGCTAATGGACATTGTACTCCGTCCACATCATCGGTACGCTTCGGCGTACCTGGACGATATCGTTATCCACAGCACCGACTGGGAAAGTCACCTAAAGTACAGGCTGTAGTGGACTCCCTTAGGATGGCTGGCTTGACCGCTAACCAAAAAAGTGCGCGATAGGGTTAGAAGAGACCAAGTACCTGGGGTATGTGATTGGGCGCAGAATTATCAAACCTCATGTGAACAAAATTGAGGCAATTCGGAATTGGCCTCGACCTGTCACTACTCTGCAAGTAAAGTCGTTCCTGGGAATGGTGGGATACTATATGAGATTTGTCCCCCACTTTTCTACAGTGGCCGCACCATTGACAGGCCTTTTGAAGGGACTCAAGTCAGTGACGGTCCATTGGAATGAGCAGGCGGAAAAGGCTTTCTCCGCTTTGAAGTCGGCCCTGTGTGGGTCCCCGGTTTTGGTGACGCCCGACTTCAAAAGGGAGTTTATAGTGCAGACCGATGCCTCCGAGGTAGGTCTCGGTGCTGTACTGTCTCAGGAGGTCAATGGGGAGAAGCATCCCGTTTTCTTCCTCAGCCGAAAGCTTAACCCAGCCGAGACCAGGTATAGTATAGTGGAGAGAGAGTGCCTGGCCATCAAATGGGCATTCGAGTCTCTCCGCTATTATCAGTTGGGAAGAAAGTTCCATCTGGTGATGGACCACTCCCCTCTCAAGTGGATGAGCCAGGCCAAAGTGAGGAATGCTCGGGTCACCAGATGGTTCTTGTCCTTACAAAACTTTAAGTTTTCAGTGGAACATAGAGCAGGCAGGTTACAGGGAAACGCGGATGCCCTGTCCCGGGTACACTGTCTGGCATGTGTTCACCCCCTCAAGGTTGAACAAAGGGGGCAGGGTGTGACACAGCGAGGGGTTTTGTATGGGAAGGCAGGTATTTTCCTCCCAACATGTGCAGCTGGGCTGGTTTCCAGCCAGGTGATCTCAAATACCGGACTGGAGTTTTGGTTCCGGTCTGGGTTTTGGCAGCACCTGGTTGTTCTCTAATAGGCAGCTGGGCTCAGAGTCAGGGCTGTGTCTGTGTATGAGGCTTGTGGCTTGATGCATGCTTGCGACCTGTCTGGGAGGACAAGGGAACGACATCCAGGACTGGCATGGTGTGAAGTGAACACCAGGACTTGACCTTCTAATGCGGTACCTGCAGCAAGGTGTGAATGGAACACCAGG
This sequence comes from Bufo bufo, assembly GCF_905171765.1. NCBI lineage: Eukaryota > Metazoa > Chordata > Amphibia > Anura > Bufonidae > Bufo > Bufo bufo. Next base: position 321,262,516 of record NC_053394.1, on the reverse strand, counting down.
ATTTAAACTAAGGTGACTTTGTTTATATTTTGTTAACCTGCCAAGTGAGAATAAACACTGAACTGTTTAAGTTAAAGACTTTGTTGTTGCCTCTATTCTGCATCCGCTAACCTGCCTACCAGAGCGAATGCCCACTATATATATATATATATATATATATATATATATGAACTGGGCACTCTCAGGATACAGGGATCAAACAGATATTTATTAATATATAAGGCAATAAAAACGACAATAAAAGAGAGAATATGGCCCTCCTGTAGGAAAGCTGTGTATAAAACAGCACTTGCTCACTGTGAGCAAGTGCTGTTTTATACACAGCTTTCCTACAGGAGGGCCATATTCTCTCTTTTATTGTCGTTTTTATTGCCTTATAGATTAATAAATATCTGTTTGATCCCTGTATCCTGAGAGTGCCCAGTTCATTTATCACAAGTTGCACGTTATTTTTAGTGGACTGGGTGAGTCCACTTTACTGAGTGCACCTCTGCTTGGTCCTTGTGTGTTCCTGTGCGCCTCATTTACCTTTTTTATATATATATATATATATATATATAATTTTTAAACCCTGAAAGGCACTTTAACCTGTTTTTAATGGCAATTAGATGGGTGCACTCCTGTCATGTTATTAGACCCATAGACTTTGATCAGTTTTTTTTAAATTGTGTGAATGTAGCCTAAGGAGTAGTATTCTTGTTTGATGGGGGGAGATATTAGGTGCTTGAGGAAAAGGATGTTGCTGAAATAAATATTTGTCATTCTGGTCCAATTGCCATTTTATGGGCCTACTTTATGAGAGATATTGCACTCATTAGTTTGCTTCTGTAGGTTTCAGGCTTTGAATCCATGTCAACTTATGGAAACCTTCAAGTGAAAGCACAGTGGTTTCCATACGCACCATGCCAATAGTGAATTTCTTCATTAGTGATGGTCAGCACCAGCACTGGACCATCCTATTGCCTTGGGTATGCAGTTTATTGAGGTAGGAACCGTTTCTTCTATACATGTGTTGCAGTAATCGGTTGCTTACGAACATCAAGGCCTCATGGGAATCAGCAGCAACGTGCTGTGTCTGCAAACATTCAGGATCATGTTTTGAAAGGAGAGTGGATTTTTGTCCCGGGCAGTGAGGAAGGGATAAATCATTGTATTTTTGGTACGTGTGTTTTCCTTTTGGAGCTTACTAAACTTCTACTTTGGGAACGTACATGACAAGTGATGAAATTTTCCAGAGCCTCGTCCAGGTGGCTTTTCAAGAAGTTCCATAACAAGATTTGAAGTAAAAACCGGATAAAACATTTACATCTGTGATGCCACTAGGATGACTTTATACATGAATGGTCTGCTTTAAAAGCCAAAAGGCAACATTATCCAGTGTTACAGCGGCAACAGACCGGCCAGAATAGCTGCAAGATGCAGAAAGCAGATTTGTCACTCACAAAGACCTGGGACTGTTTACTAACAGGGGATTAGACCTGTATAGAGTATTATTAGCTTCACTGCTATTCCATATGGAACAAGCGGCCAGTTGGTTACTGGTTTTATCCCTCTCCGCTTCAACCTTTGCTATAATTACTGACAGAAGGTTTAGGCTACCAAAGAACCCCACTTATCTATCCAACAGTGTTTGGCTTGACTGAATGATCATGTTACGGTGGCCATACACATAAGACAGAAGTAAGTTGATGGGTGAACAACCGTATCTATACACGTTATAGTCCGTACTGGCCGTTCCAGTCATTCAATTTGACTCTACATATTCAAGGGGTGAAGGCAGGGGCAGATTGGGAACTTAAAGTGGCCCTGTAAAAAGTAGGCGGGGACAACCTTAGTAGACGGGGCCTGAAATACTGTAGTGCAGTGCAGAATACCGCCCCAGCAGAATCAAATACCACAGGACATCAAAAAATACTGCTGCCCCAACCTCCGTATTCAATTGTATCACCATCTTGAGGACAGTAATACAGTTGAGTTCAGGAGGGCACCTGCGGCCGTTGAGCATCAGATCATTGTGTACCTGGCTTGTGGCCATCAATAGGGCTTGAGAGGCCTCCTGGGCTTCGGCCCATCTGGAAATGTCCCTGTAGGGTCTATAGCCAATCCACCCCTCGGTGAAGGACAAATAATTTTTGAGGAACACTCTTTCCAGACAGTCATGATGTGTCATCAGTTAGCTAAAATTTTGTTAAGTCATTCATTTTCATAAAATTTAGACTAACGTGCACCCGTTCTCTCACCTGGATGTAACTGTACATACAAAGAGTTCATGAGCTGAGTGTAATACAGATGACACCTAGTCGTAATGATTGTGATAGAAGATAACTCAGATCCCGTTCAATTAACCCCTCAGATGACACAGTCAATAGTGACTGCAGCATCTGAGAGGTTGGTCTGAGTGAGGAGGCTCCGATCAGCAACCCTGCAGTAAAATCACAGGGTGCAGAGTGGTCTTTTGAAGGCTCCTAGGCCTGCTATAGCAAACTGCCTTTTAATAGGAATTAGGGCTCGTTCACACGAACATTTTTTGCGTTCCGTATACGGGCCGTTTATTGCCTTCCGTATACGGTTCGTATGCGGAACCATTCATTTCAATGGGTCCACAAAAAAAAACGGAATCTACGCCGTGAGCATTCCGTTTCCGTATGTCAGCAATTCCGTTCCGCTAGATTTTGAGTCTTGTCCTATTCTTGTCCGCAAATCACGGTCCATGGCTCCATTCAAGTCAATGGGTCCGCAAAAAAAAGGAACACATACAGAAATGCATCCGTATGTCTTCCGTATCCGTTCAGTTTTTTTGCGGAAACATCTATGTTATGCCCAGCCCAATTTTTTCTATGGAATTACGGTATACTGTATAGACCATACGGACAAACGGAACGGAAAAACGGAACCGAAAAGGAAACACAACGGAAACAAAAAACGGAACAACGGATCTGGAAAAAACGGCCCGCAAAACACTGAAAAAGCCATACTGTCGTGTGAAAGAGGCCTTACAGAGAATCCCCATAGACCGTAACAGTAAGCTATTGCAGTCTATGGTATAAACAAGTACAAATAGCATTAAAAAAAAATAATAAAACAATATATATTTGGCATTGCCGCATCCGAATATGTCTAAACTATTTAAATATAAAACTATTTATTCTGCACGGTGTAACGGGGAAAAAAACATGGATGAATCGACTTTTTTGGTTACATGACCCCAGGAAAAATATTGCATTAATAAAAAATGAAAAAGTCATAAGTACCCCTCAATGGTACCAATTTTAACTGCAGTTGGTCCTGCACAAAACAAGCCCTAACACGGCTCTGTAGACAGAAATAAAAAAAAAAGTTATGGGAGACAGAATAAGGTGATGCAAAAAATATATACCGGTATATATTTTTTAAGTTGTTTCTAGTAGCAAGTAGTAAAACTGTATGTATTTGGTATTGCTGTAATCACATTGAACCACAGAATACAGTCACCATGTCATTTGTAGTGCACAGTGAACACTGTCAATTTCTTTTAATATATATATATGCTCAAGTTGCATGTTTTTTTATTTCAATCTCACTCCACAAAGAATTTTTTCCTTCATTTTTCAAGACAAGAAATGTCAATTTAAATAATTAAATAGTGCCATTATAAAAAATACTTGTCCAGCAGAATTTTTTTTTATAAAAAGCCCTTTTATAGCTCAAGCATTGTTATTTCATGAGAAACTCAAGTATTGACTAAAATAGACATGTCAGGAGAGTGGTCAGATCCTCCTTAAAGAAACATTTCCACATTATTTTTTATTCTTTCCAAAATATAAAGTTGTTCCCTACCGGATCTTCACTTTCTGTAATGGTAAATTAAATTGTGATTTGGGATACACAGTATACTATATCGGGGTCAAGGGTCCTGCTGGAGAACCTGGTAACTTGTGACCCGTCAGGGGTTAACATTTGACAGGCAGTCGTAGCTCCGGGCGCAGAAAGTGACATACGCTAATCATTTTGAGACTATTTGTAATAACTCGCCTTTTTGACACAGGAAGCAAGGCCCTATACCCAAAGAGACTATTGAATGGTGTATTAAAAATGAACATGCTTGATGTCACCTGACATTTTACGAGCGGGGGATAATATGCGTTACGTGCTGTGGAGCCCAGCACATCTGTAAGCGTTTAGCTTCTCTGGCTCTTCTCTTTGCGGTGTGAATGTGGTTAATTACTGAAGGATATTTTTCTGTTTTCTGCCAGCGGATTTCAATGAGTGAACTATAGAGGATTTCGCTAAAATTGTACCCCGAGTTGAACCGCTTCCAAAGACAATATGAGTGTTAAGTAATGGAGTGATCGCTTCCGTTTGCACAAAAGCTGCACAAGGCTCGGCCTCTTTCCTAACAGCTGTGAAATGTCGGCCGTTTCAATGAAACGTTATTTGATAGACGGAGGTGCTTTATGCTGGACTGCGACTGTGAATTCTGTCAGGTTTAATCCCCCCTGACACAACACAGATGATCTTGTTATAAACTAATAGAGAAAAATCCAATTGATTACACTCATAAAAATGACCAATAAATATGAAAGCATTTTACATCCCAGATTGAAGTCTTTGGGCTCCTGATGTCCAGATTTTATGGCTGCAGCATCATGAATAATTCCACAGGTTCAAAAGCTTCTTGCCATACTAACAGTATTCACAAGCAAGATCACCATCTACTGGAGACAAATGGTACTGCCAGCTGGACAGAGCCAGATCATAGATATTCATTCGTTACAAGTTATACCCTATCCACAGGAGACCCCCACCGATCACAACAACAGGGAGCCCATACACCTCGCAGCCCCCCAAAATGAATGGAGCAGCAGGTCAACATGCTCCCTGCCCCTCATTCATCTCTATGGGCAGGGGCGGATTGGCCATAGACCCTACAAGAAAATTTCCCGGTGGGCCGATGCCCAGGGGGCTACCAAAGTCCTCCTCTCTGTCGCTGATCGAGCTCTCAACAGTAATTAACGCTATGAGAATCAGAAACTCATGTACCCCTCCAGCGACCGCACATGCTCTCCAGAATCCACTGCTGTGGCCCACATCTAACCTCCTAAGCCCCCTGCTCCATGGACAACTGGAGAAGGAGGCAGCTATTAATGGCCACCACAGAGGGCCAGCTTTTGGGGCAGTATATTGTGCTACACTGTGTTATTTTGCACCATGCTATTGTTGACCCCGCCTACTTGTGTTGCCCCGCCTTCTGTTAATTTGGACCTGCCTACAAAATGGGGCCACTTTTATTTTTGTTTCCAGGGCCTTTTTTAGTTCCCAGTCCAACCCTTTCTATGGGAGTTCCGGAGACAGTTGAGTACAGCGGTATGACCCCACCAATCTAATAGTTATCCACAGAATACCCAACCAGAATACCCCTGTAATGCTATTGCTACAATACTGTGTACAATAACCCTTATCTATGACTTTGTGGCGTTTGTTACCTATGTATTATGACATCACTGTTTGTTTTTCCTGTTTATAACATCACATTGTGCATTATCCTAGTATGGTGACTATGATGATCACTGTGTCCATTATCCTTACATTATGACATCACTGTGGCTATTATTCTTGTGCTGTTCCCCCAATTTGGTCATTATTCGTATGAAGTGACATCACTGTCTTTATTATCCATGTGCTGTGACACCACCATGGTTATTAATCCTTTACTGGGACATTACTGTGTGGATTTTCAGATAAATATGTACAGTACAGACCAAAAGTTTGGACACACCTTCTCATTCAAAGAGTTTTCTTTATTTTCATGACTATGAAAATTGTAGATTCACACTGAAGGCATCAAAACTATGAATTAACACATGTTGAATTATATACATAACAAACAAGTGTGAAACAACTGAAAATATGTCATATTCTAGGTTTAAGTAGCCACCTTTTGCTTTGATTACTGCTTTGCATACTCTTGGCATTTTCTTGATGAGCTTCAAGAGGTAGTCCCCTGAAATGGTCTTCCAACAGTCTTGAAGGAGTTCCCAGAGATGCTTAGCACTTGTTGGCCCTTTTGCCTTCACTCTGTGGTCCAGCTCACCCCAAACCATCTCGATTGGGTTCAGGTCCGGTGACTGTGGAGGCCAGGTCATCTGGCGCAGCACCCCATCACTCTCCTTCATGGTCAAATAGCCCTTACTTTCAAAGTTTTCCCAATTTTTCGGCTGACTGACTGACCTTCATTTCTTAAAGTAATGATGGCCACTCGTTTTTCTTTAATTAGCTGCTTTTTTCTTGCCATAATACAAATTCTAACAGTCTATTCAGTAGGACTATCAGCTGTGTATTCACCTGACTTCTCCTCAACGCAACTGATGGTCCCAACCCCATTTATAAGGCAAGAAATCCCACTTATTAAACCTGACAGGGCACACCTGTGAAGTGAAAACCATTTCAGGGGACTACCTCTTGAAGCTCATCAAGAGAATACCAAGAGTGTGCAAAGCAGTAATCAAAGCAAAAGGTGGCTACTTTGAAGAACCTAGAATATGACATATTTTCAGTTCTTTCACACTTGTTTGTTATGAATATAATTCCACATGTGTTAATTCATAGTTTTGATGCCTTCATAGTCATGAAAATAAAGAAAACTCTTTGAATGAGAAGGTGTGTCCAAACTTTTGGTTTGTACTGTATATGAGGTGCAGAGATTGCAATTGCACCAAGGAACTCTTTCCGTCGTCTGAGGTGGTGTAAAATTAGGATACCAATATGATCAATAGTATAAAAAGTATGTAAAGTTGGGGACCCTATTAATTTTGGGTTTTGGCTCAGGGCCTAGGAACTCAAAGGGAACCTCTTCATAGAATACTGACAGGTTCTGACTATGTAGGAGATTTATCATGCCCAGCGTGTGGTACACCAGTCTCTCTACTTTAGTGCACTTTAAAGGGAACCTGTCACCTCAAAATCGCACATAAAACCGCCAGCATTACCTTATAGTAGCCCCCAGTCTGTTATAAATCATGTGTTTGATCCGGTAATCTGATGCGCCATACATGACAAAAACAATGTTTTAATCGCCTTCAGCCGGTCAGTCTGAAGTCAAGGGGGCAGCGGCCTCCTTGCTTCAAGTCAAGATAAGCACGCCCCCTAACCGTCCCCTCTTCTGTGTGATTGACATCCTGCAGTGCGGCCTGGGATCGCGTTAGTCTCGCGCATGCGCGGTGTGCTGATGAAACCTGGCTAACTGCGGGAGCCGGGATCGTGCAGTAACAAGGAGGGCACCGCGCATGAGTGAGACTAACGCGATCCCAGGCCGCACTGCAGGATGTCAATCACACAGAAGAGGGGATGGTTAGGCGTTGTGCTTATCTTGACTTGAAGCAAGGAGGCCGCTGCCCCCTTGACTTCAGACTGGCCGGCTGATGGCGAATAAAACATCGTTTTTGTCATGTATGGAGCATCAAATTACCAGACCAAACACATAATTAATAACAGACTGGGTGCTACTATAAGGTAATGCTGGCGGTTTTATATGTGTTTTTGAGGTGACAGGTTCCCTTTAAAGGTTAACTTACACTGTGATTTATGCAGTTGTTTGCACTTATACAGTCCTGATCAAAAGTTTAAGACCACTTGAAAAATGGCAAAAAATCATATTTAGCATGGCTGGATCTTAACAAGGTTCCAAGTAGAGCTTCAACATGCAGCAAGAAGAAATGGGAGTGAGACAAAACATTTTTTGAGCATTCAATTTAATAAAAACAACTTATAAACTGAAACAGGCTGTTTTTCAGCTAATCAAAAGTTTAGGACCACACCTCCAAAAAAAAACTAAACCCCCCCAAAACAGAAATCCGAACTTCCAAACATGAACTCAGTAATGAGTAGCTCCGCCGTTATTGTTTATCACTTCAAAAATTAGTTTCGGCATGCTTGATGCAGGCGTTTCCATGAGGTGAGTGGGAACATTTCTCCAAGTGGTGAAGATGGCCGCACGAAGGCCATCTACTGTCTGGAACTGTTGTCCATTTTTGTAAACTTCCCTTGCCATCCATCCCCAAAGGTTCTCAATTGGATTTAGATCAGGGGAACACGCAGGATGGGCCAAAAGAGTGATGTTATTCTCCTGGAAGAAGTCCCTTGTCCTGCGGGCATTGTGTACTGTAGCGTTGTCCTGTTGAAAAACCCAGTCGTTACCACACAGACGAGGGCCCTCAGTCATGAGGAATGCTCTCTGCAACATCTGGACATAGCCAGCGGCCGTTTGACGCCCCTGCACTTCCTGAAGATCCATTGTTCCACTGAAGGAAAAAGCACCCCAGACCATTATGGCGCCCCCTCCACTGTGGCGCGTAGAAAACATCTCAGGTGGGATCTGCTTGTCATGCCAGTAACGTTGGAAACCATCAGGACCATCAAGGTTACATTTTTTCTCATCAGAGAATAAAACTTTCTTCCACCTTTGAATTTCCCATGTTTGGTGCTCTCTTGCAAAGTCCAAAAGAGCAGTTCTGTAGCGTTTAAGGAGACAAGGACTTTAAAGACGTTTTTTGTTTTTGAAGCCCTTCAGTCTCAGATGCCGTCTGATGGTTATGGGGCTGCAGTCAGCACCAGTAAGGGCCTTAATTTGGGGCGAGGATCGTCTAGTGTCTTGACGGACAGCCAATTGGATCCTCCGGCTCAGTGCTGATGAAATTTTTTGGGGTCTTCCACTTGACTTTTTTGTTCCATAACCCTCAGGATCATTTAAGAAATTCCAAATGACTGTCTTACTGCGTCTCACCTCAGCAGCGATGGCGCGCTGTGAGAGACCCTGCTTATGCAGTTCAACAACCCGACCACGTTCAAAAAGGGAGAGTTTTCTGCCTTTGCCATCACAACGTGTGACTACCTGAATCCACATCTTTGCACAGATTTGGCCTTTTAAAAGGCATGTGGTCCTAAACTTTTGATCAGCTGAAAAACAGCCTGTTTCAGTTTATTTGTTGTTTTCATTAAATTGAATGCTCAAAAAATGTTTTGTCTCACTTTTATTTCTTCTTGTTGCATGTTGAAGCTCTACTTGGAACCTTGTTAAGATCCAGCCATGCTAAATATGATTTTTTTGCCATTTTTTAAGTCGTCTTAAACTTTTGATCAGGACTGTACTGTTGAATTGCATGTAATAAATCCTGTACATTTGCACTGAATTGTGGGAAGGGTTAATGCACAGACAGTTTATACTAAGAGATTTTGGGAATTCCCAGCCAGTGCACTGAGAAGCTAGTAATTTTCCACTGCTGTCATAAGAGACTGTACAGAGAGTTTTGAAGGTTAAAGCCACAGTGAACGTGCTTGAAAGCTCTGTAAGGCCTCATGCACACGACCGTATTTTGTTTTTGTGTCCGATCCGTTTTTTTTGCGGATAGGATGCAGACCCATTCATTTCAATGGGTCCGCAAAAAACGCGGACAGCACACCGTGTGCTGTCTGCATCAGTATGTCCATTCCGTTGCTCCGCAAAAAATTAGTGCATGTCCTATTTTTTTCTAGTTTTTCGGACAAGGATAGGCAATGGATCCGCAAAAAAAACGGATCCGCAAAAAAAACAGATGTCATACGGAACGTCATCAGTTTTTTTTGCGGATCCACAATTTGCGGACCGCAAAAAACACATACGGTCGTGTGCATGTAGCCTAAAGACTGTTGGTGAGAAATGAAAACTGCTTGGTTATTCCCACTGACTGTAAATCTATGGCAGTCTTGAACCGCAACATTGTTTTTGTTAGGCTATGCTTCTCCAGCTTCATCCCTTCCAACTAGACGTTTGTAAATGAGTTAGGCCTCTTTCACACTTGCGTCTTCAAAATGCGTTCAGTGTTACTATGGCACCCAGGACGCTATTAAAGTCCTGGCTGCCATAGTAGTAGTGCGGGGGAGCGTAGTAGGAGCGGGGGAGCAGTATACTTACAGTCCGTGCGGCTCCCAGGGCGCTCCAGAATGACGTCAGAGCGCCCCATGCGCATGGATGACGTGATCCATGCGATCACGTCATCCATGCACGTGGGGCGCCCTGACGTCACTCTGAAGCGCCCCGGGAGCCGCACGGACGGTAAGTATACTGCTCCCCACTACACTTTACCATGGCAAACAGGACTTTAGCGTCCTGGAAGCCATGGTAACCATTCAGAAAAAGCTAAACGTCGGATCCGGTAATGCGCCGAAACGACGTTTAGCTTAAGGCCGGATCCGGATTAATGCCTTTCAATGGGCATTAATTCTGGATCCGGCTTTGCGGCAAGTGTTCAGGATTTTTGTCCGGAGCAAAAAGCGCAGCATGCTGCGGTATTTTCTCCGGCCAAAAAACGTTCCGTTCCGGAACTGAAGGCATCCTGATGCATCCTGAACGGATTTCTCTCCATTTAGAATGCATGGGGATAATCCTGATCAGGATTCTTCCGGCATAGAGCCCCGACGACGGAACTCTATGCCGGAACCCAACAACGCAAGTGTGAAAGAGCCCTTACAAGCTGTATAAAAGTAGAACAGTCAGTGCCCCTAGCAGTCTGCAGATAGGGACCAGTGTTTATTAGGAGAGACTCTTCCAGACTTCATGAGCGACCAGAAGAAGATGCTGAGACATGATTCCTCTGCCAAAGACCCTCGGTCATTGGCCCTTTGACCATGGAGCCAGCAGGATGACTCAGCTGTAGACCCTGGGCCACCAGCCCTTTGGCCAGGGTATCAGCTTTCTGAGAGAGAGAGAGCGAGAGAGAGATAGCTCAGGCCTTTCCTCAGCATGGAATCTTCTGCTAGCAGAAGGAAGACTGGAGAAGCCAGCTCAGTAAATTGCCTGTATTGTTTTGAACTTGAGTGTCTCCAGTAAAGAAGCACTCTGATTGTTCTGTCTTCATACACGTTCCCACAGTGTGCAGTCTGACATTCAGCATAAGGCCTCTTTCACACGGGCGAGATTTCCGCGCGGGTGCAATGCGTGAGATGAACGCATTGCACCCGCACTGAATCCGTACCCATTCATTTCTATGGAGCTGTGCACATGAGCGGTGATTTTCACGCATCACTTGTGCGTTGCGTGAAAATCGCAGCATGCTCTATTTTGTGCGTTTTTCACGCAACGCAGGCCCCATAGAAGTGAATGGTACTATTTTCGGGCACATATGACTTTTTGATTGCTTGGTATAACACTTTTTGTGTTGTAAGGTGATAAAAAAATAGATTTTTTGGCACGGTTTTTATATTATTATTTTCTACTGTGTTTTTTACAGCGTTCACATGAGGCCTAAGGCCTCATGCACTTGAACGTATTCTCATTCCGTGTTCATTCTGTTTTTTTTGCGGACCATATACAGAACCATTCATTTTAATGTGTCAGCAAAAAAATGGAAGGTACTCCGTGTGTTCCGTTTCCGTATGCGAATTTCATATTTTGAAATTAGTTTTCGGTTTGGGTTGTGGTATAATGTGAATTGCGTTATGGATTCCGTTACCACGGACCATAACGTAATTCCATGACGGAATGCATAACGGAATGCCTTTAGAGCAGGCATGCTCAACCTGCGGCCCTCCAGCTGTTGCAAAACTACAACTCCCAGCATGCCCAAACAGCCTACAGCTATCAGCCTTCAGCAGGGCATTGTGGGAGTTGTAGTTTTACAACAGCTGGAGGGCCGCAGGTTGAGCATACCTGCTTTAGAGGCATTCCGTTATTCATTCCATCATAATAGAAGTCTATGGCCTGCATTATGGATCCGTCTGGTTTACGTTATGCAGGAGAGGACTCCAGCATAACGGAAACCGGACGGATCCGTTATTAAGGGAGGGTTAAAGCCACAGTTTTAGGCCTCCTGCACACGACCGTTGTGTGCACCCGTGGCCGTTGTGCCGTTTTCCGTTTTTTTTCGCGGACCCATTGACTTTCCTATTTTTTTCACGGACCCATTCAAGTCAATGGGTCCTCCCTCCCTTGTGGTTAACTCATTGGTGGCCAGTGGGCCCCCCCCCCCTGTAGTTAACACATTGGTGGCCAGTGCGGCCGCCCCCCCTCCCTCCCCTGTAGTTAACTCGTTGGTGGCCAGTGAGCCCCCCTCCCTCCCCTGTAGTTAACTCGTTGGTGGCCAGTGCGGCCGGCCCCCCTCCCTCCCCTGTAGTTAACTCGTTGGTGGCCAGTGGGCCCTCTCCCCTCCCCCTCCTAATTAAAATCTCCCCCCCTATCATTGGTGGCAGCGGAGAGTACCGATTGGAGTCCCAGTTTAATCGCTGGGGCTCCGATAGGTAACCATGGCAACCAGGACGCTACTGCTGTCCCGGTTGCCATGGTTACTTAGCAATTTGTAGAACCATTATACTTACATGTGAGCTGCGATCTCTGCGTCCAGCCGGGAGCTCCTCCTACTGGTAAGTGACAGGTCTGTGCGGCGCATTGCTTAATGACCTGTCACTTACCAGTAGGAGGAGCTCCCGGCCGGATGCAGAGATCGCAGCTCGCAGGTAAGTATAATGGTTCTACAAATTGCTAAGTATCCATGGCGACCGGGACAGCAGTATCGTCCTGGTTGCCATGGTTACCGATCGGAGCCCCAGCGATTAAACTGGGACTCCGATCGGTATTCTCCGCTGCCACCAATGATAGGGGGGGAGATTTTAATTAGGAGGGGGAGGGAGGGGAGAGGGCCCACTGGCCACCAACGAGTTAACTACAGGGGAGGGAGGGGGGGCCCACTGGCCACCAACGAGTTAACTACAGGGGAGGGAGGGGGGCCCACTGGCCACCAACGAGTTAACTACAGGGGAGGGGGGGGCCGGCCGCACTGGCCATCAATGTGTTAACTACAGGGGGGGGGGCTTCCCCCTGCTGCCTGGCAGCACCTGCCAGGCAGCAGGGGGCAGTCATGTACACAGTTATTTTAGTATATTCTAACCTGAAGCGTCCCCATCACCATGGGAACGCCTTTGTGTTAGAATATACTGTCGGATTTGAGTTTCACGATGTAACTCAAATCCGACGGTATATTCTAACATAGAGGCGTTCCCATGGTGATGGGGACGCTTCAAGTTAAAATATACCATCGGATTGGAGAAAACTCCGATCCTATGGTATATTAACTCCTGAATTTACATTGAAAGTCAATGGGGGACGGATCTGTTTGAAATTGCACCATATTGTGTCAACGTCAAACGGATCCATCCCCATTGACTTGCATTGTAATTCAGGACGGATCCGTTTGGCTCCGCACGGCCAGGCGGACACCAAAACGACTTTTTTTTCATGTCCGTGGATCCTCCAAAAATCAAGGAAGACCCACGGACGAAAAAACGGTCACGGAAAAACGGAACCCGTTTTTGCGGACCGCAAAAAAATACGGTCGTGTGCAGGAGGCCTTAAGCAGACTGTCAGCTGTATGTTACAGCTGACAGTCTGCACTGCTCTGCCATCCTGGGGGGGGGGGGGGGGGAGGGAGAGACTGCGCGCTTCTGTGTGCACACAGAAGGAGTTACAGAAAATCCGTCAGATGATGGATTCTCTGTAAATTCACTGAGAGCAGCCTGCTGTGCATAGGAAGCACAGCAGGCTGTAGAACAAAAACGAAAAAAGAAAGATAAATACAAACAATTGGAGAAATTATTTTCTCCACAAAATAAATTAATTAGTGTAAAACTTTTTTTTTTTACAAAGGTGTCCATATCTTTTAAGCCTCATTATAACATAGTAAGTAACATAGTTTATAAGGCTGAAAAAAGACATTTGTCCATCCAGTTCAGCCTGTTATCCTGCAAGTTGATCCAGAGGAAGGCTATAGCATTCCACTTTTAACTACGTCATGAATTCTATTTTCATTTTACACCAAAGTCATCTTATTGGTAAGGAGGACTAAAAGTCTGTACTGTAAGAACCCAAAATAGTAGCAGCAGTTGTAGAAAGCGTGTCACAGGGAATTTCCTTAGTAATGTGGTGCTGCATTAGGCCTCATGCACACGACCGTTGTTTTATTCCGTGTCCGTTGTGCCGTTTTTCGTGATTTTCTGCGGACCCATTGACTTTGTCATCCGCGTCCGTGATCCGTGGTTCCAGTCCGTCAAAAAAATATAACCTGTCCTATTATTTTCGTGGAAAACGGTTCGCGGACCCATTCAAGTCAATGGGACCGCTAAAAAATACGGAGGCACACAAGATTGTCGTCCGCGTCCGTTTTTTTCCTATCATTTGCATGGCAAACCTGTCTTAGATTTTTTTTTACTTTCCTTCATGTCTGGTGATCCTCCAAAAATAAAGGAAGACACACGGAAACAGAAACGGAACACGGAACAATGGAACCCTATTTTGCGGAACGGAACACAACAACGGTCGTGTGCATGAGGCCTTATTATGTATATTACTTCACACTACAAAAGTGGTTGCTCGAATCATAAGGATAACTGTCTTATAATTTTGTTGCTTCAGACTGGATGATGTGTATGTTATTCAGTCTCAGTGTCTGAATTAAAAAGTAAAGCCCTATAGATAAGGCCTCTTTCACACGACCGTTTTTTTTTTCTTCCAATTACGTTTTTTGCGTTCCGTATACGGTCCGTATACGGATCCATTCATTTCACTCCGTTTGTACTCCGTATGCATTCCGTTTCCGTATTTCCGTTTTTCCGTTCCGTTGAAAGATAGAACAATATAGTCAGTCACTCACACACTATGTGACCAGGATTGCTGCGATAGACCTCCAGCCTTTGCTACTCACTGAGTTGGTCAACGTGGTAGTCACAGAGGCAGACACTGGGAGGGCAATATAGAAACTTCTCTTGGCACCTGCCTCACATCCCTGCAGTGGCGCTGGCACCCAGGAAGCATGTGCCTACTGCGCCAGAGTTCAGATAGGATAATGCTCCCCAGTGGCGTGCCAAGAGTGTTTGGCACCCGGGGCAGGTACTTTCTCTGGCAACCCCCCCAATACTTGTACCTGTCTTCAGTATGTGCCTGCGAACACCAGCGCTGGCCTGCGCATGCGCCGCACGACACCCACTGTGGGCAGCGGCATACTCCAACCTAATGCACATGTGCCACTTACTGGCCTCCATTGTACAAGCGGTCCACCATACCGCTGCCGACAGTGGGTATCCTGCGGCGCATGTGCAGCGTGCCGGTCCGCGAGGGAGAACACGTGAGGTTCACGTTGGGCTGAAGGGTACAATAGTTTATCGGGTTCTCGTAGTTAGCAGATGCCTCCCTGGGCCAGCAGTGCAGTGAAGGGGAGAACAGCACCAAATTCTCCAGGGCACACTCTATTACAGGGGCCCTTGATGGTGATTGGCTTTTCTGGGTGCTTGTGCAGCTGGGCCCCTGACTTGGGTAATGTCGTAAAATGATGAGACTGGTTGTAGTATGGAGATAAAAGAATGAGGCAGGGTTTGAATCCAACTCAGAACTTTACTGTAACCAGGATCTTGACAGCAATTTACATCCAGTTATAAACAGTCTTTTATGAATATGTAGGTTGAATACTGTAAATCCAGGTAACAGGCTGTATATGTGGCTATATCTCAGGCTATAGTAGGAGGTTGTGTACTCACAGGTATTTAGTCCTGAATCCGGTCCTGGTCTCAGTGACAGTGGTTTTAGGATCCCAGTCTTCTACTTCAGTGTTGCTACAGATGGCCTTTCTGTACTTGTAATAATAAACGGTGAGGCTGCCGGAAGCTGATAAACCTTCACCTTGGTACAAAGGTGCCTAGAAGCCTAGTAAAATGGCTATTGTCCTCCTTTGTCTTTATATAGAAAATAATCTTTCACTGGGCACCCCGGAGGGGTAAACCATAGAAGAAAGGACCCACCTTTTGCCTAATCCTAGGCTTTGATAACTGAGATCGGTCTGGGCTACTCTGGGCTGTGGAGCTTCAGAGACATGAGAGGAGGGGGTCCTCTCCTTCCCCCTGCTCCTCACTCCTCTGTCTACTACATCTCTCCAACTAACGAACTAACAAGGCCTGAACTGTGGTATATATACTGTGGTGCTATCCCCATCTAGTGGTGGAATGTGTGTAGTGCACACAACAGCCTGTTAACAGGGATCTTTATACAAAAGTGCAATACAACATGGTACAACATATAATATAACAAGATTTGCAGTGCCCACGTATACTAGTGGGACGCTGCACATGCACGGGCCCCAGCTGGTATTCGTGATAGGCACATCACACGGATACTGGACAGGCGAACTGTGATAGAGGGTAGGAGTTTTTCGCCGAGTGTAAGCCGAGTGTAAGCTTCATTTTTGGAACACTGCAGCTACAGAAGTGGCAAAAAAGATACCATGTGTTATCTGTGTGTAACCTACAACGTGGTATAAACAGCTTGACATGACAGCAATACAGTTGTATATAGCATGCAGGCAGGACATTTGGGGCCTGGGACAAAACATCAGGGGCCCAGGCCCCAAATGTTTTAACCTAGCAATGCCCCTGGAAGCAGCACTGCAGTACCAACTCTGTCCACTACACAATGGATGGAGCTGTGTAGTTCTGGGATCAGAGCCACTTTGAGATGGGGAAACAGCTCTCATTGTCTGAACACGGTTTGTATAGATTAAATGATCTGTACTGACATTCTGCTGTTTGGCCACAAGATGCCGCTGTTTCCTAAACACAGCTAACAGGCTGCATATATTTCCATATTCATGAGAGGTGGAGTTTCAGAGCCTGGAGAAGAAAAGGAAGCAGCCATCTTAGAGGGAGCTGAGACTGAGGAACTGTGTGAGAAGAGGATCCGATGGCATCCAGGTGTAGGAGCATACCTCAGTGACCAGAGCTGTAGCTAAGTGAAGCTGATCGTGTCCAAGACCCTGATCCTGCCCAGAGGAACGAGGATTCCTTCCAGGAACGCTGATGAGAGCTGAGGAGCAAAGCTACATACACTGCGGTACCGCATGCTTGTTGGAGAGGCATTTGTTCTGTTCAGAGTCACTAGCGGATGCAGAGCAGATCCGAGTCGGTAAGATCGTGCACGCACCTCATTACACTGTTGGCGCCTACAGACTGAGACCAGGCCTGTAGTTAGCTAGTTAGGGTCTCTGTTTGTGTCAGGCCTCAAGTGTTGCTACTGTTTATTGCAAGGACTCCATAATTTAAAGGGACATTTTACATTCAAGAGCTGATAGACTTTCCACAAACTCAAGCCAGGCTGGCGTTTTGCTCAGAAGGAATACTCAGGCACGTGCTACAGAACCAGTTATGGGAGGGGGAATACTGTAGAGCACTGTAAGATTGTAAACTGTTGTGCTGCACCGCTGGTTGTGTTCATTGCCACGTTTAAGTAAAATTCTGTTTTGGCAAAAGCTGGTGTTGGGGTTGCTTTTCTCGTTCGTGACTTCACTGTATCCTGGGGAGCCCACCCCGGTACACGGCTTACATATCTCTTAAACAGCTGACTGGTGAGGGTACCCTGCAGATCAGATATTGATGGGTGATTCTGAGGATAGACCATCAACATAAAAGTCCTGGAAGACTCCTCTAAGTGCACTGGAGGCAGAGCTTAACTGTGCTTTCTGCTCTCTGTATGGAGCTGCTTCACAGCCCCGCCCCTCTCTTGTGAGTGACAGCTGTAATGGACTCCTGGTTGGATGCAGAGCTGTCACGCAGAGGGGCTGTGAAGAATCTCAATGCAAAGAGCAGAGAACATATCACAGTGAAGCTCTGCTTCCAGAGCACTTAGTAAATCATGGCTGCTTTCTTCCAGAAACAGCACCACACCTGTCCATGGGTTGTGTTTTGTACTGCAGCTAAGCCCCATTCACCTTAACCCCTTAAGGACCTCCACCGTACATGTACGGCGGTAGTCCGGTCCCCAAACATGGCTTGCACATGCAGCGGGCGCCTTAGCCGCTGGGTTTCTGCTATCTTAAATAGCAGAGACCCGCGGCACATGTATGCAATCAGCCATAAGGCTGATCACATACATCTTACCCTTCAGATGCCGTGGCCAAATGTGACCACGGCATCTGATCAGCCCGGAACCGGAAGTTGCGCGCTTCCGGTCTGGTAACAGCGTTCCCCGACTGAGATCGGGGAACCTGTTACATTGCGCTAATTGACCAAAACCTCAAGCAGGCTTCAGAATCAATTAGATGAATATACCAATACAGGCCACTAGGTGGCAGCCTTGTATTGGTATAGTGCAAATGAAGTGTTCAATGATGGCTATTTAGCCATCAATGAACACTATGGGCAATCGAATGATTGTCAGTTATTGTCACGCAAGGTGACTTAAAAAAAAGCTAAAAAAAAAGGTTTTTACAAATATAAAAAACCTAAAAGTTCAAATCACCCCCCTTTCCTTAACATAAAAATACTTAACCAATAAAAAAAATAAACATCATGCGCATTGCCACGTGCGAAAATGCCCATACAATTAAAATATAACAATATTAATGGCATACGGCAAATGGCGAAACGGAAAAAAAATAAAAACAGCCAATTTGCCATTTTTTGTCACTTCAACTTACCCAATAATTTTTTTATAAAAAGTGATCAAAAAGTGGCACACACTTGGTATCACTGAAAACAGATCGTCCCGCAAAAAATGAGCCCTCACAGAGCCCCGTACACATAACTATAAAAAAGTTATAGGGGTCAGAATATGGTTATAAATTTTTTGGTTTGTTTTCCTCAAAGGTTTTTTTTTTTTTTTCAGTATTAAAATACAAGAAAAATTATACAAGTGTGGCATCATTGAAACCATACTGACCTGGAGAATGAAGATAACAGGTAAATTTTACTGCATAGTGTACAGTGTAAATTTTTTATTTATTTTTTTCACAATTCTACACCATTTGGAATTTTTTTCCTGCTTCCTACTACATGGTATGCAACCGTAAATGGTGCCATTAGAAATTACAACTTGTCCCGCAAAAAGTAAACCCTCAAAAGGCTATGTGAATGGAAAAATAAAAAAGTTAGGACTATGGGAAGGTGGGGAGTGAAAAACTAAAACACAAAAAAGGAAAATCCCAGGGTCCTGAAGGGGTTAATGGAGTTGAGCTGCAAGGCCAGACACAATCCATTGACAGATGAAGTTACTGTTTCTGGAAGAAAACAGCCATGTTTGTCTAAGGGCTCATGCACACTAAAATGTTTTTAGGGGCGTAGCTAGAAGTGACTGGGCCCCACAGCTAATTTTTGTATGCCCCTTCCCCCCGCGCACTTCGTAGCTCCCTCCTCCTGTGTAAACCCCACTCCTTTGGCTAGTCACGATCTAGACCAGACCAGACCAGGCTGCCACGCCATCCTTTTCCTATATAATATATATATATACCGTATTTTTCACCCTATAAGACGCACTCCCCCTCCCCCCAAAAGTTGGGGAAAAATAGTGCGTCTTATGGGGCGAATGCTGCGACCGTCGGGTGTATCGGCTGAGAGGGAGGAGGGGCTGGGGGCCGGCATCTGGTTCTGTAATGGCAGCGAGGCCCGGTGCAGTCACTGTATTCTACTACACCGGGCCCCGCTCACTGTAGCATAATCATATCTAACTTGTGAGTATTGTTAAAGTATTTAAATCATCTTAAATCCAGCGCTGTACTACTTACTACTAACTTCTTGGCAGTCAGGAGGCCGGGCGGGAGCTCGCAGTGTAGCTCACTACATCACACGCCTGCTCCGCCCACTTTATGAATGAAGCAGGCGGAGCAGGCGCGTGACGTAGTGAGCTACGCTGCGATAAGATGCTATATATGTGTCATCCACAGATGCCCCCATAACAGTGCAATCCACAGATGCCCCCACAATGATCCCCCATAACAGTGCCATCCACATATGCCCCCATAACAGTGCCATCCACAGATGCCCCCATAACAGTGCCATCCACAGATGCCCCCATAACAGTGCCATCCACAGATGCCCCCATAACAGTGCCATCCACGGATGCCCCCATAACAGTGCCATCCACAGATGCCCCCATAACAGTGCCATCCACAGATGCCCCCATAACAGTGCCGTCCACAGATGCCCCCATAACAGTGCCATCCACAGATGCCCCCATAACAATGCCATCCACAGATGCCAGCATAACAGTGCCATCCACAGATGCCCCCATAACAGTGCCATCCACAGATCCCCCATAATAGTGTCATGCACAGACCACCATTAGTTCAAAACCCACCAAAAGCACATCTTTTGGTTAAAAAAAATTTTTTTCTAATTTTCCTCCTCAAAAACCTGCGTCTTATGGGCCGGTGCATCTTATAGGTGCGAAAAATACGGTGTATATATATATATATACATACATACAGTACACACCAAAAGTTTGGACACACCTTCTCATTCAAAGAGTTTTCTTTATTTTCATGACTATGAAGGCATCAAAACTATGAATTAACACATGTGGAATTATATACATAACAAACAAGTGTGAAACAACTGAAAATATGTCATATTCTAGGTTCTTCAAAGTAGCCACCTTTTGCTTTGATTACTGCTTTGCACACTCTTGGCATTCTCTTGATGAGCTTCAAGAGGTAGTCCCCTGAAATGGTCTTCCTACAGTCTTGAAGGAGTTCCCAGAGATGCTTAGCACTTGTTGGCCCTTTTGCCTTCACTCTGCGGTCCAGCTCACCCCAAACCATCTCGATTGGGTTCAGGTCCGGTGACTGTGGAGGCCAGGTCATCTGGCGCAGCACCCCATCACTCTCCTTCATGCGGGCACAGACAAGCCCCAGCAGAGGGGCGCAGATAAGGGTCAGGGGCTGTGCTGAGAGATCCAGGGACTCAGGGAGGCACAGACATGGTTCAGATTCTTGCTGTACATTAATTCTGGGACGTTAGAACAATGAGCGACAATGTCTGTGTCCGCTGCCTGTGTGCCCCCCTTGCCTTGCCCCTGTCAGCGCAGCCCCTGACCACCACCTCTCTCCCCACCGTGCAAATTAGCTAACTCAGCAGCTCTAAGTTCTCCCATAAAGCCTCTGGTAGGGCAGGCAGACCATGTCCTTCCTCACCCTCTTTGTCGTAAAAATTACAGGAGAACTAGATGGTCGTATGCCCCTTCTGAATATGTCTACATGATTCAATGTACTAAGTGTGTGCCACAGATCTGAAAAGACAATGCATGCCCTATGCCCCCTATATACTGTGCCTGCCACATGCTGCCCATGTACAGTGCCTGCCACATGCTGCCCATCTACACTGCCTTCCACATGACCACCATCTCTATAGTGCCTGTCACATGCCCCCATCTACAGTGCCTGCCACATTCCCCCTGCCACATGCCCCCCCTTCTATAGTGCCTGTCACATGCCCACCATCTATAGTGCCTGTCACATACCACCATCTACAGTGCCTTCCACATGACGACCATATATAGTGCCTGTCACATGCCCCCATCTATAGTGCCTGCCACATGACCACCATCTATAGTGCGGCGTGCCTGTCACATGCCCCAATCTACAGTGCCTGCCACATGACCGCCATCTATAGTGCCTGTCACATGCCCCCATCTACAGTGCCTTCCACATGACCACCATCTATAGTGCCTGCCACATGACCACCATCTATAGTGCCTGTCACATGACCACCATCTACAGTGCCTTCCACATGACCACCATCTATAGTGCCTGCCACATGACCACCATCTATAGTGCCTGCCACATGACCACCATCTATAGTGCCTGCCACATGACCACCATCTATAGTGCCTGCCACATGACCACCATCTATAGTGCCTGCCACATGACCACCATCTATAGTGCGGCGTACCTGTCATATGCCCCCATCTACAGTGCCTTCCACATGACCACCATCTACAGTGCCTGCCACATCCACATACCCCCACCTATAGTTCCTGCCACATGCCCCATCCAGTCACATACCTTGCCCACCATATAGAGTGCCTGCAACTGCCACATGCCCACCATCTATAGTGCCTGCCGGCCACATGGCCCCATCCTGTTGTCACATACCTTGCAAGGCCAGGTCAGCCCAGTGACCGGTCACCGATCTGCGCTGTGGTGCTGCTGCTTCTGGCTGTCGGAATGTTTGTCCCGCCTGCCGCAGCCGCTCCCTCAGTCAGTTCAGTACTGTGGACGGGTCTAATACATCCAGTGCGCTGCCGGCTTGTACCAGCCTGATTCCTGTATTGGCAGGCACAGGCAGGCAGTAAAATCAGCCGCTGCTGTGAAGGGTCCCGACTATTAGTAAGATGAATGATCACATCATAAGACACCAAGAAGAAACTGTCACACTGCCGGGTGCTGGGCCCCTTGTCAGCCCAGGCCCTGAAGCAGCCGCTTCCCCTGCTTCCCCGGTACTTACGCCACTGCATGTTTTTTGTCCGCATCCAACCTGCAAAAAATGCAGATTGGATGCAGACAAAAAACGCTGACAATTTCCCTTCAATGGGGCCGCAAACGATGCGGATAGCACACTGTACTGGGGATCCTCAAGTCTCACTTCTATTGGACTGAAAGAGAAAGCCAAGCGCTGTCATCAGCAGTCCCACAAACAATGAATACAACTGTGGTAATGCATATGCACTACTGCTCCATTCACACAGGGACATGAGGGGTCCACCACCAATGAGGCGATCGCCTCAGGCAGCACAAGGTAGGGGCAAGAGGGGGGCAGCGGAAGGGCCATGGGTAATGAGCGCTTTCATTGTGGCGAAGGGGTTAGGTTAAGAAATAGGCATGGGGGGAGCGCCATTTCAGTTCTTGCCTCAGGCAGCAGAAAGGCTAGGTGCACCCCTGTTGAAGACCCCCATTATTGTGATTGTGGGGGTCCCAGTTGTTAAAGGGGTTCTCCAAGTGTTTTTAATGATTGGAGTGGGTCAGACACCTGGGAGTCTGGGACCCCTGCCGATCAGCTGTTTGAGAAGGCACCGGGTCTCACAGTAGCACCGCGGCCTTCTCTCTGCCACCAAGCACAGCGCCGTACATTGTATAGCGGCTGTGCTTGGTATCATAGTATCACCGCCAACCACTGCCCGATTCCCCTGAGGATGCCGATTTTCCGGCGAAACATGTCGGGGGGCAGCGTTTAGCTGGTTTTAGAGAACGCAGTAGGAGAACAGTTAGGCAGGGATTTAAAAGTATGCCGACTACAATCTAATGGGTAATGCTGGTGTGTGCGCGCAATCAACCAAGAGAGATACAAAATGTCACTGCTGAGATTATAGGCAGTAGACATACACTATCCCATTATATATGCTGACAATACTGCGAGCCCTACTGCAGTATTTTAAGTAAAAATTCCATACTGTACGCAAGATTCTATAACTATGTTGGAATAAAAGTTACGTTTTATATTTAGTTAGTGAGTGGAAAATAGGGTGAAAATAAGTCTAATATGACTGTGTGTGAATAAGTTGCAATTGTTTAATACGCCCATCACTCACAAAGTGGGTCACCTTGGTGTTAAATTGGTATCACAGTTCAGACACAGTTCACTCCAGTGGGGCTGAGCTGCGCCTAGGTCATGTGAGCGATCAACGTGCCATACAGCCTAGGAAAAGCTGGAGAAAGCCGCAGCGCTACTAGAGAACTTGTGTCTCCGCAGATGCCGGCAGCACCCGGATGTGAGTCTTATGGCTCTTTTTATTTTTTATATTTGTTTTACATATTTCTGCATGTCACCGCTCCTGACATGCCTGTTTTAATAGCTTCATGCATTCCCCATGTAATAACACTTCTGAAGCAGCTGTTCTTATGGCTCTATATTGTGCCATTCCTTTATTATTTTAACTAGAAGTTATGAATAAATTGCCAGCAGTCTGCAGTAAGGGTACAGAGGGGTGGTTACAAGCAGTGGCGTAGCATGGGTTGCCAGCACCCAAGGCAAGCCAAAAATTGCGCCCCCCTCCCCTAGCCTGTGGGCACGCCCCTTTTGACAGATAATGTAGTAGATCACTTGCAGTCCTATGTAACACCACAGACAACACAGTGATAACTCTCTGAGTACAGATAATGTAGTAGATGTCACCTGCAGTCCTATGTAACACTACAGATAACACAGTGATAACTCTCTGAGTACAGATAATGTAGTAGATGTCACCTGCAGTCCTATGTAACACTACAGATAACACAGTGATAACTCTCTGTGTACAGATAATGTAGTAGATTCACCTGCAGTCCTATGTAACACCACATATAATAGTGATACCTCTTTGAGTGCAGATAATGCAGTAGATGTTACCTGCAGTCCTATGTAACACCACAGATAACAGTAATAACTCTTTGTGTACAGATAATGTAGTAGATGTCACCTGCAGTCCTATGTAACACCTCACATTACACAGTGATAACTCTCTGAGTACAGATAATGTAGTAGATATCACCTGCAGTCCTATGTAACACCTCACTTTTTTTTTTCTTTTCCTAGTGTAATGCTTTAATTTAAATGTCAGTTCTTGTTCCTCTGTCCATGGCATCTAGGATTGCTCCAAACAACATTTCATTGTATTGTACATTGTATTACATTGTATTGTACAGTGACAATAAAGGCATCTTATCTCATCTTATCTTATCTTACATAACACAGTGATAATTCTGAGTACAGATAATGTAGTAGATCACCTGCAGTCCTATGTAACACCACAGATAACACAGTGATAACTCTCTGAGTACAGATAATGTAGTAGATGGGTGTGAGCCCCCAGAATTCAGAACACGCACAGTGTAACCTGAAGTCTGGGGCCAGGATGCGGCAGGGTGGGCCATATTCTCAATCTCCTCTGCAACCCTACCGTGAAACAGATATGTGGATAGACATTATTATTACAGTAGAATACCGCACCATACCTGTTACATCCAGTGACATCCCCTGGGATGTAGACTTTCCTCAACATCTTTCATTCAGAGATAAAACCTCCATGATACCTTCTTTCAGCCGCTTCTCGTCTCTGCGGAGTTTCACAGAAAAAAAATTAGGTTCCTCACTTTACTCTCATCCTCTCCTTCCTGGTGTCTCAACACTGTCATCCTGCTGCCCCCCAATACTGTGCTAGAGCCAGACAGATAGTTCCCCATTCCCCATAATATAATTCCCCCTGTATATTATAATTACCCCCTCTGTATTATTATTATTATTATTATTATTAATATAATGGCCCCCTCTTTTTTTATTATTATAATGGCCCCCTCTTTATTATTAATGTAATGGCCCCCTCTTTATTATTAATATAATGGCCCCCTCTTTATTATTAATGTAATGGCCCCCTCTTTATTAATAACATAATGGCCCCCTCTTTATTATTAATATAATGGCCCCCTCTTTATTATTAATATAATGGCCACTCCACTCTTATTAGTATGATGTCTTCAGTGGTCCTCCTCTTTCTGCTCCTCCCCCACCCCCATAGTGCCTCCAGTACTTCTGAAATTAGGGTAGGGTACATTAAAAAAAAAATACTTACCTCTCTCCATGACAGCTTGTGGCATCCCGGCGCAGGCGGTCACGAATGCCTTGCTGTGCCTTCCCCTGCCGCGTCATCTCGCGAGATCCGACGCAGGAGGTCACAGTGAGGTAATGGTGACCGAGTCCTGCGTCGCTCTACTGCCTAGGCATAACGGAGGGGACGGGAGCCATAGACTCCCATGGCCCTCATTGATATTCCTGCTGCAATTTGGTGCCTGGGGCAACGCACCCCCCCCCCCCCCCACGCTACGCCACCGGTTACAAGTTGGGGGTGTGTACCTGCGCAATCTGAAAATGGCAGCACTGATTGGACAGAGTGAGTCTGTGCAGGCACACACCCCCAACTGGTTACCTCCCCTCTGTACCCTTACTGAAGGATACTAGCAATTAATTCATAACTTCTAGTAGAAATAATAAAGGAATGGCACAACATACAGACATAGGAATAGATGCTCCAGAATTGTTATTACATGGGGGATGCATGAAGCTATTCAAACAGACATGTCAGGAGTGGGGACAGGTCCTCTTTAAAGGGGTTGTCCTCTTTATTTATAATGATGACCTGTCCCCAGTATATGTCATCAATATCAGATGAGTAGGGGTCCGACTCCCCGCAAATCAGCTGTTTGAAGAGAAGGGCGCGCTCATAGATCACTGCCTTCCCTTCACTGTTTACCTGCTCTCCGCAGCAATTGCAGCGGTGAGCAGGTGTAATTACAGCTCAGCGTTCCATTCCCTTCTATGGGATGGCTCCTTCCAATACACTTGAATAGGAAGGAGTCCCCACCGATCTGATATTGATGACCTATCCTAAGGATAGGTCATCAATATAAATGAAGCAGACGACCCCTTTAACCCTCAGGGGTGTTTGTTTAATCTGCTTTACACAAGGTGGATCTGCAGCGGAGACGTGCCCGTATTATTCTACATTTCGCAACTGATAATTAAGTGCGGTTTTAAGTTGAAATCTCAGGAATACTTCAGTTGTTTTGTTAGCTGTATTGACTGCCAGCAAACCTGCCAACTTAGTATAACCACAACTGGCACTTCATACTGGCAAAACGTGTGTGGTGGAAGGCACTTTTATCCAACATACGTGCTTATCAGGAGCACAACTGAATTGTCACACCGTACTATACTGCCTACGTCTTCTCAGGTCCAGGGTCAGGCAACTGAACCATGACCATCAGTTTGGAAACAAAGTAGCGGGTCCAGCACTCGGGTCTTGAATTAAACTATGCCCACTACATTGTTTCTACAGTGGGTTTGCTTCTCCTAAGGATCTGTGAACGGAGGATTAACCAAGGTGATGAGCTGATTGCATTTATTTCTTTGTATGATCATCAGTTTCTCCCAACTATGCCCTGACTGCTCTCAACTGACCACAGGACAATGATCCGTAGTCCATAACATGTCCCTGGCCAATTGACTTGACTTGCTGTACTAGCTTGTGTCCATCCTGAGACTGCCTAACCTGCCCATTATCATCAAGGAGTTGTCTCACTTGAGTAAATGTCATTTATAATAAAGAGAAAGTGAATACCAGACACTTACTAATGTATTGTGATTGTCCATGTCGCCTCCTTTGCTGGTTGGATTCATTTTTTCATCACATTACACACTGCTTGTTTCCAGGGGTCATGACCACCCTACAATCCAGCAGTGGTGGCCGTGCTTGCACACTATAGGAAAAAGTGTACTGCCGTGATCTGGGCCACCAGAGAGGCCGACGCCTTTTCCGATAGTCTGCAAGCACGACCACCACTGATGGATTGTAGGGTGGTCATGAGCCTGGTAATGAGCTTATGTATAATGCAATAGAAAAATGAATCAAGCCAGCAAAGTTGGCAATATGGACTGGACAATCCCTACATGATAAATGCCATTTGCTCAAGTGAGACAAACTCTTTAACTGCTTCATTACCTGGTGATTTTGCATTTTCGTTTTTTACTCCCTGCCTTTCCAAAGTCATACATTTTTTATTTGCCCGTTCATATAGCTGCTCAAGGGGTAAGTTGTACTTTCTAATGGCACCATTTAACAATGCATTTCTGGGAACCGGAAAAAAACATTTGAAATGGGGTAAAATTTAAAACAGAAAAAGCAATTCCGTCAGTTTTATGGGTTTCGTTTTAAGGTTTTCCCTATGCAGTAAAAATGACCTGTTATCGTCATTCTCGGGGGGATTACAATTATGGTGATACCATGTTTTTTATTTGCATTGACATATTCTGAACCCCATAACTTTATTACACTTATGTCTACGGAGTTGTGTGAGGGCGATCTGTAGTTTTTATTGATATCATTTTGGAGTGTGTTTGACTTTTTAGTCACTTTTTATTCAATTTTTTGGGAGGTACAGCGACAAAAAATGGTGAATCAGCTTTTTTTTCCCCCATTAGAGTTGACTATATGGGATAAATATGTTTACATATTAAGTTACAGGGATGCCTATAATGTTTATTTTTTTATAGTTTATTTTTATTATAAGGAAAGGGGGTGATTTAAATCTTTGTATTATTAAAAACTTTTTTGCTTGCTTTTTTTCCCTTTTTAAGGCTACTTTCACACTTGCGGCAGAGTGATCCGGCAAGCAGTTCCGGCAATCTGCATGCAAACGGACAACATTTGTAGACGGATCCGGATGCGGATCCGTCTTAAAAATGCATTGCAAGAACGGATCTGTCTCTCCGGATGTCATCCGGAGAAATGGATCCGTTATATATTTTTTTCACATTTTTTCATGACATCTGTCTCTCCGGATGTCATCCGGAGAAATGGATCCGTTATATATTTTTTTCACATTTTTACCGGTCTGCGCATGGACGGATCCAGCATTGTTGTATTTTTAATGCCGGATCCGGTACTAATACACTTCAATGTAAATTAATGCCGGATCCGGCATTCAGGCAACTGATCCGGAATTTTGGACGGAGATAATACCGCAGCATGCTGCAGTATTTCCTCCGTCCAAAACGCATTCGGTGACTGAACTGAAGACATCCTGATGCATCCTGAACGGATTTCTCTCCATTCAGAATGCATGGGGATAAAACTGATCAGTTATTTTCCGGTATTGAGCCCCTATGACGGAACTCAGTGCCGCAAAAGAAAAACGCTAGTGTGAAACTACCCTAAATCCCCTTAGGTGACTTGAATATGCGATTTCAATAGGGCTGCAAAAGATGAGGACAGAACAGAGTGTGCTGTCCGCATCCGTGGTTCTGTTCCGCGGCTCCATGGAAAAGATAAAGCTTGTCCTATTCTTGTCCGCAACCGTGGCCCGTCTGAATGGGCCCTTACAAAGAAGAAACAGCTTCCCTGGGAAAGCTGCCTTAGATGCCGTGGTCACAATTGACTACACCATCAGAGGGGTTAAATTTCTGCAATCGGCCTTATCGCTGATCGCAGGCATTGTCTCCGGGCATCTGATGTTTAAAACTGCAGAAACCCGGCATCTATGGCATCCACTCCACTTCGGAGCCAGCACTATCTACTGTATAAAGACCATATAGCCGACATATATACAGTAGTTGTGCGACAGTCGGGAGCTGGTTAAAGGGTTTGGCTCAGCTCAGACATTGATGGCATATCGCTGGGATATGCCATTAATGTCAGATAGGAGTGGGTCCCAGAGGTAGGACCTGCACCTATTTCCAGAAAGGGACCCCAAACTGAAAGAGAGCTCACTGTGAATGCACGGCATGCTCTCCATTCATCCCTTTTGGAAGTTCCAAATATAGCAGAGTGAACACACAACTATTTTCGTAAGTCTCCCAATAGTGACTACCAGAAATACCGGTAGTTGAGCTGGCTCTCCGCTATTTTCGGAACTCTGATAGCAATGAACGCGGGTTTGCCGCACATGCATGGCCCCCCTAGTGAAAGAATTATACTTACCTGCTCCCTGCCGATCCACTGCACAGGCTCCCGCGCCTCCATCTTCCGGTCCAGAGTTTGTTTTCTTCCTCCCTGTCATGGACATGGTCACCCTATCCTCTTAAAGGGGTTGTGCAGCCTATTTATATTGATGACCTATCCTCAGGTTAGGTCATCAATATCTGATTGGTGAGGGTTGGATGCCAGACAGTCCCGCTGATCAGCTGTTTGAAGAGTACTTGTAAGTCTACGACCACTGCTGCAAGGGAGAGTACATGTAGTGTAATGAAGAGGAAGCAGCGCTCGCATGGAGAGCTGCCCCCTTTTCAAACAGCTGATCAGCTGAGGTTCCAGGTGTCGGACATCACGCTTTTTTAGCAGCAATAAAGTCACTTTTGAGGGGTTACATATCAATTGGGCCAACAGTAATAAGGCACAAAAGTTCATCCTGTTTGTGACACTAAACTATGCAGCGAGCCCAAGAAGCAGGTGCACAGGATGGGAGTGGTAGTGGCCCTGATGGGATGTTGTTGTGTCACAGTGTCCTACCTCAGGCCGTTTCTCCCTGGGGTTTGGTGCAGTGAATAAGTGATGTGAAGGAACCAGGCAGAGATTATATAACCAAGAACATCTTTCTTTACTGAGTGCAAAAAAAATTATAATATAGGAGCACATCCAGCAGCAGTTCAAACAAAGTGCAATCTCTCCTCCCAGATAATGGGGCATGCTAGCTGGCAATGTAGCAGAAGTTGGCTAGCTGACATTTTCTCTCTGCTGATTCCCTTCCCTAAGGCTGTACTTTGGCACCTGTGGCTGTCGGTGTCCACTGTATGATGCAGGCTTCTAGCTATGCTTGTCCTAAACTGCAGTGGTGGTGTCTTAACGGGTTTCCTCTCACCTTGCAGTGGAGTTTGTATAGCTTAATCACTCAGCTGACACAAAAATGCAGTAATCTACAGATCTTCTGTAGCCTGGGACCCTGCAGGCTTTGTGGAGTAGCGGTGCTCCTACTGACTCTGAGTTCCTCATGGCCCGGAAGGGCGGGATTGCAGGCTCCCTCATGCTCTTCTTTCTAACTGCTCTAATTAGTTCTGCCCCTCCCTTGGCAGGAAGTCGGCCCAGCCCACTCCTACCAAGAGGGGAGGAATGGGACAGTAAGTTCCATTCCTGTTGCCAAACACTGCCAACCATACCCCATCTGCTAGTGTACAAAGTGTATATCATGACAATATATTACATTGCATTACACTGCAAACCATTTACAGTAGTAATACCCCCAGATTTGGGGTATTACACATCCATTTTCTGTCTGTCTATCCATTTTAAACATCCATATTGAGTTCTTTGTTTCCTATTGTCTGCCTGAAAACCGCCTTCAGGGCATGTGCCCCCAGACATTTTAGAAGATTACTTTGATTGAGCGTAAGGGGTTGGCCAATTTTTTTTAAATATTTGCAAATGTCTGTAAAAAAGGATACATTTCATTAGCTTTTGTTCAAAACCCAAACATCTGCACTTGCAGTGTACTCAGTAGCATACCTCCCAACCATCACGGATTTCAGTGGCACGAGACCCGAGAACAGCTGAGGTATGTCACGCTCTCAGTTGCCGTCTGCTCCCTGCTTCACCATTTAGCTCAGCTGCAGGTGCTCCCTAGCAGCAGCAGGATATCTGTCACATATCACGCTGCTGGACTGTGTAGGAGGAGCAGAGGCTGATTCCTGGCATGCACCCACTCCTACTACACAGAGGAGCAATGTGGAGGGCCGGTGTTCCGTTTTTTTTTGCTACCTGTGAAATTTTGCTACCCTCGTCACTTCCTGTTGTGACGTAGCCGCACCGGAAAGGTTTGGAAGGAGGTGTGTCTCGCTGCTGGTGTCGCGCTGAGGTGTGTCGGCGCAGGCGCACAATGACGGGGTAGGCAAATTTCACACTTAGAGTTGTTGTGAATGCGCCGAGGGTAGGTAAAAATTATGGGCCACTGCGCATGCTTGCCGAGCAGTGGCCCGTAATTTTTTCCTACCCTCGGCGCGTATGTGCAGTGGCCTGTAATTTTTTCCTACACTTGGCGCGCATGCGCAGTGGCCTGTAATTTTTTCCTACCCTCGGCACGTTCACAGCAACTCTAAGTGTGAAATTTGCCTACCCCGTCGTGTGCCTGCGCTGACACACCTCCTTCTCAGCCACTCTGGTGGCAAGCAGCGAGACACATCTCCTTCCAAACCTTCCGATGCGGCTACGTCACAACAGGAAGTGACGAGGGTAGCAAAATTTCACGGGGAGCAAAAAATAACGGAACACCGGCAGCTGAGCTGTGATCATCAGAGGAACTAGGTGAGTAATCACAGTTTCTTTTTTTTTTTTTTTTTTTTTTACTTCCTGTCAAGGGAGCACATATCTGGGCATAACTACTGTGAGGGGGCACATATCAGGCATATTTACAGTGAAGGGGCACATATCTGGCATAACTACTGTGAGGGGGCACATATCTGGCATCTTTACTGTGAAGAGGCACATATATGGCATAATCACTGTGAAGGGGCACATATCTATGCATAACTACTGTGAAGGGGCACATATCTGACATATTTACTGTGAAGGGGCACATATCTGACATAACTACTGTGAGGGGCACATATCTGGGCACTTCAATATCCTTTTAAATATTAGCATAAAAATCCTCTGATTATAGATATTTTAAAGGGGTTATCCAACCCCTGAAATGCTGCACCATTCGCTCGGACCCCTCACACACAATATACTTACCTTGCGCCCCGACACCAGTGTCGCTCCTGGTACCCGCATGGCCACCGCTGATTCTCATCATGCGTGGATGAAAACATCCGGTGTCGGGGGCGGCCGCCAATGGCAGGTGGCGAGAGGGACGAGCCTCCCTTGCATCGCATGTGATGCTAGGGAGGCTCGTCACCGTCTGCCATTGGCTGCCCGCCCCTGACACCGGATGTTTTCATCCGCGCACGATGAGGAGCAGTGGCGGCCGTTCACAGACCAGGAGCGAGGTAAGTATATTGTGTGTGAGGCACCCAGGAGTATGGTGCAGCATTTCAGGGGTTGGATAACCCCTTTAAGGTCCAAATTGCACCTGAAGTTGAGCTCTAATATACAGGTAGAGACACTACAGATACTTTAGTAAGGAGCAATTTTGTAAATTTATAAATGCACATTTATTTCCCAGGTCAAAAGGAGAGACATTTAAGGGGCAAAGAGGGACAGAGGGACCTGGGTCAAAAGAGGGACTGTCCCTCCAAAAGAGGGACACCTGGGAGGCATGATTACTGTGTGGGGGCATTAAGGGGACTGGGTGTGTATAGTTATGCTTTGGGCAGAGTTAGAGGGATGTCCTAGTGTTTTTAAAAAATAGCGATACGCGCCGCATATATTGTCCCTGTTTGCAATTTTTAAAAGTTGGGAGGTATGTAGTAGATATAATGCCCCCCCCCCCCCCCCCCCATAGTGCCCCCAGTATATAAAGTGGACTCCACACTAGGGTTGCATCGGGTATCGAATTATCGATACCCAATCAATACTTTTGTATAGGTATCAATTTGATATTGGGATTTGCCTTTTACCGTTACTAACTAGTATCAGAGAACATGGCACGCGCTGCTCTCAGCGCCTGAGGGGTTAACTGCCGCGGATCTCAGCGCCTTATCATAGAGGCCTGTATTTGTATTGATAGGTTAGTTATCTTCATTGGTGGCTCAGTGAGCCCTTCTCCCAACCCCAGTATTAAAAACATTGGTGGCGCAGTGCGCCCCCCCAAACCCCCTAGTATTAAAGTCATTGGTGGCGCAGTGCGCCCCCAGCCCCCCCCCCAGTATTATAATCATTGGTGGCAGTAGCCACAGGGTCCCCTCCTCTTCATTTGTGGTGCGGTGGCAGCTTCTGATCGGAGCCCCAGCAATGTGATCGCAGGGCTCCGATAGGTTACCATGGCAGCCAGGACGCTACTAAAGACCTGGCTGTCATGGTAAGCTCCCTGCGGCCGTGTGCACAAAGCAAGTCCTATTTACCCTAATAGAGCTCTATTAAGCCTCTTGCACACGTCCGTATGCCCTCTGAGACATACGGTCTGTGAGCGGGCCATACGTCCCGGAGCGGCATTGATCGTGCGCACGGGAGTACGCTAGTGTTGAGCGCAAATATTCGAATAGCGAATTTTTTTAGCGAATATCGGCACTTCGCTAATTCGCGAATATTTCGAATATAGCACTATAAATTCGCTATTTCGAATATTCTTTTTTTTTTTATTGTTATATTTTTTTCTTTCCCACTTCCCAAAAGTAGTTCTTAACTGTCCTGAGGATTCCTGGCTTCCTGGCTGCTCCAGTCGGTGCCCGTTGCCGCTTCTGCCGACTTCTGTGCTTATGGAGCGTCCTCATCACCATGGGAACGCCTCCATACTAGAATGTACTGTCGGATGTGAGAATTAAGTTGAAATCGCAATTCGATTACTTCAAGTTATATTAATCGAATTGCGAGTTCAACTTAGCACTGCTATATTCCATATTCGTTAACTTCGTTAATTCTAGCAAGCTGACCCATTAGAAACACAGCTCTAAGTTGAAATCGCAATTCGATTATTATAACTTGAAGTAATCGCATTGCGATTTCAACTTAGACCTGGTTTATTATGGTTGGCTTGGTAGAATTAGCGAAGATGACGAATATGACGAATGTATTCGTCATATTCCTCAAAACGAAGATAACAAAGTATTCTCCATCTTCGTTTTAGCTCCATATTCGTCAACTTCGCTAATTCTAGCAATCAAATAGGAAAGTGGACTAGAGACAGCTGTGTTTAATTCGCTATGCGATTATATTACTTTGCTTTTGTTTTTATAAATAGAATAATTATAATAATTATCAAGTATTATAATTATTTTATTTATTTAAAAAAAAGCAAAGTAATATAATCGCATAGCGAATTAAACACAGCTGTCTCTATAGTCCACTTTCCTATTTGATTGCTAGAATTAGCGAAGTTGCCGAATATGGAGCTAAAACGAAGATGGAGAATACTTTGTTATCTTCGTTTTGAGGAATATGACGAATACATTCATCATATTCGTCATCTTTGCTAATTCTAAATATCAAACCAATAGGAAAGTTACCTTAAGTTAAAATCGCAATACGCGATTATTTAAATCGCATATTAATCGCGATAACTACAATAATGACGAATATTCGATTTTTCAACGAATATGAGACGAATATTCAATCGAATATTCGTGAATTTCGTCAAAATCGAATATGGCACCTCCCGCTCATCACTAGAGTACACAGCATCACAGATTACAATGATACTGTGCACGTCGGCCCGCCCGCGGGGCTATTGTCCCGCACTCATAAGATCATATGAGTGCAGGACAATAGCCCCGCGGGC